>NC_082735.1:35586656-36281270 GCF_030144855.1 Hypanus sabinus
GGTAACAATGAATTTACCAATCCCAACACTAACTCTTAGCTACACAAGAATTGCTGGATTTCCAGAACAACACACACAAAATACTGGAGGAACTCAGCAGGTCAGGCTGCATCTATGGAGAGAAATAAACAGTCAGTGTCTCTCACTGAGACCCTTCATCAGGACTGGAAAGAAGAAACAAGGGAAGGTAGAATAAGAAGGTGGGGTGGGGGAGGGAGCGGATGAAGGGTCTCAGTCCAAACCGTCAACCATTGTTTCCTCTCCATAAATGCTGCCTGACCTGCTGAGTTCCTCCAGTATTTAGTATGCATTACTAACTTTTAGATTCATCCTGTCCTAACACTGACAGAACATAGAATAGAACTACATAATCTCTGTTAAATGTTACATTTAAGCCATGGGAGCAGCAATATTTCATTTGGAGTTTGAGGAGTTTTGGTAAATACTTACAAATTTCTATTGTTGTACCACTCTAAGTAGCAGCATCCCCGTCTGGTATGGTGGTGGGTGGAGGGGGTGCTACTGCAGGGGATTGAAATAAACTGCAGAAAGTTGTAAACTTAGTGTAGTGCCCTGGTTAAGATGTCTACTGCTGTGCTGTGAGGTAGTTTTAGTGTGCCATTCTGGAAAGTGTGTCTTGGGTTCAGCTAAGATAGGGAGTTGTGTTGTCCAGTTTAGGAATAGAAACATCAAAATCTACAACACGTTACAGGCCCTTCAGCCCACAATGTTGTGCCGACCATGTAACCTGCTTAGAATTTCCCTAGCGCATAGCCCTCTACTTTTCTAAGCTCCATGTACCTATCTAAGAAAAGACCCTATCATATCTGCCTCCACCATCACTGCCACCCCTCTCTGTGTGGAAAATCGTTCCCCTGACATCCCCTCGGTACCTATTTCCAAGCACCTTAAAACTATGCCCCCTTATGCTAGCCATTTCAGCCCTGGGACAAAGCTGCTGGCTATCCACACGATTAACAGCTCTCATCATTTTACACACCTGTAACAGGCGTGTCAGCCAGTCAGGATTGTGCGACGTGAGAGGGCTGTGGGGGAAGTTTTCTGGCAGGCAGAGGTCCGGTTTGGGGTCTTTTGGCGGAAGCTGCGGACCGAGGCTCAAGGGAAGAAGCTTCAGAATGGAAGGAGAGTCCCCGTTGCAGGAACTGCTTTGTGCAGATGAATGGCTCCAAGGAGGAAGGGCCAACGCTCCTGAGAGAGAGAGCCAGATCTTTCCAGATGGTCTTTGAGGGGAGTTCGGAATGTGGCGGGTGCCTTGACGTAGTGAGTAAGAGATACACCCTTGACTCCCCCAGAATGAGCTCCAGTGTTTATGTACACTGGTTTAACTGTAATAAGCCCTTTTCTCTTTCCTGTTAACTGTTGGTTAAAGTTGAAAATTTGGTAGATACACTTTCTTTATAATTTTATTCATCTCTACCAAGGGAGATGTAAGGCATTCTTTCCCTCCGCTAGCCTGCAGGTCACCCTTGGACAAGGTGTAGCACCTGCTTAGCCCCTCCCCCCACCCATCCCTGATCAGGGTCACATGAAGCCATGGGAACAGGTGGTGGATGGTCGTTCGAGCACCTGGTGCAGATCACAAGTCCTCGTTATGTGACCACTGACACCAGGCAGACAATCTCTGAAGAGTATTGATAATGGCTGGACTCACCCGTCTTGAAAAGACACTGCCCAGAAGAAAGCAATGGCAAACCACTTCTGCAGAAAAACCTGCCAAGACCAGTCAGAGTCAAGACCACGATTACCTACGACACGGCACATAACGATGACGATGACTGACATGAATTAGGTGCCTCGTTCACGCTATGGAAGGAGTTTAGCATCAACTTGTGTAAGTGAGATCGCTTATGATTAACATGGCTTTTAATGATGCATCTCAGGAAGAATTGAGCATTAAAACAATGTTCCTTTAAAGCATTTGCACCGTGGTGGAGAAATCTGCGGCTTGCCACGTCCCTGTGTGCGTTACCTAGTCCCATCCCCCTTCCATCTATCAATCAATGATGCTTCTCATCCACATAACACAACCACTTCTTGCTGCTTGCAAGAAGTCAGTTACCTTCAGCTCATGCTGACCAGCACCAATTCAAGACACTGTAATCTGCACTAGGGCTTAACTGCATGGGTTTGGAGATTTTATTTTCCCAATAGCTTCTTTCTGAAAAATAAGCCAATAATTGCTCACATGCTCTTTCCAAATTTCATATCGAGCACTTACGTTCTAAAAACCTTAGCACACTGACGCTGCAGAATACTCAGATCCTCAGTAAACAATGTGCAGCCAGTCTTTCCACTGGTAATCTCTCTCTCTCTCTCTCCCTCTTTTTCACACACACACACATACACACACACACACACACACACACACACACACACACACACACACACACACACACACACACACACACACACACACACACACACACACACACACACACACACACACACACACACACACACACACACACACACACACACACACACCAGCAAGGTACTTTGGGATAAATCTGCACGTCTCTGTGTTATTCCAAGTGAGTGTGATGTTATTACTGGCCGTGGACAGCCATATTGATTATCCCTCAGAGTCTCACCTCCGGCCGCTGATGCTCAGAGTAGCAGCAGAAAGGAAAGCCTTTCTCAATTCTATTTATTTTCTGCCTGTTGGTCACCGTAGTGAAATGGGAGATTTGATTCTCGGTTAGTGAGGGGCAGACAGAGCAAATTCACAGCAGCTGCGTCGTGCTGTCACAGTCACTTGTGGTAATCAGCGTCCCTTGTTCACAGCTGCCCCTTCCTCATTTGTTATCAGTTAGCGAGTGGAAATTGATGGATGTCAGGACAGGTCTGGCCATCGACTGCAGTCCTCAATGGATGTGTTGGGCAAAGAGTGGGGATTAAAATGGATAGCGACTGGGTTGAGTGACAGTGTCATCTGGAAGAAAATTATATTTTACGTCAGAATAAGCAACAATTTGATCTTTTAATTCAAAATTATCCGTTCCCATAAACATGCTGAAAGATGGAGAATTAGCAAAAGCCTAGTCACTGGAAGATGTCATTTTTTATTTAAAATGAACTATTGACCTTTGAACTTAGGTCATTGGGGTTAGTGCACCTTATTTGTCTGCCTGCACCACACTTTCTCCGTAAGTGTTAAACTATATTCTGCATTCTTTTCTACTTCAATGTACTTCTGTTTCGAGGGCACGCAAACAAATGCTTTTCACATTATCTCGGGACAATGCCAAATCAATTAGCATTTGATTAAGAGGAAAGGAAGCAGAACATTGCTAAAGGAACGTTTCTCAGTAGCATCAGGCAATCTGGTAATCAGAGGATGATCCAAGAGGAGGGGTCTAGCATTAGTGCAACACTTTACAGTAAGATTAGGGTTCAATTCCCGCTGTCGCCTGGGATGTGTGGGTTTCCCCAAGTGCTCCGGTTTCCTCCCACATTCCAAAGGCGCACAGTACAGGCACTGTTCATTCTAAACTGCGTGGGAGCGCGGCCACGTGGTAACCAAAATGCTTCCTCACACATAGCCTTCGTTGCCACGCAGCTGGAATTTTCTTTCATATAGTGTTTCATTAAAATGTGGCACAGTTTTCAGGCCGTTAGTGTTTCAGGCAGCAGTGAAGGACTTTCAGCTCTGGAGGTGTTCACTGTGTCAGTAGATCAGTTTTCACCACTGTCACTAATGTAAGTTGTGGGTGGAGACTCAGAAATACTGCCACCCTCAGATGTCGAAAGATTCTTCATTGCTGTTTCTGTAACAGTTTTGTTTGACCAGTCGGGGTTGTTAGCTCTGAGCTGAACTCCTGACCCTGGAGGACTGGTGGATCACTCCTAAAGTAGCCTCTACCCTTTGACCTGTTTGGCATGGGTGACCCTACCAAAAGCCAAAGCATAAAACCCTGACCCAAGCCAACATATCTCTCCCAGTCATTGAGGCATAGAAGCCTCCAAACCATGACGAGGTTGTGGTCCTCTTGGAGGGATAGTCGGTCTGTGCAGCTGTAGAAAAAAATTAGAGTAAATGTTGCATATGTGTTGGAGTTTGTGAGTTGTGGACATGCTACATTGGTGCTGGAAGTGTGGCAACATTTACCCGGCACAATCCTCACTGATCTGATTTGATGCAAATGATGTATTTCACTGTATGTTTCAATGTTTTGATTTACATGTGATGAATGAAGCGAATCTTTATCTTTAAGAACTGTGATTAACAAACATAAAATGTTCCTCTATTATTGTTGCACACCTCCAGCTTTGGCCATCACTGTAGAGATCAGGAGGAGGGATCAGCAACCATTCTTACCTTGAGTGGAGAGAAGACATTGGTTAGTGGTCAGTGGGCATGCTCAGAACGGGTCAGGTCAACTGAGATGCCAGAGAGGAGTGTCAGAACGTAGACATCAAATGGGAGAGGTCAGCAGGTAGTAACCAATGTCCTGTAGTGAACAGAATGATCAATGTGGAGTGGCCAGTGAGGCTGATCAGTGCAAAGAGGTCAGTTAAAATTGGTCTTGGGGACTGGTCAGAGGGGAGAGTCAATGGCGAATGTCCACAAGGTTAGTCACTACTTGGTGAGAATGGTCAACGGCCAATATCAGTGAGGGGGGGGGTGTCATTTGGAGTGATGAACAGGGAATAACAACAGCAGCTGGATAATTATTTTTATAACATTAGCATATAAAATGTTAGACTGCTCTCAGGAGAGATTTGGAAATGCCACAAATGGTGATCAATAGTCTTAAAATCATGGACTGGAGCTGTCAAGGATAACATTAAACTTATCACAAGTCCTGGTTATGCAACCACGGATCCAGGCAGACAATCTCTGAAGAGTATTAATAATGGCTGGCAGTCGCCCATCTTGAAAAGGCACTGCCCGGAGGAAGGCAATGGTGAACCACTCCTGTCGAAAAATTTGCCGAGAACAATCATGGTCATGGAAAGATCACAACTGACCACATCATATGACATGACACTAGTGGCCACTAGTAAAATCATTAGTATTCACTGGAGGCCAGGTTAGTGATTTATATTGGTTGTCTCAAATCGAGTGTACATTTACGTTGTGTGAATATTTCCTGTTCCCAGATACAAGGTTCCGCAAGGGAGGCTGGTCAAGAAGGTTCAGTCGCTTGGCATTCAAAATGAGGTAGTTATTAAATTGGTTTTGTGACAGAGGCCAGAGAGTGGTAGTTCTGTAGATGGTTGCCTTCCTCACTGGAGGCCTGTGGCTAGTGGAGTGTTGCAGGGATCAGTGCTGGGTCTCTTGTTGTTTGTCATCTGTATCAAAGAGCTGGATGATAATGTGGTTATCAGGACCAATAAATTTGTGGATGACACCAAAATATGGGACGTTGTGGACAGCGAGGAAGACTATTATTGCTTGCAGCGAGATCTGGACCAGCTGGAAAAATGGGCTGAAAAATGGCAGATGGAATTTAATGCAGACAAGTGTGAGGTGTTGCTCTTTGGTAGGACTGACCAGGGTAGATCTAACACAGTGAACGGTAGGGCACTGAGGAGTACGGGAGAACAACGGGATCTGGGAAAACAGGCCCATAATTCATTGGAAGCAGTGTCACAGGTTGATAGGGTTACAGAGAAAGCTTTGGGCAGATTTGCCTTCCTGAATTGAGCAGGTGATGGGATGTCATGGTGAAGTTGTACAAGATATTAGAGAAGCCTAATTTGGAGTATTATGTGGAGTTATGGCCACGATGTTGCTGGGTCTGGAGGACCTGAGTTATAAGGAAATATTGAATAGGTTAGGTCTTTATTCCTTGGAATGTAGAAGATTGTGAGGAGATTTGATAGAGATATACAAAATTATGAAGGATATAGATAAGGTAAATACAAGCAGGCTTTTTCCACTGAGGTATGGTGGGACTACAACTAGAGGTCATGGGTTAAGGGTGAAAGGTGAAAAGTTTAAGGGAATATGAGTGGAAACTTCTTTATGCAGAGGGTCATGAGAGTTTGGAATGAGCTGTCAGCACAACGGATGCATGTGAGCTTGATTTCAAACCTTAAGGGATGTTTGGATAGGTTCATAGATGGGAGGCATATGAAAGGCATATGAAAGTCCAGGTGCAGGTTGATGGGTGCAGACTGCTTAAGTGGCTCAGTACAGACTAGGTGGGCCGAATGGCCTGTTTCTGTGCTGTACTTCTCTTTGATTCTGTGACTATGTCCTGCATTATTTCACTGTGCAATATACCATTGTAAATCAGAATCAGATTTCATATCACTCGCATATGTCATGAGATTTGTTTTTTGCAGCAGTACATACATAATAATAAAAAGAAGTATAAATTACAATAAGAAATATAATTTTAAAATAAATTAAGTAAGAAGTACAAAAGGGGAGAAAAAATGTTGAGGTAGTGTACATGGGTTCATTGTCCATCCAGAAATATAGCTAAAGTACCTAAGCTGTTTTTTCTTATATAATTTCCTGCGTTGGTTAATTTTGATTTGGTTTGAAGCATATGGTGGAAAGACACCCATCTTCATTCTTTCTTTATTTGCCCTTGAAACTGTGACTCTTAAGTTTTTGTTAATGTTGGTAACCGTTTAGTAGATACATTACTGTGCAAATCTCTTAAGGATCCTCGCTATATATTTGTGCCTAAGACTTTTGCACAGCATTGTATAATTAAATTAAATGAGCAGTGCAAAAGGAGAGCAAAAATGAATAAATAATACTGAGATAGTGTACTTGTGGTTATTGTCCATTCAGAAATCAAATGGTGGAGTGGAAGAAGTTGTTCTTAAAAATGTTGTGCGGTTGTCTTCAGGCTCCTGTACCTGGAGAGGGCATATTTTCAGTGATGGGATTCCTTAATGATGGATCCCACTTTTTTTGAGGCACTGCCTCTTAAACAGTTGATGCTTTGGGCCGAGACCCTTCGCCAGTACTGGAAAGGAAGGGAAAGTATCCAGAATCAGAAGATGGAGGGAAGGGGTAGGGGTACAAACTGGCAAGCGATAGGTGAGACGAGGTGAGAGAGGGAGGCGATAGATGAGACGAGGTGAGAGAGGGAGGCGATAGATGAGACGAGGTGAGGAGGGAGGCAATAGGTGAGACGAGGTGAGGAGGGATGCGATAGGTGAGACGAGGTGAGGAGGGAGGCAATAGGTGAGACAAGGTGAGGAGGGAGGCAATAGGTGAGACGAGGTGAGAGAGGGAGGCGATAGGTGAGACGAGGTGAGAGAGGGAGGCGATAGGTGAGACAAGGTGAGAGAGGGAGGCAATAAGTGAGACGAGGTGAGGAGGGATGCGATAGGTGAGACGAGGTGAGGAGGGAGGCAATAGATGAGACGAGGTGAGAGAGGGAGGCGATAGGTGAGACGAGCTGAGGAGGGATGTGATAGGTGAGACGAGGTGAGAGAGGGAGGCAATAGGTGAGACGAGGTGAGAGAGGGAGGCAATAGGTGAGACGAGCTGAGGAGGGATGTGATAGGTGAGATGAGGTGAGAGAGGGAGGCAATAGGTGAGACGAGGTGAGAGAGGGAGGCAATAGGTGAGACGAGGTGAGAGAGGGAGGCAATAGGTGAGACGAGCTGAGAGAGGGAGGCAATAGGTGAGACGAGCTGAGGAGGGATGTGATAGGTGAGATGAGGTGAGAGAGGGAGGCAATAGGTGAGACGAGCTGAGAGAGGGAGGCAATAGGTGAGACGAGCTGAGGAGGGATGTGATAGGTGAGATGAGGTGAGGGAGGGATGTGATAGGTGAGACGAGGTGAGAGAGGGATGCGATAGATGAGACGAGGTGAGAGAGGGAGGCAATAGGTGAGACAAGCTGAGGAGGGATGTGATAGGTGAGATGAGGTGAGGGAGGGATGTGACAGGTGAGACAAGCTGGGTGGGGCAGAGAGGATTAAGTGAGAAGATTCCACACAGAGTGGAAAAAGAAATCTTTTGCAGTTTCCTTTCCCTACCCAAAGCTGCATTTGGGCCAGATTTTGCACTCAATTAGGGGAGCAGTGGGACTGAACAATGAGTAACAGGTAAACTAGGGCTAAACGAGTGCTTAGTGAAAGAGTGCCCATTTCATGCCAATGACATCGATCACACCCCGGCAGTACTGATGTAATCTTCCCTTCAGTACATTATGATCAGCAGTTTAACTAACAGGACTTGAATGAAGCTGAAGTTAAGATTTTTTTCTCACTTACATAATTGTACAAGGCATTGGTAAGGCCAAATTTGGAATATTGTGTACAGTTCTGGTCACCAAATTATAGGAAAGATATCAATAAATTAGAGAGAGTGCAGAGACGATTTACTAGGATGTTACCTGGGTTTCAGCACTTAAGTTACAGAGAAAGGTTGAACAAGTTAGGTCTCTATTCATTGGAGTGTAGAAGGTTGAGGGGGATTTGATTGAGGTATTTAAAATTTTGAGAGGGATAGATAGAGTTGACGTGAACAGGCTGTTTCCATTGAGAGTAGGGGAGATTCAAATGAGAGGACATGATTTGAGAGTTGGGGGGCAGAAGTTTAAGGGAAACACGAGGGGGTATTTCTTTACTCAGAGAGTGATAGCTGTGTGGAATGAGCTTCCTGTAGAAGTAGTAGAGGCCAGTTCAGTTGTGTCATTTAAGGTAAAATTGGATAGGTATATGGGCAGGAAAGGAGTGGAGGGTTATGGGCTGAGTGCGGGTAGGTGGGACTAGGTGAGATTAAGAGTTCGGCACGGACTAGGAGGGCCGAGATGGCCTGTTTCCGTGCTGTGATTGTTATATGGTTATTAATGGATACGAGAAACTTAAATACACATGGAGCAGGGTAAGGTAATATATGTTTCACTATGGACGGAAATTAGTTGAGTAGGGAAACATCCATGTAAATTAGAGCACAAATGGAGATGAAGTGAAAATTATACTTTCAATTCTCTGAGAGGACTACAACCTTGTGGTTTGGAGGCTTCTGTGCCTCAATGACCCAGGGACCCATGTTGGCTGGAGTCAAGACTATGCTTTGTCTCTTGGTAGGGTCACCCATGCCAAACAGGTCAAAGTGTAGAGATAAGACAAAGAGTGGTCCACCGGTCCTCCAGGGTCAGGGGTTCAGCTCAGGGCTAACAACCTTGACTGGTCAAACACAACTGTTACGGAATCAGCAGTGAATAACCTTTGTACTTCTGTGTGTGGTGTCAAGGACAGAGAGACGGAGGACCTTCATTGCTGCCCTAAACACCAATGGTGTAACAGGCAGTAAGCCAGTATACGATCAATGAATCGGATTGATCGAAGGTAGAGCTTGCAATAAGTCAATTGTGACTTGATTGACAGAAAACTTCCCAAGACTTCATGTCCTTCAGACATGTATAGACCTCAAATGTCAAAAGAGGTCTCCGGAGGAAACGTCGTTGGTAGGATAGTTTTCCACTGAGTGCAGGCTGCTTGTGAGCTGATTAAGGAACAGTGGTTAAGACCTATTCCATTCCCATTCTGACACGTCAGTTCACAGCCGCCTCTGCAGCCACACTGTGACCACACTCAGGACGGAGGTGTAACCTCTACACTCCTGGCATGTAACATCTCATACTCTGGGTAACCTCCAATCTGGTGGCACGAACAGCAATTTCTCATAACTTGCTGTATTTTCCATCCCTCCCTCCTTCTCTCATTTTCCATTTTTCGGTCGGATTCCCCTCCCCCTTCTCTTCTCCTCTCCTGCCCATCACCTCCCTCAGGTGCCCTTCCTTCCATGGTCCACTGTCAGATTCCTTCTTCAGTCCTTTACTTCTTCGACCTGTCACCTCCCAAGTTCTCATTTCATACCCCCACCTCCACCAGCTCACCTGGTCTCACCTATGGCAAGCCAGATCGTACTCTTTCCCCTCCCCTCACTTTCTTATTCTGGCCTCTTCCCTCTGCCTTCCCAGTCCTGAAGAAGGGCCTCGGTTTGAAATGTCAACTGTTCATTTGAAAACAGATGCTGAGTTCCTCCAGCACTTTCTGCATGTTGCCCAAGTTTTCCTGCATCTGCAGAATCTCTCGCATTGATGGATGAGTTGGTGACCTTCTATAGTTGTGACAGAGAGCTCTCGGCATGCGCGGGCCCGCACACACACACGAGAGAGAGGGGTCACTCCTTCCACAGTGAGAGGGGAGACCAACAGATGGCCATTTTGATGTTACAATCTAAAGCAACGCTTATTCAAGCTCACCTGACTCTTGCCACGCCCTCATCGTGGGAGAGACTGCGATTGCTTGCGTGCGGAGGCTTCTGACAGCTACACCCACTGCCTCAATGTTCCGCTGTATCGTGATGCTTCATTTGGTGACACCAGCAAAGAATGCGATGCACTGGGGCCTCCTGAGGCTGCACGTCTTCCAGGCCGCTCCTAGAAATATTGGGAAATGGCCGATCAGCGAGCTCCAAGAACAGGAAACCACCCTCATGAGAAACTGCAGCTTGTGTACATCCATAGATCACAGACTCCAACAGGACCACAGCCACCTTGAAAAGGGAAAAAGAGACATTGAAGAGAGGAATTTAAGCTGTTTCGCAGATGAGCTCAAACAAGTCGCCCTCCAGCACCATTTTAGCTCCTCTCCCTGTTAAGACCAGTTTAACTTTGTGGTTAATTAAAAGTAATATGTTCAGGTACCTAAAAATTAATGAGCAGTTTGCTGTCAGTAGCAGGGAGAGAGATCAAGCTGCCAGGAGTTCATACCGGACAAAGTACGGAGCTGTTAATGTGGTTTTTGACAGATGTCTTGTTGTAAATATTGGCAGTTTCCTTTTCACTAATTTTTGTATGTTTGATTTTTTGATGTACTTAATAAGCAATCCATTTCTTTGTGGAATCTAATGTCACGCTTTTGACAGTCTCCAACAACCCTGTGTGTCGGATGACACTCGGTGTGTGAAGTGGACGATATCTTCTCAGTGAAAGGACCACTAGCAGTGTGAGGCATAAAGGCTAATTTTTTCACTAGCACATCTGCTAAGAAATTTGGGAGAAATTTCTTCATCCAGAGGACGCGAAGATAAGGAGATTTCTGCCACGAAGAACGTTTAAGGCTTTATAGTACACCCGTATTTAAAGAGGAATGAGTTAAAGAGAGGGGAGGGATAACCAGAAGGATGATGTGATAGGTTTTGAGGACATTCAGAGGCAGGAAGTGTACTTGAAGCCTAAACACCAGCTGCAACCAGTGGGGCCAGTGGGGACAACACAGTGAGCTTCTCTGATTGGTTATCCCTTGGTTACTCTTCGTCCAGGATCATGAATGAGGAGTAGACACTTGGAAGCACATCCAGAACTGTTGGATATGAAGTAAAGTCACAGGGGCAGAACAGTACGCAGCAATGTGGGGAGCCTGTAAAAAACACTTATATCATACCTTTTTATTCTGTGGACCAATACCATTAAACAAGGGGTCTGTGGAACCCAGGTTGGGAACCTTTGACCAAGATGATCCAAAGCTCTCAGATTTGAGAGACTTAAGCCTTCATTGCACTGTATTCACCAAAAGCCTTTGAAGATATTCTTGTAGCTCGTGTGTGTGTTTTTCCCGGTTTAAGATGGCGCTGGTGAAGCATGGGGATGACTTGCTGGTGGCAAACAAAACAATGACTGTATTAATCACACTTGGAGATGATCACTGCAATCAATAGGCTGTAATTTCCCTTTTGGAGCTGAGCTTTCGAACTGCCTGTACGACCTGACAGTGTGAACTGAACTCTCAAAGTGCAGGAAGGCTGCGGGAGAATCAAGGCCTTGGGACACGGAATCAAGCCCGAGAGTGAGGAACGAGCCAATGCTTGACTGTTGCCGGAGTGGACTTGGAGCCGTTTTGAAGCGGCAGATCTGAGGAGAGGTGAGGCAAGGTGGTGGGACCTGGGCCCGAGAGCAGGGAATGAGCCAATGTTTCGCCATTGCTGGAGCAGACTTGGAGGTAATTCGATGCAGCAGAACCAAGGTAGGGCAGAGTCCAGGCGGCAGGGCCTGGCCCTGGGCCCGAGAGCAAGGCAAGCCCCAAGGTTAATGGGCCAAATTGAAAAGGTTGAGTATCGGCCAAATGGAGATGGTGGAGCCTGAGTCCAAGAGCAAGAGACGACCTGCAATTCGGACAATTTAAGCGCTAGGCCAGATTGAAAAGGTCAGGTGTCAGGGACGGAGATGAGGGACGGGCTGGTTTAACTTGCTGCTCCATGAGGTTTACTCGGCTTTGTACTGAACTGAGGCAGTGGCCTGCAACCTCTGGGCTATTGGGTCAGCTGTCGGTGTGACGGGATTCATGGCTGTGGACTCACTTTCAGGTACTTCAGTTCTGAATGTCATTTGCTTACTTCCATTTTTTGCAGGATTTGTTTTTCCCCAATGTGGGTTTCTTTGTTTTGTGGCTGCCTGTAAGGAGATTAATCCTTGTATTGTATATAGTAAGCATACATTGTGGAGAAGGAAAACTCTGATTTTAAACCTCCACTGCCTTGCGGCCACACCCACCCGTGAAAGGCTTCGGGAGTAAACCCTAAACCAGGGTCCCTCAGGCAGTTTGATGCTGTTTACAACTTCACTCTGGTAAAATCTGCGACGACACTGGTACCGAGTTGTATCAGTGCTTGCCCTTCCCTTGGACTACATCAGTGACGTGGAGAGGGGGAACCTGGTGCATGGGCAAAGACCGGTTCTTCAAATCTTCCCACCCAGGATTGCACCCTGGAGGGGACACAGTCCACCAGAGGTACAAACCCATGATCCTCTGGGATCGATGGCTGCCGACTACGACATACTTTGATAATACTCGTACACTGAGCTTTGAAAACTTTGGGAGGGATATTACAGTCAGGTAGGAGGTACAGAAGCCTGAAGGCACACACTCAGCGATTCAGGAACAGCTTCTTCCCTCTGCCATCCGATTGCTAAATGGACATTGAAGCTTTGCACACAACCTCACTTTTTTAAAATATACAGTATTTCTGTTTTTGCACATTTTTTAATAATCTATTCAATATACGTAATTGATTTGCTTGTTTATTTATTATGTTTTTTTCTCTCTCTCTGCTAGATTATGTATTGCATTGAACTACTGCTGCTAAGTTAACAAATTTCACGTCACACGCCAGTGGTAATAAACCTGATTCTGTGCTTCACCCCATTCACTCATCCCTTCAAAGGTGTCAGAGACAAATCAGTGAGTCTATGAAACTTCCTCATCTCAACCAGTATGAGCATGGGAGCTTCAGCACACCTCAAACCCCCGTTCCTGATTTCCCCTATCATTCCAACATACCCTGTCCAGCATCTCATTTCACCTTTGAAAAGACTACCTGCAGAATGTTCCTCTCTGTCACACTTACTCACTTGTGGTGAGTGGGCGCTAAATTTTGGTGCACAGAGGCTGCATGGTGAGCATTAAGTGCTCCAAGTCATGATAACAGAATCCTAACTTTGTGGAGATTTTCACAGGTTCACTTCTTAAACGTTCTAGTGGTTGAACTTCCTGTTCAACCTGTTAGAAGGATCACTCAATATATCAGCCTGGTTAGCATTAATGCTTTACAGCGCCAACTACCTGGATTTCATTCTGCCACTGTCACTGAGGAGTTCGTACATTGTCAGCCAGTGGTGTAGTGGCATGAGTGGTCCCGGGTTCGAATCCGGCCGGCTCCTTGCACGCTTCCCATTTGTGCTGGGTTGAGTGTTGAGCTAGCAACTCATTAAAAAGCAGACAAATGTTAAAGAAGTGGCAAGGTTACTGCCCGATGAGCCACAGGGCATGAGAGGAACAACAACATTCTCCTAGTGACCATGGGGTTTCCTCCAAGTGCTCCAGTTTCCTCCCACATTCCAAAGAGGTTTGGACTAGTGTTAGTGAACTGTGGATCTCGCTGAAGCACGGCAACACTTACAGGCTGCTCCGGCATATCCTCGGACTTTAGCGGTCTTTCATGCAAGTGACACGTTTCACTTATGTTTCAATGTACTTGTGACAAATTAAGTTAACCTCTCTCTCGATTATACCGAACTTACAGGAATAAAGAGAGGAAACAGTTTAATAAGGAGATTCAATGATAGACTAGAGGAGATTTTTGTAAATAGAGTCACAGGGAAGTACATGAGAAGTAAGTAATGAACCTTAAGTGACAGAGTTCATTTCAGGAAACGTGGAGGCCACTTGACCCAGACTCAGCGGGGATGATTTAGCAACAAGTGATCATTTTAGTAATAAACTGCAAAGTAACAAGCCACAAGGGGCCACAGAATGAGAGAGGGGTACAGATGCTTAACACAACAAGGCAAGAAGGTAAATGAAGGCTAGGAGAAACTGGCTGAGGCTTGCTGCTGTGATGGGTGAACAAGGACTGTGGTTGAGATTTGGGTTTAAATAGGCTGCAGGTGAGGAGTTGGAAATGAGTGGCAGGTAACTCCTATTAGCTGAGTTGAGACTGGAAGGCGCCCGCTTGTGCAGGCCTGGTAGTGTGGGGAGGGAGTGAAAATGGGATCATTCACTGTGGAGCAGATGGTGATTTAACAGAGATATTCAGAGTTGTGAATGAGTTTGATAGTGTAGCCTACACTCAGTGGCCACTTTACTAGTTACAGGAAGTATCTAATAAAGTGGCCCTAAATGTATGTGTTGTTATTATGTGTAACTCATTTAGATAAATCAGCTAAATTCAATTATGAGTGAATACGAAAATAGAATAAATATTTCCTGTGGGGAAAGTCCACAGAGCTTAATGGAAAGCATAGAATAGTGGAGTCAAACTGCATAGCACTTTCAAAATGCAGACAGCACCTTTCCCAGGCAGTAAGGCTGATCAACACCTCCACCCACTAACTCCACCACTACTTTATCATTTCCTGTCAGTCGCCTCGTGTACAGCCCAGTGTCACTTTATGGACGTATACAATCAATCAATCTCTCTCCCTCTCTCCCTCTCTCCCTACATATATGCCATTTTATATATTTATATTTATTGTGTTTTATCATTATTGTTTTCTTTATCTTTTGTGATTTTTTTTGTGCTTCATCAAATCCAGAGTAACAATTATTTCATTCTTCTTACACTTGTGTAGAGGAAATGGACGTTAAACCATCTTGCTCCTGAGACAGGAGAGGACTAATGTCATTTTCCTGTGCTGTAATGATTCCATTATCCTGACAGAGCGCCCTGACTATGAATGCCCTTTTACTTTCTGTCCCTCAGTAACTCCTGGGTACCAGGTTCCCACTCGTGTATATCCCTCCTTTCTCCCTGACTGAATTTGTTGCCAACTTTGCCATTAAACAAACACACACACACAGAGGTCAAAGTTCATCTCTCTGCCTGCCTCTCTAAACAGTGCAGTGGGATTTTGCAGGATCATCAGGTTCGAAGGTCAGAGGTGAGATAGGTCAAAAGGGCCATTTTATCAGGGTTGCCCTTTCTCAGTTCTCCTCAGGCTAATGAAATCCTTAAAGGTTCAGCTGCCCGTGCTTGGCCATGCCTGTGACTGTTACATGATGAATGTGCTGGTTAAGGAAGCTCAGGAGGACGGACTAGTCACTTTAAACTCATTTCCATTTCTCTTCCTGACCAGCCTTAAAGTAAGTAATATCCTCCCTTCACTTCATTTGCTTACCAGTTATATTTTCCATTCTTCAAAACAAAAACCACATCCTGAAGAGTGCAGAACACTCTCAGTTTGCATATTCCATCCCTTTTACACTAGGTTCTGTCTTAGCTGCACGAAGTTGCATTAAACCGCGTGACAGAAGGGGGAAGGGGATAAGAGCAGAAAATGAGTGGGGGGGAGGGAAAGGGCGGAATGTGTCAGTGGGAATGGAAAACGTGGACTGTAAAGGAAAGGGCAGATGTGGAACAGGGGAACATAGAAACATAGAAAACCTACAGCACAATACAGGCCTTTGGCCCACAAATTTGTGCTGAACATGTCTCTACCTCAGAAATTGCTAGGCTTACCTATAGCCCTCTATTTTTCTAAGCTCCATGTACCTATCCAAAAGGCTCTTAAAAGACCCTATCATTACCACCGTTGCCAGCAGCCCATTCCATGCACTCACCACTCTCTGAGTAAAAAAACTTGGGGAAGATGAGCTGGTGGAACTATGCCAAGATCTATATGCTGATTCCAAAGCAATTCTTTGTGCAGCTATGTCCTTGTGAATAAAGGGCCCAAAACTGCTCACAATATTTCAAGTACGGTCTGATCAATGCCTTATTAAATTTCAACATTACATCCTTGCTCTTATATTCTAATCCTCTCAAAATAAATGCTAACATTGCATTTGCCCTCCTTGTGACCAACTCAACCTGGAAGTCAATCTTTATGGCGGGGGTTCCCAGCCTTTTTATGCCATGGACCAATGTCATTAAGCAAAGGGTCCATGGACTTCAGTTTGGGAACCCTTGCTCTACAGCTTGCACTAGAACTCCCAAAAGGACATGCTGGCCTTGGAGTTGGTCCAGAGCATGTTCACGAGAATTATCTTGGGAATGAAAGGGTTAATGTATGTGGGGTATTTGATGGCTCTGTGCCTGTACTCACTGGAGTTTAGAAGAATGGAGGGGGAAGGGGGAACTCATTGAAATCTATTGAATATTGAAAGATCTAGATAGAATAGTCTTGGAGAGGATCTTTCCGATAGTGGGGGACACTCCATCTCATGTTCTCAATATTTATTGCTTATTTATTTAGTATATAAATAATAATAAGTCTAGTGGAGTGTGGAGCGATGGAGGATGAGAGGTGACCTGTTAGAGGTGTATAAGATGATGGAAGATGTCATGTGATGACGTAGGGTCGAGACGTTGGGATTCCAGCTCCCTCGCAAAAAGTAATGAAGTAGGGTTTAAATGAAGAAGAGTTAACAAATATCTATTAGAAACTATTTATAAGCAACTCAGGATTATCTTTTGATATGGCTCCTAAACTGAAACAGGAGAAAGCTACTACTTCGAAGACTGCACAAATCGGCAGGGAAAATGGCCTAGCCGCCTCGGCGAAGCCTCGGACTCAAGTTGGATCTCCTCCCGGCGAAGTGCATGGCACTTCTGATGATGCGGGAAAAGAAGTTGCAGCAATGTTGGCGGTCTCTAAGAAGAAATGGCAAGAACAACGCATGCGCGAAAGTATGCATGAACAGATGTTAACAAAACTACAAGCTTCAACTACGGTTGGAAGTGAAATTGAAAGTGAGTCGGAAGTTGAAACAGACTCTTTGGGAAATCCAGAAGAAAAAGAAGAAGAAAAGAAGGAAGAGATTAAAGGAGACATAAAAGATATCCTGATATATATAATGAATGAATTAAAAGTTATAAGAACAGATATGGCAAATGAATTTAAAGCTATAAGAACAGATATAAGAAGCATACAGAATACACTTGATAATGTGGTGGAAAAACAAAAGAAGATGGATAATAAAGTTAAAGAGATGGAAGTAAAAATAGAAGAAATCATGGAAAGAATAGATAAAATAGAATACGATAAGCTTGCCTGGACAACAGAAAGAAAACTGACGATGGAAAAAATGGATGCGCTTGAGAACTCTAGTAGACGAAATAATATTAAAATTGTTGGTCTTATGGAAGGTACAGAGGGAGAAAATCCAATAAAATTCTTACAAGAATGGATTCCGGAAATTTTGGAAATGAAAGAAGGAAGTCAAGTAATTGAAATTGAAAGAGCACACAGAGCTTTAAGACCATGACCTCAACAAGATCAAAATCCGAGATCAATTTTGATAAAATGTTTAAGGTACCAAGATAAAGAAATGATCTTGAAGGCAGCTACTCAAGGTGCTAAAAAGAGAAATGGGCCATTGATAGTAGAAGGGAAAAGAGTTTTTTTTTATCCAGACATAAGCTACGATCTGTTGAAGAGGCGGAAGGAATTTAATCCAGTGAAAAAATCTTTATGGGAAAAAGGCTATAAATTTTTATTGAGCTACCCAGCAAAATTGATAATTTTCCTGGATAATGCAGAAAGAGGATTCTTCGTTGACTGCCGGAAAGTGGAGGAATTTGTACTAGAATTACCTGATGTCCATGAAGAGGACTAAAGAATTATAGAAATGAAATGGACTAATGATGAAGACTGAAACAAGGTTGGACCTGATGGTCATTTATAAGAAAAAAAACGGTTGAGGAGTATTAATTGAGAGTAGAGACATTAATTA
The DNA here is from genome assembly GCF_030144855.1 of Hypanus sabinus. Taxonomy (NCBI): domain Eukaryota; kingdom Metazoa; phylum Chordata; class Chondrichthyes; order Myliobatiformes; family Dasyatidae; genus Hypanus; species Hypanus sabinus. Next base: position 35,604,839 of record NC_082735.1, read on the forward strand.
TTATTTTTTTTCTTTCCTTTATTAATATATTTTTCTTTTTTTTGCGGGGGAGCTGGGGGAGCTTCTGATCGAAAGCTGTGAGTTTCACGTGTACAATCATGGCGATTGGGGGGGTAATGTTGTGTTCTTTTTATTCGCAACATTAGTGGGGGGGTATTTTGTTTTTTTTTATATATTAGTTATCTTTTTTCTATTTTTCTTCTTCTTTGCTTGGATGATTGGGGAGAGACTCATAGCAACATGGAGAATTTTAAAGAATTCCCAAGGTACTATGAATGATTAATTTACTTAAATTTTTAAGTTTTAATGTTAATGGAATTAATGAACCTGTGAAAAGAAAAAGAGTTTTAACATATATTAAGAAAATGAAAGGAGATATAGCTTTTTTACAAGAAACACATTTGACAGAAACAGAACATAAGAAATTAAAGAGAGATTGGGTTGAAAATGTCATTGCAGCTTCATTTAATTCAAAATCGAGAGGAGTTGCAATTCTGGTTAATAAATCTTTACCAATTAAAATACAAAATGTAATAATTGATTCTGGGGGGAGATATGTGATTATACATTGTCAAATTTTTTCAGAATTATGGACTTTTATGAACATTTATGCACCAAATGAAAATGATGCAAAATTTATACAAGAAGTTTTTTTTTGAACTTGGCTGATGCACATGACAAAATATTAATAGGTGGAGATTTTAATTTTTGTTTAGATCCAGTTCTGGATAGATCAACTGAAGGTGCTATAAAATCAAAAGTAACAAAACTAACTTTATCATTAATGAAAGTTTTAAATCTGATTGATATATGGAGAAAAATTAATCCAAGAGAAAGAGATTACTCATTTTATTCAAACAGACATAAAACTTACTCAAGGATTGATATTTTTTTATTTTCAAAAAATATTCAAGATAGAGTGAAAAGTGTGGAATATAAAGCAAGAATATTGTCAGATCATTCCCCCTTGATAATGATGGATAAGGAGGAATCGATTTATAGATGGAGATTTAATTCAACTCTATTAAAACATCAAGATTTTTGTGATTTTATGAAAAAACAAATTCAATTTTTTTTGGATACAAATCTACATTCAGTTGAGGATAAAATTGTATTATGGGAAGCAATGAAAGCATATTTAAGGGGTCAGATTATAAGTTATACATCTAAAATTAAAAAGGAATATGCAGCAGAAATAGATCAATTGGAAAAAGATATCATAAAGTTAGAAAAAGAATCTCAAAGGTATATGACAGAAGAAAAACAAAGACAACTTGTTAATAAAAAACTACAATATAATACACTCCAGACATATCATACAGAAAAAGTAATTATGAGAACTAAACAGAAATATTATGAATTAGGTGAAAGATCACATAAAATTCTTGCTTGGCAGTTGAAAACAGAACAGGTTCCTAATACAATAAATGCAATTAGAACAAGTGTAAATAAGGTTACTTATAAGCCTTTAGAAATTAATGAAACTTTCAAAAATTTTTATACTGAAATATATCAATCAGAATCACAAAATAAAACTGCTGAGATAGATAAATTTTTATCACAAATAACCCTTCCAAAATTAAATTTGGAAGAACAGAAAGGATGAGATATGCCCTTTACATTAAAAGAGGTTGAAGAAGCTTTAGGATCACTTCAGAGTAATAAATCCCCAGGAGAAGATGGTTTTCCTCCTGAGTTTTATAAAAAATTTAATGATTTATTAATTCCTCCTTTTATGGAATTAATATACCAAGTGGAAAGAATGCATAAACTTCTGCAATCTTTTTTAACAGCGATCATAACTGTATTGCCAAAAAAAGATAGAGACCCTTTAAAACTAACCTATTTCTGACCTAGGCCTATTTCTTTGTTGAATACAGATTATAAAATACTAGCAAAATTTTATCTAATAGAATATCTAAATATTTATCAAAATTAATACATATGGATCAAACAGGTTTTATTAAAAATAGACAATCAATGGATAATATAACTCGATTACTTAGTATTATTCATCTGGCACAAAAAAGAGAGGAAATGAGTGTGGCAGTTGCTTTAGATGCAGAAAAAGCATTTGATAGATTGGAATGGGATTTTTTATTTAAGGTATTGGAAAAATATGAGTTAGGAAAACCTTTTATACAATGGATTAAAACTTTAAATACTAATCCTCAAGCTAAATTAGTTACAAATGGTCAGATTTCAACACCATTTTGCTTAACGAGGTCAACTAGACAAGGCTGCCCATTATCACCTGCTTTATTTGTATTGGCAATAGAACCATTAGCAGAATTAATTAGAACAGATTCAGATATTGGGGGCTTTAGAGTTAATCAAGAAGAATATAAGATTAATTTATTTGCTGATGATGTTTTGATTTATTTAACAAACCCATTGCAATCATTGCAAAGATTATCTTTTAGATTGGAAGAATATGGGAAAGTATCAGGCTATAAAGTAAATTGGGATAAAAGTGAAATTTTACCCCTCACCAAAGGAAATTACAATCAATGTCGACTAGTAACTCAATTTAGATGGTCAATGAAAGGGATAAAATATTTAGGTATTAGAGTTGGTAATGATGTAAAAAATTTATATAAACAAAATTATTTGCCATTATTAAAAAAAAATAAAAGAGGATCTTGATAAATGGATGATGTTACTGATAACATTAATAGGTAGAGTTAACGCTGTAAAAATGAATATATTTCCTAGATTGCAATACTTATTTCAAAATTTACCAATACAATTACCTCAGAAGTTTTTTCAAGAACTGAATAAATATGTAAGGAAATTTCTTTGGAAAGGTAAGATGTCAAGAATATCATTGGAAAAATTGACATGTAAATTTGATCTAGGAGGGTTACAACTTCCAAATTTTAAGAATTATTATAAAGCAAATCAACTTAGATTTATTGCATCTTTTTTGATGAAGATAAACCGGCATGAATTAAAATAGAATTAGATAAGATAGGAGAAAACATACCAGAAGATTTTATATATAAATGGGAATCCAAATGGATACGGGAAAAAAAGAATCTCCTATATTAAGACACTTGATTGATTTATGGAATAAGGTAAATATAGATGATGAGATAAAGAAATCTTTATTAGCAAAACGAACTTTAATAAAAAATAGGCTTATTCCTTTTACAATGGACAATAAACTTTTACATAATTGGTTCCAAAAGGGGATTAAGTATATAGGTGATTGTTTCGAAGGAGGTATATTGATGTCATTTGATCAATTAAAAAATAAATATAAAATATCAAATAACACTCTTTTCTGTTATTTTCAATTAAGAGCCTATATACGAGAAAAGCTGGGACAAACAATGTTGATGCCGAAACCTAGTGAAATAGAAATATTGATTCAGAAAGGAAGAATTAAAAAATTTACATCTTGTATGTATAATTTGATTCAAAAGCAAATAATTAAATTAGGAATTCATAAATCAAGACAAAAATGGGAATCTGATTTGAATGTTAAAATTGATGGGAAAAACTGGTCAAGATTATGTTTTGATAGTATGAGAAATACAATAAATGTTCGACTTAGATTAATACAATATAATTTTTTACATCAATTATATATAACACCACAGAAAATAAATAGATTAAATTCAAATATGTCTGACCAATGTTTTCGATGTAATCAAGAAATTGGTACCTTTTTACATTCTACTTGGTCTTGTTTTAAAATTTAACCATTTTGGATAAATTTAAGACTTTTATTGGAACAAATTACTGGAGTACAACTCCCACATAGTCCACTATTATTTTTATTAGGAGACATTGAAGGGACAATACCGAAACTTAAATTGAACAAATATCAGAAAAAATTTATAAAAATTGCATTGGCAGTAGCCAAAAAAGTTATTGCAGTTAGTTGGAAATCTGATTTATATTTAACTATGGATCGTTGGAATAATGAAACATATAGTTGTATTCCATTTGAAAAAATTACGTATAATTTAAGAAATGAATATGATATATTTTTGAAAATTTGGCTCCCATACTTACAAAAGATTGGATTAAACACATAGGTCCTTTGAAGATAAAATTATAGTAATTGGGGAAAGTAAAAAATAAATAAAAAAATTATTTTGAACTCCATGGAGCATGTGGGGATCCTCCGATATCCAGGCAACCTTTCTCTTCTTTCTTTTTTTTTCTCTTTAGATAAGGGTTAAGGGGGGGAGGGGGGGGGAAGGTTAGTATTATCTTTCTTACTATTTTACTATTACAGTTATTCTTTGTAATTTCTAAAATTTAATAAATAAATAAATAAAGATGATGGAAGGCACCAATCGTGTAGAAAATCAGAGGCTTTTTCCCAGGGCTGAAATGGCTAGCATGAGAGGGCACAGTTTTAAGGCGCTTGGAAGTAGGTACAGAGGAGATGTCAGGGGCAAGTTTTTTATGCAGAGAGTGCTGAGGGTGCGGAATGGGCTGCTGGTGACAGGGGTGGAGGCGAACACTAATAGGGTTTTGTAAGATACTCTTGGGTAGGTACATGGAGCTTAGAAAAATAGAGGGGTATGGGTAACCTTAGGCAATTTCTAAAGTACATGTTTGGCACAGCCTTGTGGGCCGAAGGGCCTGAATTGTGCTGTAGGTTTTTCTATGTTTCTATTATTATTTATTTCTTTTTATATTTGCACAGTTTGTTGTCATTTGCACACTGGTTGAACACCCAAGTCGGTGCGGCCTTTCATTTATTCTATTATGGTTATTATTCTACTATAGATTTACTGCATTTGCCTACAGGATTGCATATGGTGACATATACAATAAAATCAGTATATCCATTGTTAACTTTATTACTTGATAATAAAGTTACATTGAGTTTTGACTGCATGATGGTTCTCTCGTGCATTACTTTGATGCAATGTGTTGATCTGAATATAGGAGCAGAATCAGTATTTGGCCTATTGAATCTGCTCTACCATTTCATCGTGGCTGATTTATTAACCCTCTCAACCCCATTCTCCTGACTTCCCCCCATAACCTTTGACACCCTGACTAATCAAGAACCTATCAACTTCCTCTTTAACTATACCCAATGACCTGGCCTCAACAGCCACCTGTGTCAATGAATTCCACAGATTCACCACTTCCTGGCTAAGGAAATTCCTTCTCAACTTCATCCTAAAGCCTCTATTCTAAGGCTGTGCCCTCTGGTCCTAGACTCTCCCACTATAGCAAACAGCCTGTTCATGTCCAGTCAATCAAGGCCTTTCAATATTTGATAGGTTTTCAATGAGATCCCCCCTCATTCTCCTAAAGTCCAGTGAGTACAGGCTCAGAGTCATCAAATATTCACTCATAGCTTTGACAAGCAGTGAATCCAGACATTGGAAGTTTCGAGAGGAGGGGACTTCAATCAGGTCCACTACTACGAGGATAAAAGGCAGCAGAGGTCAGTAGAGTGAGAATGTACTTTGACCAGCAGCCTATCGGCATTTGGGATTGATTAGGAAGAGATTCAAGATTCAAGATTCAAAAACTTTACTATCACTCTAAACGTACATCAGCTCTGCAGGACAGAATGAGACAGCGTTTCCCATGGGCAGTGCAATCATAACATAACAAACGCAACACTAAATAATAAACATACCAATAAATAGTAAAACACAACAGCCACATGTCAGTTAAAAACAAGTTATAAGTGTCCAATGCAAGTTAAAAGTGTCCAAAGCAGAGTCAGGTAGAGCAGCTATTTAGCAGTCTGACTGCCTGTGGGAGGAAGCTGTTTAGTAGCCTTGTGGTTTTAGTTTTGATGCTCCTGTAACGTTTGCCTGATGGCAGAAGAACAAACGGTTCATGGAGAGGGTGTGAGGGGTCTTTAATGATGTACTGTGTCTTCTGGACACATTGACACTGAAAGAGGTCTTGGATAGAAGGTAGGGAGACCCCAATAACCTTCTCTGCTCCCCTAACCACCCTCTGCAAGGCTTTTTTATCGGCAGCACTGCAGCTGGAGTACCAGGTTGTGATGCAAAAGGTCAGCACACTCTGAACCACTCCTCTGTAGAATGTAGTTAAGATGTTAGTGGGGAGTGATGCTTGTTTAAGCTTCCTCAGAAAGTGCAATCTCTGCTGGGCTCGTTTCACAATCCCAGTGGTGTTCCTGGACCAGGTGAGATTGTCTGAGATCTGCACCCCAAGGAACTTGATGTTTTCCACTCTCTCCACTGTGGAGCCGCTGATGCTAAGGGGTGTGTGCTCAGGCTGAGACCGTCTGAAATCGACGATCATCTCCTTGGTTTTGGTGACATTAAGCATCAAGTTTTTGTCACTGCACCAGCTCTCTAGGTGTTTGACCTCCTCCCTGTACATTGTTTCATCATTTTTGCTGATGAGACCCACCACTGTGGTATCATCAGCAAATTTAATGATCAGGCTCTCCTTGAATCTGGCTGCACAGTCATGTGTTAGCAGTGTAAAGCACACAGCCTTGTGGGGATCCAGTGCTCAGTGTGATGGAGTCAGAGATGTTCCTGTCAACAGGGACTGACTGTGGTTTCTCTGTCAAGAAATCCAGAATCCAGTGACACATGGCAGTGTTAAGGCCAAACAGCACCAGTTTCTCCACTAGTCTCTGCGGGATGATGGTATTGAACGCTGAACTGAAATCAATGTACAGGATTCTGGCATAAGTGTCTTTGTTGTCCAAGTGAGAGAGAACTGTGTGCAGTGTGGTGGATATTGTGTCCTCCGTAGAGCAATTTGTACGATAAGCAAACTGTAGAGGATCCAGCGATGAGGGAAGGCTGGCTGTGATATGAGGCTTGACAAGCCGTTCAAAACATTTCATCACTACGGGGGTCAGGGCAACGGGACGGTAATCATTCAAACAGGCTACAACTGATTTCTTTGCTACAGGGATGATTGTGGAGGTTTTGAAGCATCTGGGGACAATGGCTTGACTAAGGGAGATGTTGAAAATGTCTGTCAGGACACCTGCTAATACATCAGCACATTCCTTGAGCACTCGTGCAGGGATGTTGTCGGGACCTCCCGCTTTTCGCGGGTTAACCCTGGCAAGGGTCCTCCGTGTTTGCTCTGAATCAATGATTGGAGCCGGCTGGTCAGATGGTAAGAAGGGACTGGCTCTCCCCCTTGCTGTAGTGTTTGGTGCTTCGAAGCGTGCAAAGAATTAGTTAAGCCTGTTAGGAAGAGAGGCGTCGCTGTCATCAGTAAATTAAAGGATGGCATGGGCAGGCACAGCGGCTGTCATCTGACTGGACATAGTGAGAGTAGTGATTTGCGGCTTAAGCTCTTGGAGGCTTCAGTCAGAGAAAGCAAAGGAAAGAAAAGCTCAAGTTTTTATTTGTTCTCTTCCTTATACAGTATCTGGTTAACTAGGACAGGTAGGGATGACAGGCAAGGTAGGGGAATGCTCCTCTTGCAGGATGTGGGAAGGTAGGGCGACCTCCAGTGTCCCTGATGACTACAACTGTGAGAAATGCATCCAGCTGCAGCTTCTAACAAGCTGCATTACGGAGCTGGACGAACTCCAGATCATTCTGGAGGCTGAGGGAGCGATAGATAGGACATATAGAGAGATAGTTATAAAAATGCAGGACACAGGAAACTGGGAAGATGAAAAGGAGTCAGTACAGAGTACCCCTGTGGCCATCCCCCTCAACAGCAGGTGTATAACTTTGGATACTGTCGGGGTGGGGAGGGGGTTGACCAGTCACAGTGGTCAAGCCTCTGACATTGAGCCTGCCTCTATGACTCCGAAGGGAAGGGGGGAGAAGAGGCACACTGTGTGATAGGGGATTCGTTAGTGAGGAGAAAGGATAGGAGTTTCTGTGGGCGAGAATGAGTTTCCCAGATGGTACATTGCCTCCCAGGTGCCAGGGTCTGGGATATCCCAGATCGAGTCCTCAGCATTCTTAAGTGGGAGGGTGAACAGCCAGATGTTGTGGTCTATGTAGGTACCAATGACATGGGTTGGACAAGTACAGAGAGTTAGGTGTAAAGTTAAAGGACAGGGCCTCTAGGGTTGTAATCTCAGGATTACTACCTGTGTCACATGCTAGTGAGGCTAGAAATAGGAATATTATACGGTTTAATACATGGCTAAGGAGTTGATGTAGAAAGGAAGGCATAAGATTTTTGGATCTTTGGGCTCTCATCCAGGGAAGGTGGGACCTGTACAGAAGGGACAGTTTGCACCTGAACTGGAGGGGGATGAGTATCCTAGCAGGAAGGTTTGTTAATGTTGCACAGTGGGGTTTAAACCAGAGTTGCAGGGGGTTGGGAACCCGAGTGCCAGAACAGTTAGCGGAGAGGTTGAGAAGACCTCAGATATAGTCAGGCAAGGTTCCAACTGGTGAGACTAATTCAGGACTGAAGGTGTTGTATTTGAATGCAGACAGTTACTACCCCTCAACTATCAGGCTCTTGAACTAGTGGGGTTAGCCACTCAACTTCACTTGCCCCATCATTGAAATTTTCCCACAATGATGGACTCACTTTCAAGGACTCTTCATCTCCTGTTCTGAATATTTATTGCTTATTTTTTATTTATTATTATTATTTCTTCTTTTTGTTTGAACACCCTAGTAGGGCAGTCTTTCATTGATTCTGTTATTGTTATTATTCTTTAGATATATTGATTATGCCCTCAGGAAAATGAATCTCAAGGTTGTATATGGCGACAAATACCTACTTTGATAATAAAACTTACTTTGAACTTTGAACGTAGTATCATAATCGGTGAATCTGGTTGACTAGTTTTGGGAATGTGCTCAAACATGCATTGAAACTTTGCAGAAGCACCAGAGCCTCTCTGCCTCATACTGTGTATCTTTTTAGGGAAATTGCAGCTTGGTTCTGTCAGGCAGCATTGTTACGAACTAGACGCTGCATTGATCAACCTTGTAATAGGTCAGGGATGTTTTTGTGATAGATCTGGATAATGTCAATGATGCTGTTAAGTGCCAATAATAAATACTGTTGCTGGAAAACAGTTTTACAAGAGACTTAAATCAAAGACACGCTTTTTAAACCGATGCTAATTTACCTATTTGATCATAGCGCTAACAGTTGTTTACGAATGTTCAAAGTTCAAAGTAAGTTTTACTATCAAAGTACATATATGTCACCACATACAACCCTGAGATTCATTTTCTTGCAGGCATAGATTAGGTTTCGAAGGTACATTTAATGTCAGAGAAATGTATACAATATACATCCTGAAATACCTACAATAAATATAGGTGGCATGGAGTAAATGAGAGATTTCTACAATAAATATAGGCAGCATGGAGCAAATGAGGTGCTCGAGGAATATAAAGAAAGTAAGAAGAACCTTAAGAAAGAAATTAAAAAAGCTAAAAGAAGATATGAGTTTGCTTTGTCAAGTAAGGTGAAAATAAATCCGAAGGGTTTCTACAGTTAATAATAGCAAAAGGATAGTGAGGGATAAAATTGGTCCCTTAGAGAATCAGAGTGGACAGCTATGTGTGGAGCTGAAAGAGATGGGGGAGATTTTGAACAATTTCTTTTCTTCAGTATTCACTAAAGAGAAGGATATTGAATTGTGTAAGGTAAGGGAAACAAGTAGGGAAGTTATGGAAACTATGGCGATTAAAAAGGAAGAAGTACTGGCGCTTTTAAGGAATATAAAAGTGGATAAATCTCCGGGTCCTGACAGGATATTTCCTAGGACCTTGAGGGAAGATAATGTAGAAATAGCAGGGGCTATGACAGAAATATTTCAAATGTTATTAGAAGCAAGGATGGTGCCGGAGGATTGGTGTATTGCTCATGTGGTTCCATTGTTTAAAAAGGGTTCTAAGAGTAAACCTAGCAATTATAGACCTGTCAGTTTGATGTCAGTGGTGGGTAAATTAATGGAAAGTATTCTTAGAGATGGTATATATAATTATCTGGATAGACAGGGTCTGATTAGGAACAGTCAACATGGATTTGTGCATGGAAGGTCGTGTTTGACAAATCTTATTGAACTTTTTGAAGAGGTTATGAGGAAAGTTGACGAGGATAAAGCAGTGGATGTTGTCTACATGGACTTCAGTAAGGCCTTTGACAAAATTCCACACGGAAGGTTAGTCAGGAAAGTTCAATTGTTAGGTATTAATATTGAAGTAGTAAAATGGATTCAACAGTGGCTGGATAGGAGATGCCAGAGAGTAGTGGTGGATAACTGTTTGTCAGGTTGGAGGCCGGTGACTAGTGGTGTGCCTCAGGGATCTGTACTGGGTCCAATGTTGTTTGTCATATACGTTAATGATCTGGATGATGGGTGGTAAATTGGATTAGTAAGTATGCAGATGATGCTAAGGTAGGTGATGTTGTGGATAATGAAGTAGGTTTTCAAAGTTTGCAGAGAGATTTAGGCCAGTTAGATGAGTGGGCTGAACGATGGAAGATGGAGTTTAATGCTACATTTTGGTAGGAATAATTCAAATAGGACATACATGGTAAATGGTAGGGCATTGAAGAATGCAGTAGAACAGAGTGATCTAGGAATAATGGTGCATAGTTCTCTGAAGGTGGAATCTCATGTGGATAGGATGGTGAAGAAAGCTTTTGGTATGCTGGCCTTTATAAATCAGAGCATTGAGTATAGGAGTTGGGATGTAATGTTAAAATTGTTAATGTTAAAATTAAAATTGTACAAGGCATTGGTAAGGCCGAATTTGGAGTATTGTGTACAGTTCTGGTCACCAAATTATAGGAAAGATATCAACAAAATAGAGAGAATACAGAGAAGACTTACTAGAATGTTACCTGGGTTTCAGCACCTAAGTTACAGGGAAAAGTTGAACAAGTTAGGTCTTTATTCTTTGGAGCATAGAAGGTTGAGGGGGGACTTGATAGAGGGGGATAGATAGAGTTGACGTGGATAGGCTTTTTCCATTGAGAGTAGGGAAGATTCAAACAAGAGGACATGAGTTGAGAGTTAGGGGGGCAAAAGTTTAAGGGTAACACAAGGGAGAATCTGTTTACCCAGAGAGTGGTAGCTGTGTGGAATGAGATTCCAGTCGAAGTGGTAGAGGCAGGTTCAGTATTGTCATTTAAAGCAAAATTGGATAGGTATATGGACAGGAAAGGAATGGAGGGTTATGGGCTGAGTGCGGGCCAGTGGGTCTAGTTGAGAGTAAGCATTCGGCACAGACTAGAAGGGCTGAGATGGCCTGTTTCCGTGCTGTAATTGTTATGTGGTTAGATGGTTATATGGAAATTCTTTTTCTTTGCAAACATCCACGAAAACAGAGGAGTGCCCCCAAAGAATGAATGACAGTTAAATGTTGGAAGTCCAGAAGCCCCCCCAAGCTCCCCCCTCCCAAGTATAAGTGGCAGCAGAGCAACGATCCCCTCCCCCACCAGCAAAAATAGCATCGGCACCCACCACCAAGCACTCAAACGTGCAGCAAAGCAACAGCAAAGACACAGACTTGCAGTACCTCAAAGACTACTCGTTCACTCAGTATTCGACATACCACAGGCTCTCTCTCTCCCTGAAAAGGGAGAATGAGGCATCTCCGTTTCACAGCAAGAAGAGAGGCATAACAAACAACTCACTGATTTACGATGTTAAAAGTCCATTGTGTCACTTTTTCCAAGCTCTGTGCCCAAAGATCTCAGGCCTCTGGGCACCCAGCCAACAGCCAGCTTGCTGCTTTCGATCTTCTGTCTCCCCTGATGCACCAAATTCCTGCAGAGGCACCAAACTTCAGCCTGCCTGTCTCCAGAACCACGAAATCCCGGAGCTCCAAAGGTGAGCTAATTTCCTCGGCATATTGAATAACAGCCAGTCGTAAAACCCCAAGAGCGGGTCCCCTTCCACAAAGAACTGAAGTCAGCGTGTAACTCCAGGTCAAAAGAACCCTGAAAGGAAAATATAGAGATATTAAAGATAGAAACAGAGCTGTTTCTGAAGATGCAAGCAAAGAAGTCGCCATTAGGCACCATTTCACAGGATTTCACCTGTGATGTACTGGGCCAAATCCACTACCTTTTGTAGGATTTTCCGTTCAAGCACTGGTGTTTCCATACCAGGCCATGATGCAACCAGTCAGTAAACACTCCACTGCACATCTATGGAAGTCTGTCAAAGTTTTAGATGTCATGCCAAATTGGCAAGAACAGCATGCCAGTTTTATGGGAACAATGTGGATACTATTCTTCGATTTGAGAACAGAACTTTTTCTTGTTCAACTTGTTTGTAACTGTCAGGGATGACACATTCTCCAGCCTCTGTTACATTGAAATAGATGATCCACTCATGGACAGAGTAAAGGCAGTGGGAAGCAAACTTGACACGGTGTATTATTGATTCATGGCTGGTTGTAAAAGTGGGAAATTACTTCATCTAATGACCCAGTCTCTGAAAATCTCACCTTTCTACAAAGTGGATGTTCAGGTGATACACTCTCTGTCAATCACCATTGCTTTCTGCAGCTTATATTTCCATACAAGTACTCTTGGAGATGTTCATTACATCCATGAAATTCTCCTTTGTCCATCACTGAAGTTTTCCCTTTGTCCAGCACTAAAGGAGATTTCCTTGTCCAATACTGAAGGTAAGGTTTCTCACAGTGCAGAAATGCAGGAGATCAGGAGATTTCCCATGCTCCAGTACTAAGGAGATTTTCCATTGTCTGGTATTGAGAGTTTTCCATTATTCACTGTCCATTTCTGAAAATGATGTCATCCCATTTCCATTGATACAAACCTATCCAGCAAATGCAGTGAGGTCCTGAACTGCAGTCTTTGTGATGACATCCATTTCGAGGACAGGAAGAGGTTTCCCATTCTCTGGTTTTATACGAGATATACCCTGGGCTAATATTACCAGCATATCCATTGCCATTTGGTTGGGTTATACACTGTGTTACAACTGAGATGAATCCCCAGTCACTATAACAGTGAGATCACTGTCTTCCATACTGGAAGTGATTTCCCAATCTGGGATGGACTTGCTGATATCAGGATACTGGAATTGACGTCTGGTTTGTATTGCAGTTTCTGACTCCTTCAGAGTACAATTAGTGTTCCAAGAAAATTGGATGACTCAATTCATTAATCTGATCAACTGCACTTAAACATTTATTCTTTGCTGTGTATTTAATACTTAATATTTGAGTAATCTTGTATATATATTGGTTGATTAAGTGTTCTTGCTTGTCTGAATAACTCATATGCGTTATATGTAGAAATATGTGGATTGCATACGTCATCACACTAACACATGATACATGCAGGTAAGCACAAAAATAATCTCACACTTCGGGCTCTTGTGTCTTCCTTTGAATTAGTTTAATGTTTTGAAGTTACAAAAACGTAACACGTAAAATATAATCAAGAATGCTTAATCAACCAATATACAGAATATACAAGAATACTCAAATATTACTTAAATATTAAATACACAACACTCTTCCGTGCTTTGCTATAAAGTCCAACTCAATAGAGAATGCTTCTCAATTACACACACAGTATGTTATACTGTATAACTATTACATACAGACATCCACAGCATAGTAAATTTTAAATTGTCCCAGTCACACCTAAAGATTTAATCACTTTGTAGGCTTTCTTAGTCTTATGGGATAATGTCTTCCCTACAAGGACAGTCACACTGCTTTGTAGGAGCAGCTTGTAGCTGTGAAAACAGTCTCAGGTTCTGGAATGTTTTGAAATTACAGAACAACATTCTTTATGGTGATTGGCTTTCCTAGATTTTCTCCCTAATTCTAGTTTTCTTTTTACCAGCAGGATTCAGTTCTCTTCTTTGGTATATTGTGGTCGGAATGGCTCTTCAATGGAGAGTTTTGTTTTGGTGCAGAGGTAAGTGATGTCACTTCCATACAGTTTTGTTCAGTACAGGGCTTACCTTGGTGAGTTGTATGTTGTATTTATTTCTGACCATCTATAATCAAAACAGAGACACCAGAAAAAAAAATGAGTAGGGATAAAAACTCAATAGAACGATGTTTTCCAAAGATGGTTGTTTTGAAGATCACATTCAAGGACAGCAGTTCTGATGCGTTTTATATTATTCAAAGTCTAATGAAGGTCACAACAAATCCTTAAAATTTACTATGGCAACGGTTAATGTCACTGTACTGTGCTGGGTAGTTGTCCAAGACAACAGTTGCCATGACAATGGTTTACCATGACAACAGTTAATGTCACTGTACTGTGCAAGGTAGTTGTCCAGGATAACATTTTGATTTCATTGAAAGCTTCATCACCTAAGAGCCATAAGCCTATGTCACCTCTTCAGTGAATTCAGCTAATGCCCAATAGTGTGTTCAGGTACCCCAAAGCAGAGAAGACAAAAACGTGCAGATCATAGGTTCTTTATTCAAATCCTCTCAAAATGGAAGCTAATCTCAGGCTTAAACACAGTATAGCCAGTACTCAGAAGCCAAGTTGCCCACAAGTGATCAGTTTACTCATCACTGACAATTAAGTGGAATGAATCATTTAAGATGGCAGACAGTCTTGGTTTGACTTTATTTATTGAGATACTGCATGGATTAGACCCTTTAAGTCGTACTGTCCAGCAGCCCCTGATTTAACCCTGGCCTAATAACAGGACCTGAGCCTAAGCATGACCAATACCCTCATGGGCAGGTTTGTTAGAGCCTTTGGAGAGCATTTAAACTAATTTGGCAGGGTGTGGGAACCGGAGTGAAGGGTGGTAAAAAAAAAATAGCAAAGATGGCATGCAGGCAGACTATCAGAAATGGCTGCAGATGATAGGACAAAACTGCAGCCAGCAGGGTGAGTATCAGTGCTTTAGGGATGCAAAATCAAAAAGGGCAACAAATAGAGTACTTGTAGTGCTATATCACAATACACGGAGTATAAGAAGTGAGGTGGATGATCTTGTTGCACTATTACAGATTGCCAGTAATGAATCATGGCTGAAGGATGATTGTAGTTGGGAGCTGAATGTCCAAGGTTACACATTGTACTGGAGGGGTAGGAAGGTAGGCAGAGGGATGTCTTGGCTCTGCAGGTAAAGAATGGCATCAAATCAGTAGAAAGATAGAAACATAGAAAACCCACACCACAATACAGGCCCTTCGGCTCACAGTGCTGTGCTGAACATACTGCTGGTTTGTCAGTACCATCTTATATGGGACGCGCAGAAATTCTTTTGGTTTATTTTATTTAGAATTACAGTTCAAAATAGGCCCTTCCATCCCTTCAAGCCACACTGCCCAGCAACCCCCGATGTAACCCTAGCCATGTCGCAGGACAATTTACAATGACAAACTAACCTACTAACTGGTACATCTTTTGACTGTGGAAGAAAACCGGAGCAGCTGGAGGAAGCACACACATTCCACAGGGACTCCTTACGGATGACATTGGAGTTGATCTCCAATGTAAATCGCCATGTAAATCGCTAAGCTACCATGTCATGGACATTTCTTGTTTTGGTCTGGAAGCAACCAGCTCCAAACGATTCTCTGCCAACTCTTGACTGACATTCAAAAACTTGTATTTCTGATTCAATAAAATCCCTGAGTTGCTAAGGAGTTTAATGTCATTGTCTTTTTTAACTTTATGATCAATGTTGATTAAATAGGGGTCAGCATAGTCTTAATTGCCTAAATGGCTTTCTTCAACAGTAATTCTATGTCTCTATTTAAAACTCGGGTCAAAGCAGAATTTACCGTTATGGTCACTTCTCTGTCATCAGAGAGGTTGCCACTAAAAGAGAATGTTAGCAGCAGAGTTTGTTGACCCAGGATATTGGATCCACGCTGTTAGGTACTCATTGGCTACGTACCAGAGAGTAATCCACACCAGAGGTGTGTAAAAAGAGCTACTTTTTAATCAGGGCGCCAGTCAAGATTTTGAAGGCAGAGCTTTGCATCAGCTTCCCTGAGTTGAGGAGCGACCAATCAGCAAGAGGGATTCATTGGAAAGGGCCAATAAGAATAATTCAACTGCAGGAGACAGGTAACTGGGTGACTTAGAAGGAAGGGAAATGCTTCCTTGTGCTGAGCACACCTGTGGCCATTCCCCTCAATAATAAGAATATAACTTTAGATACTATTGGGGAGGGGGGGGGCGATCTACCGGTGGGGAGCCACAGTATCTGGGTCTCTGGCACTGAGTCTGGTGCTGTGGCTCAGAAGAGCAGGGAGGTGAAGAGGACTGCGCTGTTGATAGGAGATTCCTTAGTTAGAAGTACAGAGACAAAGTTCTGTGTGTGCGATAGAGATACCCAGATGGTACCCAGGTGCCAGGTTCAGGGGCGCCTCGAATCGTGTTCATGCATTCTCAAGCATTCTGTAGTACATAGTGACACCAACGACATAGGGTGACAGATGAAGTGGTACTGAAGAGAGATTTTAGGGAGCTAGGTAGAAAGTTGAGAAACAAGACCTCCAGGGTAGTAATTTATGGACCACTGCCTGTGCCATGTGCCAATGAGCGTAAGAAAAGGATGATTTGGCAGGTGTGGCTGAAGATCTGGCGCAGGGGCAGGGGTTCAGATATATATATATATATATATCATGGAAATCTCTTTGGAGGCAGGTATAACCAGGTACACCTGCACCCGAGGAGGTCCAATATCCTTGCAGGCAGGTTGGCTAGCGATGTTTGAATGGGTTTAAAATAATCTGGCAGGGAGATGGGAACTAGAGTGATAGTGCTGAAGATGAGGTAGTTGGTTACAAAGAGAGACAATGTGTAGTGAGACTCCAAGTGAGGAGAGACTGATGATAGGGCCAAATTGCAATCAACATATTCTGGAGGCGTTAGTAATGATCTTTCAAGAATCATTAGATTCTGGGTTGGTTCCAGAGGACTGGAAAATTACAAATGTCACTCCACTCTTCAGGAAGGGAAAGAGGCAAAAGAAAGTAAATTATTGGCCAGTTAAGTGGTTGGGAAGACATTGGAGTTGATTGTTAAGGATGTGGTTTCGGGTACTTGGAGGCACATGTTAAAATATGCTGTCGTCAGCATGATTTCCTCAAGGGAAAATCTTGCCTGACAAATCTGTTGGAATTCTTTGAAGAATTAACAAGCAGGATAGACAAAGGAGAATCGGTTGATGTTGCATACTTGGAGGGCCTTTGATAAGGTGCCACACATGAGGCTGCTTAACAAGCTACGAGCCCATGGCATTACAGAAAAGATTCTAGCTTGGATTAAACAGTGGTTGATTGGCAGGAGGCAAAGAGTGGGAATAAAGGGAGCTTTTTTTGGTTGGCTGCCGGTAACTAGTAGTGTTCCACATGGGTCTGTGTTGGGATTAATTCTTTTTATGTTATATGTCAATGATTTGGATGATGGAATTGATGGCTTTGTTGCAAAGTTTGCAGGTGATACAAAGACAGGTGGTGGAGCAGGAATTTCTTTAGCTAGAGGGTGGTGAATCTGTGGAATTGTTTGCCACAGGCAGCTGTGGGAGCCAAGTCTTTATGTATATTTAAGGCAGAGGTTGATAGATTCTTGATTAGTCAGGGCATGAAGGGATATGGGGGAAGGCTGGAGATTGAGGCTAAGAGGAAAAATGGATCAGGCACTATGGCATAGACACAATGGGCCAAGTGGCCTAACTCTGCTCCTATATCTTATGGTCTTAATTAGATACTCCAGTACCTAGTGAAGTGGTCTCTGTGTGTACATTCATGGTCTTCTGCTACTGTATCCCATCCTTCAAGGTACGATGTGTTGTTGGCTCAGAGATGCTCTTCTGCACACCACTGTTGTAACTTGTGGTTATTTGAGTTACTTCCTATCAGCTTGACCGAGTCTTGCCATTCCTCTCTGACCCCCCTCATTAACAAGGCATTCTACCCACTGAGCTGCTCCTCACTGGATGCTTCTTTATCCACCCTTCTCTGTAAACTCTTGAAATTGTTTTCTGTGGGAATCCCAGAAGATCAGCAGTTTCTGAGATACTCAAACCACCCTGTCTGGCATCAACAATCATTCCACAGTCAAAGTCACTCAGACCACAATTCTTCCTCATTCTGATGTTGGACTGAACAACAACTGAACCTCTTGACCATGTCTACATGCTTTTATGCATTTTACTGCCATATGATTGGCTGCTTAGCTATTTGCTGTACAGATGTACCTAATAAAGTGGACACTGAGTGTATTTGCTTCAGTAATCAGACCTTCAACTAATCTCACCAATATTGTAATGTCAACATCATTTCTGAAGCTTGTGGAACTAAAAATAAAGCAATTAAATATGAGTGTTAATAATAACTCACACTTTTTTCCTGTTTATTCATTTTATCCCATTTTTCTGTGATGTTATCAACAAGGTTGCTGTAACAATCAGCAAGTGCGTCCTGTGGGGATAAACAAGCTGACAGCAGTAGGCTCTAGATGATGTTCTCTCAGTGTTACCTCTTACTTTGTAACCTCAGACAATGCCAGCTTCAATACTTAAAGCTGCGTTCTCTTTTGAAAATGTTTCACAAGTCTATGCTGATGGTAAGAAACTGTCCCTATTACTGAGCACCACTTTGGTTGCGTCACAAGCCGGTCATTTATTTCAAGAAACAGCATGGAAGATTTGACCCCAACACCTTTCAGTAACTGTAATGATTTTTCCTTGTAAGCAGTCAGAAAGGATTACTGTTGATGTAAAATCCATCTCCATTTCCGATAGTGTTCCTTGAACAGCTTTATTCTACTTCAGTGGACAGGGTATTTGTTGGTGACAAGTCTCCAAAACTGTGGAATTCAATACCTAAAACTATTAGGGATACAGACTCAGTTGATACTTATAACGCCAGCTCAAAACCTATTTATTTAATCTTGCATTTAACTAATATCTTTTTGCCTTTTATTTTCATGTTTGTACTTTTATCCCATTGAACTACACCATCCATATGAAAGGTACTCTATAATTAAAATTGTTATTATTATTAATGCAAAAGGCATCTTATGTAAGAGGTCTAATTCATTTTTGATAGTTAATATCCATCAGGTCTAAATGCTACATCACAAACAGCAACTACGTCCTGAATTACAAACTTATTATCAGCTTCAAACCACATTCACACCCTCCTTACCCTCTCTTTTTCCTCCCTTCAAATTATTTTTCTTTATCAGAAGAGTTAACCAAACTTACAAGTAGGCGTTAAAGGTTCTTCTATGACCCTTTGGTCAATGTCACTACCTTATGTTAGTGTACAACCTCTCAAAATATCTGCTACAGAGAGGTGCCAGAGTCGGTGCGTGAAGGTGGTGATTGTTCTGGATCGCAGGACCCAGTTGACACTGGTAACATGGAATTCTGCAAGACTGGTTCACTGGTTTATTGGCAAGACCAACTGCGTGAGCTGTGTGGCCTCGGCTTCATCACGTGTCACTTGTTGTAACCTATGGCACGGCGTCTATGCTGGGTTGGGGATGGGCCCTCCCATCAGTGCTGCTCTCGGCGGAAGATGAGCTGGATTGCGTGTGTGCATTTGGCCGCGGACTGTTTGCATCGAAGCAAATCCGTGAAGGTTGTGGTGGGCTGCCCACAAGAATTGCCAGACTTGCCCACTATCCCAACTGTACGCCTTTGGAATTTGGGAGGAAACCAGAGCACCCGGAGGAAACTCATGCAGTCATGGGGGGAATGTAAAAACTCCTTACAGGCAGCAGCTGGATTTGAACCCCAGTCTGACAGCTGGAACTGTAAATAAATTATGCTAACTGCTATGCTCCCATTCCATCAATGGGCATATGTAAGATAATAACTTACAGGAAAAGAAGTGGAGTTATGGGATTGTTCTGATAGACAGCATAGTCTCAGATGGGATGAATGGCCTCCTTTCTCTAAAGGTATGAAAAATAAAGAAATCTTTAGATGAATATACAATGAGTCCTGCCACCTGTGTGTTCCTCGTGCGAAACCATGTTAACAATAGGACATCACAGAATGGGTTATTTGGGCAGGGATCAATGGAAAGAGGAATTCTGGAAAACAAGATCAACGGGAAAAATATTCCAGATCTAGAGTCTAATAATAATAGCTGTCAATCATACAGTAAAATGTCTTACAGAGCTTGACAGGAATATTATCAAAGAAAAATTAACATGACTAAATTAATGGGTTATTAGAACAGTTGAACAAAGACTTAGCTTTGAGGATGTTCTTGAATGAGAAGAGGGAAGTAGAAAGGAGGAGAAATTTAATTAAGGAACTATGAAGGACCAGTCTGTGCAGAATGGTGATAATATCTCCTCTTTGCTGACGATCAACATGGTGCACCTCAGGAGTGTGTGCTTAGCCCACTGCTCTACTCTCTCTATACCCATGACTGTGTGGCTAGGCATAGCTCAACCACCATCTATAAGTTTGCTGATGATATAACCATTGTTGGTAGAATCTCAGATGGGGACGAGGGGGCGTACAGGAGTGAGATATGCCACATAGTGGAGTGGTGTCGCAGCAACAAACTTGCACTCAACGTCAGTAAAACGAAAGAGCTGATTGTGGACTTCAGAAAGAGTAAGACGAAGGAACACATACCAATCCTCATAGAGGGATCAAAAGTGGAGAGAGTGAGCAGTTTCTAGTTCCTGGGTGTCAGGATCTAACCTGGTCCCAACATATTGATGCAGCTATAAAGAAGGCAGGACAGTGACTATACTTTATTAGGAGTTTACAGAGATTTGGTAAGTCAAAAAAAACACTCAAGAACTTCTATAGATGTACCATGGAGAGCATTCTGACAGGCTGCATCACTGTCTGATATGGAGGGGCTACTGCACAGGACTGAAAGAAGCTGCAGAGGGTTGTAAATTTAGTCAGCTCCACCTTGGGTACTAGCATGCAAAGTGCTCAGGACATCTTCAAGGAGTGGTGTCTCAGAAAGGCAGTGTCCATTATTAAGGATCCCCAGCACCCAGGGCATGCCCTTTTTTCAGTTACCATCAGGGAGGAGGTACAGAAGCCTGAAGACACACACTCAGCAATTCAGGAACAGCTTCTTCCCTTCTGCCATCCGATTCCTAAATTAGACATTGAACCATGGACACTAACTCACTTTTTAAAAATATTTCTGTTTTTGCATGATTTTTAATCTATTCAAAATATGTATACCGAAACTTATTTATTTATTTAATTGTTTTTTTTCCCCCCTCTCTGCTAGATTATGTATTGCATGGAACTGCTGCTGCTGAGTTAACAAATTTCACGACACATGCCATTATAATAAACCTGATTCAGAATTAAGATTAGGTCAACAGAAACATATCTGTTAATAACTTACTGTATTTTTTAATGTATTTAGAAATATGCCATGGAGTAGGCCCTTCTGACCCTTGGAGCCACGAGATATAGGAGCAGAATCAGGCCATTCAGCCCATCATGTCTGCTCCACCATTCCATCATGGCTGATCACAGATCCCACTCAACCCCATACACCTGTCTTCTCACCATATCCTTTGATGCCCTGACCGATCAGGAAACGATCAACTTCCAACATACCCACGGACTTGGACTCCACCGCAGTCTGTGGCAGAGCATTCTACAGATTCACGACTCTGCAGCTGAAAAAAAAATTCCTCCTTACCTCTTGTTCTGAAGGGTCACTCCTCAATTTTGAGCCTTTGCCCCCACCACAGGAAACATTCTTTTCACACCCACTCTATCTAGTCCTTTCAACATCTGGCGGGTTTCAATGAGATTGCCCTGCATTCTTCTAAATTTTAGTGAGTACAGGCCGAAAGGAGTGCCAAACACTCCTCATATGTTAACCCCTTCATTGCCGGAGTCATCCTCGTGAACTTCCTCTGGACTCTCTCCAATAATAACATATCCTTTCTGAGATGCGGGGTCAAAACTGTTGTCAATACTCCAAGTGCAGTCTGACTAGTGTCTTACATTATCAGCTTGCTTTTATATTCTATTCTCCTTGAAATCAATGCCAACATTGCATTTGCCTTCTTTACCACAGACACAACCTGTAAGTTAACCTTCTGCGAGTCTTGCACAAGGACCCCTAAATCCCTTTGCATCACTGTTGTTTGACTCTTCTCTCCATTTGGATAATAGTCCACATTATTGTTTCGTCTACCAAAATGCATTATCATACAGTTTCCAACACAGTATTCCATCTGCCACATTTCTGCCCATTCTTCCAATTTGTCTGCTTCAATCATGTTGCTTCCTCAGCACCACCTACCCCTCCACCTATCTTTGTATCATCTGCAAACTTTGCCACAACGCCATCAATTCCACTATCTAAATCACTGACAAATAATATGAAAAGTAGTGGTCACAATACTGACCCCTGAGGAACACCACTAGTCACCGGCAGCCAACCAGAAAAGGCCCCTTTTATTCCCACCTGCTGCCTTCCTGCCTGTCAGCCATTCCTCTATCCATGCCAGTATCTTTCCTGTAACGCCATAGGACTTTATCTTGTTAAGCAGCCTCATGTGAGGCATCTTATCAAGTGCCTTGTGAAAATCCAAGTAAGTGATATCCACTGCCTCTCCTTTGTCCACCCTGTTTGTTACTTCCCCAAAGAACTCTAACAGATTTGTCAGGCAAGATTTCCTTTTACAGAAACCATACTGACTTTGACTTATTTTATCATTAGCCTCCTAGTACCCCAAAACCTCATCCTTAATAATTGACACTAACACTTCCCAACTACAGAAGTTAGGCTAAATGACCCATAATTTCCTTTCTTTTTCCTTCCTCCCTTCTTAAAGAGCGGAGTGACATTTGCAATCTTCCAATCCTCTGGGGCCATTCAAGAATCAAGTGATTCTTGAAAGATCATGACCAATGCATCCGATATCTTTGCAGCAACCTCTCTCAGGACTCTGGGATGCAGTCCATCTGGTCTAGGTGACTTACTAGGAGCAAAGATGTCCTTCTGCAGTTGTACAGGGCCCTGGTGAGACCACACCTGGAGTACTGTGTTCAGTTTTGGTCTCCAAATTTGAGGAAGGACATTCTTGTTATTGAGGGAGTGCAGCATAGGTTCACGAGGTTAATTCCTGGGATAGCGGGACTGTCAATATGTTGAAAGATTGGAGCAACTGGGCTTGTATACACTGGAATTTAGAAGGATGAGAGGGGATCTGATTGAAACATATAAGATTATTAAGGGATTGGACACGCTAGAGGCAGGAAACATGTTCCCGATGTTAGGGGAGTCCAGAACCAGAGGCCACAGTTTAAGAATAAGGGATAGGCCATTTATAACATAGTTGAGGAAAAACTTTTTCATCCAGAGAGTTGTAGATCTGTGGAATGCTCTGCCTCAGAAGGCAGTGGAGGCCATTTCTCTGGATGCTTTCAAGAGAGAGTTAGATAGAGGTCTTAAAGATAGAGGAGTCAAGGGATATGGGGAGAAGGCAGGAACAGGGTACTGATTGGGGATGATCAGCCATGATCACAGTGAATGGTGGTGCTGGCGCGAGGGGCTGAATGGCCTACTCCTGCACCTATCGTCTATTCTCCTTAAGACCTTTGAGTTTTCCTTTGTTGTATCACTGGTACTCACTCCTGCTCCCTGACACTCAAGGACCTCTAGCACACTGCTAGTGTCTTCCACAGTGAAGACAGATGCAAAGTACCCATTAAGTTCATCTGCCACATCACCCTGGCAACGCCCAACATCCTTGATTTAGCCCTAACTTAGTTGTGGGACAATTTACAATAACCAATTAACCTACCTGGTGCGTCTTTGGACTGTGAGAGGAAACCAGAGCACCCGGAGGAAATCCACACATTCCACAAGGATAACGTACAGACTCCCTACTGCAAACGCCCGAATTACACTCCGAACTCTGATGCCCTGGGCTGTAATAGTGTAATCAGAGATGCACAAAAGGCCAGCTAGTCGGCAAAAGACGAAGAGGAGATCTGCCATTGCACCACGAATTTTGGAAGCTGAGGCCTCAGTGCAAGTTCTGAATTCAAATTAAAGGAGCTGCATCCAGGCCCATCTGTTCAGCAGAAAAGCCACCAGATAACCCCGGCTGCTCTTTTCCTGTCAAGAAAGGAACTGATCATGTGTGTAACTGGAATTAGAGGAGCTATTTTACAGGTTAATAATAGCATCAACTGTTGCAAGATATTAGGGAGAAAAACAAGGTAATGGAACAGGAAATCAGAGCAGGAAGGTCAGGTAATTCAGGATGTTGACCCAGCTAGATGTTGGCAGGGATGTTTATTGAAAGACACGTTAATTATCTTCTCACCTGATTTTACTCCTGCATCAAAACCCTCTGAGCAGAAGGGAGAGGATCCCAGGAGATAAATTTTAATTTTTAATTTAGAGATACAGAACAGACCCTTCTGGCCCATCGAGTCGCACTGCCAGCAACTCACCTAGCCTAATCACAGGACAATTTACTATCACCGATTAACCTATCAATCAGTATGCCTTTGGACTGTGGGAGGAGTGCAGAGCACCCAGAGGACCCAGGTGCACAAGAGAAGAATGTACAATCTTCCTTGCAGAGAATGCCATAGTTGAACTCCGAACTCTGATGCCCTGAGCTGTGATAACATCATACTAACCACTATGCTACTTCAGTGCCTGTTCCAAGGGAAAGGGAAAGGATTACTCTTTCTGGGGGAGATCAAAAATAACCCATAAGAGAACTGAGTGCTTACTGCTATCGAAATTGTTCTCTATAGAAACCAGGATTTAAGGAGCATACATTTGTTCTCAAAATAAACAAATTTGAACTCTTTCTATACTATCCGTGTTCCATTTCTTTCATAGAATTCATTGTACAACTTTCTCCTTCAGACTCCATTCATACCCTTTCTCAGGAGGTACACCCTGTTACAAGGACCTCCAATTTCCTTTCCTGGAATCTTTTTCTTTAGTACCAGCATGAATGGGAAAGACTTGTTCCCCATCCCCTCCAAGCCCCGAGGGTACATGGCTGTGTGGCTGCGCTGTGACTGAAATGCTCCCACACACTTAGCCTTGGTTACCGTGCAGCTGGATTTTCATTTATATAATGCTAATATAATTGTGAAATACCCTGTAATTAATGATGTGACAACAAATATAATCCATAAATTTTCCAAATAATAAACATATTACAGCCTTTACTTTGAAATATTTTAGAGCTTCAGTGTAATTATGTTTTCAGTGTTTCAAGTTACAACACTGTTACAAATTGTAACAATAAACACAGAATGGAAGTCAGTAGCTCATTGTCAATAAACTGCCGGGCCATGGTTTATCTTTTAAAACGTACCACACAGTCTTCAGGCCGTGTACAACTTTCCAGTTCAGGCCTATGGTTTGTCTGCACAGCTGTTAAAAAAGACTGAACTTTGCCCTCCACAGAAGACTGCCCAAAAACAGAGCACAATTCCCTCCGTGAGCAGTGGCCACTCACCTGGAGATGAAGCTTGGAAATAAGTGTTTTAATCTACACTCTTTTGAAGTTGTTAGATGTTTCTTCTGGTCAGCACAGGAAGGTCTTGACAATGTGGGCCGGAAGAGATGCTTAGATCAGCAGAGTCAACATTCACACTTTTTTCGTTTTATCTGTCCACGGTTACTTGAAAAGCCACCTGCACTCCACTGGTATCCGTTTCTTCATGTGCTTTCCTAATGCTGTCAACACAGGAAAGTGACATTAACATTGATGATAGCATTTAGAATCAATGACATGTACAGCACAAAATACTGAAAGAGTTGTTCAATCTGTTGTGCCTGTTCTGGCAAGACAACTGCTCAAATTTCCTTTACACTTTCCCCATTGCTCTTCACACTTGTTCCCAAAAAGTGATTGTCTGGTTCTGTTCTGAAGCATTCTGTTGAATTTGCTTCCTTTACTCTTTCAGACGGTGTGTTCCAGATCAGAAAAAAACTCAGTGTGGAGATGTACCTCCTCATTTCCCCTCTGGTTCCTTTGCAAAGGAATGACCTTTGATGACTAATCCCTTTCCCAAACAAAACTGCTCACAAGTTGGTACAGCTGTATCAAATCTTGCTTAACATTCTTCAGACCTGAAGAAGGGTCTCAGTCTGAAATATTGAATGTTTATTCATTTCCATAGATGCTGCCTGACCTGCTGAGTTCCTCCAGTATTGTGTGTGTGCGTCTTGGATTTCCAGCATCTGCAGACTTTCTCAAGTTTCTTGCCATTCTCTCCCCCAAAAGGACCCCTCTCTACACCACGCTCTCCACATAAATAGAAACTGCTCGCCCATCACCTGTTTAGTAAATTGCACCCAAGGCTTTCAAAGTTCGAAGTAAATTTATTATCAAACTACATATCTGCCACCAGAAACAACCCTCAGATTCATTTTCTTGCAGGCACACACAATAAATCCAACATAAAGGTATCAATGAAAGACCGCATCCAACAGGACGGACAAAAAGCAATGTGCAAAAGACAACATACTGTGCAAATACTAAAAAGAAAAATGATAATCACAACAAAAATTAAGCAATAACACTTTTTTAATAATACTACAAATGTTTATTCACACAAATACATGGAATACAAACATTAAGTATTTACAAGACAGTGAACAAATTCAAATGTGATATTTACTGTCTATAAAACATTCAGTTCTCTGGGATGAGGCACCGTTCCCAGAAACACCCCATTGTACCCATGGTGACCATATGCTCCCTTTCCAAGGACACTTGGGCATTAACGAGCAATAAAACTTTGACTTACTTTTAAGTTTAGGTGGCCAATATTTAGTGGACTCCAAGCTTCACACCATAAAACTTTAACTTTGTATTCTGGACCTCTAGAAATAGACAATAATCCAGTATAGGACAGTTACTTCTTTTAACAACACACACACAATGCTGGTGGAACACAGCAGGCCAGGCAGCATCTATAGGGAGAAGCGCTGTTGACTTTTCAGGCCGAGACCCTTCGTCAGGACTAACCGAAAGGAAAGGTTGTAAGAGATTTGAAAGTAGTGGGGGGAGGGAGAAATGCGAAATGATAGGAGAAGACCAGAGGGGGTGGGATGAAGCTAAGAGCTGGAAAGGTGATTGGCGAAAGTGATACAGAGCTGGAGAAGGGAAAGGATCATGGGACGGGAGGCCTCGGGAGAAGGAAAGGAGGAGGGGGGGCACCAGAGGGAGATGGAGAACAGGCAAACAACTAAATATGTCAGGGATGGGGTAAGAAGGGAGGAGGGGCATTAACGGAAGTAGAGAAGTCAATTTTCATGCCATCAGGTTGGAGGCTACCCAGCTGGTGTATAAGGTGTTGTTCGTCCATCCTGAGTTTGGATTCATTTTGACAGTAGAGGAGGCCATGGATAGACATATCAGAATGGGAATGGGATGTGGAATTAAAATGTGTGGCCACTGGGAGATCCTGCTTTTTCTGGTGGACTGAGCATAGGTGTTCAGCAAAACGGTCTCCCAGTCTGTGTCGGGTCTCACCAATATATAAAAGGCCACAACAGGAGCACCAGATGCAGTACACCACACCAGCCAACTCACAGGTGAAGTGTCGCCTTAACTGAAGGACTGTTTGGGGCCCTGAATTGTGGTGAGGGAGGAAGTGTAAGGGCAGAGTTGATGGTGGACGAAGGGAAGCCCCTTTGTTTAAAAAAGGAAGACATCTCCTTCGTCCTGGAATGAAAAGCCTCATCCTGAGAGCAGATGCGGTGGAGACAGAGTGATTGTGAGAAGGGGATAGCATTTTTGCAAGAGACAGGGTGGGAAGAGGAATAGTCCAGGTAGCTGTGAGAGTCTGTAGGCTTATAGTAGATATCAGTAGATAGGTCGTCTCCAGAGATGGAGACAGAAAGATCAAGAAAGGGGAGGGCGGTGTCAGAAATGGACCAGGTAAATTTGAGGGCAGGGTGAAAGTTGGAGGCAAAGTTAATGAAGTCGACGAGCTCAGCATGCGTGCAGAAGGCAGCGCCAATGCAGTCGTCGATGTAGCGAAGGAAAAGCGGGGGATGGATACCCGTATAGACTTGGAACATGGACTATTCCACAAAGCCAACAAAAAGGCAGGCATAACTGGACCCATATGGGTGCTCATAGCTACACCCTTGGTTTGGAGGAAATGGGAGGAGCCAAAGGAGAAATTATTGAGAGTAAGAACTAATTCCACTAGACGGAGGAGAGTGGTGGTAGAGGTCTGGAATCCAAAAAAAAGCGAAGAGCTTTGAGACCATCTCGGTGGGGGATGGAGGTATATAGGGACTGGACGTCCATGGTGAAAAATAAGATGGTGGGGGCCAGGGAACTTAAAATCATTGAAAAAATTCAAAGTATGAGAAGTGTCAGGAACATAGGTGGGAAGAGATTGAACAAGGGGGGATAAGATAGTGTCAAGGTTTGTAGAAATGAGTTCAGTGGGGCAGGAGCAAGCTGAGACAATGGGTCTACCTGGACAGGCAGGTTTGTGGATCTTGGGTAAGAGGTAGAAACAGGAAGTGCGGGGTGTGGGAACTATGAGGTTAATGGCAGTGGATGGGAGATCCCCAGAGCTGATAAGGTTGGTGATGGTATAGGAGACAATGGCCTGGTGCTCCTTGGTGGGGTCATGATCAAGGGGTAAATAAGAGGAGGTATCAGAGAGTTGTTGCTGTGCCTCGGCCAGGTAGAGGTCAGTATGCCAGACAACAACAGCTCCCCCCTTATCAGCAGGTTTTATAGTGAGGTTGGGAATGGTGCGGAGGGAGCGGAGAGCAGAGCGTTCGGAAGGAGTGAGGTTGGAATTGGAACAGGATGTGATGGAGTCGAGACGGTTGATGTCCCGTCGGCAATTAGCAATAAAGAGATTCAGAGCAGGCAGAAGACCAGAGCGGGGTGTCCATGAAGAGGAGGAGGGTTGAAGACGGGAGAAGGGGTCATCGGTGGGGGTAGGAGAGTCCTTGTCAAAGAAGTAAGCTCGGAGACAGAGCCAGCGGAAGAAGAGTTCAGCGTCATGGCGTACGCGGAACTCGCTGAGGTGTGGGTGAAGGTGGACAAAGCTGAGGCCCTTACTGAGGACAGAGCACTCTGCCTCAGAGAGTTGAAGGTCGGAGGGAATGGTAAAGACCGGACGCGGATGAGAGATGGGATCAGAGGGGGGAGGGAGGCTGGTAATGTTAGTGGAGAGAGAAGGGTTGGGGTGAGAGGAAGATGGAGCCTCTGAGGGCCCAGGAGCTGACGATGGGATCTGAGGGAGAGGGGATTGCATAGTTCCAACGACCACGGACAGCTTCAAAGCAATTGCGCAACCACCGACTGCGACTCCAGGCTGGGTCTTCACAGGCTGCGATTGTGACTCCCGTCTCCCCTTCCCCCACCACCACTCTGCAATCCCCTCTCCCTCAGATCCCATCGTCAGCTCCTGGGCCCTCAGAGGCTCCATCTTCCTCTCGCCCCAACCCTCCCCTTTCCACCGACATCACCAGTCTCCCTCCCCCCTCTGATCCCATCTCTCATCCGTGCCGGGTCTTTATCATTCCCTCCGACCTTCAACTCTCTGAGGCAGATCGCTCTGTCCTCAGTGAGGGCCTCAGCAAGTAAGGGCCCTTTGCCCACCACTCAGCGAGTTCCGCGTACGCCGGCTCCGTCTCCGAGCTTACTTCTTGAACAAGGACTCTCCTACCCCACCGATGACCCCTTCTCCCATCTTCAACCCTCCTCCTCTTCATGGACACTCCGCTCTGGTCTTCTGCCTGCTCTGGATCTCTTTATTGCTAATTGCCGCCAGGACATCAACCGTCTTGACTTCACCACACCCTGTTCCAATTCCAACCTCACTCCTTCCTTACGCTCTGCTCTCCGCTCCCTCTGCACCAAATCCAACCTCCTATAAAACCCACTGATAAGGGGGGAGCTGTTGTTGTCTGGTGTACTGACGTCTACCTGGCCAAGGCACGGTGACAACTCTCTGATACACCTCTTATTTACCTCTTGATCATGATCCCACTAAGGAACACCAGGCCACCGTCTCCAATACCATCACCAACTTTATCAGCTCTGGGGATCTCCCATCCACTGCCACCAACCTCATAGTTCCCACACCCCGCACTTCCCGTTTCTACCTCTTACCCAAGATCCACAAACCTGCCTGTCCAGGTAGACCTATTGTCTCAGCTTGCTCCTGCCCCACTGAACTTATTTCTGCATACCTTGACACTGTCTTATCCCCCCTTGTTCAATCTCTTCCCACCTATGTTCGTGACTTTTCTCATACTTTGAATTTGTTCAATGATTTTAAGTTCCCTGGCCCCCACCATCTTATTTTCATCATTGAAGTCCAGTCCCTATATACCTCCATCCCCCACCGAGATGGTCTCGAAGATCTTCGCTATTTTTTTGGATTCCAAACCTAACCAATTCCCCTCTACCACCACTCTCCTCCATCTAGCGGAATTAGTTCTTACTCTCAATAATGTCTCTTTTGGCTCCTCCCACTTTATGCCTGCCTAATTGTTGGCTTTGAACAGTCCATGTTCCAAGTCTATACGGGTATCCATCCCCCGCTTTTCCTTCGCTACATCGACGACTGCATTGGCGCTGCCTCCTGCACACATGCTGAGCTCATCAACTTCATTAACTTTGCCTCCAACTTTCACCCTGCCATCAAATTTACCTGGTCCATTTCCGACACCTTCCTCCCCTTTCTTGATCTTTCTGTCTCCATCTCTGGAGACAACCTATCTACTGATATCTACTATAAGCCTACAGACTCTCACAGCTACCTGGACTATTCCTCTTCCCACCCTGTCTCTTGCAAAAAGGCTATCCCCTTCTCACAATTCCTCCAACTCTGCCACATCTACTCTCAGGATGAGGCTTTTCATTCCAGGACGAAGGAGATGTCTTCCTTTTTTAAACAAAGAGGCTTCCCTTCATCCACCATCAACTCTGCTCCGAAACTTATCTTTCCCATTTCCCACACATCTGCCCTCACCCCATCCACTAGCCACCCCGCTTGGGATAGTGTTCCCCTTGTCCTTACCTACCACCCCACCAGCCTCCAGGTCCAACATATAATTCTCCATAACTTCCGCCACCTCCAACGGGATCCCACTACCAAACACATTTTTCCCTCCACCCTCTTCTTTTCACAGGGATCACTCCCTACATGACTCCCTTGTCCACTCGTCCCCCCCATCCCTTCCCACTGATCTCCCTCCTGGCACTTATCCTTGTAAATGGAACAAGTGCTACACCTGCCCTTACACTTCCTCCCTCACCACTATTCAGGGCCCCAGACAGTCCTTCCAGGTGAGGCGACACTTCACCTGTGAGTCGGCTGGTGTGGTATACTGTGTCCGGTGCTCCCGGTGTGGCCTTTTATATATTGGTGAGACCCGACGCAGCCTGGGAGACCATTTTGCTGAATACCTATGCTCTGTCCACCAGAAAAAGCAGGATCTCCCAGTGGCCACACATTTTAATTCCACGTCCCATTCCCATTCTGATATGTCTATCCATGGCCTCCTCTACCGCCAAAATGAATCCAAACTCAGGTTGGAGGAACAACACCTTATATACCAGCTGGGTAGCCTCCAACCTGATGGCATGAACATTGATTTCTCTAACTTCCATTAATGCCCCTCTTCCCCTTCTTACCCCATCCCTGACATATTTAGTTTGCCTGTTCTCCATCTCCCTCTGGTGTTCCCCCCCTCCTCCTTTCTTTCTCCCAAGGCCTCCTGTCCCATGATCCTTTCCCTTCTCCAGCTCTGTATCACTTTTGCCAATCACCTTTCCAGCTCTTAGCTTCATCCCACCCCCTCCGGTCTTCTCCTATCATTTCACATTTCCCCCTCCCCCCACTACTTTCAAATCTCTTACAACCTTTCCTTTCGGTTAGTCCTGACGAAGGGTCTCGGCCCGAAACGTTGACAGTGCTTCTCCCTGTAGATGCTGCCTGGCCTGCTGTGTTCCACCAGCATTCTGTGTGTGTTGTTGTTTGAATTTCCAGCATCTGCAGATTTCCCCGTGTTTGCAGTTACTTCTTTTGACAGCTTGTCAGTGCACCAAGACCCGGTGCACAAGAACCTCCGAGGTTAATTGACCCTCTTTGATTGATTGCCCACTGTCTTTGACGGTGAGAGGAAAGCTGTGCTGGAGAATTTTTAAAGTGAAAAAGCTGTTGCACTAAGGAAGTTCCACTCTTTCCACCTCGGAAGTCTGGGTCTGGTGATAGGAGTAGTCGCCACAAACTGAGGTCTTCCTTGGTTTCAGGGGATGACATCTTCTGTGCCTTGCCATGTCCTTCTCTCTCCACGAAGCGTAGCAGTACCACCTTCTTGGCCACTGGATCTCACTGTTCATCCCATCCGCCCAGTCTGCCAGAGCTGACTTCACCTGCTAGGGCAGGTATATCCCTTTCTCACTGCAGTATGAAGCCTCACCTGGGTTTAACCTACCTGCCGAAGCACTGTACCAGGGTGTGGCCACTGTCACATGCAACAGCTACTTGGAGTCACAAGCAACACACACAAAATGCTGAGTCCCTCCAGCATTCTGTGCATGTTGCTTGGATTTCCCGCATCTGCAGATTTTCTCTTGTTTCTAACTTGGAGTCATAAGCACATCTTAGCTGTGTGGTAATATGATTTACTGAATATTGAACTTTTCCCCGTCTACAATTTGATTATTACAATCCTTGCCACTGTTTCACTCACCAACTCTATCATCCCCTTTAATATGACTGTTTGGTTTATTTTGGAATACTGCACCACATTCTCCCTCTGAATATGCATTACTTACAGAGAACATTAGAACACACTACAGTCCTCGTGCAGGATTCCCTAAAGTTTAACTTGCAGGTTGAACCGGTGGTAAGGAAGACAAATGCAATGTTAGCAATCATTTTGAGTGAATTAGAATATAAGAGCAAGGATGTAAAGCTGAGACTTTATAAGGCATTGGTCAGCCTGCACTTGGAATACTGTGAGCCGCTCTGGACCACTTACCTGAGAAAAGATGTGTTGGCATTGGAGAGGGTCGAAACGAGGTTCACAAGAATGATTCCGACAAGGAAAGGGTTAATGTTTTAGGAGCATTTGATGGCTCTGAGCCTATACTTACTGAAGTTTAGAAGAATAAGGGGTATGAGTTCCCATTGAAACCTACTGAATATTGAAAGGTTGGGATAGAGTGGATGTGGGGAGGATGCTTCCAATAGCGGGTGAGTTCAGTACAAGAGCACACAGCTTCAGAACAGAGATGAGGCAGAATTTCTTTAGCTGGAGGGTAGTGAATATGGAGTATTTTTTTGCCACGGATGGTTGTGGAGACCAAATCATTGAGCATATGTTAAAGCAGAAGTTGATCGGTTCTTGATCAATCAAGGTGTCAAAGGTTGTGAGGAGAAGAGTGGGGTAATAAATCAGCCATGATGGAATGACCTAATTATGCTCCAATGTCATATGGCCTTAACTCAAGGACAGGCTTTTCAGCCCTGAGTGTCTGTGCTGACCATGAGGGAAATTTAAATGAATCCCATCTGCCTGCACGTTGACCATATAATTTCATTCACAAAGTATTCATGTGCCTGTCTGAATGCCTCCAAAACATTGCTACTGTAACTGCGTCCACAACTTTCCCTGGCAGCACATATCACTCCCTTGTAAAAAACAGATGCCTTGTCAATATCCTTTAAACTTTCCCTCATTTTTGGTGAAGCTATTCGACATTTTCACCCTGAGAAAATGATTGTTACAGATCTTTGGTTAATGTTAGGTGGGAGATGGGGAGAACCACCATTGAATTTCTACCTCAATGACAATTGCATTTACCCGAAGAGGACAGCTATGTTGCAATAAATGCCAGAGAAAGAGAGAGAGAGGACAAAGCTGAGAGGGTAGGATGAGGGAACACGCACCAGTCCTTATAGAGGGAGTAGAAGAGGAAAGAGTGATCAACTTCAAATTCCTGGGTATCAATATCTCCGAGGAACCAACCTGGTCCCAACATATCGATGCAGCTATAAAGAAGGCAAGTCAGTGGCTATACTTCATTAGGAGTTTGAAGAGATCTGGAATGTCACCTAAGGCATCTGAAAATTTCTCCTTAGTCTCCATTCAGACTGGCTGCATCACCGTCTAGTAGGGGGGTTGGGGTGGGGGAGCTACTGCACAGGATGGAAGTAAGCTGCAGAGAGTTGTAAACTCAGTCAGCTCCGTCATGGGCACCAGCCTCCGTAGTATCCAGGTCATCATCAAGGAGTGTTGCCGCAAAAAGACACTGTCCATTTTTAAGGACCCCCACCACTCAGGACATGCCCTCTTCTCATTGCTACCATCAGGAAGGAAGTCCAGGAGCCTGAAGACACACACTCAGTGATTCAGCAACAGTTTCTTTCTCTCTGTCATCCGATTCCTGAATGGACATTGAATCCATGAACATTACCTCACTACTTTTTTATTTATGTTTTTGCACTAATTATTTGATTTAAATATTTTATGTACAGATATAGACTTACAGTAATTCACATTTATTTCCCCTATATTATCATGTACAGCTGCCACAAAGACAACAAGTTTCACGAAGTACGCCGATGATATTAAACCTGATTCTGATTCTGACCTGTTTGCGGACTAAAGCTGCCTCAGTTACCAGGCAAACTCTGTTCAAATGGATCCATGGGAGCCATGATACCTACCCGGGCACCATGGTAGCGCAGCAGTTAGTGCAAAGCTATTACAACTCGAGGGATCGGAGTTCAGAGCAGATACATCCTCTCTGTGGAATGCGTGGGTTTCCTCCGGCTGCTGTTGTCTCCTCCCACAGTCCAAAGGTGTACCAGTTAGTAGGTTAATTGGTCATTGTATAAAGTCCTGTGATTAGGTTAGAGTTAAATTGGGGTTTGCTGGTCTCAGAAGGCCAAAAGGACCTATTCCACACTGTATCTCTAAGTAAATCAATAATGAGCTCATCGGGTTGATGCTTAAGGCTGTAAATGAAGGGGAGTGATACTTAATATTCAACATTGAGTTAGCACAACCTCTCAGGCTACCCCTGGGTTAGAAATACCCGACTAATGGACTCACGGAATGTTATTAATTCAAATTCTCTTATATATACATAAGGTTATTGATATGAACCCCAGAACTAGATTTTTCTCCTCTCTCTCCCCTTCTCTCTGATCAGTTGTAAGAGTTTTTGATGCCACTTGTTATGACACAGAGGAGTATGGTTATAATATCAAATGATTTTCTTTGTGATCTAACTTAACGGCAAAACTCACTGAATTATTCCCATAGCCTATGATTTCACTTTCAAGGACTCTTCATCTCATAGACTTGATTTTTATTTGTTATTTATTAATGCTACCTTTTTTTGGTATCTGCACGATTTGTTGCCCTTTGCAACAAATTGGTTGTTTGTCCATCCAGTTGGGGGCGGTCTTTCATTAATTCTATTGTGGTTCTTTTATTTACTCTGAATGGAGTAAGAAAATGAATCTCAGGGTTGTATATGGTGTCACATATGTACTCTGATAATAAACTTTGAATCAACTCATAGACATCCCAAAGTTCAAAGTAATTTTTTTACTGAAGTACATACATGTCACCATTTACTCAATAAATCTATAGAATAATAATCATAACAGAATCGCTCAACTAGGGCGTTCAACCAGAGTGCAAAAGACAACAAACTGTGCAAATACAAAATGAAGAAATAATAATAATAATAATAATTAAATAAGCAATAAATATCAAGGGCCTGAGATGAAGGGTCCTTGAAAGTGAGTGCATTGGTTGTGGGAACAGTTCAGTGATGGGGAAAGTGAAGTTATCCCCTCTGGTTTAGGAACCTAATGGTTAAGTGGTAGTAACTGTCCCTGAACCTGGTGGTGTGAATCCTGAGATTCCTGTACCTTCTTCCTGATGGCAGCAGCAGTGGTGGTTTCCGCTTTCCTGTGACACTGTTTCATGTTGATGTGCTCAGTGGTGGGGAGGACTGGGCCACATCCATTAAAGTTTGTAGGATTTTCTGTTCAAAGGCATTGATGTTCCCACACCAGGCTGTGATGCAGCCAATCAATATACTTTCTACTACATGTCTGTAGAAGTATGTCAAAGTTCTAGATGACTCTGCAAACTGCTAAGGAAGTAGAGGAGCTGCTATACTTTCTTAATAATTGCACAGGTCCTCCAAAATAATAACACCCAGGAATTTAAAGTTGCTCACGCTCTCCACCTCTGGTTTCCTTCTCCTGAAGTCTATAATCAACTCCTTGGTCTTGTTGACATTGAGAACGAAATTGTTGTTATGACACCACTCAGCTAGATTTTCAATTTCCCTCGTGTATGCTGATTCATCACCACTTTTGATTATACCTATGGCAGTGGAGTCATCAGCAAACTTGAATAAGGTCCTAGAGCTGTGCTTAGCCACACAGTCTTAAGTGTAAAGTGAGTAGAGAAGGACACTGACTTGTGGTGCTAACAGAGATTGTGGAGGAGATTTTGTTGCCAATCCGAACTGACTAAGGACTGCAAGGGAGGAAATTGAGGATCCAATTGCAACTGAGGCCATGGTCTTGGAGTTTATTGATGAGTAACACCAACTAAAATGGCTTGTTTGTGTTCCTGTTGAACTTCAGAAACCACCACCCCACCTTCCATAACATAATCTATAAAATGCTAACAATCACACTCACTCCTTCTTAACTTTAACCAGTTTAACTTCCTGCATCCTTAGTTGTAATGAAAACTAAGGGGGAAGACTTCTTTCTGGCAAGCCTCCAACCTGATTTAATGAACATTGATTTCTCGAACTTCTGCTAATTTTTCCCCATCCCGCTTCTCTATTTTTCCATTCCCCATCTGTCTCCCCCTCTTCCCCTCACCTCCCTCTGGTGATCCTCCGCCTTCCCTTTCTCCAAGGTTCACTCTCGTCTCCTATCAGATTCCTCTTTCTTCAGCCCTTTATCTTACCCCCCTCCCCACCCACTTAACTCCCCTCCACACCCTAGTTTCACCTTCTAGCTTAGTTGGGTTGAGTTGTTCTCCGATCTTGACAATCCATTTGCAAACGTTTCGTCACCATATGAGGAGACTTCATTAGTGCACTGTTCACTTGAGCTGTGTGCTCTGAATGCTTGGCCTTTAAATACTTAACAATCAGCTGACAGGTCGTCATTATAGAAACTCCGTAATGTGAGTAAGGGAGTGGGGGGTCATTGATTAGTTGTCTGGCAAACTCTGCATTGTCCGGAATTTTGCCTGCATTGGCTTATAAATAGGATTGAGATCTACATGTCTCTTTATAGAATTGTCTGGAAAACCACACTTCTAGGAATTCTCCTGCATGTGTTTGCCTGCCCCATGACTTTCACAGATGCCCAGCCAATTCGTGCCCCTCCCGATCTTCCAGGGAGAGTTGGTCATGCAGCCAGTTGATGTTCATGCATCCTTGTGGATAGTTTTATAGACCACATTGGTCTTGTCCGATAGCTTGGTTGTTCTTTAGGTCTGCAAGTACTCTCCTCAGTGTTGCTGGTCTCTAGCCATGAAGATCGAGAGGGACACAAATTCAACCAGGCATCGGTGAAAGTCATGGTGCAACCGAACACACAGAATGCTAGAGAATCCCTAAGGACCGTGGTCTTCCATAAACAATTCTAACAAACAGACATGTAGACGTTGAGCCCATTTATAAGCCAATGTGGGGAAAATTCCAGACAATGCACAGTTCGCCACACAGCCATTGAGCGACCAGAACCCCTCTCTACGCCAAAATTGAGTTTCTGTAACGACGACCATTCAGTGGATTGGTAAGTATATAAAGGCCCAGCATTCAGAGAACAAACCACAAGTGAACAGTGCTGTGATGATCTCTCCTTGTATGGTGATGAAACATTTGCGAACAGTTTGCCAAAATCGGAGAACAACTCAACTCAACCGTCGATCACCCGAACTACACATTTTCTTCTACCTTGTACTCATTTCCCCTCCCCGACCACCTCGTCATTTTGATTTCCTCCCCTTTCTTTTCCAGTCCTGATGAAGGGTCTTGGCCTGAAACAATGGTTCCTTATTCATCTGCATAGATGCCGTCTGACCCTGCTGAGCTCCTCCAGCATTTTGTGTGTGTCAATCTGTTGCTTTTCATTATGCCACCAAATTTACAGAATGCCTGGTTTGTTTTTCTACCCCCGCCAACCACTCTCTTCTCTGTGCAACAGCAGGAGGTGGAACAAATGTCCCTACTCATCCTCCTGAAACTCGGACAGTCCTCAAAGCAATTCACAGCATCTCTTCTAGTGTAGCTTATTGGATTCGGTACTGACGATGCCTACACTGGAGAATCCAAACGCAGGTTGGGTGACCACTGTGAAAACCGTTCAGTCCGTAAGAGCATCTTTGAGATGTTGGTCGCCTGTCATTTTTCATTCTCCACACCTCTCCCACTCTGATTTCTTGGTCTTTGGCCCCATTTTAAAAAAAATGTATTTTGACGTTTTGTTATTTTGAAATACAGCACAGTAACATACCCTTCTGGCCCAGCAAGTTTTCGCTGCCCACCCACACCCATGTGACCAAATAGCATACTAACCTGTACATCTTCGGACTGTGGGAGGAAACCAGAGCAGCTGAAGAAACAGAGACGGTCACGGGGAGAACATACAAACCCCTTATAGACAGCGGTGGGAATTGATCTCGGGTTGCCGGTGTGGTAAAGCCTTGTGCTAACCACTACAATACCATGCCGCTATATAATGGTCCAAAATCAGGTTTAATATCAGGCATATGTCATGAAATTTGTTGTTTTGTTGTAGCAATACATAATAATGAAAACTGTGAATTACAGTAAATATATATACACACACACACACACATGTGAGAGTGTGTATGTGTATGTTTTAATTATATTAAATAAGTAGTGCAAAGAGAGAAATAAAATATTGAATGTAGTGTTCATGGGTTCAACGTCCATTCTGAATTCTGATGGCAGAGGGGAAGAAGCTGTTCCTGAACCATTGAGTGTGTGCCTTCAGGCTCCTCTATCTCTTTCCTGATGGTAGCAATGAGAAGAGGGCATGTCCTGGGTGGTGGGGGTCCTTAATGATGGATGCTGCCTTTTTGAGGCACTGCTCCTTGAAGATGTCCGGGATGCTGGGGAGCTAGTGCCTATGATGGAGCTGACTGAGTTTACAACTTTTATTTCAATCCTGTGCAATGCTTCCCCTTCCCCACCTTACCTGACGGTGATGCAGCTCAATATAAGCTCAAGGAATAAGACTTTAACCTTCATCTTGTACATTCAAACCTTTGAGACCCAATATCAAATTCAGCTATTTCAGATAATCACCATTAGATGGACTCTTCACCTCACAATTTACCCAGTCATGACCTCACACCTTTCTCTGTAACTGTGCTGCAGCTTTCTCTGTAGCTGTTACACTTTATTCTGCATTCTGTCATTATTTTTCCTTGTACAGCTGTCAGGCTCGACCCAAAATGAGAGCAGCGGAGATGATTCAGCAGTGAACGATAACTTTAGTAATCGATCACAAAGTAACAAGCCACAAGGGGCCAC
This sequence comes from Hypanus sabinus, assembly GCF_030144855.1. Lineage (NCBI taxonomy): Eukaryota > Metazoa > Chordata > Chondrichthyes > Myliobatiformes > Dasyatidae > Hypanus > Hypanus sabinus. Next base: position 35,644,298 of record NC_082735.1, read on the forward strand.
TGAGCAAGAGAGAACAGAAACTAAACACAACAGGTAAACTTTAAGCAGGGAGAGTAAAAGCTTGGAGCAACTGGTTGGGGCCAGCTGGCTCAGTGAGTGTTCTGCCTTTTGATGACGGTTGGCTGTCCAACTTAAAGGCGCATTACCACCACAAACTAGACTGAGCTTTCCTGGTGGCATCTCCCAAACATAAACTTGAATCCAGTGTCATTAAATGCTCCAAGAACATATCTATCACACTTTAAAATGGCACTGAACCAAGAGGATGTCCTGTAATTCCTTGCCAGCCCGAAAACAGTAATGGCCAGAGAGCTGCCTCCTTCTCTCCTGCCTATAGAACTCTCGGACCGTGCTCCCACATGCAAACTGCAGTTACTTCGGGGATCACAGAGCACACACATCCGAGCGTTGCTCTCTAAAGCTAGCACCTGGGCTCCAAATCCTTTTCACGATGAAGAATGTAGTGTGGGGGCTGAGGGAGACTCAGAGGGACGACGATAATCCATTATTCATCGATAAGGGCAAAATGACTCACTGAAATAGGGAAGATTGAGTTACTGGCTGGGTCATGCGCCGCAACTCAGAATCAAGATAATCCAAGTGAAGAGGTTAAACAATGCAGGATTAAAACTCCAAGTGAATATCCTGAAAGCCAGCTTCAGCCAACAGCACGTGTCATTCACTCAGTCCCTGCCATTCACTTTAAACATGTCACACCCTCCAGGGGGTGCATTTCAAACCAATCGAGCAGGTCTCGCATCTCTCTCTCAACTGAACTCAAACGAGGACTGTACATGAGAAGTGGGGTTAAAAAGGCTGCAGGTGATGGGACAACGGGCAGGCTGAGTGGAGTCTGGGAGGTACCTGTGTGTGCAGGCTGGGAGGTGTCAGTACGAGCAGACCTGACAACCACCTCAATACACACTCTAACGATTTGATCCATATGAAAAGTATGCAAGGCCTGCTGAATATTTCCAGCACTTGCTGCATTCTTGTTTGAGATCCCCAGCACGTGCAGTTTAAAAAAAACCTCAGTGTAATGTTCTTGCCTCCAAACCAAACTGTGGTTTAAACGTTGATCCGGAGACCTGACTTCACATTCAAGTTGATACACAAGGTGCAGTGCTGGCAGAGAACCGAGTCCCTCTCTGAAGTGGACTGTTTCAGAAGAAATTGGATTAATTATCAGTGGGATCCTGGCCAATATTGGTCACTCACTCAACATTATTAAAACTAATTACTTGCTCATTATTACATCGATGTTCGCGGGAGCTTCCTTTGTGCTAATTAGTTCCAGCAAGATGGCAAGATGTGCGACTGGAATGTGGTGCCTTGGCGTGGAAATGGATTTGCAGCTGCGGCCTGCAGCCATGGACACGGTGCAGCCTTGGTGCTGTGGCCGTAGGCATCAGCTCCTGGACCAGCTTCACTCACCTCAGTAGCTTGTGGCTGTGGACTCACTTTTGTGGACCCTGCGGTTTGATCTTTAATGTTCTGTGTGTTACTTGTTCACTCTGTGAGAATTGTTCTTTTTTTTCCGCATGCTTGATGGTCTTGATGTGTGGGGCTTTTGCTTTAAACAGGTTCTGTGGTGTTTCTTTGTTTTGTGGCTGCCTGCAAGAAGACGAATCTCAAGGTTGTAGACACACTTAGATAATAAATGTACTTCGATCTTTGAACCATGTTTCTCACAATACAATAGTCACTACATTAAAGCCATGCTTTATCGCTTGCTACAAACTTTGGAATGTCTTGGAAGGGATGAGAAAAATACTAAATGAATATAACTTTCTATGTCTCTGCCCAGTGACCCTCTGTCTTCATCTTGCCTTTAACTATTCTGGCCCTAGCTGTTGGTCAATGCATGGCGTCACTGTGTGTAAACCTTTGCCACACACTGACAGTACATAAACAGGAGTGTGATATACTTTCAATGGAACTGCCCATTTACTCTAAAATAAAATGAACTGGGGGTAGTTGTTTTTCAAAAGCAAACACGAGGAAATCTGCAGATGCTGGAAATGCAAGCAACACACACAAAATGCTGGTGGAACACAACAGGCCAGGCAGCATCTATAGGGAGAGGCACTGTCGACGTTTCGGGCCGAGACCCTTTGTCAGGACTAACTGAAAGGAAAGATAGTAAGAGATTTGAAAGTAGCAGGGGGAGAGGAAAATATGAAATGATAGGAGATGACCGGAGGGGGTGGGGTGAAGCTGAGAGCCAGAAAGGTGATTGGCAAAAGGGATACAGAGCTGGAGAAGGGAAAGGTTCATGGGATGGGAGCCCTAGAGAGAAAGAAAGGGGGAGGGGAGCACCAGAGGGAGATGGAGAACAGGCAGAGTGATGGGCAGAGAGAGAGAAAAAAAAACAAACACCTAAATATGTCAGGGATAGGGTAAGAAGGGGAGGAGGGGCATTAACGAAAGTTAGAGAAGTCAATGTTCATGCCATCAGGTTGGAGTCTACCCAGCCGGTATATAAGGTGTTGTTCCTCCAACCTGAGTGTGACCTCATCTTGACAGTAGAGGAAGCCATGGATAGACATATCAGAATGGGAATAGGATGTGGAATTAAAATGTGTGGCCACTGGGAGATCCTGCTTTCTCTGGCGGGCCGAGCATAGGTGTTCAGCGAAACGGTCTCCCAGTCTGTGTCGGGTCTCACCAATATATAAAAGGCAGGTACCTGTCCTTACACTTCCTCCCTCACCACCATTCAAGGCCCCAGACAGTCCTTCCAGGTGAGGCGACTCTTCACCTGTGAGTTGGCTGGTGTGGTATACTGCGTCCGGTGCTCCCGGTGTGGCCTTTTTATATATTGGTGAAATCCGACGCAGACTGGGAGACCGTTTCACTGAACACCTACGCTCAGTCTGCCAGAGAAAGCAGGATCTCTCAGTGACCACACATTTTAATTCCACGTCCCATTCCCATTCTGATATGTCTATCCATGGCCTCCTCTACTGTCAAGATGAATCCACACTCAGGTTGGAGGAACAACACCTTATATACCAGCTGGGTAGCCTCCAACCTGATGGCATGAACATTGACTTCTCTAACTTCCGTTAATGTCCCTCCTCTCCTTCTTACCCCATCCCTGACAATATTTAGTTGTTTGTTTCTCTCTCTCTCTCTCTCTCTCTCTCTCTCTGCCTGTTCTCCAGCTCCCTCTGGTGCTCCCCTTCCCCTTTCTTTCTCCCTAGGCCTCCCATCCCATGATCCTTTCCCTTCTCCAGCTCTGTATCACTTTTGCCAATCACCTTTCTGGCTCTCAGCTTCACCCCACCCCCTCCGGTCTTCTCCTATCATTTCACATTTTCCTCTCCCCCTGCTACTTTCAAATCTCTTACTACCTTTCCTTTCAGTTAGTCCTGACAAAGGGTCTCAGCCCGAAACATCGACAGTACTTCTCCTTATAGATGCTGCCTGGCCTGCTGTGTTCCACCAGCATTTTGTGTGTGTTGCTTGGGGGTTTTTTGTTAGTTTCTTCCTGCGCCTCGTCGTGCATTGGGGGGCAACCTTGCCGTTTCTTTAGCCTTTGTCTGTGTTTTTTACGATGCTGAGTTGTTAGCTCACTGCACCACTGGCTGGCTAAAGTTTTGTTTATTAATGTATTTCTGTGATCTAGACACTGCAAAGAATTGAGTAGGGCTCAGCCAACCAACTCACCAAATGTGGGACCCTACCTAGAGGGAAAATAGTGCTGGCTTCTGCTTATTCTCAGCACGGGCAGCCTTATTGGCAGGTGCCCATGTCTGAATGTTGAGTGAAGGCATGACTAGGCTTGGACCCATGACAACTAGGTAGCTCAGTCATACTAACAATGCAGACATGATACAAATGGCAAATGAGTAGCTGTGAACACTACAGGAAAACGAGATATATGAAGTCTTGACATTGAGCAACTCTTTTCAAGCCCTGAATGAGGTACAGCTGTTGCTGTTCCTCAAGTCAGGCTCCCAGTGCTGCCCAAGAAATGTTCTAACAAGAGATCCAAGTGAATTTCCTTACTGTTTCTGAGCAATCAAAACCCAAGGTGGTAGAGATGACTTCATCAGTAAAAGACTTGGGTGGTGGGGTGAAGATACGTCTCTACCAAAGTAGTTTTAAGGAGCTCCTTCCCTCCACTAGCCTGCAGGTCACTCTTGAGTAAGATATAGCACCTGCTTAGCCACCCAAACAGGGTCACATGAAATCAAGGAAGCAGGTGGTGGATGGTCATTTGAGCACCTGGTGCAGATCACAAGTCCCGGTTACGTGACCACTGATGCCTGGCAGACGATCTCTAAAGAGCATTGGTAATGGCTGGGGTCACCCATCTTGTAAAGACACTGGCCAGAAGGTGGCAATGGCAAACCACTTCTGTAGAAAAATTTGCCAAGAACAATCATGGAAAGACCATGATCACCCATGTCACAGATCACAACACATAATGAACGAACAAAAGGTAATTCGTCGTGGCTATCCCTCGAGGTCGAGGGTGATGGTCTTCGTTACGTCAATCTATCACCGAGCGAAGACGCTCGTGCGTGTATTTGTTTAACGTGTACTTGATGTTGCACTCCAAGAAGCACACGATACTTCACAAATCAACAACTGATTCCAATGGCATGGAAACCACGATGATTGCAGCTGATGGATTTGTTGCAGCCTTCATCCACCTTCACAGCCATTGAGTTTGAAGTAACTTCATCCGCCTGTTCCACCGTTGAGGTCTTGGTTGGATTGTTCTTTGTCAGGGACCTCACCCTCGACCTTACCGCCATGGGTGACCCCACCAGGAGCATAGCTCCAGACGGCATCGCTCTCGGATCTCAGGACCACACAAGCTTCTCCATCACAACAAGGTGACAATCCACAGAGAAGAAAAGGTAATTACTGAAACACTGGTTGATGATTCACATCCGTAACTGTTTAATTACTGTTGTCTTGCCAAAATACCACTTGGAACGTCTTCAGGATTGAGAAGATACAGGGCTTCCACACTTGGGTAACGTGCAGACAATTGGTGCTCAGATGAGAATCCTCATTTAATACACTTGTGAAGATTAAATAGTTTTCGCATTCTGCAAATGTAGTGTTGAGAGTAGTGCCCATTATCCTCCAGGGTGTGATGTAATTGTATTTACTGGGACAAAAATAGTGAAGTTGTGTTCTTCAGTTTATCCAGCCAACAAATATCAGGAATTGAAGTCCTAAATAATGAAGAAAGTCTCAGAGCTTCTGAGGGTGGAATGAGGTATAGAAAGATTGTAGAAGTATCACTGGTTCCTTTTGTTAGAACCGCTGCTCTCCCCCACCTCCTTGCTGCCAGGACTAACATGTTTCTCTCTTTCCCAGTACTGAAACTTTAATTGTTTCTCTTTCCAAAGAAGCTTTCTGACCTTCTGAATACTTCTGCTATTTTTATTTCAGTTCCAGCACCTGCAGATTAAAAAAAATATTTCCATGCATTTTTATCTTACTTACTTACTCAGCTGGTGGTCAGGGTTGTTGGCCCTGAGCTGAACCCTGAAACCTGAAGGTCTGGTGAACCACTCTTTGTCTGGCCTCTGCCCGGCATGGGTGACCTTATCAAGAACCCTGGCTCTAGACAACACAGCTCCCTAGTTACTGAGACACGCAAGTCTCCAAACTCCACCACAAGGTCGTGGTCCTTTCTCTAGTGCAGTAACATTTTACATGGCAGTCTGTTAGACACCTTCTATAAAATCAAATACAACCCATCAGCTAGTTCTCTTTTGTCCACCGACTTGTCATACCCTCGAAGAACTCCATAAAATGCGTGCAATGCGAATTTGCTTTCATAAAACCAGCGCTTGATTGTTTTACCTCCTTTATAATGGATTCCAGCACCTTCCCAATTTCAGAAAGTGGCATCCATCATTAAGGAACCCCCTCACCCAGGTCATGACTTGTTCTCATTGTTACCATCAGGAAGGAGGTCCAGGAGTCTGAAGGTACACACTCAACGATTCAGGAACAGCTTCTTCCCCTCTGCTATCTGATCTCTGAATGGACATTGAACCCGTGAACACTACCTCACTACTTTTTTATTTCTATTTTGCCACTATTTATTTAACTATTTTATATATATATATATATATACACACTTACTGTGAATTGTCAGTTCTTTTACTGTTATTATGCATTGCATTGTACTGCTGTTGCAAAGTCAACAAATTTCACAATGTTTGCGGGTAATGTTTAATCTGATTTTGATTCTGGAAGCCAGGTGTAAAACGTGGAATGATCACCAGGGCGGACGGGCTATAATTAGGCTGTTCGTGAAGAATGCTAGCTTGGGAGGAGGGGTGAACAAAGTTCCGTTTGCTTATCCTTCAAGTGGACCTGAAGTATTTTTCAGGGCTGTGCACTGAGTGGCCACTTTATTAGATACACCTCGTTAATGCAAATATCAAATCAGCCAATCATGTGGCAGCAACTCAATGCACAATGCAGACATGGTCAAGAGGTTCAGTTGGTGTTCAAACCAAACATCAAAATAGTGAAGAAACGTGATGTAGGTGACTTTCACTGTTGGTGCCAGATGGGGTGGTTTGAGTACCTCAGAAACTGCCCATCTCCTGGGATTTTCATGCACAACCGTCTTTAAAAGCTTATAGAGAATAATGCAAAAAAACCCAAATAAAAATACATCCAGTGAATGCGATTTCTGTGGGTAAAAAAACCTTGTTAATGAGAGAGGTCAGAGGGGAGCGGCCAGACAGGTTCAAGCAGACGGGAAGGCAACAGTAACTGAAACAACCACGTGCTACAAGAGTGGTGTTCAGAAGAGCATCTCTGAACACACAACACATCGAGACTTGGAGGGGGTGCGCTACAGCAGAAGACCACTCTGAGTTCTTTAGACATACCTAATAAAGTGGCAACTGAGTGTTTTTGATGGGGTACTACCTTCAGAGGTTTTGTGGTCCAAATCTCAAAAGCATTCAGGATCACTGCTGTCTGGTGCATCATAAGTTGGGGTCTTGATTCCCTTTTCCTCATGGGGTGGAAAGCCATGCTAGGGTACTCAAGAAATTAATCATGGGTGTCTGCCTTCATTGAGAATTGCTTCCCGGCATATGAGTGTAAGCGGAAACCTATTAACTTTGCTTTGAACCCGTGCCAGTTAATCCATTGAAGGGCCAGAGATAATTATATCAGACAAGTACACCTAGCAGGGATCAGTAACACAATACCAATCCGGTAGCAGTCAGAATTACACTGGTCTTGGCCAGCCGGAGTACGTGGTTGTTATCCACCAGATGCTCAAGAGGTTCAGTGAGCCTGCCGGGGCTTCTGGGCGCACTGTGATGTGGTATTTGGTGTTAACTTGGAGCACCTTGGGTTACTGACTCAGAGATGAATCAGAGGATGAGTTGAGCCAGACACAGGATCTATTTTCCTTGATCAACAGGTGAGTTCGTAAACCACACATCTCACTAACAGCCCCTTGGAAACACTACCCTACCCTCTCCTACCCCGAACAGATGCTGCCAGAATATCACTGAGTATCATAAGAATGTGGAAGTCGTTATTAAATATGGGCAGACACCTGTTTTATGAGCAACCCTCTGACCTTACACTCCAAATGATTCATACAGAGAATGAAAGGGATCTCTAGTTACAATTATTTAATTAAACTTTTATAGCGGCCTTATGAAGGCTATTTTATGTCTTTAGTTGCCATCTATAAATAGAATTCCTTCCATCCTTTCTGAGACCTGCTGGACATCGCAATGTTCCGTTCAGGCAGAGTCCTGCATGTAGAGTTCTTACTGGGACGGGCTGAGACATCACCGACAGTGTCTGCTCACAAGCTGAGCCCTAACTATTTCCATTTCATCCACCATCAATATTCTGCAGCTCGAGAAGTAGTCCCGTATCGATTCTGGGAGGAGACAGGTGAGTGTTCTCCTGACTCAAAAACTGGTCAGAAATGAAAGAATCCGTTCATTTCTGCCACACATCCTGCTAAATTCTTAATATCCATGAGGAGCAGTAGCTGCAATCCCCCAGAATTTTATAACCAGTTACACAACAGTTGAACAAGGTTTTACTTTGGAACTGTTATTGGTTCAGAAATTGTTTTAAAAGTAACCGCAGAATTAACAAGACAGGTGCTTATGGCTCTCAACCCAAACACTGCGGTGAGGAAATCTGGCAATGGAATTGTTGGATTGCAACAGCTTGTAATCGGATCAGCATGAGGCCGAGAAGCTGAGCTCTGGTTTTAGGGGAAGCATCCAAGTTTTACTCTGTAATGCTGGGGTCTCAGATCAGGCCAGGCCCAGAGTTTATTTAGAGACACGCACAGAACAGGCCCTTCTGGCCCAATGAGCCGCACCACCCAGTAACCCAGCTAATTAACCCTTGCCTAATCACAGGACAATTTACAATGACCAATAAACCAGCACATTCTTTGGACTGTGTGAGGAAACCAGAGCACCTGGAGGAGATCCACACAGTCACAGGGAGAATGTACGAACAGAGGACACCGGAATCGAACTCAGAACTCCAGAATGCCCAAGCTGTAATAGCATCACGCCAACTGCTAGGTTACCATGGCACCCCTAGATGGGTTCTGTTGGTCTGGAATGGAGTAGCCTGCCAACACCACAGCTGGGCGCAGGCTGGTGTCTGTAAAAACATAGAACGGTTATAAGTCTCCACTTCCAAAGGTCAAAGAGCCAAAACTGGTCCTGATCACCTCTACTGCAGCTCCTCTCATTTATACCAAAGCCCCAGGGCCACACTTCAATTCTATTTACCTGACTTAACCCCCATCCTTACTGAACAAGTATCTAATATGCTCAGTCTTTCTAATTGACTCCCCAGAACCTGCATAATTTTGAGGGGTTATATTGGCCACAGTAATTTGCCTGGTGTGGGTGGGTTGTTGAGCCTAGTGATTTGATGGGAATATGAGGAAAGTAGATTGCAGGCAAAATTTGTGTGCGTTTGTGTGTGTGTGTGTGTGTGTGTGTGTGTGTGTGTGTGTGTGTGTGTGTGTAGACAGGGATTGGGATAGCTCTGTGAGCAGCCATTGGTCCAAATGCCCTCCTTCAGTGTTGTACATAGTTAAAGAAATTGAAGATTTTTACTGCCCTATTATCTGTGTCTAGATGTAATGTTATTCTCTCTTTTGGACTCCCCCACAAACTGGGACAATTAATTCTATACTCCTCAATCTGTCAAGACCCTGTATTAACTTAAGCCAATCTTTTATTTTTCATGTCAATATCAAGGTAAGCTTATTGTCAAAGCCAAATTAAATTTATTGTTGAAGTACGTATATCTCTCTATGTATTTCCCTGAGATTCAATTCAGAACCAGAATCAGATTTAATATCGCTGGCATAAGTCACGAAGTTTGTTGTCTTTGTGCTAGCAGTACATTGCAATACATAATCACAGAGAAATAACTGTGAATTATATTAAGTATATCCAGTGCCTATAAAAAGTATTTGCCACCCCTTGGGAGTTTGCCTGTTTATTTGTCCTACAACATTGAGTCACAGTGGATTTAATTTGGCTTTTTTGACACTGACCAACAGAAAAAACTCTCCTGTGTCAACATGAAAACAAATTTCTACAGATTAGTCTAAATTTATTATTTATTATTAAACACAAAATAATTGATTGCATAGTTACTCATCCCCTCCAAATCAGTATTTAGTAACAGCACCCTTGGCAGCAATTACAGCCATGAGTCTGTGAGGATAGGTCTCTAACAGCTTTGCACATCTGGACATTGCAATTTATCCCCATTCTTCTTTACAAAACTGCTCAAGTTCTATCAGATTGCATGGGGATTGTAAGTGAACAACCCTTTTTAAGTCCAGCCACAAATTCTCAATTGGATTACAGTCTGGATTCTGACTTGGCCACTCCAGGAAACTATTGTTGATTTTAAGCCATTCTTGTGTAGCTTAGGCTTTATGCTTGGGGTTATTGTCTTGTTGGAACACAAATCTTCTCCCAATTCGCAATTCTCTTGCAGACTGCATCAGGTTTTCCCTGTATTTTGCTGCATTCATTTTACCCTCTACCATCACAAACCCTCCAGGGCCTGCTGCAGTGAAGCAATCCCAGAACATGATGCAACCACCACTATGCTTCATGGTAGAGATGTTGGGTTTTAGATGATGTGCTGTGTTTGGCATATGCCAAACATAATGTTTAGTCTGATGGCCAAAAAGCTCAGTTTGGTTTCATCAGAACATAGAACCTTCTTCCAGCTGATTTCAGTGTTTCCTACATGACTTCCGGCAAACTCTAGCTGAGATTTCATGTCAGTTTTTTCAAGAGTGGCTTTCCCTTCGCCACTCTCCCATAAAGCTGTGACTGATGAAGCACCCGGGCAACAGCTGGTATATGCACAGTGACTCCCAGCTCAGCCACAGGTCTCCTGGTGACCTCTCTCACTGGATCCCTTCTTGCACAGTAACTCAGTTTTTGAGGACGGCCTGCCCTAAGCAGATTTACAGCTCTGCCATATTCTCTCCATTTCTTGATGATTGACTTAACTGTACTCCAAGGGATATTCAGTGACTTGAAAATTTTCTTGTATCCATCTCCTGACTTGTGCTTTTCAATAACCTTTTCACAGTGTTGCTTGGAGTGTTCTTTTATCTTCATGGTGTAGTTTTTGCCAGGATACGGACTCACCAGCAGTTAGAACTTCCAGATATAGGTGTATTTTTATGACAATCAATTGAAACAGATTGACTGATGAAACACAGTGATCTCCATCTAACTAATTATGTAAATTCTAAAACCAAATGGCTGCACCAGTGATGATTTGGTATGTCATATTAAAGGGGGTGAAACTTATGCAAGCAATTATTATGTATTTTATATTTGTAATTAATTTAGATCACTATGTAGAAATCTGTTTGACATGGAAGAGTCTTTTTCTGTTGATCAGTGTTGAACAAAAGCCGAACTAAATCCACTTTGATTGAATGTTGTAAAACAATAAAACATGAAAATGTCCCGGGGAGGGTGAATACTTTTTATAGGCACTGTACACCCTTCAATATGAGCAGCAGGAAGTTGGAGATCTTTTACCAGTCTGTTGTAGCGAGTGCAATCTTCCTTGTGGCTTTATGTTGGGGAGCAGCATCGGCGCTGTGATGCAAAAAGTCTAAATAAACTCACCAAAAAGGCTGGATCCGTCCTTGGTTACAAACCGGACTCTTTGAGTTAGTGGTGGAGAGGAGGTCACTAGACAAACTGTTATCCTTTATGGACAATCTGGCACATCTCCTTCATGACCGACTGAATAAGCAGCAGAACACCCTTTCAAACAGACACATTCGGCTCCGCTGTCACAGGGATCATTACAGAAAATCTTTCTGACCAAACGCAAAAAAAAACATATACAACAATTCATCTCTGTGTGACAGGAGAATGCACATCATAGTACAATAGTCTGCTTTATTATTGTGTACATTATTATTGCACAGTATTGCACATTGATAAATTATTGTGTATATTGTACTTTAATATCAATTAATATTATTATATTTATTATTATTATTGCTAAGCATGTTTTTAAATGTTGTTGCTATAACAAAATAGTTTCCCAATAGTTTGGGATCAATAAAGTACTTATTATTAGTAATATTATCATTATAGATATTTTTTGTAATTCACAGTTGTGTATATATATGTATAAAATAGTTAAATTAAACAAGTAGTGCAAAAATAGAAATAAAAAGTAGTGAGGTAGTGTTCATGGGTTCAATGTCCATTCAGAAATTGGATGGCAGAGGGGATAAGGCTGTTCCTGAATTGTGAGTGTGTGCCTTCAGGCTTCTGTACCTCCTTCAAATTGTGCAGAAAAAACATAACACTGAGAATGTGAGTTGTAGAGTCTGTGAAAGTGAGTCTGTAGTCAGTGAGATCAGTTCAGAGTTGAGGTGAGTGAAGCTACCCACAGGTTCAGGAGCCTGATGGTTCAGAGTTGAGGTGAGTGAAGTTACCTACACAGGTTCAGGAGCCTGTTGGTTCAGAGTTGATGAGTTCTTACATATTTATTAAAGCTGTCCGATTTTTGTATTTCTTGCAGGATTTCTCATTGATTATTCTTTTACAACACCTTGATCTTCATACACTGAGTTCTGAAATGTTCTCAGGCCTCAGACTTGCTGCTTTTTTAGTAATATTATAAGCACTTTCGTTTAATAATGCCTTTAATTTCTCTTGAGTATCTTGGCCAGAGCACTCTCCCTGTTTTATTTCTTTGCCTTGAGGGCATATATATTTCAAGTCCTCCCTTGCTATGATCCCACGTGCCTCCTATACTGTTATAATGATGGTAGTGTAACTGTTCCTCGTCATGTTGCAGCTTTCTGGATGCAATATTGAATTACAGTCTATAACGTCAGTTGAATCCTTTGTCTATATTGGAAGACACTTCTTCTGTTACTTAATCCATTTATCATACAAATATTGGTGCATATTATTGTCATCATTGGTGCAGAAACTCTTCCGTCATCAGCACAGTTTGACCTGCTGGGTGTGAATCAGAGCCCTGAATTTCTCATCTTTGCTTCCTCTTCTCGGGACCTTAGTTCCCAGTGGAGAATCAGCCATTGATGAGCTCCAACCTCCATTGTCCAAAGTTGCTGGTGTGGTTGAAGTTCATTTCTACTGCTCCCGCTGGGTTGGACTTTGAGAGGCACTTCCTTTTATCTGCGTACATTTTTATTATGTTTTTGTACTTCTAGCTTCTGCTCATTTTTTCTCTCTCAAACTGCACCCCCCCCCCCCAATTATTCCCATTGGCTGGATGTTTTCTACAACTTATCTCAACTCCTGGGAGTGTAGTGGTTACCATCAGGCTCTTACAGCTCGGGGTGTTCCAGAGTTCAGAGTTCATTCCGGCTCTACTCTGTCCGTCCCCCCCTTGGAATACATGGGTTCTCCCCGTCCAAAACCTTTGGACTCCGGTTTTCTCCCACGATCCAAAGTCGTACCGAGTAGCTTAATTGGTCATTGTAAAAAATGCCCCATCATTAAATTAGGGTTAATCGGGGTTGTGGAGTTGCTGGGGCAGTAGGCTTGAAGGGCCGACACTGTGCTGTGTCACTAAATGAACAAAATAAAAACATTCTGCAGCCTCACTCTATCAGAGATAATACTTTATCCTATTCATCTATTGTTCATCATCTCTGATACTTCAAACAGGTTTCTCTCTTTCCTAGTTCTGATGAAGAAACTTTCAGCCAAACCGTTAACTCTGTTTCTGTCTCTGTAGATGCCACCTGACCTACTGAGTTTTTTCAGCATTTCTGCTTTTACTTCCTATTTCCAGTATTTGCAATTTTTCCAGTTGCATTCTGCATTTAAGGGCCACTTTATTTGGGACTACATCCACTCCAGGGTTTGACGTACAGTGTGATTAGGCACACCACTGTTTTAACATGAGATTATTTGAGTTACTGTCGTCTTCCTGTCAGTTCGAACCAGCCTGGCCATTCTCCTCTAACCTCTGATGCACGATCAATAACTCTCGGAGACGGAAGGTGAACGATAGGCTTTTATTAGCAGCAAAATGGAGCACGACATCTCGGAGGAGCAGTGCCTCCATCGCCTTTATACAGGAGTCTGTGGGAGGAGCCACAGGAGCAGTCAGCAGGGGGGCGTGTCCAGACAGGTATACATAGCTTACCATGACCTATCTCATTAACAAGGTGTTTTTGCCCACAGAACTGCTGCTCACAGGATTTATTTTTTGCTTTTCACACCATTCTCTCTAAACTCCAGATCAGGGGCCCCAACCTGGGGTCCACAGAACTCTTGGTTAATGGTAGAGGTCCTTGGCATAAAAAAAGGGTTAGGAACACAGGAGACCAACTTTTACTGAGATAAACCACCCCATCGGGCACCAACAATCATTTCACGGTAAAAGTCACTCAGATCTCATTTCTTCCCTTTTGTGATGTCAGTCTCAACAACAACTGAACCACTTGACCATGTCTGCATGCTTTTATATGCATTGAGTTGCTGACACACAATGGGCTGTTAGATGTTTGTATTAACAAACAGGTGCATAGGTGTACCTAATAAAGTGGCCACTGAGTGTAAGGTTCTCATGTCTCATTCAGATTGAACTACAGCACCTTGAAAACATTATATAAAATCATTTTCTGATCTCTGTTCCCTAAAGGCTGCTTGATTACTAGAACATCAATTAATCCTTTCTCATTACTCTACATCAAAAATAATCTGTGCCTTGATTGGTACTCTGAAAAAGATTTCATATTCACCAAAAAATTTCTCCTTCACAATATAAGTGTTCATTTGCTTTGTTCTGTCAATGTACCTTATGTTACTTGATGACTGATACTGGAACATGGGGTATTTCCTCAAGGGACCAGCACTATAACCCAATTAGTTATTCCCGCTCGGCCCTCAAGTCTTTGATCAACAGATAGCTCGGATACTGGTGGGACTCTGAGGCATTCATGATTAGATGAAAAGGCACACTGCTTCTATATTGGGATTTTGATGTAGACAGTCGGAATTCTCCAGGAACTTCCGCCCCATGTATAACCAATCGCAATGTACTTACTTACTGCCCATTACACCCACTGGTGTTTCGAGCAGCAATGAAGTCCCTTCATCTCTGTCTGTCCTCTTGGTCTCAGCCATGTTTAGGACTTCCTTCATTGTGCCAGTAGCCTCCTCTCGGTTTTCACTACCGTCCCAGTCCTGGGATATCCAGGTTCCGGTGGAGACTCAGGAATATCGTCACGCACAGACGTAGAAGGATTCTTCCGTCACAGTTTTGCTTGACCAGTCAGGGTTGCTAGCCCTGAGCTGAACCCCTGACCCTGTTGAACCAGAGGACCGCTCTTAGTCTGGTCTCTACCCTTTGACCTGTTCGGCCCAGGTGACCCTACCAAGAGGCAAAGCATAAAGCCCTGATGCCAGCCAACATAGCTCTCCAGGTCATTGAGGCACGCAAGCCTCCAAACTACGACAAGGTTGTGGTCCCGTTGAAGGAAAAATAGGAATCCAAAACTCTTAATAACTTGTTTCTATCCACTGAAGGATCACATCCCCCATCTAGTAGATACGAGGCAGTTTCAGGAACTAGGAAGCATGTATTAAACAACTGAACGAATAATTTATACGGTACCTCTCACAACTTCAGGACATCATAATGCGCATTACAAAAATAATGCGAGAGAACTGGAAGGTAGGTGATTCGCTCTGTGTTAGCCACTTTCTGTCCCACTGTGGCCTCCAACTCTTGTTTTGTTCAGGGTCGACATATCTCAGAATTAATACGTTGGTGCGATGTAAGTGAAGCGTTTCTGGGTTCTAATCTTGTGCATTTTTCTAGGTTGGCTTGGACTTCTCATAAATCACTGCGACAACAACCTGTAACTGCACCCGGGGGGCGGGCTTCACATCAGTGAAGAGAAAACAAGCAGATGAGCAGTCTGCAGGATAAAGTTGACCATAGCTTTGGTCAAAGAGGTGGGTTTTAAAACGGACCTTACTGAATGCGGTTTCAATGGGACCGCACAGGAATAACAGGAAGAAAAACTCCCAACGAGAGGCCGGGGGAGCTGTAGTCGAGGCTGCCATGATGGAGTGGGGAGGCTGAGGAATGCAAAAGAGACTTGAGAGGAGGTTGAGGATTACAAAAGAGGATTGAAAAGTTTGCTGGCTGGGAGGAAACTATAGAGATGAGGCGGAGACAAGGAAGTAAACACAATGAAATATTTAAACCTGATCAGAATCAGATTATCACCAGCATATGTTACGAAATTTGTTAGCTTTATGGCAGCAGTGAAACACAAGGTAAATGAATATAGAGAAAAAAAACAATGTTACATTAAGTATATATATGTCTATTAAATAGTTAAGTTAAAATAAGTAGTGCAAAGTGACAGAAATGAACAAGGTAGTGAGGTGGTGTCCACAGGTTCAACGTCCATTTAGAAATCGGATGGTGGAGGGGAAGAAGCTGTTCCTGAATCACTGAGTGTGTGCCTTCAGGCTCCTGTACCTCCTTCCCTACGGTATCAATGAGGGGAGGACATGTCCCGGGTGGTGGGGTTCCTTAATGATGGATGCTGCCCTCCTAAAGCACTGTTCTTTGAAGATGTCTTGGGCACTCTGGAGGCTGGTACCCATGATGAAGCTGACTAATTTTATAAGTTCCTGCAACTTATTTCAATCTGTGCAACGGACAGTGATGCAGCCTTTCAGAATGCTGTCCACGGTACAGTTGTAGAAGTTTTTGAGTGTTTTAGTTGACAAACCAAATCTCCTCAAACTCTGAATGAAACGTAGCCGCTGTCTTGCCTTCTTTATTGCTGCATCAATACATTGCACCCAGGTTAGGTTCTCAGAGGTATTCATACCCAGGACTTTCTCACTCTGTCTACTTCTGATCCCTTTGAGAGGATTGGTTTGTCTGAAGTCCACAGTCAGCTCGTTGGTCTTGCTGATGTTGAGTGCAAGGTTGTTGCAGCAACACCACTCAACTAACTGGTACGTCTCACTCCTGTACGCCCTTTCATCACCATCTGAAATTCTGCCAACAGTGGCTGTATCATTAGCAAGTTTATAGACGGCATTTGAGCTGTGCCTAGCCACACAGTCATGGGTACAGAGGGAGTAGAGCAGTGGGCTAAGCACACATCCCTGTGGAGTGCCAGTGTTAATTGTCAGTGAGGTGGAAATGTTATTTCCAATCCATGCAGATTGTGGTCCAGTTAGAAAGTTGAGGATTCAGAGGGAGGTTGAGAGGCCCAGGTTCTGTAGCTTTTCGATCAGGACATTCGGAATGATGATGCTAAATGCTAAGCTATCGTCAATAAACAGCATCCTGACATAGGTATTTGCATTGTTCAGGTGATCCAAGGCTGCGTGGAGAGCCATTGAGATTGTGTCTGCTGTAGACCTATTGTGATTGTGATGGTGATAGGGAGATGGCCGTGGGTCTAGATACTTCCTGTGACAAGTTTTGATTCTGGCCATGACCAACCTCTCGAAGCATTTCATCACCATAGATATGAGTGCTACTGGACAACTCTCATCGAGGCAGCTCATGCTGCCCTTCTTGTGCACTGGTATAATTGTTGCCCTTTTGAAGCAGGTGGGAACTTAAGATTATAGCAGTGAAGGATTGAAAATGTCTTTGAATACACCTTCCAGTTGGTTGGCAGAGGTTTTCAAAGCCTTACAAGGTAATCCATTGGGTCCTGCTGCCCTGTGAGGGTTCACTCTCTTGAAAGACAGCCTGACTTTGACCTCCTAGACAGAGATCACAGGGTCACTGGGTGCTGCAGGGACCCTCATAGCTGTGGTTTTATTCTCCCTTTCAAAGCGAGCATAAGAGGTGTTGAGTTCATCTGGGAGTGAAGCATCGCTGCTATTCATGATGTTGGGTTTTGCTTTGGAGGGAGTAATGGCCTGCAAGCCCCGCCAGAGTTGGCGTGTATCCGTTATCACCTCTAACCTCTCCCGGAATTGTTCCTTGGCTCTTGAAATCAGCCCTGTATGCTAACTGACCAAGCAGTGATTGCAGTCTATGAGAATGTATGACAGAACTGTAACAATAACGCCTTGCCTTTAACACCGTAAATTGTCCAGGAGTGTTTGATGGATTGTTGAACAAAGTTGATATTGATCCCCATGAAGATATTTTAGAATGGGTATCCAAATATTTGGTGAAAGTAGAGGCTTTAAGGAGACACATTATGGAACAGAGATACTGATACTGGGTGATACTGGAATTTTAGGCAACAGAAGGTATTGTGTCAATATTTTGTTGATGAGAATAGGAAACTAGCTCAAAGCCCTGCTGGGTGAGATGTCAGTGGATTCTAAAGCTGACGAAAGTTTCAACAGGTATGGACACAATGTTATAACAGTGGCATTGTGGGCTTAGGAGCTAAAGTGATTGTGATGGGGTTTGGTCTGAACTGAGGGAGCAGTTCCACATTGAAGTGCCTGATCTTGTTGTGCGACACTGAGTGGCGCTGGATTTTTGTGCAACTTTCATTTTCCTTCTGAATTGTTCCCTTTGAGGTGGATTTGCTTAGGAGCTGATCTTTGGCTTTTAGTCAGATTTAAAAAATTTCTTTCTTTTCCCACTCTTTAGTTTTTAAGGTTGGCCCAACAGAATTGAGAGACATAGTGCAGAACAGGCCGCTCCAGCCCTTCGAAGCATGTCGCAAAACCACCCCGACAACCCTCGGTTTAACCCTAAACTAATCATGTGACAGTTTTAAATGATCTACTAACCGGTTTGTCTTTATGCTGTGGAACGAAACTGGAAAACCCTGAGAAAACCCATGCATTCCATTGGGAGGGCATACAGATGACATTGGGATTGAATTCCAAACTCTGACACCACTAAGTACTGTGTTCCCACGATGTCCTGTCTCAGCTAAGACACTTCAGAGGCCTATTCCAGAGGCCTGGAAATGATCAGTACTCATGTGAGTCACTGATGTTTAGGAATTCCAAGACTCTTTGTCAGATATTTTGATTCTGATTGCCACATAATTCACGTGGTCTCACCCTATCAGTGATATTCCCTTTTTTCTACACCAACCCCCCCTCGTGGTCTCACCCTATCAGTGATATTCCCTTTGTTCTACACCAACCCCCCCTCGTGGTCTCACCCTATCAGTGATATTCCCTTTTTTCTACACCAACCCCCCCCGTGGTCTCACCCTATCAGTGATATTCCCTTTTTTCTACACCAACCCCCCCTCGTGGTCTCACCCTATCAGTGATATTCTCTTTGTTCTACATAAATCTCTCCATGTGGTCTCACTCTATTAGTGATATTCCCTTTGTTCTACCCAGCCATTCCCATCTACGCTGCAACTGAAAACTAATTTGATTTCTCACTGGGGCTGGAGACTGCAGACTGGGAGATCGTTTCGCTGAACACCTATGCTCTGTCCGCCAGAGAAAGCAGGATCTCCCAGTGGCCACACATTTTAATTCCACGTCCCATTCCCATTCTGATATGTCTATCCATGGCCTCCTCTACTGTCAAGATGAAGCCACACTCAGGTTGGAGGAACAACACCTTATATACCGGCTGGGTAGACTCCAATCTGATGGCATGAACATTGACTTCTCTAACTTCCGTTAACGCCCCTCCTCCCCTATTTACTCCATCCCTGATTTATTTAGTGTTTTTTCCCCTCCTATTTTTTTCTTTCTCTCTCTGCCCATCGCTCTGCTTGTTCTCCATCTCCCCCTGGTGCTCCCCTCACACTTTCTTTCTCCCGAGGCCTCCCGTCCCATGATCCTTTCCCTTCTCCAGCTCTGTATCACTTTCGCCAATCACCTTTCCGGCTCTCAGCTTCACCCCACCCCCTCTGGTCTTCTCCCATCATTTTGCATTTTCCCCTCCACCTCCTACTTTCAAATCTCTTACTATCTTTCCTTTCAGTTAGTCCTGACAAAGGGTCTCGGCCCGAAACGTCGACAGTGCTTCTCCCGATAGATGCTGCCTGGCCTGCTGCGTTCCACCAGTATTTTGTGTGTATTGCTCGCTTTCTCACATTCTCAGTTAATCAGTTTCTCTTTCTACATCTGGTCTCTGAACTGTTGAGTGTTTCTGGCATTTTCAGTTTTTGTTAAGGAGTTTTTCTCAGTATCTACAGCATTGTTCCTGCACAACTGTCAGGTCTGCACAGGCAGGCACCTCCTGGTCTCACTCATTTCCAACTCCTCACCCGCAGCCTATTTAAACCCAGCTCTAATCCACAATCCTTTGTTCACCCATCAAACCAGCCAGCCTCAACTAGTTGTTCTTTGTCGTGCTAAGTACATGTTCTCTCTTGTTTTGTGGCCCCTTGTAGCTTGCTATTTTGCAGTTTATTGGTAAAATATTGCTTGCTGCTACAATTGTCTCCACTGGGTTAAGCGTCCTCTACATTTCCTGACCAATAACAGTACCTGCTGGGATAGCGCAGAGGGAGCTGGGCACTTTATAAAGGGATTTGATAGAGGGGTGGGTGGTTATTGTGGCAGCGGGGGAGTAGTTGATTAATAGATTGGCAAAGATAAAATCCTTGGGTGATTTTTTTTAGCATGTTGAGTTGGTAGGATGAGGAGTACATTGAGAGCAATAGGTGGGGAGAGTGATGAAGGAAGGTTAAAGGTTTCAAAAGGGATTGGAATCACAAACTCATATTGAGGAAAAGGAACTGATAAAAAGATGAATAATGAGGGCAGATGGGATTGGTATAAATAGGCAAGAAGGTTAGAATGAAAGTAATGGGCCAAATGACCCAAACGTGCTGGCACAGTTGCTCAGGGGCAGCGTAATCGCCAGTGTACGGGGTTCAACTCTGTAGCTCTGTCGGTAAGGCGATTGTATGTTCTCTGTGTGTAGATTTCCTCAGTGTGCTCTGGTTTCCTGCCACATTCCACATGCACGGGTTAGGGTCAGTAAGTTGTGGGTATGCCATGTTGGACATTTGCGGCCTCCAGCATATCCTTAGTCTGGGTTGGTCGCTGCTAACAACGTATTTTACTGTATGTTTTGATATACGCGCGACAAATAAAGCTAGTCTTTAATCTCTGACGGTTGTCAGCGGATCTGCCCGATTGCTCTAATGATCTTTCTGTGATCCTTTGAACTTTCTACCAGTGTTTAACACGCACTCTTTCTTTGATGAGAAAGTACAGGAGGTGTTGGGAGATAGGTCTCCACACTGTTTCCGCTGGAGAAGCGCGGGTGGACACACACTCACGCAGCCTCCCGCACGTTCCGCGAGTGCCATTGTCCCTCACGCAACAACAAACAGCAAATTGGGCAGAGGAGGTAGCGGCTCCAACTTGGGCATTAGATGGTGGCCGTGTTTGAACTTTAAACACGCAGGGTCTCCACTCCAAATCCGGTGCATTCCACTGGCTAATATTAACAACAGAACATTATTAAAGTAAAACTTGCCAGTGTTACAATTGCACTTTCGTAGCGTGTGCATATCTGTTCATTAAGAATGCGATTATTATCTGCATTTTAATTGCAGGCACCCTCACCTCAATATATAGAACATACAGGCTCTTCGGCATACAATATTGCGCTGTCCTTTTAATCTACCCCAAGACCGTTCCCTCTCCCGTAGCCCTCCAGTTTTCTTTCAAGCCGATCTCAGTCCCGTACATGCCAAATGTATCTACGTCTATCTGGCAGCGTGTTCCACTCCGCGTAAAAAAGAACTACCTCTGACTTTACTTTCCTCCAGACGCCTTAAAATAACGTCCCCTCGTGAGTATATCAATACATACCAGCCACCCGGTGCTTAAGACCCCCAGAGATGAAGGAAATACAACCATGTTGCAGAACACTTGCCGATCTGAGTGAGGGAAGGGGGACCGCGGATGTGAAACAACCATATTGTCATGCAACATGAAATGACCCGCCAGGCGGCGCTCACGACCCTCCCTACACTCTGGAGGTTCATTGGGAGACTTTCGCGTGTTGGCATCAGGTGATCATACTTAATCAGAAAGGGTTATTTTAATAATAATCCTCACCCCCATAAAGAAACAGCATTAGTAAACTAATGGAGGAAACATACATATTTAGAAAAAGATCAATTCTTTCGAATTGTCTAATTAACTGGAAAGGTACCTACTTAACACCAGTCTGTGCTCGCGTTACCCCACCCTCTCTAACGGATCTGCAGCTATTCTCAGTATTACTTTACCCCTGTCAACAACGCCACACCCACCCGTTCTCCGGTCTGCAACTGAGGGAAAATGGGCACTTTACCCGGAGAAGAGAGTTGGGGTGATTACTTTAAAGGGAGAGAATTCTGGTATCACTTTTCCCGAGGGCGGAGTAAGTTCACGTTATTTTCTGGGAGAGAAGATTTTCTTTAATGAGGGTTATAGTCAAACAGGGTGTGTCCCGAGGGCGGAGTAGGTTCTCGCTATTTTCTGGGAGAGAAGATTTTCTTTAATGAGGGTTATAGTCAAACAGGATGTGTCCCGAGGGCGGAGTAGGTTCTCGCTATTTTCTAGGAGAGAAGACTTTTTAATGGGGGTTACAGTCAAATTCTAACGGTGTGTTCGTTATCAGTAAGTGTTACTTAAACTTCTGGTGATCTGAAAAAAAACAGATAATGGCCCTTTCTCAGTCCTGAAGCCCGAAGCGTCGACTGTTTACTCTTTTCCATAGATGCCGCCTGACCTGCCGAGTTCCTCCAGCGTTTTTTTGTGTGTGTGTTGCTCTGGATTTCCAGCTTCTGCAGGCTTTCTTGTGTTTATAATGGTGAACCATTCAGTGGGTCAGGTAGCATCTGTGGAGGGAGAAACATCGGTAACATTTCAGTTTGAAGATGGGAAGGGAGAAAGGGGAAACGATCTGTGAGACTGTTGTTATGGAGATTGGTCATTGGTGAAGTCGAAAGGAGGTAGAAACAACTGGCTGGAGAGGAATATACAAACGTTATCATGTCTATTTTCGGGGGTGGAGTTCTGGCCAGTGAAGATGCTGATGTTCAGATATGCCGAGCAGAGGGAGTGTGGTCAGGAGGAATTGTATTAGATAGGTTTTGAAGGATGGGGATTGTAGGATGACTTCTCTGGGGTGGGGGGGTGTCAGTGGCTGGAAGGGGTGGGGGAGTAGTGATGTTTTGTGGGGTGGTTCACAGTTGGGCTTTTCCAGAGCTGGTGTTATGTGGGGGGGGGGGGAAGTGTCTCCGACCAGTGTTAAGTGGGGAGTGTGTCCAGTCGGTGTCGTGTGGGAGTGTGTCTAACCAGTGTCATGTGGGGGGGTATCTCTGGTCAGTGTCATGTGGGAGCAAGTGCCTCTGGCCAGGGTTATTAGGTAGAGGGAGAGCCTCTAGTCCGTGTTTGTGGGTGGGTGTGTTCATGTGTATTCATGGCTGTATCTTACGGGGTTACATCTGTGTTTTGTGGAGGGGGTGTCAACAGTTGGTGTTAGGGGTAGGCATATGTATGTTGGCCACTGTCCCCCGGTGAGGGTACGTGTGTGGTCAGTGTTTTAGTAACTGTTCAGTGCTTTGGAGCCAGAGCTATTGGACAGAGCTTCTGAAATGGCCATTGGGAGTACAGGAGAGGGCGGGGGTTTCTGACCTTTCATTCTGCTGTCGTTAGTGCGTATGTCGGGATGGGGTTGTGGTCTCTCATCCTGACGCTGTGTGCTAAGGTCAGTGTTACTGTTGGGAGTTGAGGTGAGGGCGAGGGGTTGCAGTCGGTGTTGTGAGGTATGTAATTAATACCTCCAGTGGGCCGTCTGAGGGTAGTGTCCTGGGCAGCTGCAGGAACAAGGGTTAGTCAGTGCATCTGGAGCTTTCACTGATGTGGCTATGATTGATTTCTAGTGGAGATGTTATGGTCAGTGCTTTTATAGGATGACCTGCTGAGCTCGCTGCTTCTGGTGTGGGGATCTGCGGTCAGTGTCTGTGGTGTGGAGGCATCATGTCTTGCATGAATTCTGCATCCCTGGCTTCTCTCTGACATCTTCAATGACTTGAGCACCTTAACTCTTGCAGAATTCCAAAGATTCAGGACCAATTGGGGGAATAGATTTCATTTTGCTCTGTTTAGCAAGACTGGCACCTTTTTTTTCTTTGAAGATCTTGCAAAACCTGACCGTAACACCTTCTTCTCAAGCCCATCACCCCAACTGGGCACAGACCGCCAACAGCAGCTTGCCAGAGCCCTCAGTCCTGGGCCAGTCTTCCAGTCCTTCAAGGTGTAGCTCATTGAAGATCCTTCCTGTCCCAGACATGAGGCCATTGGAGCTTCTGTTGGCATTTCTGGGTTTTGACGGGATGGGGTTGTTCACCCCATGCCCAAACCCCCCTGCTTTTGCAGCTGGGCTTGGGACCGTCCATGGCGGGTCTCAACTCCTTGGATGGTGCACTGACCAATCTCAGCCCCTATTCCACCCCAGGTGACACTGTCTTTAAACCACCACCAAGGTCTTTAACTGCTTAACCATGTATCTAACAGTAGTGACTTCAAAAGCAGTGATAATATTGACCATAATGCATAACATCAGAGTCAAAGTGTCAAGCCCACACCTCCATGCTTGGAGCATGGGTCATAAGCAGGAATGGCCCGCGTCCACCCTGGTCAATGTTTGTGGACTGTGGATAGAATCGGCATCAGAATCACTTTTAATATGTAATGGAATTTGTTGCAGTAAAATGTAATACTTAATTAAAATCTATAAATTACAAAAATATATGTAAAATAACTAAAAATTTAATTAAATAAGTAGTGTAAAAGAGAAGTAGTGTTCATGGGTACATTGTCCATTCAGAAAGCTGTTCATGAAATGTTAAGTGTGTGTCTTCTCCTTGATGGTAGCAGTGAGAAGGGAGCAGGTCCTGAATAATGGGCATCTGTGATGATGGATGCCACCTTTTTGAAGCATCACCTCTGGTTCGTGGGCTGTGCGGTCTCTATTACTTCTGGTAGATAGTTTGTGATCTGTACTTCTGTCGAGGGAATTTCTGCGTATTCCAGAGAAGAGTGTTGCGGTCTAGGTGGTTAAGGGAGGGTTTGTGATCACTGTTCTGGAATGGGGGTTTGTTTTGAGTACTCCCAGGTGAAAGATTTGTGGTCAGCATCTCGGGGGTGGGTGGTTGGGGTTCGTAGTTTCTGCTGGAAGCAGGTGTGTAGTCTGCACTGCTGGGGTAGGGGTTGCTACCCTTGTTTCTAATGTCTGTGGTCACTGTTTCCAGGTGGGACCTTGAAGCCAGTGCACCTGGAGTGGGGTTTTGTCGTTAGTTTTTCCAATGTGAAGATGTGTACAAGGTGAGGGTCTGTGGCCCTTTTTCCAGGCTAGGGATTTGTGAGCTATATTTCCAAGGTGAAGTTTTGTGATCAATCTTCTGGGGTGGGATTTGTCCTCAGTGTTTCTATTGAGAGATCTGTGGTCAAAGTTCATAGTAAATTTTTTCATCAAAGTTGTGATATGTCACCGTATACAACCCTGAGATTTATTTTCTTGTAGGCAATCACAGTGAATACACGAAACACGGTAGAATCAACAGAAGTCTACAACAAACAGGACAGATGAAAACCAAAAAACCTATAAACTGTGCAAATACGAAAATAAATAAATAATAACAAAAATTGAGAACATGAGATGCTTAGATCTTGAAAGGGTTCCCACTGAAATGGGCACAACTCGGTGATGGGTGAGTGAGGTTTTCAATATTTCCAACAGGTGCTTTGTTCTCCGTGTTTTGGGCTGGAGTTCTTTGATCTGTGCTTCTGGTTAAGGGTTTTATTAATGTTTGGGCGGTGGGGCTTAGCTGCCAGTGTTTCTGGATAGGTTTGTTGTAGGTCTTTGTCTTGGTGAGGATGGGTGGTTTTGGTTATTGTTGCTGGGGTGCAGGTTTTTCTTCAGTGTTTGTGAGAATCACTAGTTCGAGAAGTGTGATCGGTTTTGGGGACTATATTCAGTACTCTGATGGATCTGTGTTTCTGACAGTGGTCAGTCTTTACTTTCGAGTTCAGCTGTGATGGCTGGCCAGTATTTCTGTTCGGATAGTTTCTAGTTGGCGATTCTGTGATGTATTTGGTGATCGTAGTTGCCAAAAAAGGTTTATGCTGTGTATTTCCATGAGTGGATTAAAGGCAATAATTCTTCGATGGGACGTTAGTTCATTTTCTCATGTGGTGAGGTTGTGATTGGTCAAAGTCTCTGGTTAGTACTGCTGGGATTGAGGATTTTTTTGTTCAGCATTACTGTGTGGTGATCTTTTGCACAAGTAAACTGTGACCTTGGGCTTGGGAGTTCTTGGTCTCTAGTTCTGTCTGAAGGTCTGTGATCTGAGTTTTTATGGTCTGGAATTGTGGTCGGTGTGACTGGTGGATAGTATATGACGGAGATTATAGTCAACAATTCTTGTTGGGGTGGTTTAAGCTTACATTTGATCATCTTTAGTAGCAGAGTTTCTGCTCAGTGTTCTATACTGTGGTTTAGTAATCATTGCTTCTAGAATGATCATTTGTCATGATTGTCATTGGAGGTTTGGATTGTAATACTCAATGGTTCTAGTGAAGGGCTTTCCAACCTTTTTTATGCCATGGGCAAATACCATTAAGCAAGGGGTCCATGGACCCCTGAACCAGTGAGTGGTTTTTTGATAATTTTTTATGGTGGGGTCTGTCTCCGCCTTGATTGGTAGCACGTGTGGTAGGGAGAAGTTTCTTGGTTTCTAGGTACACTGGTGAGAGGTTTGTTGTGAGATGTGACTTCAGTGGGGTGGGGCTTCCTTTGGTCTTTTAGCACCCAGTGTTTCTGCACTGGATTTGTGGTCAACCTTTCTGCTGCGGAATGGAAGTTGATGATTCTTGCGGGAGGAGCTTTGACTGCCGTTTCTGCAGGAGGTCGATGATTCGGTCACTGTTAGTTTCCAGGGTTTATGGTTAATGTTTCCAGTGGGTGGTAGTTGTAATTGTGCTGATGATCCTTGGGTGGATGAGGCGTGAGAGGGTGGTGGTGGTATTTCCTTGTTTCTGGTGGTGAGTTTGGTAGTGGTTGGCGTGAATGCTTTACAGCATCAGATTCCCTGCCACTGTCTGTACGTTCTCCCCGTGACCACCTGGGCTTTCTCCAGCTGTTCCGCTTTCCTCTCACATTCCAAAGATAACCCTATGGTTTAGGGTTAGTGATTCGTGGTTATGGTATGTTGGCATCATGGCGCCACTTGCAAGCTGCCCCCAAACGCATCTTCAGATTGTGTTGGTCGTTGATGCAAATGAAACATCTCACGCAACGCATGCACGATGCTGCAGGAACTCAGCAGGTTAGGCAGTATCTATGGTTCACCTCGCGCTCCACCCACCCGAATTGTTTGGCACGTTGCCTAGCAGCTTTAGGAGGTGTGACACCTCCCCTGGCATCATCTCCTTCCTTACCACCTGGCAATCTAAGGAGTTCTTCTACTGAGGCAGAAGAACATCTCACATTCCACTTCATTAGCTTACACCTCAGTTCCATACACACTCTGTTAGACATTGGAGCAGAATTAGGCCATTCAGCCCATCGGGTCTGCTCCACCATTCCATCACGGCTGATCAACCCCATTCTCCTGCCTTCTCCCTGTAACCTTTCACACCCTGGCTTGTCAAAAATCTATCAACCTTTGCTTTAAATACACCCAATGACTTGACCTCCTGTGGCAATGAAATCCACAGATTCACCGCCCTCTGGCTAAAGAAATACCTCCTATTTCCTATTCCAGTTTCAGGTGACTCATCTGCACATCTAGTTTTCTTCTTTTGTTAATTCCTGCCTTTCCTTCCTCCACCTGGTTCAATCTCTCCGTCTGCTTCCACATCACCTACCAGCCAGAATACCAACCGACAATACACTGCTAGTTACAAGCAAACTTTCCTCTTCCCTCTCAGAGTTTTATCCAGAAATGTTGCGTTTGCCTCCACTGATTCCGCGTGACCCCCTGAATTCTTCCAGTGCTGTGTTCCTGTGGTCAGTATTATTGAGAGGAGGGGAGGTTGTGACTTGAGCTTCTGGCCGATCTTGTGGTCAGCATTTCTGCAGTGGTGGCCTGTCGTGGTCAGGTTGTTGGATGGGGGGTTATGCTTCTGTGCTTTTTGTGGGGATATCGACATTGATTCCTGCTGGGGATGGGTTTATGATTATTATTAAGGGCAGTGGCTTTGGGGCGTGAATTGTGATTGTACTTAATTTTTGGTGATGGGGCTTAGTGTTCAAGATTTCTGCTGGGTTTTGTAGTTAATGACGTTTGAGGTGATTTGATTGCATCGAGCTGATCATGGTCATTGTTTATGGTCATAGAGGTTGCAGCCCGTATTTCTGGAGTTGAGTTGGGTTGTTCGTGCTGGGTATTGTGGTGAGTGATTCTTCTGGGCACCACGGTAGCGTGGCAGCTAGTGTGACGCTACAACAGCTCGAAGTGTTGGAGTTCATTGTTTAGTTCCAATGTCCTACTTGAGGAGGCTGTATGGCTGTCTAGTAGAAGGTGAGGGCTTTCTCTGAGTGCTTGGGTTTCCCCGCTCAGTCCAAAGACGTATCAGTTAGTAGGCTAATTGGTCATTATAAACAACCAATTTTATTAACAACCTGGATGTGGGGGTAGAAGGGTGGTTTGGCAAGTTTGCAGATGACACAAGGTTGGTGGTGTTGTAGATAGTGTAGAGGATTGTCGAAGATTGCAGAGAGACATTGATAGGATGCAGAAGTGGGCTGAGAAGTGGCAGATGGAGTTCAACCCACAGAAGTGTGAGGTGGTACACTTTGGAAGGACAAACTCCAAGGCAGAGTACAAAGTAAATGGCAGGGTACTTGGAAGTGTGGAGGAGCAGAGGGATCTGTGGGTACGTGTCCACAGATCCCTGAAAGTTGCTTCACAGGTAGATAGGGTAGTTAAGAAAGCTTATGGACTGTTAGCTTTCTTAAGTCGAGGGATAGAGTTTAAGAGTCGTGGGGTAATGATTCAGCTCTATAAAACTCTGGTTAGGCCACGTTTGGAGCCCTGTGACCAGTTCTGGTCGCCTCACTATAGGAAGGATGTGGGAGCATTGGAAAG
Source organism: Hypanus sabinus (assembly GCF_030144855.1). Taxonomy (NCBI): domain Eukaryota; kingdom Metazoa; phylum Chordata; class Chondrichthyes; order Myliobatiformes; family Dasyatidae; genus Hypanus; species Hypanus sabinus. Next base: position 35,672,874 of record NC_082735.1, read on the forward strand.
GTACAGAGGAGATTTACCAGGATGCTGCCTGGTTTAGAGAGTATGCATTATGAACAGAGATTAAGGGAGCTAGGGCTTTACTCCCTGAAGAGAAGGAGGATGAGAGGAGACATGATAGAGGTGTACAAGATATTAAGAGGAATAGACAGAGTGGACAGCCAGCACCTCTCCCCAAGGACACCACTGCTCAATACAAGAGGAAGTGGCTTTAAGGTAAGGGGTGGAAAGTACAAGGGGGATATTAGAGAAAGGTTTTTTTACTCAGAGATTGGTTGGTGCGTGGAATGCACTGCCCGAGTCTGTGGTGGAGGCAGACACACTAGTGAAATTTAAGAGACTACTAGACAGGTATGTGGAGGAATTTAAGGTGGGGGGTTATATGGGAGGCAGGATTTAAGGGTCGGCACAACATTGTGGGCCGAACGGCCTGTACTGTGCTGTATTCTGTGTTCTATGTTCTAAACTGTCCTGTGATGAACTTTAAAGTAAATTTTATTATCGAAGTACATAAATGTCATCATACACAACCCAGAGATTCATTTTCCTGTGGGCATATTCCATAAATTAATAGAATAATAACCGTAACAGAATCAATGAAAGATCACCCAACTAGGGTGTTCAACAGAGTACAGAAGACAACAACCTGTGCAAATGCAAAAAAAGAAATAATAATAAATTATTAAGCAATAAATATCAAGGACTTGAGATGAACAGACTTTCCTTGAGAATGAGTTCATTGGTTGTGGGATCAATTTAATGATGGGGCAAGTGAAGGTGAGTGAAGTTGTCCCTTCTGGTTCAAGAGCCTGATGGTTGAGGGGTAATAGCTGTTACTGACCCTTGTGTGTGAGTCCTGAGGCTCTTGTACCTTCTTCCTGACAGCAGCAAGACGAGGGCATGTCCTGGCTCTCAACTGGGTTTGTCGCGAGTTACTGGGTGCAAGGGTCTGTTCTACACCGTATCTCTAACAAATGACTAAATTATGGAACTCTTGGCTTGTTCATCTGGTGTGGGAGTTTTTGGTCGGTACTTCAGTCAGTTATTTTCCAGTCAACGTCCTTGGATGAAGGCTCTGCAAACAGTGTTGGGGGGGGTCTTCTGATTAGTGTTTCCAGGGTGAGAGATGGGATAGATTGTGGTTACTATGGTGTCGTGTTTGGCATTTGTAGCAGGAGGTTATGCTAAGTTTTTTTTTACTTATGCAGGATTTGGTTGGTCACTATTTTTGTTGTGATGTAGTGATTACAGGACGCTTGTGATAGTGGTCAGCGTTTACAAACTGTTTGTGGTTTAGACCATATGGTGTAGGAGCAGAAGTAGGCCATTCGGCCCATTGAGTCTTCTCTGTCATTCAATCATGGGCTGATCCAATTCTCCCTGTAATCCCCACTCCCCTGCCTTCTCCCCATACGCTTTGATGCACTGGCTAATTAAGAACCTATCTATCTCTGCCTTCAATGCACCCAATAATTTGGCCTCCACAGCAGCTCCTGGCAACAAATTCCACAGATTTACCATCCTGTGGCTAAAGTAATTTCTCAGCATCTCTGTTCTAAATAGACATCCTTCAATCCTGAGGTTGTGCCCTGTTGTCCTAGACTTCCCTACCATGGGAAATAACTTTGCCATATCTAATCTGTTCAGGTTTGTGTGTCTGAAGAATGTTGAGGTCTCTTTCTGGTTGAGTTGTGTTCAATAATTGCAGGGGTTGTTGTGGTCAGTGTTCCTCATTTGTTTATGGTCAATGTGTCTCAGATAAGTTGTTGTCTGTGTTGATGTAGTCATTGCTTCTTGATTACGGATTTCTGGTCTGTTTCTTCTTGGGAGATGATGGGTATGCTCTGCATTGACTGTGGTCAGTGTGAACTTTCTGCTCAGCGTCTGTAAAGGTTTGGTAAGATTGCTTGTGGAGTGGAAGGTTGTGATCATGCTTCTGGGGGTTCTAGGAGGCATGATGCTCAGCAGTTCTGTGGCATTGTGGTCAGTGTGAGTGAAATGTGTGTACTGGTGGTGTGGTGGTGTCTGTGTGGTGTGGTGAACGGTGTTTTGACAGTATAGGACTTGTTTTAGCTGGGAATTGTATGTGCCTTTCTCCCATGGGATGTTGTTGAAACCCACTGGTGTGCAATTTATCGTCTGAGTTCTCTTTCTGGGTGGGGAGTGGTTTAGTCAGAGAGTGGAGGCTAAGTGTGTCTGTGAGGGGTTGTGGTTGTGGTCAGTCATCATTCATTGTCCATTTGGGAAGCTGGCACTGGTTATTGTACTGGACTGGATCTGTGGATGTTGGGAGTGGTCACTGTTCTGGAGCTAGTTGTCCACACGTCTGAAAGGGAATCATGCTCCCCACTTCGGAGATGGTTATGGTCAGTGTTTCTGAGGACAATGGACCTGTGGTCACTGCTCCTGGTGGGGGGTGTTGTGGCTGTTATTCACGTTCCTGGCTTTGGGTAAGAATATTAAACATGATCACATGTGGACATTGTTCTGACAGAGACAGGTGGTAAGTGTTTCAGTGGGTGGGGGTGTAGTGGTCAGTGTTTCAGTGGCTGTGGGGTTGTTATGGTCAATCTTTCGGTGGATGGAGGTGTTATCAGTGTTTCAGTGGGTGGGGGTGTAGTGGTCAGTGTTTCAGTGGGTGCGGGTTGTTGTGGTCAGTGTTTCAGTGGCTGTGGGGTTGTTATGGTCAATCTTTCGGTGGATGGAGGTGTTATCAGTGTTTCAGTGGGTGGGGGTGTCGTCAGTGTTTCAGTCCGTGGGGTTGTAGTAGTCAGTGTTTCAGTGGGTGGGGGGTTGTGGTCATTGTTTCAGTGGGTGGGGGTGTAGTGGTCACTGTTTTAGTGGATGGGGGGTGTTGCAGTCAGTGTTCCGGTGGGTGGAGGTGTAACGGTCAGTGTTTCAGTTGATGGGGTGTTGCGGTCAGTGTTTTAGTGGGTGGAGTAGTTGTGGTCAGTGTTTCGGGGGGTGGGGGTGTAGTGGTCAGTGTTTCAGTGGGAGGGGTATTGTCGTTGTTCCATGGTGGGGCTGTTGTGGTCAGCGTTTCAGTGGGTGGAGGTGTTGCGGTCAGTGTTTGGGTGGTTGGGGGTGTTGTCAGTGTTTCGGTTGGTGGGGTTTTGCGGTCAGTGTTTTAGTGGGTGGGGGTGTTGTGGTTAGGGTGTCAGTGGGTGGGGGTATTGTCAGTGTTTCAGTCAGTGGGGGTGTAGTGGTCAGTGTTTGGGTGTTGGTGTTGTGGTCAGAGTTTCAGTGGGTGGGGGTGTAGTGGTCATTGTTTCAGTGGGTGGTGCTTTTGGGGTCAGTGTTTTGGTGGTTGGTGGGGAGTTGTGGTCATTGTTTTGGGGGGTGGGGGGTGTTGTCAGTTTTTCGGTGGGTGGGCTGTTGTGATCAGTGTATCAGTTTGTGGGGGTGTTGCGGTCAGTGATTCAGTGGGTGGGGATGTTGTGGTCAGTGTTTCGGTTGGTGGGGTGTTGCGGTCAGTGATTCAGTGGGTGAGGGTGTTGTGGTCAGTGTTTCGGTTGATGGGGTGTTGTGGTCAGTGTTTCGGTTGATGGGGTGTTGCGGTCAGTGTTTTAGTGGGTGGGGTAGTTGTGGTCAGTGTTTCGGTTGGTGGGGTGTAGTGGTCAGTGTTTCAGTGGGTGGGGGTGTAGTGGTCAGTGTTTCTGTGGGTGGGGGTGTAGTGGTCAGTGTTTCTGTGGGTGGGGGTGTTGCGGTCAGTGTTTCTGTGGGTGGGGGTGTAGTGGTCAGTGTTTCGGTGGTTGGGGGTGTTGGGGTCAGTGTTTAAGTGGATGGGGGTGTAGTGGTCAGTGTTTCAGTGGATGGGGGTGTAGTGGTCAGTGTTTCAGTGGATGGGGGTGTTGCGGTCAGTGTTTTAGTGGGTGGGGTAGTTGTGGTCAGTGTTTCGGTGGTTGGGGTATTGTACATTGTTTCGGTGGGTGGGGGGTTGTGGTCATTGTTTCAGTGGGTCGGGGGTGTGGTGGTCAGTGTTTCAGTAGTTGGGGGTGTTGTGGTCAGTGTGTCAGTGGGTGGGGGGTGTAGTGGTCAGTCTTTCAGTGGGTGGGGTTGTAGTGGTCACTGTTTCAGTGGGTGGGGGTATTGTGGTCAGTGTTTCAGTCAGTGGGGTATTGTGGTCAGTGTTTCAGTCAGTGGGGTTGTAGTGGTCAGTGTTTCAGTGGGTGGGGGTGTAGTGGTCATTGTTTAAGTGGATGGTGCTGTTGTGGTCAGTGATTTGGTTGGTGGGGTGTTGCGGTCAGTGTTTTAGTGGGTGGGGTGTTGTCAGTGTTTTGGTGGGTGGGGTAGATGCGGTCAGTGTTTTGGTTGTTGGGGGTGTTGCGGTCAGTGTTTCGGTTGGTGGGGTGTTGTGGTCAGTGTTTTGGTTGTTGGGGGTGTTGTGGTCGGTGTTTCAGTTTGTGGGGGTGTAGTGGTCAGTGTTTCAGTGGGTGGGGGGTGTTGCGGTCAATGATTCGTTGGGTGGGGTAGTTGCGGTCAGTGATTCAGTGGGTGGGGGTGTAGTGGTCAGTGTTTTGGTGGGTGAGGGTGTTGTGGTCAGTGTTTCGATTGGTGGGGTGTTGCGGTCAGTGATTCAGTGGGTGGGGCTGTAGTGGTCAGTGTTTTGGTGGGTGAGGGTGTTGTGGTCAGTGTTTCAGTGGATGGGGGTGTTGCGGTCAGTGTTTTAGTGGGTGGGGTAGATGCGATCAGTGTTTCGGTGGTTGGGGGTATTGTGTACAGTGTTTCAGTGGGTGGGGTGTTGCGGTCAGTGTTTCGGTTGGTGGGGTGTTGCGGTCAGTGTTTCGGTTGGTGGGGTGTTGCGGTCAGTGTTTCAGTGGGTAGGGTTTTTGTCGTCAGTGTTTCAGTGGGTGGGGTTGTTGTGGTCAGTGTTTCAGTTTGTGGGGGTGTAGTGGTCAGTGATTCGGTGGTTGGGGGTGTTGTAGTCAGTGTTTCGGTTGGTGGGGTGTTGTGGTCAGTGTTTCGGTTGGTGGGGTGTTGTGGTCAGTGTTTCGGTTGGTGGGGTGTTGTGGTCAGTGTTTCGGTTGGTGGGGTGTTGTGGTCAGTGTTTCGGTTGGTGGGGGATTTTGTGGTCAATGTTTCAGTGGGTGGGGGTGTAGTGGTCAGTGATTCGGTGGTTGGGGGTGTTGCGGTCAGTGTTTCAGTTGGTGGGGTGTTGCAGTCAGTGTTTCAGTGGGTGGGGGTGTTGCGGTCAGTGTTTCAGTGGGTAGGGGGTGTAGTGGTCAGTGTTTCAGTGGATGGGGGTGTAGGTCAGTGTGTCAGTGGGTGGGGGTTTATGGTCATGATTCAGTGGGTGGGGTTTGTGGCCAGTGTTTTGGTGTTTCAGGGTGTTGCAAATTTTTTGATCAGTGTTTCCGGGTGTGGGGAGTTGTCAATTTTTTTGTGGGTGGGGGTGTAGTGGTCAGTTTTTCAGTGGGTGAGGATGTAATGGTCAGATTTTCAGTGGGTGGGGTAGCTGCGGTCAGTGTTTCAGTGGGTGGGGCTGTAGTGGTCAGTGTTTCAGTGGGTCGAGGCTGTAGTGGTCAGTTTTTCAGTTGATGGGGGTGTTGCAATCAGTGTTTCAGTGGGTAGGGGATGTAGTGGTCAGTGTTTAGGTGTTGGTATTGTGGTCAGTGTTTCAGTGGGTAGGGGATGTAGTGGTCAGTGTTTAGGTGTTGGTATTGTGGTCAGTGTTTCAGTGGGTGGGGGTGTAGTGGTCAGTGTTTCAGTGGGTCGGGGGTGTTATGGTCAGTTTTTTAGTGGGTGAGGGTGTTATGATCAGTGTTTCGGTGGGTGGGGGTGTTGCGGTCAGTGTTTTAGTGGGTGGGGTAGTTGTGGTCAGTGTTTCGGTGGGTGGGGTTGTTGTGATCAGTGTTTCAGTGGGTGGGGGATTTTGTGGTCAGATTTTCAGTGGGTGGGGGTTTAGTGCTCAGTGTTTCAGTGGGTGGGGGATTTTCTGGTCAGTTTTTCAGTGGGTGGGGTGTTGCGGTCAGTGTTTCAGTGGTTGGGGGTGTTGTGGTCAGAGTTTCGGTTGGTGGGGTGTTGAGGTCAGTGTTTTAGTGGGTAGGGTAGTTGTTGTCAGTGTTTCAGTGGTTGGGGTATTGTACAGTGTTTCGGTGGGTGGGGGGTTGTGGTCATTGTTTCGGTGGGTGGGGGTGTTGTCATTGTGACAGTGGGTGGAGGGTTGTAGTCAGTGTTTCCGTGGGTGGGCGTGTAGTGGTCAGTGTTTTGGTTAGTGGGGTGCTGCGGTCAGTGTTTCAGTGGGTGGGGGTGTTGCAGTCAGTATTTTGGTTGGTGGGGTAGTTGTGGTCAGTGTTTCAGTGGTTGGGGGTATTGTGTGCAGTGTTTCAGTGGATGGCGGGTTGTGGTCACTGTTTAAGTGGGTGGGGGATTTTGTGGTCAGATTTTCAGTGGGTGGGGGTTTAGTGCTCAGTGTTTCAGTGGGTGGGGGATTTTCTGGTCAGTTTTTCAGTGGGTGGGGGGGTTGTGGTCATTGTTTCAGTGGGTGGGGGTGTTAAGGTCAGTGTTTCGGTTGGTGGGGTGTTGTGGTCAGTGTTTCGGTTGGTGGGGGTGTTGCGGTCAGTGTTTTAGTGGGTGGAGTAGTTGTGGTCAGTGTTTCGGTGGTTCGGGGTATTGTGTACATTGTTTCGGTGGGTGGGGGTGTTGTCATTGTGTCAGTGGGTGGAGGGTTGTGGTCAGTGTTTCGGTAGGTGGGGGTGTTGTGGTCAGTGTTTCGGTAGGTGGGGGTGTTGTGGTCAGTGTTTCGGTGGGTGGGCGTGTAGTGGTCAGTGTTTTGGTTAGTGGGGTGCTGCGGTCAGTGTTTCAGTGGGTGGGGTGTTACAGTCAGTGTTTCGGTCGTTGGGGTGTTGTGGTCAGTGTTTCGGTGGGTGGGCGTGTAGTGGTCAGTGTATTGGTGGGTGAGCGTGTAGTGGAGAGTGTTTCGGTGGGTGGGGGTGTAGTGGTCAGTGTTTGGGTGCTGTTGTAGTGGTCGGTGTTTCGGTGGGTGTTTTATGGACATGATTCAGTGGGTGGGGCAGCTGCGGTCAGTGTTTCAGTGGGTCGGGGGTGTAGTGGTCAGTTTTTTAGTGGGTGAGGGTGTTGCTGTCAGTTTTTCAGTGGGTGGGGGATTTTGTGGTTAGTGTGTCAGTGGGTGGGAGTATTGTCAGTGTTTCAGTCAGTGGGGGTGTAGTGGTCATTGTTTAAGTGGGTGGTGCTGTTGGGGTCAGCGTTTAAGTGGGTGGGTGGTGTTGCGGTCAGTGTTTTGGTGGTTGGTGGGGTGTTGTGGTCAGTGTTTTGGTTGGTGGGGTGTTGTGGTCAGTGTTTTGGTTGGTGGGGTGTTGTGGTCAGTGTTTTGGTGGGTGGGGTTATAGTGGTCTGTTTTTCAGTGGGTCGGGGGTGTAGTGGTCAGTTTTTCAGTGGGTGGGGTGTTGCGGTCAGTGTTTTGGTAGGTGGGGATGTTGTGGTCAGTGTTTCGGTGGGTGGGGGGTTGTGGTCAGTGTTTCAGTGGGTGGGGGTGTTGTGTACATTGTTTCGGTGGGTGGGGGTTTGTGGTAATTGTTTCGGTAGGTGGGGATGTTGTGGTCAGTGTTTCGGTAGGTGGGCGTGTAGTGGTCAGTGTTTCAGTGGGTTGGGGTGTAATGGTCAGTGTTTCAGTGGGTGGGGGTGTAGTGGTCAGTGTTCTGTGGGTGGGGGATGTTGTGGTCATTGTTTCAGTGGGTGGGGGTGTTGCGGTCATTGTTTCAGTGGGTGGGGGTGTTGCGGTCATTGTTTCAGTGGGTGGGGGTGTAGTGGTCAGTGTTTCAGTGGGTGGGGGTGTTGCGGTCATTGTTTCAGTGGGTGGGTGTGTAGTGGTCAGTGTTTGGGTGCTGTTGTAGTGGTCAGTGTTTCAGTGGGTGGGGGTGTAGTGGTCAGTGTTCTGTGGGTGGGGGATGTTGTGGTCATTGTTTCAGTGGGTGGGGGTGTAGTGGTCAGTGTTTCAGTGGGTGGGGGTGTAGTGGTCAGTGTTTCAGTGGGTGGGGGTGTTGTGGTCATTGTTTCAGTGGGTGGGTGTGTAGTGGTCAGTGTTTGGGTGCTGTTGTAGTGGTCAGTGTTTCAGTGGGTCGGGGTGTAGTGGTCAGTGTTTCAGTGGATGGGGGTGTAGTGGTCAGTGTTTCAGTGGGTTGGGGTGTAATGGTCAGTGTTTCAGTGGGTGGGGGTGTAGTGGTCAGTGTTCTGTGGGTGGGGGATGTTGTGGTCATTGTTTCTGTGGGTGGGGGTGTTGCAGTCATTGTTTCAGTGGGTGGGGGTGTAGTGGTCAGTGTTTCAGTGGGTGGGGGTGATGCGGTCATTGTTTCAGTGGGTGGGTGTGTAGTGGTCAGTGTTTGGGTGCTGTTGTAGTGGTCAGTGTTTCAGTGGGTCGGGGTGTAGTGGTCAGTGTTTCAGTGGGTGGGGGTGTAGTGGTCAGTGTTTCAGTGGGTCGGGGTGTAGTGGTCAGTGTTTCAGTGGGTGGGGGTGTAGTGGTCAGTGTTTCAGTGGGTGGGGGTGTAGTGGTCAGTGTTCTGTGGGTGGGGGATGTTGTGGTCATTGTTTCATTGGGTGGGGGTGGTTGTGGTCAGTGTTTCGGTGGGTGAGGGCATAGTGGTCAGTGTTTCAGTAGGTGGGGGTTTATGGTAATGATTCAGTGGGTGGGGGTTTATGGTAATGATTCAGTGGGTGGGGTTTGTGGCCAGTGTTTTGGTGTTTCGGGTGTTGTCAGTTTTTTGTTCAGTGTTTCCGGGTGGGGGGAGTTGTCGTTGTTGGTGGGAGTGTTGTGATCAGTGTGTCAGTGGGTTGGGGGTGTAGTGATCAGTGTTTCAGTGGGTGGGGGTGTTGTCAGTGTTTTGGGGTGTTGTCAGTTTTATGGTCAGTGTTTCCGGGTGTGGGCAGTTATCAATTTTTTTGTGGGTGGTGTTGTGATCAGTGTTACAGTGGGTCGGGGGTGTAGTGGTCAGTTTTTCAGTGGGTGGGGGTGTTGCGATCAGTGTTTCATTTGGTGGGGGTATTGCTGTCAGTGTTTCGGTGGGTCGAGGTGTTGTGGTCAGTGTTTCAGTGTGTGGGGGATTTTGTGGTCAGTTTTACAGTGGTTGGTGGTGGTTGTGGTCAGTATTTCGGAGGGTGGGTGTGTCATGGTCAGTTTTTCGGTAGGTCGAGGTGTAGTGGTCAGTGTTTCGGTAGGTCGAGGTGTAGTGGTCAGTGTTTCGGTAGGTCGAGGTGTAGTGGTCAGTGTTTCAGTGGGTCAAGGTGTAGTGGTCAGTGTTTCAGTGGGTCAAGGTGTAGTGGTCAGTGTTTCGGTGGGTGAGGGTGTAGTGGTCAGTGTTTCAGTGGGTGGGTGTTTATGGTCATGATTCAGTGGTTGGGGGTATTGTACAGTGTTTCGGTGGGTGGGGGGTTGTGGTCAGTGTTTCGGTGGGTGAGCGTTTAGTGGTCAGTGTTTCAGTGGGTGGGGGTTTATGGTCATGATTCAGTGGGTGGGGGTTGTGGTCAGTGTTTTGGTGTTTCGGTGTGTTGTCAGTTTTTTGGTCAGTGTTTCCGGGTGGGGGGAGTTGTCAATTTTTTTGTGGGTGGTGTTGTGATCAATGTTTCAGTGGGTCGAGGGTGTAGTATTCAGTTTTTCAGCTGGTCGGGGTGTTGCGGTCAGTTTTTCAGTGGGTGGGGGTGTAGTGGTCAGTGTTTCAGTGGGTGGGGGTTTATGGTAATGATGCAGTGGGTGGGGGCGTTGCGATCTGTGTTTCAGTTGGTCGGGGTGTTGCGGTCAGTTTTTCAGTGGGTGGGGGTGTAGTGGTCAGTGTTTCTGTGGGTGGGTGTTTATGGTAATGATGCAGTGGGTGGGGGTTGTGGTCAGTGTTTTGGTGTTTCGGGGTGTTGTCAGTTTTTTGTTCAGTGTTTCCAGGTGGGGGGAGTTGTCGTTGTTGGTGGGAGTGTTGTGATCAGAGTGTCAGTGGGTTGGGGGTGTAGTGGTCAGTGTTTCGGTGGGTGGGGGGTTGTGGTCAGTGTTTTGGTGTTTCGGTGTGTTGTCAGTTTTTTGGTCAGTGTTTCCGGGTGTGGGCAGTTGTCAATTTTTTTGTGGGTGGTGTTGTAATCAATGTTTCAGTGGGTGGGGGTGTTGCGGTCAGCGTTTCAGTGGGTGGGGGTGTTGCGGTCAGTGTTTCAGTGGGTGGGGGATGTTGTGGACATTGTTTCAGTGAGTGGGGGTGTTGCGGTCAGTTTTTCAGTGGGTGGGGGTGTAGTGGTCAGTGTTCCAGTGGTTGGGGTTTTATGGTCATGATTCAGTGGGTGGGGGTTGTGGTCAGTGTTTTGGTGTTTCGGTGTGTTGTCAGTTTTTTGGTCAGTGTTTCCAGGTGGGGGGAGTTGTCAATTTTTTTGTGGGTGGGAGTGTTGTGATCAGTGTTTCAGTGGGTCGAGGGTGTAATGGTCAGTTTTTCAGTGGGTGAGGGTGTAGTGGTCAGTTTTTCAGTGGGTGGGGGTGTTGCTGTCAGTTTTTCAGTGGGTGGGGGATTTTGTGGTTAGTGTGTCAGTGGGTGGGAGTATTGTCAGTGTTTCAGTCAGTGGGGGTGTAGTGGTCATTGTTTAAGTGGGTGGTGCTGTTGGGGTCAGCGTTTAAGTGGGTGGGTGGTGTTGCGGTCAGTGTTTTGGTGGTTGGTGGGTTGTTGTGGTCAGTGTTTTGGTTGGTGGGTTGTTGTGGTCAGTGTTTTGGTTGGTGGGGTGTTGTGGTCAGTGTTTTGGTGGGTGGGGTTATAGTGGTCTGTTTTTCAGTGGGTCGGGGGTGTAGTGGTCAGTTTTTCAGTGGGTGGGGTGTTGCGGTCAGTGTTTTGGTAGGTGGGGATGTTGTGGTCAGTGTTTCGGTGGGTGGGGGGTTGTGGTCAGTGTTTCAGTGGGTGGGGGTGTTGTGTACATTGTTTCGGTGGGTGGGGGGTTGTGGTCATTGTTTCGGTAGGTGGGGATGTTGTGGTCAGTGTTTCGCTGGGTGGGCGTGTAGTGGTCAGTGTTTCAGTGGGTGGGGGTGTAGTGGTCAGTGTTTCAGTGGGTGGGGGTGTAGTGGTCAGTGTTCTGTGGGTGGGGGATGTTGTCATTGTTTCAGTGGGTGGGGGTGTTGCGGTCAGTGTTTCAGTGGGTGGGGGTGTAGTGGTCAGTGTTTCAGTTGGTGGGGTTATAGTGGTCTGTTTTTCAGTGGGTCGGGGGTGTAGTGGTCAGTTTTTTAGTGGGTGAGGGTGTTACGATCAGTGTTTTGGTGGGTGGTGTTGTGGTCACTGTTTCAGTGGGTGGGGGTGTTGCGATCAGTGATTCAGTGGGTGGGGGATGTAGTGGTCAGTGTTCTGTGGGTGGGGGATGTTGTGGTCACTGTTTCAGTGGGTGGGGGATTTTCTGGTCAGTTTTTCGGTGGTTGGGGGTGTTGCGGTCAGTGTTTCAGAGGGTGGGGGTGTTGCGGTCAGTGTTTCGGTTGGTGGGGTGTTGCGGTCAGTGTTTCAGTGTGTGGGGTTATAGTGGTCAGTTTTTCAGTGGGTCGGGGGTGTAGTGGTCAGTTTTTTAGTGGGTGAGGGTGTTACGATCAGTGTTTCGGTAGGTGGGGATGTTGTGGTCAGTGTTTCAGTGGGTGGGGGGTTGTGGTCAGTGTTTCAGTGGGTGGGGGTGTTGTGTACATTGTTTCGGTGGGTGGGGGGTTGTGGTAATTGTTTCGGTAGGTGGGGGTGTTGCGGTCAGTGTTTCGCTGGGTGGGCGTGTAGTGGTCAGTGTTTCAGTGGGTCGGTGTGTAGTGGTCAGTGTTTCAGTGGATGGGGGTGTAATGGTCAGTGTTTCAGTGGGTGGGGGTGTAGTGGTCAGTGTTCTGTGGGTGTGGGATGTTGTGGTCATTGTTTCAGTGGGTGGGGGTGTTGCGGTCATTGTTTCAGTGGGTGGGGGTGTAGTGGTCAGTGTTTCAGTGGGTGGGGGTGTTGCGGTCATTGTTTCAGTGGGTGGGTGTGTAGTGGTCAGTGTTTGGGTGCTGTTGTAGTGGTCAGTGTTTCAGTGGGTCGGGGTGTAGTGGTCAGTGTTTCAGTGGATGGGGGTGTAGTGGTCAGTGTTTCAGTGGGTGGGGGTGTAGTGGTCAGTGTTCTGTGGGTGGGGGATGTTGTGGTCATTGTTTCTGTGGGTGGGGGTGTTGCAGTCATTGTTTCAGTGGGTGGGGGTGTAGTGGTCAGTGTTTCAGTGGGTGGGGGTGATGCGGTCATTGTTTCAGTGGGTGGGGGTGTAGTGGTCAGTGTTCTGTGGGTGGGGGATGTTGTGGTCATTGTTTCTGTGGGTGGGGGTGTTGCAGTCATTGTTTCAGTGGGTGGGGGTGTAGTGGTCAGTGTTTCAGTGGGTGGGGGTGATGCGGTCATTGTTTCAGTGGGTGGGTGTGTAGTGGTCAGTGTTTGGGTGCTGTTGTAGTGGTCAGTGTTTCAGTGGGTCGGGGTGTAGTGGTCAGTTTTTTAGTGGGTGAGGGTGTTATGATCAGTGTTTCGGTGGGTGGGGGTGTTGCGGTCAGTGTTTTAGTGGGTGGGGTAGTTGTGGTCAGTGTTCTGTGGGTGGGGGATGTTGTGGTCATTGTTTCAGTGGGTGGGGGTGTTGCGATCAGTGATTCAGTGGGTGGGGGATGTAGTGGTCAGTGTTCTGTGGGTGGGGGATGTTGTGGTCATTGTTTCAGTGGGTGGGGGTGTTGCGGTCAGTGATTCAGTGGGTGGGGGATGTAGTGGTCAGTGTTTCGGTGGGTGGGGGGTTGTGGTCAGTGTTTCGGTGGGTGAGCGTTTAGTGGTCAGTGTTTCGGTGGGTGGGGGGTTGTGGTCAGTGTTTTGGTGGGTGGGGGTGTAGTGGTCAGTGTTTCAGTGGTTGGGGGTTTCTGGTAATGATTCAGTGGGTGGGGGTTGTGGTCAGTGTTTTGGTGGGTGGGGGTGTAGTGGTCAGTGTTTCAGTGGTTGGGGGTTTCTGGTAATGATTCAGTGGGTGGGGGTGTAGTGGTCAGTGTTCCAGTGGTTGGGGGTTTATGGTAATGATGCAGTGGGTGGGGGTTGTGGTCAGTGTTTTGGTGTTTCGGTGTGTTGTCAGTTTTTTGGTCAGTGTTTCCGGGTGTGGGGGATTGTCAATTTTTTTGTGAGTGGGATTGTTGTGATCAGTGTTTCAGTGGGTCGGGGATGTCGCGGTCAGTGTTTCAGTGGGTGGGGGTGTTGTGGTCAGTGTTTTGGTGGGTGGGTTAGTTACGGTCAGTGTTTTAGTGGGTGGGGGTGAAGTGGTCATTGTTCTGTGGGTGGGGGTGTTGCGGTCCGTGTTTCAGTGGGTGGGGGGTGTAGTGGTCAGTGTTTGGGTGTTGATATTGTGGTCAGTGTTTCAGTGGGTCGAGGGTGTAATGGTCAGTTTTTCAGTGGGTGAGGATGTAGTGGTCAGTTTTTCAGTGGGTGGGGGATTTTGTGGTCAGTGTGTCAGTGGTTGGGTGTTGTGGTCGCTGTTTCAGTGGGTGCGGGTGTTGTGGTTAGTGTGTCAGTGGGTGGGAGTATTGTCAGTGTTTCAGTCAGTGGGGGTGTAGTCGTCATTGTTTAAGTGGGTGGTGCTGTTGGGGTCAGTGTTTAATGGGTGGGGTGTTGCGGTCAGTGTTTCAGTGGTTGGGGGTGTTGTGGTCAGAGTTTCGGTGGTTGGGGGTATTGTACAGTGTTTCGGTGGGTGGGGGGTTGTGGTCAGTGTTTCGGTGGGTGAGCGTTTAGTGGTCAGTTTTTCAGTGGGTGGGGGTGTAGTGGTCAGTGTTTCAGTGGGTGGGGGTTTATGGTAATGATTCAGTGGGTGGGGGTTGTGGTCAGTGTTTCGGTGGGTGAGCGTTTAGTGGTCAGTGTTTCAGTGGGTGGGGGTTTATGGTAATGATTCAGTGGGTGGGGGTTGTGGTCAGTGTTTTGGTGTTTCGGGGTGTTGTCAGTTTTTTGTTCAGTGTTTCCGGGTGGGGGGAGTTGTCGTTGTTGGTGGGAGTGTTGTGATCAGAGTGTCAGTGGGTTGGGGGTGTAGTGGTCAGTGTTTCGGTAGGTGTGGATGTTGTGGTCAGTGTTTTGGTGTTTCGGTGTGTTGTCAGTTTTTTGGTCAGTGTTTCCAGGTGGGGGGAGTTGTCGTTGTTGGTGGGAGTGTTGTGATCAGAGTGTCAGTGGGTTGGGGGTGTAGTGGTCAGTGTTTCGGTAGGTGTGGATGTTGTGGTCAGTGTTTTGGTGTTTCGGTGTGTTGTCAGTTTTTTGGTCAGTGTTTCCGGGTGTGGGCAGTTGTCAATTTTTTTGTGGGTGGTGTTGTAATCAATGTTTCAGTGGGTGGGGGTGTTGCGGTCAGCGTTTCAGTGGGTGGGGGTGTTGCGGTCAGTGTTTCAGTGGGTGGGGGATGTTGTGGACATTGTTTCAGTGAGTGGGGGTGTTGCGGTCAGTGTTTCAGTGGGTAGGGGGTGTAGTGGTCAGTGTTTCTGTGGGTGGGGGTTTATGGTAATGATGCAGTGGGTGGGGGTTGTGGCCAGTGTTTCAGTGGGTGGGGGTGTTGTCAGTGTTCCAGTGGTTGGGGGTTTCTGGTAATGATGCAGTGGGTGGGGGTTGTGGCCAGTGTTTCAGTGGGTGGGGGTTTATGGTAATGATGCAGTGGGTGGGGGTTGTGGCCAGTGTTTCGGTAGGTGTGGATGTTGTGGTCAGTGTTTCAGTGGGTGGGGGTGTAGTGATCAGTGTTTCAGTGGGTGGGGGTTTATGGTAATGATTCAGTGGGTGGGGGATGTTGTGGTCAGTGTTTTGGTGTTTCGGGGTGTTGTCAGTTTTTTGGTCAGTGTTTCCAGGTGGGGGGAGTTGTCAATTTTTTTGTGGGTGGGAGTGTTGTGATCAGTGTTTCAGTGGGACGAGGGTGTAATGGTCAGTTTTTCAGTGGTTGGGGGTTTATGGTAATGATTCAGTTGGTGGGGTGTTGCGGTCAGTGTTTTAGTGGGTAGGGTAGTTGTGGTCATGTTTCGGTGGTTGGTATTGTACAGTGTTTCAGTGGGTGGGGGTGTTGTGTACATTGTTTCAGTGGGTGGGGGGTTGTGGTTATTGTTTCGGTAGGTGGGGATGTTGTGGTCAGTGTTTCGGTGGGTGGGGGTGTAGGTCAGTGTTTCGGTAGGTGGGGATGTTGTGGTCCGTGTTTCGGTGGGTGGGGGTGTAGGTCAGTGTTTCAGTGGGTGGGGGTGTAGGTCAGTGTTTCTGTGGGTGGGGGTTTATGGTAATGATTCAGTGGGTGGGGGTTTATGGTAATGATTCAGTGGGTGGGGTTTGTGGCCAGTGTTTTGGTGTTTCGGGGTGTTGTCAGTTTTTTGTTCAGTGTTTCCGGGTTGGGGGAGTTGTCGTTGTTGGTGGGAGTGTTGTGATCAGAGTGTCAGTGGGTTGGGGGTGTAGTGGTCAGTGTTTTGGTGGGTGAGGGTGTAGTGGTCAGTGTTTCAGTGGGTGGGGGTGTAGTGGTCAGTGTTTCAGTGGGTGGGGGTGTTGCGATCGGTGTTTCAGTGGGTGGGGGTGTAGTGATCAGTGTTTCAGTGGGTGGGGGTTTATGGTAATGATGCAGTGGGTGGGGGTTGTGGTCAGAGTTTTGGTGTTTCGGGGTGTTGTCAGTTTTTTGTTCAGTGTTTCCGGGTGGGGGGAGTTGTCGTTGTTGGTGGGAGTGTTGTGATCAGAGTGTCAGTGGGTTGGGGGTGTAGTGGTCAGTGTTTTGGTGGGTGAGGGTGTAGTGGTCAGTGTTTCAGTGGGTGGGGGTGTAGTGGTCAGTGTTTCAGTGGGTGGGGGTGTTGTCAGTGTTCCAGTGGTTGGGGGTTTCTGGTAATGATGCAGTGGGTGGGGGTTGTGGCCAGTGTTTCAGTGGGTGGGGGTGTTGTCAGTGTTTTGGTGTTTCGGTGTGTTGTCAGTTTTTTGGTCAGTGTTTCCGGGTGGGGGGAGTTGTCGTTGTTGGTGGGAGTGTTGTGATCAGTGTGTCAGTGGATGGGGGTGTAGTGGTCAGTGTTTCATTATGTTGGGGGAGTAGTGGTCAGTGTTTCAGTGGGTGGGGGTGTAGTGGTCAGTGTTTCAGTGGGTCGGGTGTTGTGGTCAGTTTTTCAGTGGGAGGGGGGTGTAGTGGTCATTGTTTCAGTGGGAGGGGGGTGTAGTGGTCAGTGTTTCAGTGGGTGGGGGTGTAGTGGTCAGTGTTTCAGTGGGTGGGGGTGTAGTGGTCAGTTTTTCAGTGGGAGGGGGGTGTAGTGGTCAGTGTTTCAGTGGGAGGGGGGTGTAGTGGTCACTGTTTCAGTGGGTGGGGGTGTAGTGGTCAGTGTTTCAGTTGGTGGGGTGTTGCAGTCAGTGTTTCGGTGGTTGGGGGTGTTGCAGTCAGTGTTTCGGTGGTTGGGGGTGTTGCGGTCAGTGTTTCGGTTGGTGGGGTGTTGCGGTCAGTGTTTTAGTGGGTAGGGTAGTTGTGGTCAGTGTTTCAGTGGTTGGGGGTATTGTAGTGTTTCGGTGGGTGTGGGTGTAGTGGTCATTGTTTCAGTGGGTGGGGGTGTAGTGGTCAGTGTTTCAGTGAGTGGGGGATTTTGTGGTCAGTTTTTCAGTAGGTGGGGGTGTAGTGGTCAGTGTTTCAGTTGGTGGGGTGTTGCGGTCAGTGTTTCAATGGGTGGGGGGTGTGGCGGTCACTGTTTCAGTGGGTGGCGGATTTTATAGTCAATGTGTCAGTGGGTGGGGATGTCGTGGTCAGTTTTTCAGTCTGTGGGGGGTGTAGTGGTCAGCGTTTCAGTGGGTGGGGGTGTGGTGGTCACTGTTTCAGTGGGTGGGGGGTGTTGCGGTCAGTGTTTCAGTGGGTGGGGGTGTGGTGGTCACTGTTTCAGTGGGTGGCGGATTTTATAGTCAATGTGTCAGTGGGTGGGGGGTGTTGTGGTCAGTGTTTCAATGGGTGGGGGTGTAGCGATCAGTGTTTCAATGGGTGGGGGTGTTGCAATCAGTGTTTCGGTGGGGGTGTTGCGGTCAGTGTTTCAGTTGTTGTGTGTGTTGTCATTGTTTCAGTGGGTGGGGGTGTTGCGATCAGTGTTTCAGTGGGTGGGGGTGTAGTGGTCAGTGTTTCAGTTGTTGGGTGTGTTGTCATTGTTTCAGTTGTTGGGGGTGTTGCGGTCAGTCTCTCGGGTCGAGGTGTACTGGTCAGTGTTTCAGTGGGTGGGGGTGTAGTGGTCAGTGTTTCTGTGGGTGGGGGTTTATGGTAATGATTCAGTGGGTGGGGGTTGTGGCCAGTGTTTTGGTGTTTCGGTGTGTTGTCAGTTTTTTGGTGTGTTGTCAGTTTTTTGTTCAGTGTTTCCGGGTGTGGGCAGTTGTCAATTTTTTTGTGGGTGGTGTTGTGATCAATGTTTCAGTGGGTCGAGGGTGTAGTATTCAGTTTTTCAGTGGGTGGGGGTGTTGTCAGTGTTCCAGTGGTTGGGGGTTTCTGGTAATGATGCAGTGGGTGGGGGTTGTGGCCAGTGTTTCAGTGAGTGGGGGATTTTGTGGTCAGTTTTTCAGTAGGTGGGGGTGTAGTGGTCAGTGTTTCAGTTGGTGGGGTGTAGTGGTCAGATTTTCAGTGGGTGGGGGTGTAGTGATCAGTGTTTCAGTGGGTGGGGGTTTATGGTAATGATGCAGTGGGTGGGGGTTGTGGCCAGTGTTTTGGTGTTTCGGGGTGTTGTCAGTTTTTTGTTCAGTGTTTCCGGGTTTGGGGAGTTGTCAATTTTTTGTGGGTGGTGTTGTGATCAGTGTTTCAGTGGATGGGGGTGTAGTGGTCAGTGTTTCAGTGGGTGGGGGTGTAGCGGTCAGTTTTTCAGTGGGAGGGGGGTGTAGTGGTCAGTGTTTCAGTGGGTCGGGTGTTGTGGTCAGTTTTTCAGTGGGAGGGGGGTGTAGTGGTCATTGTTTCAGTGGGAGGGGGGTGTAGTGGTCAGTGTTTCAGTGGGTGGGGGTGTAGTGGTCAGTGTTTCAGTGGGTGGGGGTGTAGTGGTCAGTTTTTCAGTGGGAGGGGGGTGTAGTGGTCAGTGTTTCAGTGGGAGGGGGGTGTAGTGGTCACTGTTTCAGTGGGTGGGGGTGTAGTGGTCAGTGTTTCAGTGGGTCGGGGTGTAGTGGTCAGTTTTTCAGTGAGTCGGGGGTGTAGTGGTCAGTGTGTCAGTGGGTGGGTGTTTTATGGTCATGATTCAGTGTGTGGGGTGTTGCGGTCAGTGTTTTAGTGGGTGGGGTAGTTGTGGTCAGTGTTTCGGTGGTTGGGGGTATTGTACAGTGTTTCGGTGGGTGGGGGGTTGTGGTCATTGTTTCGGTAGGTGGGGATGTAGTGGTCAGTGTTTCGGTAGGTGGGGATGTTGTGGTCGGTGTGTCAGTGGGTGGGGGTTGTGGTCAGTGTTTCGGTGGGTGAGCGTTTAGTGGTCAGTGTTTCTGTGGGTGGGGGTTTATGGTAATGATGCAGTTGGTGGGGTGTTGCGGTCAGTGTTTTAGTGGGTGGGGTAGTTGTGGTCAGTGTTTCGGTGGGTGGGGGGTTGTGGTCATTGTTTCGGTGGGTGGGGGGTTGTGGTCAGTGTTTTGGTGGGTGAGCGTTTAGTGGTCAGTGTTCCAGTGGGTGGGGGTTTATGGTAATGATTCAGTGGGTGGGGGTGTAGTGGTCAGTGTTTCAGTGGGTGTGTGTTTATGGTCATGATGCAGTGGGTGGGGGTTGTGGCCAGTGTTTCTGTGGTTGGGTGTTTATGGTAATGATTCAGTGGGTGGGGGTTGTGGCCAGTGTTTCTGTGGGTGGGGGTTTATGGTAATGATTCAGTGGGTGGGGGTTGTGGTCAGTGTTTCTGTGGGTGGGGGTTTATGGTAATGATTCAGTGGGTGGGGGTTGTGGTCAGTGTTTCGGTGGGTGAGCGTTTAGTGGTCAGTGTTTCGGTGGGTGGGGGTGTAGGTCAGTGTTCCAGTGGTTGGGGGTTTATGGTAATGATTCAGTGGGTGGGGGTTGTGGCCAGTGTTTCTGTGGTTGGGTGTTTATGGTAATGATTCAGTGGGTGGGGGTTGTGGCCAGTGTTTCTGTGGGTGGGGGTTTATGGTAATGATTCAGTGGGTGGGGGTTGTGGTCATTGTTTCAGTGGGAGGGGGGTGTAGTGGTCAGTGTTTCAGTGGGTGGGGGTGTAGTGGTCAGTGTTTCAGTGGGTGGGGGTGTAGTGGTCAGTTTTTCAGTGGGAGGGGGGTGTAGTGGTCAGTGTTTCAGTGGGAGGGGGGTGTAGTGGTCACTGTTTCAGTGGGTGGGGGTGTAGTGGTCAGTGTTTCAGTGGGTCGGGGTGTAGTGGTCAGTTTTTCAGTGAGTCGGGGGTGTAGTGGTCAGTGTGTCAGTGGGTGGGTGTTTTATGGTCATGATTCAGTGTGTGGGGCTGTTGCGGTCTATGTTTCAGTGGGTGGGGTGTTACAGTCAGTGTTTCGGTTGGTGGCGTGTTGCGGTCAGTGTTTTAGTGGGTGGGGTAGTTGTGGTCAGTGTTTCGGTGGTTGGGGGTATTGTACAGTGTTTCGGTGGGTGGGGGGTTGTGGTCATTGTTTCGGTAGGTGGGGATGTAGTGGTCAGTGTTTCGGTAGGTGGGGATGTTGTGGTCGGTGTGTCAGTGGGTGGGGGTTGTGGTCAGTGTTTCGGTGGGTTAGCGTTTAGTGGTCAGTGTTTCTGTGGGTGGGGGTTTATGGTAATGATGCAGTTGGTGGGGTGTTGCGGTCAGTGTTTTAGTGGGTGGGGTAGTTGTGGTCAGTGTTTCGGTGGGTGGGGGGTTGTGGTCATTGTTTCGGTGGGTGGGGGGTTGTGGTCAGTGTTTTGGTGGGTGAGCGTTTAGTGGTCAGTGTTCCAGTGGGTGGGGGTTTATGGTAATGATTCAGTGGGTGGGGGTGTAGTGGTCAGTGTTTCAGTGGGTGTGTGTTTATGGTCATGATGCAGTGGGTGGGGGTTGTGGCCAGTGTTTCTGTGGTTGGGTGTTTATGGTAATGATTCAGTGGGTGGGGGTTGTGGCCAGTGTTTCTGTGGGTGGGGGTTTATGGTAATGATTCAGTGGGTGGGGGTTGTGGTCAGTGTTTCTGTGGGTGGGGGTTTATGGTAATGATTCAGTGGGTGGGGGTTGTGGTCAGTGTTTCGGTGGGTGAGCGTTTAGTGGTCAGTGTTTCGGTGGGTGGGGGTGTAGGTCAGTGTTCCAGTGGTTGGGGGTTTATGGTAATGATTCAGTGGGTGGGGGTTGTGGCCAGTGTTTCAGTGGGTGAGCGTTTAGTGGTCAGTGTTTCAGTGGTTGGGGGTTTATGGTAATGATTCAGTGGGTGGGGGTTGTGGTCAGTGTTTTGGTGTTTCGGTGTGTTGTCAGTTTTTTGGTCAGTGTTTCCGGGTGTGGGGGATTGTCAATTTTTTTGTGAGTGGGATTGTTGTGATCAGTGTTTCAGTGGGTCGGGGATGTCGCGGTCAGTGTTTCAGTGGGTGGGGGTGTTGTGGTCAGTGTTTTGGTGGGTGGGTTAGTTACGGTCAGTGTTTTAGTGGGTGGGGGTGAAGTGGTCATTGTTCTGTGGGTGGGGGTGTTGCGGTCCGTGTTTCAGTGGGAGTGGGTGTAGTGGTCAGTGTTCTGTGGGTGGCGGATGTTGTGGTCATTGTTTCAGTGGGTGGGGGTGTTGCGGTCAGTGTTTCAGTGGGTAGGGGATGTAGTGGTCAGTGTTTAGGTGTTGGTATTGTGGTCAGTGTTTCAGTGGGTGGGGGTGTAGTGGTCAGTGTTTCAGTGGGTCGGGGGTGTTATGGTCAGGTTTTTAGTGGGTGAGGGTGTTATGATCAGTGTTTCGGTGGGTGGGGGTGTTGCGGTCAGTGTTTTAGTGGGCGGGGTAGTTGTGGTCAGTGTTTCAGTGGGTGGGGGAGTTGCGATCGGTGTTTCAGTGGGTGGGGGTGTAGTGATCAGTGTTTCAGTGGTTGGGTGTTTATGGTCATGATTCAGTGGGTGGGGGTTGTGGTCAGTGTTTTGGTGTTTCGGGGTGTTGTCAGTTTTTTGTTCAGTGTTTCCGGGTGTGGGGAGTTGTCAATTTTTTGTGGGTGGTGTTGTGATCAGTGTTTCAGTGGATGGGGGTTGTGGTCACTGTTTCAGTGGGTGCGGGTGTTGTGATTAGTGTGTCAGTGGGTGGGAGTATTGTCAGTGTTTCAGTCAGTGGGGGTGTAGTGGTCATTGTTCAAGTGGGTGGTGCTGTTGGGGTCAGTGTTTAAGTGGGTGGGTGGTGCGGTCAGTGTTTTGGTGGTTGGTGGGTTGTTGTGGTCAGTGTTTTGGTTGGTGGGGTGTTGTCAGTGTTTTGGTGGGTGGGGTAGTTGCGGTCAGTGTTTCAGTGGGTGGGGGTGTGGTGGTCACTGTTTCAGTGGGTGGGGGTGTTGCAATCAGTGTTTCGGTGGGTGGTGTTGTGATCAGTGTTTCAGTTGTTGGGTGTGTTGTCATTGTTTCAGTTGTTGGGGGTGTTGCGGTCAGTCTCTCGGGTCGAGGTGTACTGGTCAGTGTTTCAGTGGGTGGGGGTGTTGCGATCAGTGTTTCAGTGGGTGGGGGTGTAGTGGTCAGTGTTTCAGTTGTTGTGTGTGTTGTCATTGTTTCAGTTGTTGGGGGTGTTGCGGTCAGTCTCTCGGGTCGAGGTGTACTGGTCAGTGTTTCAGTGGGTGGGGGTGTTGCGATCGGTGTTTCAGTGGGTGGGGGTTTATGGTAATGATTCAGTGGGTGGGGGTGTTGCGATCAGTGTTTCGGTGGGTGGGGGATGTTGTCATTGTTTCAGTGGGTGGGGGTGTTGCGATCAGTGTTTCAGTGGGTGGGGGTGTAGTGGTCAGTGTTTCAGTTGTTGTGTGTGTTGTCATTGTTTCAGTTGTTGGGGGTGTTGCGGTCAGTCTCTCGGGTTGAGGTGTACTGGTCAGTGTTTCAGTGGGTGGGGGTGTTGCGATCGGTGTTTCAGTGGGTGGGGGTTTATGGTAATGATTCAGTGGGTGGGGGTGTTGCGATCAGTGTTTCGGTGGGTGGGGGGTTGTGGTCATTGTTTCGGTGGGTGGGGGGTTGTGGTCAGTGTTTCGGTGGGTGGGGGTGTTGCGATCAGTGTTTTGGTGGGTGAGCGTTTAGTGGTCAGTGTTTCAGTGGGTGGGGGTGTTGCGATCAGTGTTTCAGTGGGTGGGGGTGTAGTGGTCAGTGTTTCAGTTGTTGGGTGTGTTGTCATTGTTTCAGTTGTTGGGGGTGTTGCGGTCAGTCTCTCGGGTCGAGGTGTACTGGTCAGTGTTTCAGTGGGTGGGGGTGTAGTGATCAGTGTTTCAGTGGTTGGGTGTTTATGGTCATGATTCAGTGGGTGGGGGTTGTGGTCAGTGTTTTGGTGTTTCGGGGTGTTGTCAGTTTTTTGTTCAGTGTTTCCGGGTGTGGGGAGTTGTCAATTTTTTGTGGGTGGTGTTGTGATCAGTGTTTCAGTGGATGGGGGTTGTGGTCACTGTTTCAGTGGGTGCGGGTGTTGTGATTAGTGTGTCAGTGGGTGGGAGTATTGTCAGTGTTTCAGTCAGTGGGGGTGTAGTGGTCATTGTTCAAGTGGGTGGTGCTGTTGGGGTCAGTGTTTAAGTGGGTGGGTGGTGCAGTCAGTGTTTTGGTGGTTGGTGGGTTGTGGTCAGTGTTTTGGTTGGTGGGGTGTTGTCAGTGTTTTGGTGGGTGGGGTAGTTGCGGTCAGTGTTTCAGTGGGTGGGGGTGTGGTGGTCACTGTTTCAGTGGGTGGGGGTGTTGCGGTCAGTGTTTCAGTGGGTGGGGGTGTGGTGGTCACTGTTTCAGTGGGTGGCGGATTTTATAGTCAATGTGTCAGTGGGTGGGGTGTTGTGGTCAGTGTTTCAATGGGTGGGGGTGTTGCAATCAGTGTTTCGGTGGGTGGTGTTGTGATCAGTGTTTCAGTTGTTGGGTGTGTTGTCATTGTTTCAGTTGTTGGGGGTGTTGCGGTCAGTCTCTCGGGTCGAGGTGTACTGGTCAGTGTTTCAGTGGGTGGGGGTGTTGCGATCGGTGTTTCAGTGGGTGGGGGTTTATGGTAATGATTCAGTGGGTGGGGGTGTTGCGATCAGTGTTTCGGTGGGTGGGGGGTTGTGGTCATTGTTTCGGTGGGTGGGGGGTTGTGGTCAGTGTTTCGGTGGGTGGGGGTGTTGCGATCAGTGTTTTGGTGGGTGAGCGTTTAGTGGTCAGTGTTTCAGTGGGTGGGGGTGTTGCGATCAGTGTTTCAGTGGGTGGGGGTGTAGTGGTCAGTGTTTCAGTTGTTGGGTGTGTTGTCATTGTTTCAGTTGTTGGGGGTGTTGCGGTCAGTCTCTCGGGTCGAGGTGTACTGGTCAGTGTTTCAGTGGGTGGGGGTGTAGTGATCAGTGTTTCAGTGGGTGGGGGTTTATGGTAATGATTCAGTGGGTGGGGGTGTAGTGGTCAGTGTTTCAGTGGGTAGGGGATGTACTGGTCAGTGTTTCAGTGGGTGGGGGTGTAGTGGTCAGTGTTTCAGTGGGTGGGGGTTTATGGTAATGATGCAGTGGGTGGGGGTTGTGTCCAGTGTTTCGGTGTTTCGGTGTGTTGTCAGTTTTTTGGTCAGTGTTTCCGGGTGTGGGGAGTTGTCAATTTGTTTGTGGGTGGGAGTGTAGTGGTCAGTTTTTCAGTGGGTAAGTGTGTAGTGGTCAGATTTTCAGTGAGTTGGGGTGTTGCGATCAGTGTTTCGATGGGTGGGGGTGTAGTGGTCAGATTTTCAGTGGGTTGGTGTAGTGGTCAGTTTTTCAGCGGATGGGGGGTGTAGTGGTCAGTTTTTCAGTGGGTGGGGGTGTAGTGGTCAGTGTTTCAGTGGGTGGGGGTGAAGTGGTCATTGTTCTGTGGGTGGGGGTGTTGCGGTCCGTGTTTCAGTGGGTGGGGGGTGTAGTGGTCAGTGTTTGGGTGTTGATATTGTGGTCAGTGTTTCAGTGGGTCGAGGGTGTAATGGTCAGTTTTTCAGTGGGTGAGGGTGTAGTGGTCAGTTTTTCAGTGGGTGGGGGATTTTGTGATCAGTGTGTCAGTGGTTGGGTGTTGTGGTCGCTGTTTCAGTGGGTGCGGGTGTTGTGGTTAGTGTGTCAGTGGGTGGGAGTATTGTCAGTGTTTCAGTCAGTGGGGGTGTAGTCGTCATTGTTTAAGTGGGTGGTGCTGTTGGGGTCAGTGTTTAATGGGTGGGGTGTTGCGGTCAGTGTTTCAGTGGTTGGGGGTATTGTACAGTGTTTCGGTGGGTGGGGGGTTGTGGTCAGTGTTTCGGTGGGTGAGCGTTTAGTGGTCAGTTTTTCAGTGGGTGGGGGTGTAGTGGTCAGTGTTTCAGTGGGTGGGGGTTTATGGTAATGATTCAGTGGGTGGGGGTTGTGGTCAGTGTTTCAGTGGGTGGGGGTTTATGGTAATGATTCAGTGGGTGGGGGTTGTGGTCAGTGTTTCAGTGGGTGGGGGTTTATGGTAATGATTCAGTGGGTGGGGGTTGTGGTCAGTGTTTCAGTGGGTGGGGGTTTATGGTAATGATTCAGTGGGTGGGGGTTGTGGTCAGTGTTTCGGTGGGTGGGGGTGTTGCGATCAGTGTTTTAGTGGGTGGGGTAGTTGTGGTCAGTGTTTCGGTGGGTGGGGGGTTGTGGTCATTGTTTCGGTGGGTGGGGGGTTGTGGTCAGTGTTTCGGTAGGTGTGGATGTTGCGATCAGTGTTTTGGTGGGTGAGCGTTTAGTGGTCAGTGTTTCTGTGGGTGGGGGTGTTGCGATCAGTGTTTCAGTGGGTGGGGGTGTAGTGGTCAGTGTTTCAGTTGTTGGGTGTGTTGTCATTGTTTCAGTTGTTGGGGGTGTTGCGGTCAGTCTCTCGGGTCGAGGTGTACTGGTCAGTGTTTCAGTGGGTGGGGGTGTAGTGATCAGTGTTTCAGTGGGTGGGGGTTTATGGTAATGATTCAGTGGGTGGGGGTTGTGGTCAGTGTTTTGGTGTTTCGGGGTGTTGTCAGTTTTTTGGTCAGTGTTTCCGGGTGTGGGGAGTTGTCAATTTGTTTGTGGGTGGGAGTGTAGTGGTCAGTTTTTCAGTGGGTAAGTGTGTAGTGGTCAGATTTTCAGTGAGTTGGGGTGTTGCGATCAGTGTTTCGATGGGTGGGGGTGTAGTGGTCAGATTTTCAGTGGGTTGTGGGTGTAGTGGTCAGTTTTTCAGCGGATGGGGGGTGTAGTGGTCAGTTTTTCAGTGGGTGGGGGTGTAGTGGTCAGTGTTTCAGTGGGTGGGGTTACAGTGGTCAGTTTTTCAGTGGGTGGAGGTGTTGTGGTCAGTGTTTCGGTA
Organism: Hypanus sabinus; assembly: GCF_030144855.1. Taxonomy (NCBI): domain Eukaryota; kingdom Metazoa; phylum Chordata; class Chondrichthyes; order Myliobatiformes; family Dasyatidae; genus Hypanus; species Hypanus sabinus. The sequence goes on from NC_082735.1 coordinate 35,698,111, forward strand.
GGTCGAGGTGTAGTTGTCAGTGTTTCAGTGGGTGGGGGGTGTTGCGGTCACTGTTTCAGTGGGTGGGGGGTGTTGCGGTCAGTGTTTCAGTGGGTGGGGGTGTTGCGATCAGTTTTTCAGTGGGTGGGGATGTGGTGGTCACTGTTTCAGTGGCTGGGGGGTGTTGCGGTCAGTGTTTCAGTGGGTGGTGGATTTTATAGTCAATGTGTCAGTGGGTCGGTGGTGTAGTGGACAGTTTTTCAGTGGGGGGGGTGTAGTGGTCATTGTTTCAGTGGGTGGGGGTGTTGTCATTGTTTCAGTGTGTGAGGGGTTGTGGTCAGTGTTTCGGTGTGTGGGGGTGTTGCGATCAGTGTTTCAATGGGTGGGGGTGTTGCGATCAGTGTTTCGGTGGGTGGTGTTGTGATCAGTGTTTCAGTTGGTGGGTGTGTTGCGGTCAGTCTCTCGGGTCGAGGTGTAGTGGTCAGTGTTTCAGTGGGTGGGGGTGTAGTGGTCATTGTTTCAGTTGTTGGGGGTTGTGGTCTTTGGGTGGGTGGGGGTGTAGAGGTCAGTGTTTCGGTGGGTTGTGGTGTAGTGGTCATTGTTTCAGTGGGTACGGGTTGTTGCGGTCACTGTTTTGGGGGGTGTTGCGGTCAATTATTCGGAGGGTGGGGTCGATGCGGTCAGTGTTTCAGTGGTTGGGGTTTTATGGTAATGATGCAGTGGGTGGGGGTTGTGGCCAGTGTTTCAGTGGGTGGGGGTGTTGTCAGTGTTTTGGTGTTTCGGGGTGTTGTCAATTTTTTGGTCAGTGTTTCCGGGTGGGGGGATTGTCAATTTTTTTGTGGGTGGGAGTGTTGTGATCAGTGTTTCAGTGGGTCGGGGTTGTTGCGGTCAGTGTGTCAGTGGGTGGGGGTGTTGCGATCAGTGTTTCAGTTGATGGGGTGTTGTGGTCAGTTTTTCAGTGGGTGGGGGTGTTGTGGTCAGTATTTCAGTGGGTGGGGGATTTTGTGGTCAGTTTTTCAGTAGGTGGGGGTGTAGTGGTCAGTGTTTCAGTGGGTCGGGGATGTAGTGGTCAGTGTTTCAGTGGATGGGGTGTAGTGGTCAGTGTTTCTGTGGGTGGGGGTGTAGTGGTCAGTGTTTCTGTGGGTGGGGGTGTAGTGGTCTGTGTTTCAGTGGGTGTGTGTTTATGGTCATGATTCAGTGGGTGGGAGTTGTGGTCAGTGTTTTGGTGTTTTGGTGTGTTGTCAGTTTTATGGTCAGTGTTTCCGGGTGTGGGCAGTTGTCAATTTTTTTGAGTGGTGTTGTGATCAGTGTTTCAGTGGGTGGGGGATTTTGTGATCAGTGTTTCAGTGGGTGGGGGGGTGTAGTGGTCAGTGTTTCAGTGGGTCGGGGATATTGTGGTCAGTGTGTAAGTGGGTGGGGGTTGTGGTCACTGTTTCAGTCAGTGGGGGAGTAGTGGTCATTGTTTAAGTGGGTGGTGCTGTTGGAGTCAGTGTTTCAGTGGGTGGGGGTGTTGCGATCTGTGTTTCAGTGGGTGGGGTTGTTGCGGTCAGTGTTTCAGTGGGTGGGGTTATAGTGGTCAGTTTTTCAGTGGGTCGGGGGTGTAGTGGTCAGTTTTTTAGTGGGTGAGGGTGTTACGATCAGTGTTTCGGTGGGTAGGGGGTGTAGTGGTCAATGTTTGGGTGTTGGTGTTGTGGTCAGTGTTTCGGTGGGTGCGGGGTGTTGTGGTCAGTGTTTCGGTGGGTGGGGGTGTTACGGTCCGTGTTTCGGTGGTTGGGGGTGTAGTGGTCAGTGTTTCAGTGGGTGGAGGTGTTGTGGTCAGTGTTTCGGTAGGTCGAGGTGTAGTTGTCAGTGATTTAGTGGGTGGGGGTGTTGCGATCAGTGTTTCAGTGTGTGGGGGTGTGGTGGTCACTGTTTCAGTGGGTGGGGGGTGTTGCGGTCAGTGTTTCAGTGGGTGGGGGTGTGGCGGTCACTGTTTCAGTGGGTGGCGGATTTTATAGTCAATGTGTCAGTGGGTGGGGATGTCGTGGTCAGTGTTTCAGTGGGTGGGGGTGTGGTGGTCATTGTTTCAGTGGGTGGGGGGTGTTGCGGTCAGTGTTTCAGTGGGTGGGGGTGTGGCGGTCACTGTTTCAGTGGGTGGCGGATTTTATAGTCAATGTGTCAGTGGGTGGGGATGTCGTGGTCAGTGTTTCAGTGGGTGGGGTTATAGTGGTCAGTTTTTCAGTGAGTCGGGGGTGTAGTGGTCAGTGTGTCAGTGGGTGGGTGTTTTATGGTCATGATTCAGTGTGTGGGGCTGTTGCGGTCTATGTTTCAGTGGGTGGGGTGTTACAGTCAGTGTTTCGGTTGGTGGGGTGTTGCGGTCAGTGTTTTAGTGGGTGGGGTAGTTGTGGTCAGTGTTTCGGTGGTTGGGGGTATTGTACAGTGTTTCGGTGGGTGGGGGTTGTGGTCATTGTTTCGGTAGGTGGGGATGTTGTGGTCGGTGTGTCAGTGGGTGGGGGTTGTGGTCAGTGTTTCGGTGGGTGAGCGTTTAGTGGTCAGTGTTTCTGTGGTTGGGGGTTTATGGTAATGATGCAGTGGGTGGGGGTTGTGGCCAGTGTTTTGGTGTTTCGGTGTGTTGTCAGTTTTTTGGTTAGTGTTTCCGGGTTTGGGGAGTTGTCAATTTTTTTGTGAGTGGGGGTGTTGCGGTCAATGTTTCAGTGGGTGAGGGTATGGTGCTCAATGTGTCAGTGGGTGGGGGGTTGTGGTCATTGTTTCGGTGGGTGGGGGTATAGTGGTTAGTGTTTCAGTGGGTCGAAGTGTAGTGGTCAGTGTTTAAGTGAGTGGGGCTGTTGCGGTCAGTGTTTCAGTACGTGGGAGTTTATGGTAATGATTCAGTGGGTGAGGGTGTTATGATCAGTGTTTCGGTGGTTGGGGGTGTTGCGGTCAGTGTTTCAGTTGGTGGGGTGTTGCAGTCAGTGTTTCGGTGGTTGGGGGTGTTGCGGTCAGTGTTTCAGTTGGTGGGGTGTTGCAGTCAGTGTTTCGGTGGTTGGGGGTGTTGCGGTCAGTGTTTCGGTTGGTGGGGTGTTGCGGTCAGTGTTTTAGTGGGTAGGGTAGTTGTGGTCAGTGTTTCAGTGGTTGGGGGTATTGTGTTTCGGTGGGTGTGGGTGTAGTGGTCATTGTTTCAGTGGGTGGGGGTGTAGTGGTCAGTGTTTCAGTGAGTGGGGGATTTTGTGGTCAGTTTTTCAGTGGGTGGGGGATTTTGTGGTCAGTTTTTCAGTAGGTGGGGGTGTAGTGGTTAGTGTTTCAGTGGGTCGAAGTGTAGTGGTCAGTGTTTAAGTGAGTGGGGCTGTTGCGGTCAGTGTTTCAGTACGTGGGAGTTTATGGTAATGATTCAGTGGGTGGGGGATGTTGTGATCAGTGTTTCAGTGGGTCGGGGATGTCGCGGTCAGTGTGTCAGTGGGTGGGGGTGTTAAGGTCAGTGTTTCGGTTGGTGGGGGTGTTGCGGTCAGTGTTTTAGTGGGTGGGGTAGATGTGGTCAGTGTTTCGGTGGTTGGGGTTATTGTGGACAGTGTTTCGGTGGGTGGGGGTTTGTGATCATTGATTCAGTGGGTGGGGGATTTTGTGGTCAGATTTTCAGTGGGAGGGGGTGTAGTGGTCAGTGTTTCAGTGGGTGGGGGTGTAGTGGTCAGTGTTTCAGTGGGTGGGGGTGTTGTGGTCAGTGTTTCGGTTGGTGGGGTGTTGCGGTCAGTGTTTCGGTGGTTGGGGGTGTTGCGGTCAGTGTTTCAGTTGGTGGGGTGTTGCAGTCAGTGTTTCGGTGGTTGGGGGTGTTGCAGTCAGTGTTTCGGTGGTTGGGGGTGTTGCGGTCAGTGTTTCGGTTGGTGGGGTGTTGCGGTCAGTGTTTTAGTGGGTAGGGTAGTTGTGGTCAGTGTTTCAGTGGTTGGGGGTATTGTAGTGTTTCGGTGGGTGTGGGTGTAGTGGTCATTGTTTCAGTGGGTGGGGGTGTAGTGGTCAGTGTTTCAGTGAGTGGGGGATTTTGTGGTCAGTTTTTCAGTAGGTGGGGGTGTAGTGGTCAGTGTTTCAGTTGGTGGGGTGTAGCGGTCAGTTTTTCAGTGAGTGGGGGATTTTGTGTCCAGTGTTTTGGTGTTTCGGGGTGTTGTCAGTTTTTTGGTCAGTGTTTCCAGGTGGGGGGAGTTGTCGTTGTTGGTGGGAGTGTTGTGATCAGAGTGTCACTGGGTTGGGGGTGTAGTGGTCAGTGTTTCGGTGGGTGTGGGTGTAGTGGTCAGTGTTTCAGTGGGTGGGGGTGTAGTGGTCAGTGTTTCAGTGAGTGGGGGATTTTGTGGTCAGTTTTTCAGTAGGTGGGGGTGTAGTGGTCAGTGTTTCAGTTGGTGGGGTGTAGCGGTCAGTTTTTCAGTGAGTGGGGGATTTTGTGTCCAGTGTTTTGGTGTTTCGGGGTGTTGTCAGTTTTTTGTTCAGTGTTTCCAGGTGGGGGGAGTTGTCGTTGTTGGTGGGAGTGTTGTGATCAGAGTGTCAGTGGGTTGGGGGTGTAGTGGTCAGTGTTTCGGTGGGTGGGGGGTTGTGGTCAGTGTTTTGGTGGGTGGGGGTGTAGTGGTCAGTGTTTCAGTGGTTGGGGGTTTCTGGTAATGATTCAGTGGGTGGGGGTTGTGGTCAGTGTTTTGGTGGGTGGGGGTGTAGTGGTCAGTGTTTCAGTGGTTGGGGGTTTCTGGTAATGATTCAGTGGGTGGGGGTGTAGTGGTCAGTGTTCCAGTGGTTGGGGGTTTATGGTAATGATTCAGTGGGTGGGGGTTGTGGTCAGTGTTTTGGTGTTTCGGTGTGTTGTCAGTTTTTTGGTCAGTGTTTCCGGGTGGGGGCAGTTGTCAATTTTTTTGTGGGTGGGTGTGTTGTGATCAGTGTTTCTGTGGGTCGGGGAGTTGCGATCGGTGTTTCAGTGGGTGAGCGTTTAGTGGTCAGTGTTTCAGTGGGTGGGGGTTTATGGTAATGATGCAGTGGGTGGGGGTTGTGGTCAGTGTTTCAGTGGTTGGGGGTTTATGGTCATGATGCAGTGGGTGGGGGTTGTGGTCAGTGTTTTGGTGTTTCGGTGTGTTGTCAGTTTTTTGGTCAGTGTTTCCAGGTGGGGGGAGTTGTCAATTTTTTTGAGTGGTGTTGTGATCAGTTTTTCAGTGGGTGAGGGTGTAGTGGTCAGTGTTTCAGTGGGTGGGGGATTTTGTGATCAGTGTTTCAGTGGATGGGGGTTGTGGTCACTGTTTCAGTGGGTGCGGGTGTTGTGGTTAGTGTGTCAGTGGGTGGGAGTATTGTCAGTGTTTCAGTCAGTGGGGGTGTAGTGGTCATTGTTCAAGTGGGTGGTGCTGTTGGGGTCAGTGTTTAAGTGGGTGGGTGGTGCGGTCAGTGTTTTGGTGGTTGGTGGGTTGTTGTGGTCAGTGTTTTGGTTGGTGGGGTGTTGTCAGTGTTTTGGTGGGTGGGGTAGTTGCGGTCAGTGTTTCAGTGGGTGGGGGTGTGGTGGTCACTGTTTCAGTGGGTGGGGGTGTTGCGGTCAGTGTTTCAGTGGGTGGGGGTGTTGCGGTCAGTGTTTCAGTGGGTGGGGGTGTGGTGGTCACTGTTTCAGTGGGTGGGGGATTTTGTGGTCAGTGTTTCAGTGGGTGGGGGTTTCTGGTAATGATTCAGTGGGTGGGGGTTGTGGTCAGTGTTTTGGTGTTTCGGTGTGTTGTCAGTTTTTTGGTCAGTGTTTCCGGGTGGGGGGATTGTCAATTTTTTTGTGGGTGGGTGTGTTGTGATCAGTGTTTCTGTGGGTCGGGGTTGTTGCGGTCAGTGTGTCAGTCGGTGTGGGTGTTGTGGTCAGTTTTTCAGTTGGTGGGGTGTTGTGGTCAGTTTTTCAGTGGGTGGGGGTGTTGTGATCAGCGTTTCAGTGGGTGGGGGTGTTGTGATCAGTGTTTCAGTTGGTGCGGGTGTTGCTGTCAGTGTTTCGGTGGATCGAGGTGTGTTGGTTAGTTTTTCGGTGGGTGGGGGTGTGGTGGTCAATGTTTCAGTGGGTGGGGGGTTGTGGTCATTGTTTCAGTGGGTGGGGGATTTTGTGGTGAATGTTTCAGTGGGTGGGGGTTTGTGGTCATTGTTTCAGTGGGTGGGGGATTTTGTGGTCAATGTTTCAGTGGGTGGGGGATTTTCTGGTCAGTGTTTCAGTTGGTGGGTGTGTTCCGGTCAGTCTCTCGGGTCGAGGTGTAGTGGTCAGTGTTTCGGTGGGTGGGGGTGTAGTGGTCATTGTTTCAGTTGTTGGGGGTTGGGTCTTTGGGTGGGTGGGGGTGTTGCGGTCAGTGTTTCGGTGGATCGAGGTGTGTTGGTTAGTTTTTCGGTGGGTGGGGGTGTGGTGGTCAATGTTTCAGTGGGTGGGGGGTTGTGGTCATTGTTTCAGTGGGTGGGGGATTTTGTGGTGAATGTTTCAGTGGGTGGGGGGTTTGTGGTCATTGTTTCAGTGGGTGGGGGATTTTGTGGTCAATGTTTCAGTGGGTGGGGGATTTTCTGGTCAGTGTTTCAGTTGGTGGGTGTGTTCCGGTCAGTCTCTCGGGTCGAGGTGTAGTGGTCAGTGTTTCGGTGGGTGGGGGTGTAGTGGTCATTGTTTCAGTTGTTGGGGGTTGTGGTCTTTGGGTGGGTGGGGGTGTTGCGGTCAGTGTTTCGGTGGTTGGGGGTGTTGCGGTCAGTGTTTCGGTGGTTGGGGGGTGTTGCGGTCAGTGTTTCGGTAGGTCGAGGTGTAGTTGTCAGTGATTCAGTGCATGGGTGTTTATGGTCATGATTCAGTAGTTGGGGGTTGTGGCCAGTGTTTTGGTGTTTTGGTGTGTTGTCAGTTTTTTGGTCAGTGTTTCCGGGTGTGGGGAGTTGTCAATTTGTTTGTGGGTGGGAGTGTAGTGGTCAGTTTTTCAGTGGGTAAGTGTGTAGTGGTCAGATTTTCAGTGGGTGGGGGTGTAGTGGTCAGTGTTTCAGTGAGTTGGGGTGTTGCGATCAGTGTTTCGATGGGTGGGGGTGTAGTGGTCAGATTTTCAGTGGGTTGTGGGTGCAGTGGTCAGTTTTTCAGCGGATGGGGGGTGTAGTGGTCAGTTTTTCAGCGGATGGGGGGTGTAGTGGTCAGTTTTTCAGTGGGTGGGGGTGTAGTGGTCAGTGTTTCAGTGGGTGGGGTTACAGTGGTCAGTTTTTTCAGTGGGTGGAGGTGTTGTGGTCAGTGTTTCGGTAGGTCGAGGTGTAGTTGTCAGTGTTTCAGTGGGTGGGGGTGTTGCGATCAGTGTTTCAGTGGGTGGGGGTGTGGTGGTCACTGTTTCAATGGGTGGGGGGGTGTTGCGGTCAGTGTTTCAGTGGGTGGCGGATTTTATAGTCAATGTGTCAGTGGGTCGGTGGTGTAGTGGACAGTTTTTCAGTGGGGGGGGGTGTAGTGGTCATTGTTTCAGTGGGTGGGGGTGTTGTCATTGTTTCAGTGGGTGAGGGGTTGCGGTCAGTGTTTCAGTGTGTGGTGTGATCAGTGTTTCAGTTGGTGGGTGTGTTGCGATCAGTCTCTCGGGTCGAGGTGTAGTGGTCAGTGTTTCAGTGGGTCGTGGTGTAGTGGTCATTGTTTCAGTGGGTCGGGGTTGTTGCGGTCAGTGTATCAGTTGATGGGGTGTTGTGGTCAGTTTTTCAGTGGGTGGGGGTGCTGTCAGTATTTCAGTGGGTGGGGGTGTTGTGGTCAGCATTTCAGTGGGTGGGGGTGTAGTGGTCAGTATTTCAGTGGGTGGGGGATTTTGTGGTCAGTTTTTCAGTAGGTGGGGGTGTAGTGGTCAGTGTTTCAGTGGGTCGGGGATGTAGTGGTCAGTGTTTCAGTGGATGGGGTGTAGTGGTCAGTGTTTCAGTGGATGGGGTGTAGTGGTCAGTGTTTCTGTGGGTGGGGGGTGTAGTGGTCAGTGTTTCTGTGGGTGGGGGTGTAGTGGTCTGTGTTTCAGTGGGTGTGTGTTTATGGTCATGATTCAGTGGGTGGGAGTTGTGGTCAGTGTTTTGGTGTTTTGGTGTGTTGTCAGTTTTATGGTCAGTGTTTCCGGGTGTGGGCAGTTGTCAATTTTTTTGAGTGGTGTTGTGATCAGTGTTTCAGTGGCTGGGGGGGGTGTAGTGGTCAGTGTTTCAGTGGGTCGGGGATATTGTGGTCAGTGTGGGTGGGGGTTGTGGTCAGTGTGTAAGTGGGTGGGGGTTGTGGTCACTGTTTCAGTGGGTGCGGGTGTTGTGGTTAGTGTGTCAGTGGGTGGGGGTATTGTCAGTGTTTCAGTCAGTGGGGGTGTAGTGGTCATTGTTTAAGTGGGTGGTGCTGTTGGAGTCAGTGTTTCAGTGGGTGGGGGTGTAGTGGTCAGTGTTTCAGTGGCTGGGGGGGTGTAGTGGTCAGTGTTTCAGTGGGTGGGGTTATAGTGGTCAGTGTTTCAGTGGGTGGGGGTGTAGTGGTCAGTGTTTCAGTGGCTGGGGGGGTGTAGTGGTCAGTGTTTCAGTGGGTGGGGTTATAGTGGTCAGTTTTTCAGTGGGTGGGGGTGTAGTGGTCAGTGTTTCTGTGGGTGGGGTTATAGTGGTCAGTGTTTCAGTGGGTGGGGGTGTAGTGGTCAGTGTTTCAGTGGGTGGGGTTATAGTGGTCAGTGTTTCAGTGGGTGGGGGTGTAGTGGTCAGTGTTTCAGTGGGTGGGGTTATAGTGGTCAGTGTTTCAGTGAGTGGGGTTGTTGCGGTCAGTGTTTCAGTGGGTGGGGGTGTAGTGGTCAGTGTTTCAGTGGGTGGGGTTATAGTGGTCAGTGTTTCAGTGGGTGGGGGTGTAGTGGTCAGTGTTTCAGTGGGTGGGGTTATAGTGGTCAGTTTTTTAGTGGGTGAGGGTGTTACGATCAGTGTTTCGGTGGGTAGGGGGTGTAGTGGTCAGTGTTTGGGTGTTGGTGTTGCGGTCAGTGTTTCGGTGGGTGCGGGGTGTTGCGGTCAGTGTTTCGGTGGGTGGGGGTGTTGCGGTCCGTGTTTCGGTGGTTGGGGGTGTTGCGGTCAGTGTTTCGGTGGGTGGGGGTGTAGTGGTCAGTGTTTCAGTGGGTGGGGGTGTAGTGGTCAGTGTTTCAGTGGGTGGGTGTGTAGTGGTCAGTGTTTGGGTGCTGTTGTAGTGGTCAGTGTTTCAGTGGGTGGGGTTATAGTGGTCAGTTTTTTAGTGGGTGAGGGTGTTACGATCAGTGTTTCGGTGCGTAGGGGGTGTAGTGGTCAGTGTTTGGGTGTTGGTGTTGCGGTCAGTGTTTCGGTGGGTGCGGGGTGTTGCGGTCAGTGTTTCGGTGGGTGGGGGTGTTGCGGTCCGTGTTTCGGTGGTTGGGGGTGTTGCGGTCAGTGTTTCGGTGGGTGCGGGGTGTTGCGGTCAGTGTTTCGGTGGGTGGGGGTGTTGCGGTCCGTGTTTCGGTGGTTGGGGGTGTTGCGGTCAGTGTTTCGGTGGGTGGGGGGTTGTGGTCATTGTTTCGGTAGGTGTGGATGTTGTCAGTGTTTCGGTGGGTGGGTGTGTAGTGGTCAGTGTTTTGGTGGGCAGGGGTGTAGTGGTCAGTTTTTGTGTGGGTGCTGGGTGTAGTGGTCAGTTTTTCAGTGGGTGGGGGCGTTGCGATCTGTGTTTCAGTTGGTCGGGGTGTTGCGGTCAGTTTTTCAGTGGGTGGGGGTGTAGTGGTCAGTGTTTCAGTGGTTGGGGGTTTATGGTCATGATTCAGTGGGTGGGGGTTGTGGTCAGTGTTTTGGTGTTTCGGTGTGTTGTCAATTTTTTGGTCAGTGTTTCCGGGTGGGGGGAGTTGTCAATTTTTTTGTGGGTGGGAGTGTTGTGATCAGTGTTTCAGTGGGTTGGGGGTGTAGTGGTCAGTGTTTCAGTGGGTGGGGGTGTTGTGGTCAATGTTTTGGTGGTTGGGGGTATTGTACAGTGTTTCGGTGGGTGGTGGGTTGTGGTCGTTTCTGTTGGTGGGGTGTTGTGGTCAGCGTTTCAGTGGGTCGGGGGTGTTGTGGTCAGCGTTTCAGTGGGTCGGGGGTGTAGTGGTCAGTGTTTCAGTTGGTGGGGGTGTTGCTGTCAGAGTTTTGGTGGGTCGAGGTGCAGTGGTCAGTTTTTCAGTGGGTGGGGGTGTTGCAATCAGTGTTTCAGTGGGTGGGTGTGTTGTGGTCAGTGTTTCAGTGGTTGGGGGTAGTTGTGGTTATTGTTTCGGTGGGTGGGGGTGTAGTGGTCATTGTTTTGGTGTGTGAGGGTGTAGTGATCAGTTTTTCAGTGGGTGGGGGTGTAGCGGTCAGTGTTTCAGTGTGTGGGGGTGTAGCGGTCAGTGTTTCAGTGTGTGGGGGTGTAGCGGTCAGTGTTTCAGTGTGTGGGGGTGTAGTGGTCAGCTCTCCGGCTGCCCGTGGTCTGTTTGTTATTAAGCGGCTGTGAATACGCCGCTTGTTTGCCTGCTTGCCCCGGCCGGTGTACAGCGGGACACAGTGTCCGTCCACTCATCGCACAACCCGAATTCTTTCCATTGTGTAGCCCTGCGACCCACAGGAAATGAATGAGCCGATAAGATTTGACCTGCAGAGATCGGTCTTTGGTCGGAACCTTTAAATATCCCGCGCCCTCGGGCTCCAGGGGATGAGGCAACGCACACAATCGATGTGGGCAGAGGGACGCGGATCGATTGCGATTGTGGATTGTCATTATTTCGATCGTTTTGTGCATTGATTTGAAAACAAATCAGCTTTTATAATGAGAGATATTAAATCCCGTTTGCATTGGTTGAGTTCGTCAGATAGCGACAGAGCCCTGGATAATCCGAGAGCGCTCTTAAATTGCCCGACCCTTCGCGGATCAGTGCCCTGGAGGAATTTTGTAATCAAGAAAGAAAAACTGATGTTTTTATTTTAGAAATATACTAAAAGTATTTATTTTATTCAGCGGATCGAATTCATCAGCGAAATATCTCGGCGCCAGTGCTGCAGTTTAACTTCTAATTTTAAACTCACTTAACCTGCTCTGACTCCCGCTCAATGATATTAACATTACAATATCTCCAGAGTCACTCGGGGTCAGAATGCAATCTGTAGTTATTTAAATACGCATCATTTATTTTAACATGTTTCTTTTTTTCCCCCTTTTGAAAATGCTTCCTCTGACGATTTGTTCTGGAATATATTTATTTTTAAATATGTTGCACACGTGAGATATTCAATCCTTTTGACATGTTTCACTGAGTGACCCCGAGTTGAGACAGGAGTTTAAGGCCCCGAGTTCACAGTCCAAAGCTGGGCAGGGTGCTCAGAGAAACCCCACTCTCCGGTAAATGCCACCCGCTTGCCCCCCAAACAGCATGAAGCCGTCTTAAAAACACTGTGAACAGGGAGACTATAACTAATTCAATCAAAAGATCCCTCCCCCAAAAGGAAACTGACAATTTAGATTGTAACACCACAGAGGAAAAGATTTTTGAAACTATCCCTCTCTATAACCTTTGCAATTCCTTTCACCGGATCTTTAAGTAATGAAGTCATTGTCTCTCTCAAGTTGGATCACGATTTTACAATTCTACCTGATCTTTTTTCCTCTCTCAAGAGACCTTTATTCCCATTGTTACGGTAAGTAAACTGTTGCAGAGGGTTTCTCTCCACACCCCCCCCCCCCCCCATCACCCCGCACCTCCCCAACGCGCGCGCGCTCACACTTCCACGCGCATTTCCGAACAAAAACTGCCACACGCGTTTCCACGCACCGAGCCAAGCGCACACACGCTCTCGCGTTTAAAAGGCATTCAGACACGTGCAACAGGCAGGCCATGTGCGGGCAGATGTGCGATTTAAATTTGGCGCCACGGCGGGCCGAGTGGCCTGTTTCTGTGCTGTACTGTGTTCTTTTGCACTCTCGGTTGCACAAACTCTCCGCACAAAGACCTCCAGGTCATGCACATTGCACTGACTGACAAACATTTCTCCGTTTTGTCTGTCTCCCTCCCTCCCCCCCCCACACCCGCGGATTTTAATTTTGCCAATGTTGCATTTGAAACAGATCTGGAATTTCAGGGTCTGAGGCATTATTTTTGCGCTTGGGAGGTCTAAAGTGTAACAGGAATGTGCCGCGAAGGGGTCATAATTGCAAATAACCTAGGCCTGAGCGAACCGTTCAGTTCACCACCTCGCAAGTCGCCGAAACTCTCTCTGAACTCTATTCGGGCCGAGACCCTTCGACTGTTTAATCTTTTGCATAGATTGGCCCGGCCTGCTGAGTTCCTCCAGCATTTTGTGTGATTTGCTTTGAAAATCCCCCTGTCCATCCCCCCCCCACCCTTCAGCTTCACGTGTTTTTCATGCCGGGCTGTTTCTGGTAGCCACCAGCCGACAAGTTCCTTTGCTGGAGCCGGAGCGGCCGTACGGCCTGGACGCGCCGCCATCTTAAGGAGACTAAACTCTGGGTTAGGCTGGGGTTGGTATGTGGGTTATCTGCGAAAATCTAGTCACAAAGCATTGTCAACTCTGCCACCCCACCCCCTGTCCATTCAACGTTAGTTCAAGATCTTAATATCATCAAAGCGCCGAGTTAACTTCGGGGACAGTGATCAATGGGCAATGATACTCAGTGTATCCACGATTCATAGATTATCAGTGAAAAGTTCAATCGATGATGTTTGCTGGGGTGTGTTTGTGTGATGTGAGCGCGCGACTGTGTTTTATCGGGCTGTTGTTTGCGCCATGTCCACTACCTCACTTATATTTCCCCGCTCTTGCACTAATTTAATTTAAGATCTAACTGTAATTTACGGTTTTTAAATTTCTACGGACTGCTGCCATATGTATGCATTTGAGAGTGCATGTGACTTTGTGCCTGTGTTTTGTATGTTCGCGCGTGTAACAATATGATCGTGGCAACACGAATAACTTGTGTCCCTGAGAATTTGTGTGTGTTTGTTTATGCCGGTTTTCAGTGAGTACGTGTGCACGCGTGTTGTTGTCTGTAAGGGGGAATGTGTGTGCGCCTGTAACCCGAGACAGGCGAGGTAATTTTCCCTGAGTGTTATATCTAACCCGTGAGCTGGTTGTGTAGCGGGGTTAGATGACCGATTAGTGAAGGCTCCGCGGATTTTCCCCCAAGCTTTTTACAACTTTCGCAGTTTAGAATATCAAGAACTTTGCTGTTGGCCTCTGGAGAAAACGAAGCAGAAGTAGTCTTCAGATTAGTTACAATGCAACCCCTGATTCTCTGTAAACATGTTGGGTGCGAGTTTCTAATATATCAACGGTACATTTTAGATTTTCGATGGATCGAAGTGGGTGATTTATGATTGATCCGGGGAAGGTTTTAATTTGGAATTCTATGCACATGGACTGGAGCCAAAAAGGCACAAGGTGGACTGAGCGGTGGTGGTGGGGGGGGGGGGCGAGGGGGAGACTGCTTACCTGCAAGTGACAGATTTCTCTGCGAAACTTCCCAAAGGCGGGGCGGGGGGGGGGTATCTACAATTCGCCCTTTTCTCGAATCTGGACAGCTGCCAGCCACTTCCAAACGGGACACACCGGAGTTATCCCGGGATTAACACCGTTGCCAAAATGGCCGAAGGTTTTTTTTTTGGGAGGGGGTGGTCATTTTGTTGCCCTCTTTCGAATGGTTGCTTTTATGGATGTGTGTGTGTGTGTGTGTGTGTGTGGTGAGGGGGAGGGAGCTCGGGCTCGCTGTCCATTGTTTATCGGTTCCTATTCTTCAGCCTCACGCACCGCCCACCTTCATTGAAAAGGACCATGTTTTGTAAAGCGCCCATCCAGCTCATCCCCTTTCCTTTCGCTTTAAGCAGCTCCTGGGACCTGCCGCAAGTTCCACGTTTTGTCTTGCTGATGGTTTACGACTGAAAACGGGAGATCTGTTGGAGAGAGCAAGCGAGCGGGGGGGGGGGGGGGGGGGGAGAGCCGGGAAAAAGTGAGGGAGGCAGAAGGGATTAAGAAATCAGCCCATTTGCAAGGAGCGGAGGTGGTGGCCCCGGCACCGGAATGGGATCCGTTTCTAATCAGCAGTTTGGAGGTTCTGTATCGATTATTATTTTTTAAAAAAACCTTTATAATTTGTCCGAATGCTTGTGAATGGGTCTGTGTGTGTGAGATTGTGCCGCCGTGTGTATTAAGGTGAAGAATTGTGGCTGTGAACGATCGCGCGTGTGTGTGTTTTTTAAATCAGTAGATTAGGTTTTTATTCTTCATTTCGCGTCCTCTTGCAGGTTCCGGGCGAGGCGGTGACCAGGAGCTCGGCGACTCTCCCAAGGCGGCGGTCTCATTCGGGACCGGTCAGTGCAAATGGTTCAACGTTCGGATGGGATTTGGTTTTCTCTCCATGACCGGCCGGGACGGAACCCCACTGGAATCTCCGATCGATGTCTTTGTCCACCAGGTACATCCAATAGCAGATCTTTAGATTCGCGCCTACTCACTTTCAGCAGTCTATTGTGGTTGATGAACTCTCTAAATCTTATTCCGCCGTCTCCTAATCCCCGGCTTCCACAGACTTGGTCTCACTGTACCTGATCCTCCTTTTTGCCTGATTATATTGTATCTGCTCTGCCTGTACCTCCCCTCCTTGTACCTGTTCTGCTTGTATCTGATCTCTAACCACCTGGTCTCGCTGTATCGGGTATATTTGGACTCGTTCTTTTTTTAAAAAAAAATATCCTTGTGTTATTGGGAGATCCGAGTAAATAAAACAAGGCTGAGTAAATTTTAATGAATGAGCGATGGTGTTGGAATTACGAAATAACGTGGGCCGTGGGTAGCGGAAGAACCGATAGCCGGGATTGTTGGCAGGATAACTTGGACACACGTTGGTTTAATGTAGCTCCTCTCACAGTGGAGTTTTGCGAATGGGAGCCATTCAGGTTTTCCCCACCAGATCATTGTTACATTTTTATCAGGGGGTTAATTCAGAATTAAATCAGCTGTAAATGTCCCAAAATCGATATCAGTTTCCTTTTCTGGGAATTTGAGCGTGCATCTGATGAGTACGTGGTAAGAGTTTCTGTGTACACTCTCTCTCTCTCTCTCTCTCTCTCTCTCTCTCCCGCTCTCGTTCTTTTCCTTGCTCTCTGTCGCGCGCTCTCCGACCCTTCCCCGGAGCCTGTTTTCCAAGCTGTTTGACCCTTGTTCCGCTGGAGGTTCAGCAGGACATTGCAGGATGCTCGCTGTGCTTGCTGCTTGTGGGTTTTTTTTTGTACGTATGAGAAGGAGAGGTAGGGATCGCACAGATTGATGGGGGTCTAGTGGGAAGTATTAAAAGAAACTTTCGGTTCTTCCGCTGGTGTTAATAGCGCAGTGACGTCACAGCTCAATTCATAAAAATCTCCCGACTCTGTAAAGCGAGATTCCAGAAATAAGTCAACTGGAATAAAGTGAATGATTACTCGTTCAGAAATTCTCAGTTTACTTGTTTTCCGCCTTTAAACACTGGGTTTAGAGCACTTTGAAAAAAACCTTTTCTTTTGCTAATGCCATCGTGAATGTTTCATTGACGCACTCCCGTGTAGTTCCTGCGAAAGGAAAGCAATGTTTTGTAATTCGATTGATAACCAGGAGCCCCACTTCGTTAAGTTTTTTTAAAAAGTGTTCCGATGAGATTTTTATAAGTTTGCAATTTTTAATCTACTTTGATAGTAACAACCACCATTCAATAGTTGGATCTTTTCGTCGGTGCAATTTTTCACGTTGGTTCCGGTTGGGGTTGTAGGTGGAGATGTTCAGTGGAAGGTTCAGCGCTGATGACTTGGTAAGTTATTGCAAGGGGGCGGGGGGCGATGTCAGGAAACGCATTTAGACAAAGGATCACGGAAGTTTCAAACTCTTTACCAAAGCAATTGCTCGTGCAGAGGAAAGAACCAAAACTGAGACATCAGGCTCCTGAACCCGTGGGGACAACTTCACTCACCCCATGTCTGAACTGTTCCCACAACCTATGGACTCATTTTCAAGAACTCTTCATCTCATGTTCTCGATACTTATTGCTTGCTCCTTTATTTATTATTGTTGTTTCTTTTTGTATTTAAACAGTTTGTCTTTTGCACAATGGTTGTTTGTCTTGTTGGCTGCGGCCATTCGTTGATTCCGTGGTGTTTCTTGTATGTACTGTGAATGCCCGCAAGGAAACAACATCTCAGGGTTGTACATGGTGATATAATAAATTTACTTTGAACTTTGTAGAGTTTGGTTTAATGTTTTACAATTCTGAAACCAGTAGCAAGACTGTACAGGCATGAAGAGAGCACTTTCTCCAGATAGGAGTTGAAAGTGAGTTTTATAGAGAATGCTTTCCATTTATGTTTAAGGTGGGGGGGGGGGGAGTAGAGAGCATCTTTTTTTAAAAAAAGCAGAAATATTTTCAACATCAGTTCAGGCTGTACCTGTGAAAAGAGACCAAATGTTGTGCATTAGGACCACTTTTTAAGCATGTCCTTCGTGATGTCAGAAGCCCCCAAAGCATCACATTGACCACCACAGTAGGGAAGGGTCACCAGATTTAATACTGTGAGATCTTTGATTTGCAACTGGGAGGCAAGCAGGAATTATATTTTAAAAAAGGCATTCTCCCAACACTGAAAGGTTTGCAAGGCACACACAATTCTGCAGATGCTGGAAATGCACAAAATGCTGGAGGAGCTGAGCAGGTCAGGCAGAGTCCATGGAGGGAAGTAACAGCTGATGTTTCAGTCTGAGACCTTCAGAAGTCTTGGTCTGAAATGCTGACTCTTTTTTTCCCCTTCATGGATGCTGCCTGACAATCCTCCTGAGTCCCTCCAGCTTTCTGTGTGTATTTACTGAAAGACCTGCATTTATTTGGTACCCTCAAGATGTCCCAGACGAATTCCCAGCTAATGTGGTACTATTCTGAATGCTGACACTTTCTCTAATCTGTATTAATGGTATACGAATGTCAGCCTAGAACATTTGAAGTTTTTGAAGGAGGAACTGAATTGAGCTGACTGTCAGACTGGTTATGGGGGAACTCTTGGGGACAACTGACACTGTCCAATCAAACTGAATAATTTTCCTTCATCTGCTAAAGGATGGCTTTCAATTGTTGGCACTTTGTTGAAGAGATTGTTTGCTCTTGACTGTTGGGGGGTTTTCTGAACGTTGTGTATGCAAGCGGAAGTTGTTTCATATTTATGCTTGAGAAGATATTGGCAGGACCTCTGCTGTAATTTGGGTGGCAAAAAGGTCCTTGGGTAGAATCGTTGGCTGTTGCTCTGAACGGAGAGGAAGCAATGGTATTATGTTGAGTAGGATGTTTACATCTTGGAAGAGAACTTGCAGATGACAATATTTATATATTTAGAGACACAACACAGAATAGGCCCTTTGAGCTACACTGCCCAGCAACCAACGACAACTCCAAATTAACCCTAACTCAGTCACAGGACAGTTTACAGTTTGCAATGTCTTTGGATTGTGGGAGGAAACCAGAACACCTGGAGAGGACACACAGAGGACACCGGGATTGAACTCCAATGCCCCGAGCTGTAATAACATCACAATAACCACTACGCTACCGTGGTGTCCCAGTTCCATGTGGTTGATGCCCATGGCTTTCCAGATGACGGACGTGTTGGGGTTGGCTTGTGATGTCCATGGCTTCCCTTGAAGCTACAAACCCAGACTGTGATGAATGCTCTCCCATTTTACTTGGAGCAGCCCTCAGTAATCATTACAATACTCTGAGTTTTGACACCATTCGGGATAAAGCCTGATCTACCTGATCAGTGTTCCATCTACCAGTTTAAATATCCTCTCTTTCTTTCAATAGCACACTGGGGTTACAGTATATACTCAAGAGCAGTGGTTCTTAGCCTGGGGTCCATGGGCGTGTGTATATATTCCAGGGGATCCGTGAACTTGGATGGGAAATAATGTGCATCTTTATCTTCCTGAACCTCTAACTGAAATTTAGTATTTTCTTCAATTATGAATAAAGGCAACAAACCACAGTAGTATTAGAGGCACCTGTGACTGGCTTTGATTCCATTTTCAACAACATGTCTTAGCGAGTCAGGATCTTCAACAAAAAATCAATATCGTTTAAATGTCCAACATAATATGCAGTGACTTATCAAAGACTACCCCACAGTTTAATGTGCTTATTCAAGCTAAGCAACAACAGTTTCACACTGATCGCTTTTTAAAAAAATAAAATTTAATTTTAACTTGCCTATATTAAATGTGTAGTCTTGTTATTTAATGTGTTAATAAAGAAGCACATATCGCATATTCGGATAACTGTATTTCAATATAGTTGGTTTACTTTGTAATCCTATGTATTTTATATTTAAATACATTATTCTGAGAAGGGTCCATAGGCTTCACCAGACTGCCAAAGGGGTCCCTGGCATAAAAAGAGACTGGAAATCCCTGCTCCAGAGGATGTGCTAGCCTCATGATCAGAGTTGAAGTTAGGACCTCTTAACTATTTCCAGCACAGTAATGTTGTCTCAGTGACTACAAAACCATAAGACATATAAACAGAATTAGGCCATTCGGCCCATTGAATCTGCTCTGCCATTCCGTCATGGCTGATTTGCTATCCCTCTCAACCCCATTCTCCTGCTGTCTCCCTGACACCCTTATTAATCAAGAACCTATCAAGCTCGGCTTTAAATATTCACAATAACTTGGCCTCCACAACCACTTGTGGCAATAGATCAGAATTGGGTTTAATATCATCAGCACGACATGAAATTTGTTGTTTTTGCGGCAGCAGTACAATGCAAAACATGATAACAGAAAAAAGACTGAATTACAGTAAATATGTATATATAAAATAGTTAAATAAGTAGTGAAAAAATAGAAATAGAAGTAGTAAGGTAGTGTTCATGGGTTCAATACCATTCAGAAATCTCATGGTGGAGGGAAAGAAGCTATTCCTAAGTTGTTGAGAGTGTGCCTTCGGGCTCCTTGTAGCTCCTTCCTGATGGTAGCAATGAAAACGAGGCATGACCTGAGTGATGGGGTCCTTAATAATGGAAGCCACCTTTCTGAGGTACCGCTCCATGAAGATGTCCTGGATACTATGGAGGCTAGTACCCATGATGGAGCTGGCTAAGTTTATAACTCGCAGCTTATTTTGATCCAGTGCCATAGCCCCCCTCCCATACCAGATGGTGATGCAGCCAGTTAGAATGCTAACCACACTACATACCAAATCTCAAACTCCTAATGAAATATAGCTGCTGTCATGCCCTCTTATCCCACAATTTCTGTGCGTTGTCTCTCTAATAAGGATGCCAAATCCTAGGAATCCCCAGAGTTTCCAAGAATTGAGAACTCTGAAAAATCATTAGAATGTTTTCATCATTTTCTGTGAATGCTTCTGTTCCTTAGCTTCTAAGAAAGTTGGAGGTGTGTGTTTTGGGATTGTGTGTGGGCAAGGGGAGGCAGAGCTGACTGTGCAATGAAAGCAGAGTAAACGTGTTTTAAATGTTAATGCAACAAACTCTTGCCCTGGATTTGGCAATTTTACACATTAACATCAAAAGGTGATCAGGGGAATTCAAGCAATTGCAAACAGCTTTTCTACAAAAGTCATCAACTTGTTAACAGCATGGTCTTGTTCACTGCTAAACATACCATTTGGTGTCAGTTTCATTGCAAATGTTTCTCCCAGGAAGGCCCCAAATGGTTTATTTATTGTTCCAAATGCTCAGGTCTATAACATCAAACGGCAACACTAACATGCCAGCTCCCATTTGTTTAGCTTTGAAGATGTTTGCTGAAGTTGGATCTGCTCTGAGTGTTTCTCCTTGTCATACTTGTTCCATTCTTCTGTCCCATCTTCTCCCACCCGAATCTTGCTCCAGAAGAGTTTCTACAGAGCCAAGGGCCTGTTTTTGTATCGGGGGTTCCAAAAGTGTTTTTAATACGTTCTAAAATTTGCCGGTCACAATGTAACAGCAGCTATATTTCATTAGGGGTTTGAGGGGATTTGGTGTGTCACCAAAAACACTCACAATTTTCTACAGATCTACCATAGAGTGCATTCTAACTGGCTGCGTCGCCGTCTGGTATGGGGGTGGGGGGGACTGCACGGGATCAAAATAAGCTGAAGAGAGTTGTAAACTTTAGCCAGCTCCATCATGGGCATGAGCCTCCATAGTATCCAGGACATCTTCAAGGAGTGAATGTGGCTTCCATCATTAAGAACCCCTGTCACCCAAGTCATGCCTTGTTCTCATTGCTACCATCAGGAAGGAGGTACAGGATCCTGAAGACACACACAGGAGCAGCTTCTTCCCCTCTGCCATCCAATTTCTAAATGGACATTGAACCCATGAGCACTACCCCACCACTTCGTTATTTCTGTTTTAGTACTACTCATTTACTAAGTGTAATTCAGAGTTTATTTTTGTTTATTGCACTGTTCCGCTGCCAGAAAGACGACAAATTTCATGACGTGCCAAACCAGATTCTGGTCCTTAATGTAATCTCTGTTGTTTAATATCAAATGTGACAGCCAATCAGTGTACAGCGAGCTGTCAGATACAGCCACGAATATGCCCAGATGATTTAGTTAACGGTGTTGTGAAATATATGCCAGGATATAGTGGGTGAGGGGATCCACTAAGCAAGAATTGCTGGAGGAACTCAGCGGGTCAAGCAGCATCTATGGGGAGGAATATACAGTTGGCTTTTCAGGCCGAGACCCGTCATTGCAAGTCCAGTGTTGTACTCAAATAGAGACCACTTAGCCTGTTACAAGTGGTTTAGAGAGCACATGGAGCTTTGATTTTAATGTCACATCTGAATGATGGTACCTCTGACATTACAGCTTTTTTTTTAGTATTGGCCAACTAGCGCTGCATCAGAGCTGACTCTTCCATGGAACAATTCCCTTAGTGCTTGCCCTTTAATGCTGAAACCCTCAGCAGCAGTCTCTTATTTTATCAGAATGTCAGGCAGGTTCTACTCCCGGTGAGCAAAAAAGCTACTGAGCAATATTAAGGCTGAGAAATTCAGGAATATCATTAACAAATTCTGGAGTTCAGGGGAGGATCTGTGGATGGAGTCTTTTAAATCAAACACTTAACAATAATTTGTTCTTCAATAGTTTAACATTCAAAAGAAAATTAGAGATGTTAGGGGCAGAAGTGAACCACAAGGTTTCACGATCCTGTTCTGCCATTAAATAAGATCACGGTTACAATCACATAACTCCCTGTTCAATGTTCCATCCAATTTTGTTTCCAGCTGCGCGGACCAACCAAATTTTACACGGCCTGTAAACTGTGTGACACTTTAAATGTTAACATTAGAATTGTATAAAAGAAAACTCCAGCTGGGCAGCAACGAAGGCTATGTGCGCGGGAGGATTTCAGTTACTGTGAGGCAGTGCACCCGGGTACCAGTGCCTGTGTTCCTGTTTACCTCAGTATGTTAATTCGATAAACAGGCCACGTATTTTGATATAAAGAGATGGGTGGAGAGATTTAGTGAGAGACATGTAGAAATTGACAGCACAACTGCCAATAGGCCTAGAGAGGATCTAGAATCTACAAAGAGGGCTCCCAACCTTATGCAAGGGGTCTGTGAACCCCAGGTTGGGAATCCTTGATCCAGATCTAGGAGAGCTGTAACACTGGAGATCTCAGCTATTCAAAACGATCTATAAATGGATTTAAATGTAAGGAACTGAATTTTAACATGGAGGTAGTGCCAAGCTGTTGCATGAGTACAAATGAAATGTGTGGACTGATACGAGTGCCAGATTTTTAGGTCAGATGAAGTTGGTAACGGACAGGAGGTCAAAACACTGGGATAATTGAGTATAGAGGTAACAAAGGCAAGGGTGAAGGTTTCTAAAGCAGGGAAAGAGCAAATGATCATCTATGGATTGCTAGTGTAATGGTTAGCACGTAACGGTTAGTGGCCCAGGTTCAATTCCCACCACGGTCTGTAAAAAGTTTGTACTTTGTCCCTGTGACTGCATGCGTGGGTTTCCTCCGTGTGCTCCGGTTTCTTCGTCCTTGATAAGTTGATTGGTCATTGTAAAATGTCCTATAATTAGGCTAATGGTTAAATTGGGGGTTTCTGGGTGGTGAGGCTAAACTCAAAAGGGCCGGAAGGGCCTGTTTCATGCTGTGTTTCAATAAACAAACAAACAGAATGAAATTGGGTGGTGTTGATGCTGGACAGAATATGGGCTCCTTGCAGATGAGTTTAGTTCAGAGAGTTGAGACACACAAATAGTCTTTGCTTCTGTGGTCTCTGGTTAGTGTTTGAGAACGCAGCAAAGTGAAGCAGGTCAGCTTCCTTGGGCTCTATGCTGCTCCACAGGCACAACACCAGCTCAAGCGCGGAGGCAGAGTCTGAGGAGGCACGAGAACCACTTTTAAAAAGCAGCAAGGTGTGACTGGAGCAAAGAAAGAAATCCGCCGGGCAGTGAGTGCCCAGCAAAGGGGCAAAGGGCCATGTCGCTTCCTGCTGTAACTTTAGCTCAGGTTGCGGGGATAGCAGGAAATAAGTGAACAATTAGAAGCTAATTGGGAAGGAAGAATGGGAAAAAAAGATAACTGCAAGGGAGGCAGTGTTTGTGAGAGTAACTGGAGAGAAAGGAGGATGAGAAACAAAAGCATGCAGAATGGAATGTGATCAAAAGCTGAACAAAAGGATAGGGGCATGTTGCAGAAAAGATAAGGGAAGGGAACGATTGCAAATGCAGTTTGATGTTTGATTCCCCTCCCCCAATTCCTACTTAGTTTGAACTGGGGGAGGGGCACTAATAGAGACCCTAGAGAAGGATTTGTTATCAGACAGTGAGGTCTCCACCACCAAACTGGGCAAAAGATCCTCAGAGCACATTTCACCTGGGATGTGTTCCACACACTAAAGAGGAATGAGAAATGTGGATATTAAAAATTAAAGTGTTTTATTTCCCAGGCTCCTTCATTAACCTGAAAGATTAAGAGTTTTTTCATACCTTCGCACTCCTCCCTTTGGACTGTGGTGTGAAGCGTCAAACAGATCCACAGGCTGATTAATAGTCTGACATGCTACTGCGTCATGACCGCTGGAGGTGGAAGAGGTTGCTTGATACAGCTGAAGGGTTTTACGGGCTCGCACACTTCAAATTGTGATGGAGAAGTGCCTGCTAGGCGCCAGACGGGAACGTCCAAGCGTGATTCTCGGGAGTGGGGTTCACACGCAGTATCTTGGGACCAGGAAGCGGGAATGGCTGTAATTGAACTAAAGGAGCACTGTGACCTGGGTAACACACTGTGTTTACAGTTGTTTCAAGTGATCCACGCTGGCGTTAATATTCCACACGTGCCTTCTCCATCTAACTTCATCATGCTTAAAGTTCGAAGTAAATTTATTATCAAAGTACACTTTTATCATCAGATTTAGTTTCCTATTTATTGAAATACAGCGCAGAATAGGCCCTTTGAGCTGTACTGCCCAGCAACTCAACTCCCCACCCCCGCCGATTTAATCCTAGCCTATTCCCGGGACAATTTGCAGTGACCAATTAACCTACTAACCGATACGTCTTCGGACTGTGGGAGGAAACCAGAGCACCCGGAGGAAACTCACGGGGAGAACGTGTTAACGTTCTCTTACAGGCAGTGGCAAGAATTGAACCTGGGTCGCTAGTACTGTAAAGCGCTGTGCTAACCACTACGTTACCGTACCTGAGATTCATTTTCTTGTGGGCATTCACAGTAAATACAAAAAATGCAATAGAATCAATGAAAGACCACCCCAGCAGGATTGACATATGACCAATGTGCAAAAGACAAACTGAAAATACAAAAAGTAAGAAAACATATAAAAATAATAATAAATAAACAATAAATATTGAAAATACAACTTGAGGAGTCCTTGAAAGTGAGTCCATAGGTTGTGGGAACTGTTCAGTGATGGGGTGAGTGAAGTTGAGTTCAAGAGCTGATGATTGAGGGGTTAGCACCTGTTCCTGAACTTGATGGGGTGGGTCCTGTCCGAAGGCTCTTGTAATTCCTTCCTGATTTCTTTACTATCGAGCTTCCCGAGTGATCTGCTTCTTGTGGAAGTAAGCTCCATGTTTTTTTAAAGTTTGTCCTCCACAGGACGCAAATGTGCTGGCAATGCTCATCTTCATTGCCCGTTCGGAATCGCTACCTGGACTGAACAGCTTGCTAGGTGGCTATGGTGGGTCTGGAGATACAAATATGACAGACTAGATAGGAAGGCAGATCTCCTTCCTGAAAAATTATTGATGAAACCATTGGGTTTTCGACAACAGCTTGTAATTTTGTGGTTATCATTGCTCGCTTAGAAATGAGGAACATCCATTTATTGCAGAGATTAGGAGGAATTTCTTTAGCCGGACAGTTGTGGATCTGTGGAATTCATTGCCATAGATGGCTGTGGAGACCAAGAGGTCGGGTATATTTAAAGCAGAGATTGATAGTTTCTTGATTAGTCTGGACGTCAAAGGTTATGGGTAGAAGGCAGGTAAATGGAATTAAGAGGGATAATAAATCAGCCGTGATGGAATGGTGGAGCAGATTCAATGAGCCAAATGGCCTAATTCAGCTATGGTCTTGTTGTTTTAATTTAAGTTTACGCATCTGCTGAAGTTCTCAAAATCATTTCACTGGACCAACAATGGCTGGGTTGAGTTGCTCACTGATCTTGGTGAAGAATTTGCAAAAGTTTCGTCACCATGCAAGGAGACATCATCAGTACAGGCTTCTGGGTGCCACTTCATTTAGTGATATTCCATTATTTGCTGAACGAAGCTGTTTCTCCTAAATTCCACACTGAATTTATCAGCTATTAACTGACCCATTTAATGATTCAGACAGGAATGATCTAAAGTGAGGTTTTGATGAGCTTTTCTCCCAAGGATCTGCTCAAGCTTCTCTACACACAGTCAAATACAACATCCGAACTGATCCTGTTCTTTAAATACATCAGTTTTCCTTGATATATTTAAGTAGTTATTGGGTGAAGTTTGACCAATCCTGTTAAAAAGGTTATCTGAAATAAACCAATCATCCTGAATTGCAGTATCAATCCTACACCGTAAGTAAATTACTTTTAAAATATGTAAATCTATTTTAGGAGAAACCAGAACAGATCTTGTATTAACAAGCAGATTTTATTTGCCTTGCTTGTGAAAACTTCTGTTTAATTTTTGAATGGGTGTAGTGGAACCAAGTGGTAGATAATTTATCCTGAGGGGGGGTTTGGGCCAATTTTGTTTGGTGGTGTCTGCATTCGGTATGGTTTTATTATTATCCCTCAGGAATGGACCCTTCAGGTTACATCCGCACTACGCCAGATAAATCCGTAGCCAAAGCCTTTTCTCTTTGTTTTTACCCTTCGTCCACACTAAAACGGCGTTTTCGTCCCCCGAAACCAGAGCTTTTCGGAAAAGCTTTCCAGGCTGGGTATTTTTGAAAACGCTGCTCAGGCAGATCAGTGTGGACGGGGAAACCGGAGACTTTTGAAAACACTATCAGACGGCAGCGTGCTATTTCATTGTTTTCTTGAACGCAGCCTAACAATTTCAGAACAGACGGCAACAAGACTGAAGCCAGAAGAGTTAGAAATGTACTCACCAAATACTTTAACCCATCACTTAATGAATAAATAAGTATACTGTACTTATTTTGCCATGTTTTCTGTCCTTGCTCGTATGAAGGTGGTTTACCTATTTATGCAAGTACTCGTCTGACAATAGATGTGTAACAGCCCAATGTAACATTGTATGGAGATACAAGATAACACTGATGCAGACATGTTTTATACATTTAACAAGGTGCTTTATTAATGCAACAGAGTTAGTCAGTTTTTCAATGTTTGTTGTCAACCAGGTCAATCTGTCCGTGAACTCCCTGTCGATTGCTGCCGTACGCTCCAGTATTTGTTTTTTTTTTAATTTTAAGTTCTTCTGCGCGAGAGCCAACAGCTGTCCGTCGTTTTAAGTTTTTCTAGTCTGTAACTACATAAACGTGCACTTTTACGGCAAGATTTGACACCAAACGTGTTGCTTGTTTTCGGTAGATGTGTCCTGCGCATGCGCAGGAGGAGGAGATTTGCCGGAATCTCCATTTTAAGGTGGACAGAGATATTTTTAAAAACGCCTAGTGTGGACGCCTATCGTTTTTATGCGAAACCGAAGTTTTCAAAATTATCCAGTCTAGTGTGGATATAGCCTCACAGGCAAACATTATCCTGTTTTCAAAGAGGTGAAAAGTAGCTGTTGGGATGGTTACGAACTTTGTGTGTTACAAAATAGCACTTGGTCGTGCACTGTTACCTTGAGGCAGTGCTAACTTAACTGTAATAAATGTAATTCTTCTGTGAGCGGTCAGGCCTGATGATTCTCGTAGTGAGGAGATGAGCACAGCTGAAGATAGTACATGAACAACATGCGTTCAAATTCTTGAGGGTTTTTGTGAAGTATTTTCACTGACGGAGGCATCGGTGACTACACGAGACAGATTTGAGAATAACTGATGCGAAGTCATGGGTGAGGGCAATTGGGATTTAAAAAAAAAGGAATGAATTGTGATGTTAGTTGTATTGCTTGGAAAGGCACAAATTGATAGTAGCTATCTAAAGGGAATTGAATAAACACAACACATACAAGGAAAATGTTGCAGCTATGGGGTAAATTACAAGGGAGTGGGACTAATTGAATCTGAATCAAGTTTGGTATCACTGGCATATGTATTATGGTACAATAGAAGGTATACAGAATATTAAAAATAAATTAAAGAGTGCAAAAAGAGAGAGGGGAAAAGCAGTGAGTTAGTGTTCATGGTTCATGGTTCATTGTCCATTCAGAAAGCTGATGGTGGAGGGGAAGAAGCTGTTCCTGAAACGTCGCGTGTGAGTCTTCAGGCTCCCTTGTACCACATTGTTCATGGTAGCAATGAGAAGATGGCTCTTTCAAAGAAAGGAGATAATACATAAAACTGTGCATTCAGCTGCTTAGGCAGTAAACTCTTCCTCCCGAACAAAACTGCTGCTCTCTATCTCTCTCCCTCTCGCAGTTCTTTTTATAACCCGCCTCTTTGACCTTGTTTTAATCACCATATCTTCCAGTGGGGTTGACTGTGAAATGTAGCTTGATAACTTTGTTGTGATGTTTGGTGCCTATATATTGTTTTCAGAATGGCTTGTGGCCACAGTGCTGGAACCTCCTTCACAAGTAGGGCACCCACATTTTAGCAATCTGCTGAGAATCCCACACTGAATGGGAGCAGAATGATCGCCTACTTCCCCTGCTTTCAGCCCGTTCAGAACTGTTCCTGTTGTAAACTCATCAGAGACTTCCCTCTGATACAATTAGTTTATGTAAATGCTTGAAGTCATCCTGTAGAAGAGCTGGGATTACCCCATCCCCCACCTCTATTTTCTGTTAGCTGGTGCCTCTGTGTGGCTGACACACATTTAGAACAGCAGCATTTCACAATTTGTCTGAATGTATTATTTAATTAGGGGGATAAGAGTCTCAGTGGGCGAAGGGTGGAATTCAGGAGGGTTGAGAGGGTGGGCCTTATCTGAGAAAGGACGTGCTGGTATTGGAGAGGGTCCAGAGGAGGTTCACGAGAAAGATTCTAGGAATGAAATGGTTAATGTATGAAGATTGTTGAATGGCTGTGGGCTTGTACTCGCTGGAATGAAAGGGATCTTATTGAAAGATAGGGTGGATGTGGAGAGGATGTTTCCTATAGTCTTGGACCAGAGCGCAAAGCCTCAGAACAGCAGGACATCTGTTTAGATAAGAGAGGAGGAGGATTTTTTTTAAGCCAGAGGGTCGTGAATCTGTGGAATTCATTGGCATAGACAGGCTTGGAGGCCGAGTCATTGGGTATATTTAAAGCGGAAATCGATAGGTTTTTGATTGGTAACGGTGTCAAAGGTTACGAGGAGAAAGCAGGAGAATGGGATGGGCCAAATATCATAATTCTGATCCTGTGTCCTATGGTCCTATGTTGCGCTGTATTGAAGAGTCTTGCGGCATGTGTGCTAGAAAGAATCCTGATCCATTCGAATGATAGATTGGAGTGAGCTTAAAATACGAATAACAATGATGTGCATTCAGTCATTTCCACAACTATGAGATGTAGCAAAATACTTGATAACTTATAAAAAAAGTGGTCTTACTATAACATAAGGAATGGAAAGGTAGGTTTGAGTCTATGCATGTTCCACAACAACACGATGATGATAGAATTATCTTTAGGCAATTATCTTAAGGCAGGGGTCCTTGGAAGAAGCCAGATACAGTCACCTGCAAAGACGGACCAACTCCCTATGGGCGTCAGTGGGAATTGAACTTGCCGCTGGCATTTTAAAGGGTCGTGCTGACCATATTGCTGCTATATACCTCCTCCCCACCCCCCATGGTTCCATGTCACCCTTATTAAGCGAATGCTCCTGCTTTTCTTTCACACGGTTTCACACACTCTACGAGGAGGTGGTAAACACCGTCTTACTGGTGGAACATGCCCTTGGGGGAGTCTGTTTAGATCAGGAGACTCGGTTCTCTAGAGGGTGGTAGGAGTTAAGTCCAGTTGGTCAGGATATGCTTTAAAAATTTGCTGGTTCATCACACTCCCAGAGGGTGTGATGTCACTTTAAGAACAGATTAGAGTAAATAACCAGTATAGCCTATCCACTGGCATCAATGCTGCTCACAATAGCCTGAAGCTGAGTGGTAGCGTGAGGAGGAACAGGAGCGGAAAACTTTCTCAGTGATTTCTGCGACCTTTCCTTTGAAAGAATGTTGCACTGCCCCACATCGAATTCCCGTCTTTAACCTCTGACCCTGCCATGCTACAGGAAAGAGCTGTATCTTTGTGTATTCTTGGAAGAGTTCCTGTGTACGTGAGTGAGTGTGAATATATATATCGGTTTGAGTGCTTGTTAGAATAAGGGTATATCAGATTGTGTTAGCGTGGCTATGTGAATGTGTGTTAATGTGAGTCTATCTGTCAGTGTCTTGGTTTGAGCTGTGTTTTAGAGTATAGGGGATTCTGCGTATTTATAGGAAATTATTTTCCTTTTCACTGTATGGGCTCTTGTGGCTCTAGTCAGTGTATCTATGTATATCAATGTACAGATCTGTGAGTGAATTGGTTTCTGTTTGAGTGTGTAATTTTATATCAAGTTATGATAAATTACTTTGAAATGCTTTAAACACATGGGCAACAACTTCATCCCATCTTAAATCCATTAACTTCTCCAACATCTGGGAACTTTAATTGGCATGTTCTTTTAAGAAGCAGTTTCTGTATTGACAAATGGGTCGTAATAGGTAGATATATAATATGTTTTATAAGGCATGGATTCAGTAAAAATCGTGTTGTAAATGGGATGGCATTTTAAAGAAGTGTTTTTGGTGTGGGACTACTTTTATAATGAATGAACTCTGTAAGTAGCAGGGTTAGGGTTGCCTGGTCTAATATTCTGCGAGAGAGAGTTCATTATGTTTGCCTGACATGTGTCACGTGATGAAGCTACATTAAGATTGACCTCCCAACCAGCAGCCCGAGCGGAGCCAGAGTGAATCCTGACCCCGCTCTTCCAGTTTAATCAGGCATCAACTTCACCTGGGAACCTGCCCTACCACATCCCTCCCCCCACCCCCTCCCTCATTCTCTCCCATGCTCTCACCGCCACTTTAAGCCTTTGTCTTGTGGAAGGGGAGGGGGATTATCTCCATATAGGTGGAACCATACCAGAGCATCAGTGCATGCATGAAGGCCCTTCCCCCACACACACCCTTTTCTTGAATTTGTTAATCTGGTTGGTTCAATATCCCCCAGGCGTTCAACCTTCAGGTTGGTTTAACCTGTGGTTTGAGTAGGCAACAGCTCCTATATTTTAGTAGCTCCTAGGTAGCTTTCAGAAGTCTTTAAAGGATTTTATTTGATTTTGAGAGGGTTGAGAAGCTTCTCGTTCTATCATGGTTTTGTTCCATGAGGAATGGTTCCAGTACAGTGCAGATTTTATAACTGAGAACCGATAATAATGGATTTTAAAATACGGTGTTTCAAAGAGTGGATTTTATTGCAGGCACGTGAATTAGCAGGCACATTCCTCCAACAGTAGTTTTTGGGTGTCAGTACCTGGTTTACAGACTGTGAGCGTGAAAACACCTAGTTTCAGGCTCCTGGGTTTAATTGGCTATGACCACGGGCTTTGTTGATATATAATTTCATAGGTCTGTAGACTCAGAGTGCAGCTGAAGGGAGTCAGAATCATAAATCAGAACATTATATTGCATTATTGTGACAGGAATGAGCGACAGGACCCAGAATAGCAATGGCCTACGTAAGCTGGATGATCAGACTGGAAGGTATTCTTTCAGAATACTACAGAGAAGTGCTTTGTAATATCTTAGTTGCTCTTTAAGTGTAAAGAAACTTTGGTCCAGTTCCTCCACTTTAATTGTACAATGTGGATACAGTAACTTGCACGATTCCTTTTGCGTAAGGTTTGCCTGCGCCACGGGGAGATTTGGTAAGGGAATGGGATCTGAATTCAGTGGTTCAATAGTTAAGTTTAATATCAGAATACAACCTGAGGTCCTTGCTCTTCACAGACATCCACAAAACAAGAAAAAACCTGAAAGAATAAATTGACAGAAAACAATAGAACCCTAAAGCCCCCCTCCCACTCCCATGCATAAGCAGCAACAAAAGCATCAACCCTCCCCCTCCCCTACACCCAATTAGTCCAGAAAAAGCACCGACCCCTCCACTGCCCTCCATGCAAGCGATAGCAGAGCCCCCAGAGACCAGGAAGTAGAGTCTATCAAAAACTACTGCCATCCCAACATTTTGACATCCCCCTCTCTCCCCCTGGGAAGAGTTTTCAAAGTGGAAAAATCGTTGCACAGGGGCACTTCCACTCTCTAGACCTCAGAAGTCTGAGTCCAGTGGTACGAGTGGTCACCACAACTGGCGTCTTTCTTGGTTGTCATGGAGGCCCAAAACTATTTCAGTGCCTTTTCATACCCGTTGCTCCCTACAAAGCGTTGCAGAACTGCCTTCCTGTCGTTTGGATCTTGCATTGATCTCAACTGCCCAGTCCACTGATGCTGCCTTCACAGGCTAGGACAGGTGAGTCCTCTCTCACTGAGGTACGAGGCGCACCGTCAACACTGGCCTGGTTTAGCCCGCCTGCGTACCGGGGTGTGACTGCAGTCGCAAGCAAACAGTTACTTGAAGGCACAGGTGAGAGCTGAGTGCTTTGAGATACAGCACAGTGTGGACCTTTCTGCCCAACAAGGCTGTGCTGTCCAATTACTCCCATGTGACCAATTAACCTACTAACCTCTACACCTTTGGAATGTGGGAGGGGTGTGGGAACCACAGCACCCAGAAGAAACACATGCAAAAATGTGAGTGAACGTACAAATTTACAGACGGTGGCGGGAATTGAAACCGGGTCACTGGCAGTCTATTAGCACTACGCTAACTGCTACACCACTGTGAAAATGAGTATGGAAGGGTGAGGCAGTGAAGAACAGGGAGAAAAGAGGCTATGCAGTTTGGCATTGCCCAGTTGCTAATACAAGGAGTCTTGGAGATAAAGATGATGAACTGAGACACAAGACATGAAGGAGTTTCATTCATTCAAAGAATGGATAAAG
The DNA here is from genome assembly GCF_030144855.1 of Hypanus sabinus. Lineage (NCBI taxonomy): Eukaryota > Metazoa > Chordata > Chondrichthyes > Myliobatiformes > Dasyatidae > Hypanus > Hypanus sabinus. The sequence continues at coordinate 35,729,693 of NC_082735.1, forward strand.
TATACAATCAAGGGCAACATTCTTCAGGAAGTTCGCAAAATGACTTTCATTTTGTTTATTTAAACTTTTTCTTTCACAAGTGGTTCTGTTATGGTTGGAGTCTGTGATCTACATTTTGGTGGTGTGTTTTCGGGCCTATTGGATGACCCGGCGCTTTTCTATCTTTAAGGGAATTCAGTGAGGTTTCGAACAAAGCATAGGACTGGAGGCCAAGAAGCCTGGAGACAGGGCGTGAGCTCCTGATCAGCTCCATTTCTCACTGGTCCCATGGGTTAAAGCATTGAGGGAGATTAAAATAAATAAGGACAAGAGCGGAAGGCAGGTTCTGTGCCAGAGTCCATGAGTCTTGGCCAAGGTTTAATCGACGCAATTTGTAGATTAGATTCTATAGTTCACGTTATGTGTTGCTGGTTTATGGTTCCTTCTCGTTTTGTGTGATTTTGATTGTGGCGGACTAACGTTGTGGCCTGCAGATGGTGTTCGAGTGGCTCTGGATTGAACTGAACTGAGCTGAGCTGAATATTCCTGGTCTCTTACTATTTCTTTGTGATGTGGTGTTTGGCATTTTGTGTTCTTTGCGTGTTGGGTTTTATTGTTTTTCTTTAAACTGGTTCCGTGGTTTTCTTTGTTTCATGGTTGTTTGTGGGGAGATGAATCTCAGGGTTGTATACAACGGGGTTGATAATAAATGAACTTTGATTTTTTGAATCTTTGAAATGTTTAAGGGGAACCTGAGGAACTTCTTCACTCAGCGTGGTATGAGTGTGGAATGAACAGCCAGCCGAAGTCCAGGATGGGGTTCGATGTCAAAACTTAGAGAAGTTTGTGTGTGTATATATGTATGGGAAGTGTATGGAGGGCTGTGATCCAGGTGCAGATTAATGGGATTAGACCGAATAACAGTTCAGCTTGGATGGGCCAAAGGGTTTGCTTCTGTGTTGTTATACTCTTCGACTATATGAATCTAGCTGAATTGAATCATGTGAGAAGGTAACAAGGAGGATTAATGCATTTACGTCAGTTTTAGCAAGGCAATTGACAAAGCTGCGATTGACAGAGGAAGACAAAATGAAGAACGTGAGATTCAGGAGCAGTGACAAGTTGGATGTTAAAAATAAAATGACTCACCAGGAAAAAAAGGTGAAGGGAAGTTTTCAGATAGTGTTTTAGTGACCGGAGGGCTTTAGTAGAGGAGTTTCACAAGCTTCCATGCTTTTGGTAATTAATGATCATTTGGGTTGCATGCAGCGGCAATAATTAAGATGTTTAAACTCTGTACCATGATAGGTAGTGCCAAAAGGCACTGAACCCTAGTCCCAACCCCTATCACATTTCCCAGGTCTTATGTTTCCTGTGATGGGTCGTCTAAGACTAGAGAAATCAGCTTCAGAATAGAGGGATGACCATTTCAAATGGAGACGAGGAGGAATTTCTTCAGCCAGAGAGTGGTGAAGCAGTGGAATTCATTGCTACAGGCGACTGTGGAGGCCAAGTCATCGGGCATATTTAAGAGAGAGGTTGATGAGATTCTTGATTAGTCAGGACATGAAGAGATGCAGGGAGAATGCAGGAGATTGGGGCTGAGAGGGAAAATGGATCAGCCATGATGAAATGGTGGAGTAGACTCTATGGGCCAAATGGCCTAATTCTGCTCCTATATCTTATGTTCTACACTTTATCTCCAAAAACTTCTTACTAGAGTGGAACTAATGAATGAGAAACTGTTTAAATTAGGATTGTCTCTCCTACAGAATGTAATATGTTTCAATCAAGATGCAATCTGCTGTTAATGTCTGCTTACCCATATGTTCTGAGGAACATCTTCTAGACATTGTTAACTCATGTAAGAGAATTGGACTTTCACAGAACATCTGAAAAATGACGTAGCTCCACCATTTTCTCCAACACTATTGTTTACCAATAAAGAATGGTGGCAGGACCCCCTGGAACATGAACCACTTCTCGTATCTCAGGAGCTACCTTTCATCCATTGAGGTTGAAATTTATTATCACTCAATGTGCCAGTAGCTAGCATTGTTTGCTCAAAGTCCTCTCCTAGTGAGAACCAATTGATAGGTCACATTTGCAAGCTGAAACACAATACTCTGAAAAGGTAATCTGTCCTGTAAAAAGGTTACCAGATAGAATAGAGAAAAAAAATTAATCTTGACCTTCTTGGATAAATTTAAGATTTTCAGTGACTCTTTGTGATTTTTTTCTACTCTATTTTGGTGGGTTCTGAGCAGACTAATGAAGCCAATATGGAGCATTGACTCTTTCCTAGTTCAAACAAAAGCTCGGTGGATTCTGCCAATGAGTAGCTTTTGAGCTTGTGGGTTCCTGTGGTCCCAACAAATGGAATCCAGATTCTTGGTGACATCCGGTATACTCCTCGTCTAATTTTGAGTGATATGGAGCTAGCTCCTGAGATGCTGAGTGCTATCCTGAGTGATTCATGTTCCATGGGGTCCTGCCACCATTCTTTATTGGTAAAGGGTGATGTTGGGGGAATATCATTTTGCAGAACTTTTGCAAAAGGCCAAATCTCTTGTATACTTCAGTGAATGAATCAGCAATAACTAGATTTCCAGGAGACAGTAGGAATGTTACACAGTTTCAAGAAGGCTTTGAGAACACCTTTGCATTTTTACTTCTGTAACCATCCAGTTGTAACTGAGCTTGGAATAGAGTGAATCTGATACCAGGTATGTGAGTAATGTGCTCTGCCCATCAGACCTGACTAAACACAATTAAGAGGAGACATTTGTTCATTGTTCATGGATTTTGAGGAGACAAACTTGGTGGTTACTTCATTGTTTTGACGTTCTTAACTCAGAGGTTAGGGAACACTACTGCCCACCTGTCCATCTGCTTCATGGTGACTTTGAGGTCTTCATCATCAAAGGCTCTTCCTCTGATATCCAAAGACTGTGTTGGTGCACTGAAGATATCATCTGTGATATCTTCCAAGAATGCTGAGATAATGAAAATTATTCAACTTTTCCAGCATTTCATTGAGGACCTTTGTTGCCAGGGAGGTGATGTTGTACAGCTTTGGAGGTGGGAGAGGTTGTTAGATGACCTCTGTGTTCCAGATGCTTACAGTAGAGTCTGCCTTCACTTATTTACTGCCCATTACTGATGTTAAGGGCAGCATCCTGGTCTGTCCATACTGTCACACACATATAGAAGGATTCATCATTGCTGTTTCTGTAACAATTTTTAAAAACCAGTCAGAGATGTTAGCCCTGAGCTGAACCTAGGGGACTGGTGGACCCCTCTTCATCTGGCCTCTACCCTTTGACCTGTTTGGCATGAATGACCCTACCAAGAGCCAAAGCAGAAGGCCCTGACTCCAGCCAACATAACTCTCTGGATCATTGAAGCATTCAAGACTCCTAACCATGACAAGGTTGCGGTTGTTTTGCAGGCCATCCTCCCTATTAAGTAATCAATGATTTGACAATGACTTGGAGCTTGAATGTACATACATAAGTATCAACATCAAGGAGAAGGTGTCATTTTCTGGACATACAATCGATCTATGTATATAAGATGTCTTGTGCATTTATATTTATTGTGTGGTTGTTTTATTATCATTGTATTCTTTATCCTTTGTGTTATTTTGTGCTGCATCAGATCCAGAGTAACAATTATTTTGTTGCTTATACTGTGTATAGGAAATGCCATTAAATGCTGTTCTACTGCTGAGGCTGGTTCTGGATTAGAGAGGGAGTAGTTTGAATTCTTTCCCATTTAAAGTCTAGGAAAAGTTTCTATCCAGTTTATGGGTGCAGTGTTGAGGAGATGCTAATGGCATACATGATGCTGGTTTGCTCTGAAGTTGGACGCACTGCAGACCCATTATTTACGATCACTGCTTGCACGGTACTACATGAAATAAGAACAGTTTATTTCCATTTTTGGCATTAGGATGTTGGAGCCTTTTGGTGTTTGAGCTATAGATGACTATGGCAGAGCTGAAGAATTCAAGCACATCATTGTTATCAGTCAGTTCTCAATTTTTCATGCTCCACATTGATGTCTTGGGGATTTTCTGTTGGAACCTTGCCTTAAGTTCTCAGTAGAGCAATTTCTCCTCCCTTTGAGTCATAGTTGAGACTCCAATCAAGGAACATCTTAGAGTCAGTACTTAATGAATTCTTGATATCCTGGACCATCTCATCAAGATGGTCCCAGTTCTTTCTGGCAGACAAGCCAATAAGTCTATTTCATAGGTGCTAATTTTGAATGTTACGTACCCCGTAACTAGGTCACTTACCAGCAAAGATGGAGAGGTCCGTTGAAGTCTGATGGTACTATTTTTTAAAAGTCTTTATTTATAAAGGGGCACAAAAATAAGATTAATACAAACATTCAGATAATATATGTTGTCACTCCTCAATCTAAAAGCGCAGGTATAATAATAACCATCAATAAGAAACAGCTCGATCTTTTGACTAGGGGATAATATGTTATCCGATGGAAATATAAAAGTCACTCAGTTCCGGCAGGCTTCAGCCTTTGGGGACCGCTGGGTTTTCACTTGTTGGAGAGAGAGAGATTTGTGAGAAAAGGAACTTGCCCGGGTCTTTTATGAAGCAAATTTGTTGAATTGGGAAAGTTGGTTCCCCGTCGTTAGTTCAAGAAAATCGTTTCTGTGGTACCCGCCACCGGATCCCAGGCTGGGGAACCGAACGCACGTGGCTTCCTTCAAATGGCTTCCCGCTACTACGGGATCGTTAGCATTTCTTCTGGTGCATCTGAAGGGGTTGTTCCCCCAGACCCTCTTTTATACTTCATCACAGGGTCTCAGATGTCAATCAGGTTGGGATGATGCAATCTCTCTCTCAACCAGCCCACTTTGCCCAAGGGCTTGCACGTAGCATAGTCCCCAATCCACAAACGTTGTCTCCAGGAGACAATGTTCAATGTCACGTTATTTTGCATCGCCGGGGAACGAGGCATCCAGCACGTCTCTCTCCCATTTCCTGGGTCTACTGACCCCCCCAATAGTGCTCTTGCGATTCTCACAAAGGAGGGGGCTGCGGACATAACATGAACATCTGGGCATCCTTTACCTTTGGGCACGGTAAGGGGTCAGAAGATTGTCTATGAGCATTGTGGAAATAGAAGTGTCTCTTGTAGGGTCCTTGAGCCTTTCAAGATCAATTTTCTTGTAGTAATGTTCCTATGTCACTGGATTGATTGATATTATAGAATGGATAACTTGTTGGTCAGTCCATTGGTCATCAGTACTGATCATCATGTGCGAAATGTGACATTTGTGGAATAAGTCAACGGCTACTTGATGAAGGTGTTTCTCTGGGGAGATATGACTAATTCTCAGTATTGAGAGAGGAGACTGACTCCTCAGCTTATTTTCCTCCGGACATAAGAAACCAATGGGTGATTAAATGGTGTTAAAGAGGATGAGGACTTCAATTAGTCGTAGGATTCAAGGGGAGTTCAGCAAATTACTTTTCATCTAAAATATATCGGGGGTTTGGAATTCACTGATGAAATGGCTATGGATGTAAAGCCCCTTCTTATTTCAAAAGGACTGGGATGATCATTTAAAGAGCTTTAAGACTATGATAGGAATAGGAAAAATCTAATTGTCTACATTTATGTGAATGCAATGAAACCTGTGCTATAAAAATCTATAATTCTTTATTATTGGAGTATGTTGGATAACGTACGTACACAAGAGCTGAAAATCTTTCAGTGAACAGCTGGGAAGAAGTGTTGTTTTATTGAATGGCTTTTAGGGCCTCCAGGCATTCTAAATTACTCTTCAGTCAATAACGTCCTTTCAAATTGTTGTAGCATTGCAAACATAGCTACCAGCTCACACAAAACAGAACTCTATAAAGATAAGTGTAATAATGGGGCAGAATCTGCTGAGAAATGCATGCAGTGTCATGGAGAGTACAACTGTGTTGGCATTATGAGTGGCATAGTAGGGTGGTGGTTAACATTACACTGTTACAGTCCCAGTGACCTGGATTCCATTCTGCAAGGAATTTAAAAATTCTCCCCATGAACATGTGGGTTTCCTCCAGATGCTCCCGTTCCCTCCCACATTCCAATAGTGCTACGGGTTTGTAGCTTAATGGGTCTCATGGGTATAATTGGGAGGCATTGGCCTGTTGGGCCAGAAAGGTCTGTTACTGTGGCTGTATCTCAAAATAAATTTTAAAAAATTAAAAAATCAGTATAAGTGTAAGCAATTTACTTACATGGGGTCCTGCTCCTATGTCCTATGGTCTTATGGTTAATTTCACTCCTGTATGAGTCTAGATGTATTAACCCTGCTGGCTGGATTTCAATGATGGACCATTGACTTGTTGGACCTTCCTGCTGATGGTGCACCAGATTAGTCCAGGGATAGATTTGTAAGACCATTCTTTTCAGAGCTTTAAGAGATGATTGAAAGTAGACTCCAGGTTTCAAATTGGTTCAAAGATTTATGATGATTAAAAATAAATTGATAATTTTTTTTGAATTGATAGTCTTGTCAGTTGGCCAAGCTTGAGGTGTGGATTTGAAGTCAACTGTGGGTTTTCTCATTTGTTTTGTGGACAGGATTTATTTTTGACCTCGTGCCATATAGGGTTCTTACCAAACAGGATGCAGATCCTCTTGACCAGCAACTATATTCTCAGAGATAAATGTAAGGTGCTTTCAGACAATTAACAACAACCTCCATGTGATAAATTGCAAGCTAATCTAATTCAGTTCTGTTTGTTGGATCAATATTGGTTCAGCCAGCAGGAGTTCGTCTATGAAACACTTAACATACCCAACTGAAATAGCAGATTGAGCTTTCCTCTGTCTCATTTGAAAAGCAATGGCAGTGGTTGGTACAGTACCCCTCTGATGCTTCACTACACATATCAGTGTATAGTCTGTGTTCCTGACTTGAGTGCGACTTGTACTCATGAACTTCGATCATGAATTTGATTGATTAATTTAGACCATAAAGTAGGAGCAAAATTAGACAATTTGGTGCATCAAGTGAGCTTGCCCATTCCACCATGGCTGATTTATTATCCCTCTCAACCCCATTCTCCTGCCTTCTCCCTGTAACCTTTGACACCCTTACTGATTAAAATCTTATCATCCGCTGCTTTAAATATACCCAATGACTTGGCCTCCACAGCCTTTGTGACAACGCATTCCACAGATTCACGACACTGACTAAAGAAATTCCTTCTTATCTCTGTTCTAAATGGAAGTTCCTTTATTCTGAGGCTATGTCCTCTGGCCCTAGACTCACCCACTATTGGCCTTTTAATATTTGGTTCCCTTCCTCATTCTTCTAAACTCCAGTAAGTACAGCCACAAGGCAGTCAAATGCGCCTCATGCATTAACCCCTTCATTCATGGGAATTTAGATCCTCTTTTATAAGTGGGAACAAAATTAGGAGAGGAACTATCCCCACTTACTCAACAGATGGTTGGAGCTTGCACGTATATTGTTACCTGCCGCTGCTGCCAGAGAACTTTATGTTATCAGTTTCAAAAAGTTCAACATTCAAAGCAAATTTATTATGAAGAACATATATGTCACCCTGAGATTCATTTTCTAGCAGGCATTCACAGTAAGTAGAAAGAAACAAAAATAGAATCAATGAAAGACCGCATACGACAGAGATGGACAGTGACCAATTTGCAAAAGACAAGAAACTGTGCAAATATAATAAGAAAAGAATAAAAATAAGTAATAAATATAAAGAACATGAGCTGTAGAGTCCTTAAAATTAAATCCATAGGTTGTGGAATCAATTCTGTGTTGGTGATTGAATTTATGTAACATTTCCAATACAGACTATGAGAATGAACACAAATAGTGACCACATGGAGCTGAGCCGGACGTCCATATATAGACGTGACTTTGATTAGCCTGAATTACACAGACTGTCTCTATGAAAGCAGCTGCCCCTGTCCAGTTTCCTGATGCGTGCAGTTGGCATTGCGTTGGAAAGTTGTAGACCTGAAGAATCAAAGAGTGGGAAACAGTACCTTGGATCCACAAAGACAGGCTGACTGTCAAGCACGCAGTGATGAGAATAGAAAGTTAGATGAAAATATAGATGTAAGAATATAATCATAGAGAAAAGTTAAATACCTTTGTACTCTCAAAGGTATGGGGAAATATTTCAATCTGTTATTGGGGAAAACTCTAAAAAGAAGAGACTTGAGGGAAATAAGTGAAAGCAGAGGGAATGAAAAGAGGATTTCTGTTGTGGAGTGCTGAACCAAAAGTCCAGATCAGAGGTTCTAACTCTTCGAACTGGATACAATGTAACAAATAGTTCAAACAGTTTATTGATTATATTAGCAAAACTGGTCAACGCATCACTGGCCCCAGCCTACTTGCCATCAAGGACATATATATGAGGCATGCTGGAAACTATCATTGACGTTTCCACCCTGCTCATGGTCTGTTGTTCATCCTGCTCCCATCATGAGGGAGGCTACTTAGCATCGACGCCACGGCCACCAGACTCAAAAGCAATTTCCCCAAGCAGTAACGCCGATCAACACTTCCATCCACTACCTCCTCCACTATTATTATTATTTCCCATTAGTCACCTTATCTATAACCTGGTGTCACTTTATGGACATACAAACAATCTATGTTTATAACTTAAGTTATGTATTATTGTGTTTAACACTGAATAACAAATAATAAAGTAAAAATTATTCTTACACTTGTGTGCAGGAAATGACATTAAACAATCTTGACTCTTGATATTCAAGATTATACATGGAATATGATATACTGTGGTGTACTGCAGAGACCCCCCAACCCTTAACCTGTGGCATCCCTTGCTTCGGGATGAAGAAGATGCAAAAGTTTAAGATGATGTCTGGCGGTAGAACGGATCTTTCCTCTGTGGTGTCCTGCCATTATAGAGAATGTGCAGGGAAGGTGTTGGAGAGGAGTTCACATGTGTTGGTGGATTTTGTCTTTTAGATTGAGTGAGTTCAAGATTTGTAGATTTTGAGAGCTAGCTTTTGGGTGAATAATGGTGGCCAGGTTGGACAGATGATTGGTGACAGTTGTAGCAAGGGCAAAGAGCATTGTTGGACAAAAAGAGGTACTTTTGGAATCTCTAGCTTAAGCAGACCTCAGAACTCCAGTTAAGATCTGCTGGAGTGTTCTTGTGGTATTTTTACACATGGTAGACATTTTGCATTTGAGGTCAGATGTTGGCATTGTGATGGCGGAGTGTGGCTCCCTGCAGATTGACTTGTTACTTCTCTGATGGTTGTTATGCCTCAGTGCACTGTGTAATATCTGATCAGTAGGAACAGCATGCACGACAAGCTTTTCACTGTATGAATCCCAAGTACTGAATCAGTTTGATTTCACTGTGTACCCACAGAGAACAAGCACACAGTACTGACAGGAATAGTCTGGCCCTTCAGTTCCAATACTAAACTAATCTGAGTTATGGACAGATTCATTGAACATAATAAATGTAGTACACTTTTGTGTAAAGTGTGTTTTCAAGACAGCACCTTGATATTTGAAATGAGTTGCTTTTATTCCAGGTTTTTTTGAGTTCTAGGGTGGTTGGTGGGACAGGGTGTGCATGATGGGGTGCATGGGTTGGTGGTTTGGGGGATTTGAATTCCTTCTTTCACTTAGGCTGATCATTTATAGGATCAGTAGTGGAAAGGTTGAGCAAATTCAAGTTCCTGTGTGTCAGTATCTCTGAGGATCTATCCTGGCCCAACATATCAATGCAGTTACAGAGAAAGCACGACGGCGGCTATATTTCATGAGGAGTATGTGGAGATTTCATATGTCACCAAACACACTTGCAGATTTCTACAGATGTACTGTGGGGAGCACTCTAAATGGCTGCTTCTCTGGCACTGGGAGTGGGGAGAGGATCATAATAAACTCAATCAACTCCATCATGAGCACTAGACTTGCCATCATCCGGGGCATTTTCAAGGTACGATGCATCAACAAGGTGGCATTCATCATTAAGGACTCCTATCACCCAGGATGTGCCCTCTTCTCATTGCTAACATCAGGGAGGAGGAACAGGAGCCTGAAGATACACACTCAACAATTCAGGAATAGCTTCTTTCTTCCCCTCTGCCATCAGATTTCTAAATGGACATTGAACCCATGAACACCACCTCACTGCTTTTTTTCTCTCTTTTATTTAATTTTAACTTTTAAAATGTGTTTATGTTCTCTGTAAATGAGTTTTCTATTAAAATGTATTGCAATGCACTGCTGCAGCAAATCAACAAATTTCATGACATACACCAGCGATATTAAACCAGACCCTGATTCTGTCTGCTCCCAATGAGTAGTTACCAATGCCAGTCTGAATGTACCTTCTCCCCTGTTTTGAGCGTTCATGGGCCAGCGAACCTCACAAGCTAATGGCATGTTAAATGTGCTTTCTCGAGGAAAGGGACGTTCTCTAACCTGCATCATTTCCTCTGTCTGCCTGGGAATCCCTCGCCATGTCGGAAATCTCGTTTTCTCTTTGGGAGACTGGTATTAGGAATGAAAACTTAGCCTGTTCACTGAAATCCTCTGAGCAGAGTCAGTGTTTTGGTTCGATATAGGACAATACAGATATTGTATTGAATATACAATATACAGATAGCAATACTTTATATATTGCTAGATTATATAATTGTACAACTTGAATGAGATTATAGGGCAATTATATTATTTATGATTATATTTTACTCAATTTAGAAAGTCACACATGGTGAATGAAGTACAGCCTATTACAAAGACGCCATGATAGCATAGTGGTGTAGATAGTGCTCTGACACTATTACAGCTCAGAGCAATGGAGTTCAATTCTGGTGTCCTCTGTGACTGCATGGGTTTGCTCCTGGTGCTCTGCTTTCCTCACACAGTCTAAAGATGAGCAGGTTAGTAGGGTAATTAGTCGTAAATGGTCCTGCGCTTACCCTAGGGTTAAATTGGTGGGTGGCTGGGTGGTGCAGCCATTCTGGGCTGTATTTCTGAATAAAATAAGATATAGAAATTCTTGTATGGGAAATCGTTGTTATAATTAAGGATGAGGTCACTATCGATACAAAGGTTAAACATCTCCCCCCCACCCCACCCCCCCCCCGCGGCGCATGTTGCTTTGTTTTTACAGACTCAGCAAAGTGACAGCCTGCGTGCAATTGCTCTGAAAGCTCCAGTCTAGCTGTTTCCATATTCAACTGGACGTTGCTTTTGGAGTTTGCTTACGTATATGCCCGTTGAGGAGTTCTGTTGAAGTACATTATAATGCCAATGGTAAGACTAATACATGAATTAGTTTCATGTTTCAGTGATCCCAGGGCATCCCACCATGCTCCCTTCTGTTGCAACAGGTGGGTTCACATGCTCGGAGTTTATTTCATCACTGCTGATCTCCCTCCCAGCACTTAACCTTGCAAGCGGTCAAGTTGCACAACTCTTCTCTCACCCCCATTCCGGGCCCCTACCAGTCTTTCCAGCTGGGGCAACACTTCACCTGTGAATCTACTGGGGTCATCTATTGTGTCCAGTGCTCCCGATGTGACCTCCTCTACAATGGTGAGACCCATTGGAAATTGCTGGGCACCTCTGCTCCACCTGCCCAAAGAGGAACTTCCCGGTGGCCAAACATTTAAAACCAATTCCCATTCTTGTTCGGACATGTCGGTCCATTGTGCCGAGATGAGGCCATCCTCAGGGTGAGGAAGGAACACCTTGTAGTCCATTTGTGAAGACTCCAACCTGATGGCATGATTATTCCGGTAAAAGAAAATTCCCCCCTCCCCCTCCTCCTTCCCTTACTCCAATGGTCCACTCTCCTCTCATCAGATTCCTTCCTCTCCAGCCCTTTACCTTTCCCACCCACCTGGCTTCACCTATCACCTTCTAGCTCTCCTCCTTCCCCTCCCCACCACCGTCTTTTTATTCTGGCATCTTCCCCTTCCTTTTCTGCCTTGAAGGAAGAGTCTTGGCCTGAAATGTCGACTCTTTGTTCACTTCCATAGCTGCTGCCTGACCTGCTGAGTTCCTCCAGCGTTTTGTGTGTGTGTGTGGATTTCTGGTATCTGCAGACTTCCTTGTGTTTGAGTTTATTTGTATTGTTGGTTTTTTATCCTTCTGCTACTTGTTTTTTGTAGCCTGGGGGAAAATACACAAACAGGACAACAAATACTTTTTCAGGTCTGTGATTCCTTTATCATCTTCAGATATTTTAATCCAGAAAGAGGGTATCAAAATAAAAATGACAAAATGAATTAAAAACAATACAAACAATATTAGAATTCTACCAACCCTGTACCTTGTGCACAACATCAACAATATGACTAAATACATCTCATCTTAACTGAGATACACTCACTTTGGCACACATGTGCTTAATGTCCAAACAGATATAGGCTAGATCTTGAAACGAGTTCTCCTTGCTCACTTTACGTAAACAGAGATCAATACATTTCTATTATTCCATTACATTCACATTTGGTCATGAAACAATAAAGAAAGACTAAAATAAACTTTGACAATATATTGCCTTGGAGTTTAAATTACTTAAAAAAAATACTAACCTACTGGGCCAAAAAGGAGCTTCGCACACACGACATCTATCCAGCGCTGATATCATACTCGTGAAAATCTAAAGCATCCACATTTAAAACATGTCAAATTACCGATATTCTAGATTTACAAACAAGTGTAAACAAATTTACATGGATATTTTATCAAATATTATTCCTATTTCTTCACCTATTTCGACTAGCAAACCTTGTAACTCTTCTCTCTACTCCATAATGATGTCACTGTTTTCTCTTAAACAGGCAGCTATCTTAGCATTATGAGGGTGAATACACAAGTGACATTAACAACAAAAAAAATATTCAATGGCCACCTGGTTACATATAATCTGGTTGTTTGAGTAAATTGCTTCAAAGCTATTGTCACTGTCATATTTCTGGGAAGACATTAATATATAATATGGTCCCACAAATTGTCATGAGATTACTGATGTAAATCTTATTTCATGAGGCAAGGGGCTTTACTGTTCTTGGAGGCTTTTCCTTAAAGTTCGTGGTGTTTAGGATTTTGCATAGGATCCTGGTTTAACTCCTCATTCAGAAGATCTCTAACAACTCCCTCAAGACAGTCATTTTGTTCCACCCACTTTTATCAGTTAAATACCTTAGTTAGATCACCTTTAAGTATTCAAGACTTGCAGGAATTTATTTTCCCCCGAGCATTATCCCACCAAAGAAGAAATGAACCCAGCGGGTCAGATATTCATGGAGAAAGAAAGTCAACGTTTTGGAACTGGGAAAAGTGAGGGGGAAAAATGTTTTGGAGGTGAAAGACAAGGGTGGAGATAACATCAAATGCCTTTGATAATGTGGAGGACTAGAGAGACTAAGTGACTCTGGTGATGGTAATGGCCTCTGAATTGGAGCCAATCTGTCTGTAACTGAGGTATCTATGATTTGTGAATGAGTGGAAGAAGAATGCCAGAAATGTGGCAGATAAAATTCTGCAGTTGCTACACGACTGTGATTAAAGTGATCACTGCAAATACTCCATTGGCCAGGCACAGTTTGTGAAGAAGAATTTAAAAAGGTTGATGATATTGCATCAGCCTGCTTGGCCTCAGTTTTGGTACAACTTAGGGTGAGAGGTCCCTTACAGTTTTCGTAGCCGGTGGTGATAAGTTCCCGCTACCTATTAAATGCTCCCAATAGCTTGTATCTTAAATAGCCTCTGACAACAAAGTCCAGCTCTTGGCTTTCACGTGTGACTTAGCTACGAAGCCTGGCAGATGTTTCTACTGACAGAAGAGACAAAGGTGGGTTATTGGCTCCTTAAAACTAGTTGATTTGGACAGATGGGGCTCACCACCCGTGGTTTGCAGCTCGTCTAGGAGATGGAAACCTCTGATCTCAAACCTCCGCTCCCTTGCAGGTATACCCACTCATGTGGAAGGGTTTGGGAGTAAACCCCAAGGAAAATCTGGAGCCGTAGTCAAAGTTCAAAGTACATTTATTATCAAAGTATGTATACTATATACAGTTTTTAAATTTGTCTCCCTGCAGACAGCCACAAAACAACAAAACCCATTTAAAAAAAAGACTGTCAAACACCCAATGCACAGTAAAAAAAAACAAATCACGCAAACATCCTGACATTTTCACACTCCTTATAGATGCTGCCTGGCCTGCTGCGTTCCACCAGCATTTTGTGTGTGTTGCTTGAATTTCCAGCATCTACAGATTTCCTCATGCTGACATTTTCAATCTGGCCCAGCGCTTATATTGGCCAAAAAGTGGGTTGTTCCTCACTTTCGGACCTCGGCCCTATCACTTTGACACTTTCACCACCAGGATCTGCGGCTTTGATTCGGCCCATACTCAACCTTAACGATCTGGCCTAGCAACTAAATCAACCAGAAAGTGGGTTGTTCCTTGCTTTCGGACCTCGGCCCTATCACTTTGACACTTTCACCACCAGGATCTGCGGCTTTGATTCGGCCCATACTCAACCTTAACGATCTGGCCTAGCAACTAAATCAACCAGAAAGTGGGTTGTTCCTTGCTTTCGGACCTCGGCCCTATCACTTTGACACTTTCACCACCAGGATCTGCGGCTTTGATTCGGCCCATACTCAACCTTAACGATCTGGCCTAGCAACTAAATCAACCAGAAAGTGGGTTGTTCCTTGCTGCCTCGACTTTGCCTTGGCCCCGGTTCTGCCATTTAGAATCACCTCCAAGACCGCTGCAGGAACGGCCAAACATTGGCTCGTTCCCTATCCTCGGGCCAGGGCCCCGCCACCTCTATTCGGTCCATGCATGCCACGCTGCGACTGTCCCTCATCTTCGTCTTGTCCAGAAGGCAGTCTCTGCAGTTCCTTTGAATTCATTAACTGTGCGGAGAGGGGGAGCTTGCTTGTTCTCCATATCGTACTGCCCTGGCTTGTGTACTGGCCTACAGCTGACCCCAACAAACTGAGGGGCTATCTGAAAGCTAGCTTTGCTGTACGCACAGCGTGGGTCTCCTCAACACTGGGGAACACTTCTGTCCAGACTGTAAGGGTGACTGTCACTGTAAATCACCTTCCCACTCCAATAATGACTTTGTACTCTTGGGCTTTACACTGGATCATGTTCAGATGATCGTCCAGCAAGATGTTGACCGTAGAACTTAAACATGGAAGTCTCAGCCTTTCCAGTATGCATCTTGTTCCAATGAAACACCATCATGCCAGAATGTTCACCTTTTTCACCATAAAACCATACAACTTAGGAGTAGGATTAGGCCACTCGATCCTTTGATCCTGCTGCACCATTCTATCATGGCTGATTTGTTATTCATCTCGACCTCATTCTCCTGAACCTGCAAACTATGAAACCCTGACTAATCAAGAACCTATCAACCTCTGCTTTAAATATACCCAATGACTTGACCTCCACAGCTGTCTGTGGCAATGAATTCCACAGATTCATCACCCTCTGGCTAAAGAAACCCCTGTTCATCTCTGTTCTAAATGGGCGTCACTCTATTCTGAGGCTGTGCCCTCCGGTCCTAGACTATAGGAAACACCCCCTCCACACCCCCTCTACACCTTTCAATATTTGATGGGTTTCAATGAGACCCCCCTCATTCTTCTAAACTGCAGCGAGTACAGGCCTAGAGCCATCAAAGGAACCTCACACATTAACCCTTTCATTTCTGGAAATATTTTCTGCTGCCTGACTTGCTGAACGTTACCAGCATGGTCATATTTTAGATTTCTACCAACTGCATTGTCTTCTACTCAGAATCCCTATTTATTTTTTCTCCCACCTTTCCCTCTGTTTCATTTAACTTCAGACGGATCAGCTGCGAAGCCTTCAGCAGCCATCTCTCGACCGTCATTCAGCTCCTCTTGGAACTCGCTCTAATGCATTCCTTTTGATTTTCGTCACAACCCCCTGAAAATCAGTTTGCATTTGATTTCTGACCTACTCTTTTTCCCTCTTCCCTGCAAGTTAAAACATTCCGGCCTTTCGTGTCTGATGAGTGGTTAGCAAACCGAAACATTAACTGTCTTTCCTTCTTCACGGATACTGCCTGATCTTCCAACTATTTCAGTGTTACCTATGTTGACTCAGTTATTCTGGTGCATTTGATCTTCTGCACCATATACTTCCTGAGGTTTAATGTGGGGAGGAGGTGCAATACGAGGTTGTTACGGGGTAGGAAGTGTGCTTCAAGGAGGGGAACAGATGAACTGAGATGGGTTTTAGCCAGCAAAGCAACTGAGTGAAACTTCTCCACGTGGAGCCCTGTCAGACAGTTGTACACGAACAGAAGATGTTGAGTCAGAATTAAACCTGGTACGTTAAATTTCACAGGAATATAATTTAGCCTTTAATGTCCTGGTTGGTACTTTTCAACAAAATTACTGGTCTTATTTTCATTTCCTTTTTGTTTTGCATAGCCCTGTATTTTTTTTCTCTGGTTATTTATCTGTTCAAGTTAGTGCTGAGTATGTTTCCATCATCCTTTCAGGCAATGCATTCCTGAGCGTATAATTCACCTTGTTAGGGAACAGTTCCTTTATGTACTTGCGATTACCTTAAGCCTGTGGCCTTTAGTCTCTGGCCTCCTGTCTCTGGAATCACATTCTCTTCATTTATTCCATCGAGATTTATTTTTTTTTAAAAACCCTTTATTTTTGATTTTTCACTTCCCACATCCAGGTATTTAGACATCACTGGCTTTTGAATAGCCCCCCCCCCCAAATACAATGAGTGTTGGGGAAGCTTGCATCAGTTTAATTATCTCAGTCTTCCGTTCCCAGGCTCCCTGATCGCCCACTTCTAATCTGACCTGATGGTGCAGGCACTTCAAGAATGTGGCAGCAGTGACCAGCAGGGCTGACCACGACTTTGTTCTTATCTTGTGTGCGCCCAAACACAGAGCGGTCCGAGGGTGGCCTCTGCCAGACCACCCATCACCTTGGTCACTGGATACCCCTATTTATCCAAAGGGGAACATCCTCAGCCTGGGAAATGCATTTGCAGACTTTGAATGGGATGAGAGTGGTGGGGGGGAGGCGGGTTAGTGTTGGGGGAGGTGCAGTGTACAGTGGGTTTCCTCCTAGTGATGGGAGGCCCCCATTGATAATAGTCAGGCTGATCACTCTGACTCTCTTCCATTCACTGACACTTAGCTTGGCGAAGAGTGTTCAAATCTCCACCCACAATTTTAAAGAAACGTGTGTAACCTGAGGCAGGATTTTTCAATGATTGGTAATTAGATGTGAGATTGCTTAAAGCTTGTTAATTGGGTTGGGATTGTTGCTGCTTTTGTGAGCGTGTATTTTTACGCTCTGTTATCCAGCACCCCTGTCACCACTCTCGAACGTCGAGCGGTGACTCTTTTTGAAGGGGAAGGGAAATTTTCCCTGCAGAATAGTGACGTGAGAAATAATTTCGCTGCAAAGGGGAAATTGAAATTGGGACAATATAGGCAGGCAGATTTGAGGTTGTTGGTGAAACTCAGAATCAGGTTTCATGTCACTAACATACGTTGTGAAATTTGCTGTTTTGTAACAGCAATACACCACAATACACAATAAAAGCAGTAAATTACAATAGGAAGTATATATAAACGATTAAATTAAACAAGTAGTGGAAAATGAGAGGGTAACACTACTGGTTCATTATCCATTTGGAAATCTGATGGCAGAGGGGAAGATGCTGTTACTGAAACACTGAGTGTTTGTCTTCAGACTCCTTTAACCTCTTACCTTAATAGTAGCAAGAAGAGGGCATATCCTGAGTGAGTTGGTGGTGATTGTGTGAGGGGAGGGGGAGGGATGTAATTCTTTAATGATGGATGCTACCTTTTTTGAGGCATCTCTTTGTAAAGGTGTTCTGGATGTTGGGGAGGCTAGTGCTCATGATGGAGCTGGGTGAGTTTACAACCTTCCAATCCTGTGCAAGAAGCAACGAGGTGCTTCCAGACGGTGATGCAACCAGCTGGAATGCTCTCCGTGGATTGTTTTACCAGTCGTCCAGTGTCGCTGGTCAGAGGGCAGCAGTGTGCGTGTGCACACATCTTTTCCTACTAGCGCACAAAGTGTTGTCACCCTCTAACTCATTGGCATGTTAAGCAGATTTCACGATCCTACACAATCACATTTCCTTTTGATATTATGACATGCTGTATACGAGAAATAAGACTCATTCATGTGGATTATTTTATTTCTTTTGAACAATGAATAACAAACTGGACCGGGTAGTTCATCATCCTGAGAATGGCTTCACATTTACTTCCACTTAAAAAAAATTCCGTGTGCACTGGGTAAAGCATTGCACAGCACAAGATTTTTGTGCACACTGGTCATTACAAATTAGAGGGAACATTGCAATCAGCTTGCAGGGCAGTAGCACAAATATGTGTGAGGGTGAATTATTTCCCAGTTTTCACACCATATCCAAATTACAAAAACAGGTGAATGAATATTGGTCTACTGCCACCATCAGAAGCCAGCTTCATCAGTGAAAACCAGTGCCAACCTTGATATCGAACTGGGCAGTCTGAAAGTCTCAGCTGCTTATTTTTATTATTTATTTATTGAGCTATAGCTCCAAATTGGCCTTTCTGGCCCTTCGAGCAATTCTCCGATTTAACCCTAGCCTAATCTGGGGCAATTTACAATTAACCTACCAACCGGTACATTTTTGAACTGTGAGAGGAAACTGGAGCACCCAGAGGAAACTCGTGTGGTCGTGGGGAGAATGTATGAACTTCTGGCAGATGGTGGCAGAATTCTTGTGAGCAGGGCAGAGAGGGCGGGGGATTGATTCATGGAGAATGAGGTGGGGAGTGGATGGTGGTGAGCAAGACGCTAAACAGCAGAGGTTGCCATTCTTGACCTCCAGTGTCCAGCATCACCACTTTCCAAACGGTTCATCCTGTTGTACTAGTAATTACTAAATGAAAGCTTTGAAACCAACTTAACAAATTTTACAACATATTGCCAACTCCCCTGAGTGTGGAATGTTTAATGTTTATCCTCCAATCAGATATTGCCATCTGAATGTGGGCAGGGTGGAGGGAGATTGGAATATTGATGTTGCTTCATACTGAAGTGCCTGATGTGAGCTGGAGAGCTGGAAGTCTTGATTCCATGACTATATGACTGACTTCCCACAGCACCTCATCAATTCTCTCTCAGCCATTTTGTGTGGCCTTATAGTGACTGATAATGCTGGGTGGTATAATGTCATTGTCTCAAAGGTAGACTTGCTGGAGGCAATTTGATTTTGTTTAACATCTGCAACTTACAAAAAACTTTCCAACACACAAGGTGCATAATCGCAGAGCTCCACGTGCAGGCTTTACCATAGACACTTGATCTAGATGCAGAAGGAAAGATTGGATTAATTCTCTGCAGATAGCTACTGGCTGTCACAGTCCTTTAACAAAGTTTTAAATGTGGTGACTATTTAAAAACTATTAGCCAAAGGAGATGAGGAGTTTCCTGTAACCTTTAACACCTTTCCTAATCAAGAACTTATCAACTTCCACTTTAAATGTACCAATGACTAGGTCCACAAATTATCCCTCAGCTTCACTTGCCCCGTCATTGAAATGCTCCCACAATCTATGGATTCGCTTTCAAGGACTCTTTATCTCATCGTCTAGATATTTATTGCCTACTTGCTTATTATTAATTTTTTTTTCTTTTTGTATTTGCACAGTTTGTCATTTACATACTGATTGAATGCCCAAGTTGGTACGGTCTTTCATTGATTCTACTGTAGATATTATTCAATTATGGATTTATTGAGTATGCCTGCAAGATAATGAACCCCGGGGTTGTATATTGTGACTTGTATGTATTTTGATATAAATTTACTTTGAACTCTGGCTAAAGAAATTCCACCTCATCTCTGTTCTAGAGATATTCATCGATTCTGCGGCTGTGCCCTCTGGCCCAGTTGTTTGTTTGTTTATTTATTATTTAGAGATATCGTGTGGAATAAGCATTTCTGGCCCTTTCAGCTGCACCTCCCAACGAACCCCCGATTTACCCCTCAACTAATCATGGGACAATTTTCAATGACCAATTGACCTACTAACTGTATCAGCCATCTGGCCAGATGGGCAAAATATTGTAGATGGTACTGGGATGATGATCCAATGAAGCATGTGCAGATTAAGAGAACAGGAGACTGAAAAAGCACGAGCAAATTGATTTGATGTGCACAGATTGGAGAAGGTGGCAGGAGCAGGTAGATTAGGAAAGAATAACAGATGCTTGCTTTTATTGACTGAGGTACAGAAAGGTCACGCTACAACTGTGTCAAGTACTACTTAGGCCTTGGCGAAAGGACTGCATACTGTTCTGGTCACCACATCACAGGAAGGATGTGGTAACACCAGCGAGAGCACAAAGAGAATTTACGAGGACGTTGCTAGGATAGGAGAGGTTTAATTATGAGGTAAGATCAGCTAGGCAGGGTTCATTTACTTCGTATTGCTGGAGGTTGAGGGGAGATTAACTGTTTATAAAATTGAGAAGTTTAGGCAAGTGGCTATTTTCCTGCAGAGAGAGGCCAATAACCAGGGCATGGATTTAAAATAAAATGCAGTAGAGTCACAGGAGGTTCGAGTATACTTTCCACCACATTCTCTGTTTATTGAGACACAGCGTGGAATAGGCCCTTCTCACTGCCTAGATTACATTTGAACCTTATAACGGGACAAGTTACAATGATCAATTAATCTATGGACCGGTACATCTTTGGATTGGAGGAAACCTGCACAGTCACGGGGAGAAACTACAAACTCCTTACGGCAGCGTTGGGATTGATGGGAGGTTGAAGTTAACAGTCTTATTAGGGCAGTGGAAGTAGAGACCCTCAGCACATTCAAGATGTGTCTGGGTCAGAATCCAATGCACAGTGTAGCCTGTGTCGTTACACAGCAAGAGCTGGGAAATGGATGGGTTGAGCAGGTCCAGCATTCCTCTCAAGCACCGTGGGACATTGCTTCTTCAAGTGGGCGCCATGATAGCGTGGTGGTTACTGCCACAATTACGGCTCGCCTCGGAGTTAGGAGTTCAACCCCCAACGTCACCTGTAAGGAGTGTGTGGGTTTCCTCTGGGTGCTCCAGTTTCCTCCCAAAGATGTACCAGCTGGTAGGGTAATTGGTTATTGCAAATTGTCCAGTGGTTTGGCCAGGGTTAAATTTGGGGTTGCTGGGCGACACAGGCCTACTCTGCGCTGTATCTCAATAAACTAATAAGGTATGTGATATGAACTGGTTGTTGAAGGCTCAAGTGCATCTCTTACACCTGATAGGTCGGTCGGGGCATGAAGTGATACGGGGAGAAGGCAGGAGACTGGGGCTGAGAGGGAAAATGGATCAGCCATGATGAAATGGCGGAACAGACTCGATGGGCCAAACGGCCTAATTGTGCTCCTATATCCTATGGTGTTATGGCCATTACACTTGCGAGACTTGGTATTGGAATGCAGATATCGCCAGAGTCACCTGTATGATGGGAAGCTGTTTCTGTGTGTTATAAAGTGAGCTTAAACATTGTGGAATTGGTGTATGGGGATCAATCTGTATTCCATACGAGTCATGCAACATGGAAGCAGGTGCTTTGGCCCAGGTCACACAGATGCTGACCATTAAGTGCCTATCAATTCTGATCCTAAGTACTTGATTAATCCTTGGTGCTGGAAATGCCTGTCATGTTGCTCCTGAGTATCTGCCTCAGGCAGTGAATTCTAGATCATGACCACTCTCTTCAACATCATGGTGATGTGGGTGATCATGGTCTTTCCATGACCATGATTGTTCCTGGCAAATTTATCTGCAGAAGTGGTTTGTCTTTGTCTTCTTCTTGGCAGTGACTGGTGACCCCAGGTATTATCAATACTTTTCAGAGACTGTCTGCCTGGTGTAACCAGGACTTGTGATATGCACCAGCTGCTCATACGACCATCCCCATCCTGCTCCCACTGCTCCACGTGACCCTGAGCGGGGTGCTACACGTTACCCAAGGGCGACCTGCAGGCTAGCGTAGGGAAGGAGTGCCTTACAGCTCCTTTGGTAGAGACATATCTGCACTCTCACTCAAGATCACTCTCTGGGTGATAAAATTCAATGTTCCTTTCTTAATCTCGCATTCCTCGCCCTAGACCCTGTTCCCTCTGAGAAATTTACTCTACCTATCCCTCTCGTAACTTTATACATCTCATACGGGTCCCTCCGTAGCCTCTCCAAGAAACAATGACCCCATAACTGAAATGTTCCATTCAGGGCAATATCCTGCTAAATCCTCAGTGATGTCCTGGCTGGTGACTGGCAATGCACTCAGTATTCCAGCTGTGCTCTTGTGAAATTGTGCCAAGATTTTGCTGCTCTTTTCCCAGTTAATGAAGGCAAGCCTTTTCCCTCCATTCTACCAACCTGTGCTGTTTACCTTCTGGAGCTCACTGCACTTGAACACCAAGTTCACTTGGTTCCTCAAAGGGCCCTGTCTCTCATGGTATATATCCGATATCAGCTCTGCCCAAAAACAAAAACATGCTCCCTTGCACTTAATCAGGATTCAATTCCATCCACCATTTACCATTTAATTAATATTCTGTAGCCTTAAACTTCCCTCATCACTGGAAATTGAAATGTCCAACTAATATAACATCATTCCTCAAGCACCAACTTGTGTATCTGGCTATTTATTGGAAGGCCTCTCAGCAATGCGATTGCCCCGATTTGTCATACGCTCAGCCTCATTTGAAGAGTTTTCCGAGATACTTTTCCCTCATTACTACACTTGATTAATGATGCCCCTACCCCTTTTACATTCCACCCTGTCGTGTCCGAAGACCAGTCTGGCCCTCCTTTTCTCCATCTCTTGGTGATTGCAGTAATGTGACAATGCCATGAGTTGTTCAGTACTTCGAGCTCATCTGCCTTAGCAGTCAGGCTGTTTGCATTGAAAACACACTCATTTTTAGCCTTGTACTTCTCCCAAGTGCCTTGTCCTGACCACAAATTTACTTCCTACTAGACTGACTTACTTTTTTCTCTCTCTCTCAAATTTCAAATTAAGTTTATTATCAAAGTCCATATGCCACCATATACAATCCTGAGATTCATTTTTTTGCGGGCATTTACAGTAAATACTCAAAACACAATAGAATCAAGGAAGACTGCACTCAACAGGACTGACAAACAACCTATGGTCAAAAGATAACAAACTACAAATAGAAACAAAGGGAAAAAATTATGATAATCAATGAATAAGCAGTAAATATTGAAAATATGTTAAGAAGTTAACTCCTTTGCTTCAAGAGCCTGATATTTGAGGGATAATAACTATTCCTGAACTTGGAGGTGTGGGTCCTGAGGCTCCTGTACCTTCTTCTTGACACCCCAAATTCACTTCCTCTATGTCCCATCCATGCCAATTAGTTGAAAACCTCTCCAATAGCACAAACAAATCTCTCGGCAAGGGTGTTAGACCCATTCTAGTCCAGGTGCAACCTGTCCTGCTTGTACAGGAACTACCTGCTCCAGAAACAAGCCCAACAACTTGAATATCTATAGCCCTTTCCCTCAACTTCATCTGATTTATTTCTATACTCAGTAATGTATTAGAATCTGATGTTGTACAATACCTTGAAAAAGTATTCAACATCGCAACTATTTTCATATTTACAACTTCATTTTATAAATTTAAAATGTATTGAAGTAGGAATTTTTGAGCTAATGCACAAAACATTGTGCATCATGTCAAATCAAAAGAAAAATTCCAAAACCTGTCAACAATTTACTAAAAGTTAAAACCCCAAATTATAAGCTGGAAAAAGTATTTGCCTTTGTAATTACTATGCTGACTTTCAGCAGGTGCAACCTTAAATATACCCAATGACTTGGCCTCCACTGCCGTCTGTGGTAATGAAATCCACAGATTCACCACCCTGGCTAAAGAAATACCACCTCATCTCCGTTCTAAATGGGTGCCCCTCTATTCTGAAGCTGTGTCCCCGGTCCTAGAGTCCCCCACCATAGGAAACATCCTCTCCGCATCCATTTTATTAAGCCCTTTCAACATTCAATAGATTTGAATGAGAACCCTGTCATTCTTCTGAATTCCAGTGAGTAGAGGCCCAGAGCCCTCAAACACTCTTCACATGACAGGGCTTTGAATCCTGGAATCATTTTCATGAACCTCCTCTGAACCCTCTCCAGTGTCAGCACATCCTCTCTAAGATGAGGGCCCAAATCTGTGCACAATGCTCCCAAACGAGGCCTCCCCAGTGTTTTATAAAGTCTCAACATTACATCCTTAAGTATGCTTAATTCCACTTAATTTTGCTGAGTTACATTTAGTATTGCTAGTTTTAGTTTCATTAGTTTTGTCACTGATAGATAGTTTTACTAGTGTTTTACTAAAGAATCGAAACACAAACAAGAGAAAATCTGCAGATCCTGGAAGTACAAGCAACATACACAAAATGCTGGAGGAACTCAGGCCAGGCAGCATCTATAGAAAAGAGTATAGTTGACGTTATGGGCTAAGACCCTTCATCAGGACTGGAGAAAAAGATGAGGAACTATTGAGGAGTCAGAGAGTGCGGGGGAGAAGATGAAGAACTATCAGGTGATAGGTGAAACCAGGACCGGCGGGGGTGGCACGTGAAGTAAAGAGCTGGGAAGTTGATTGGTGAAAGAGATACATGCCTGGAGAAGGGAAACTGATAGGAGAGGACAGAACGCCATGGAAGAAATAAAAGGGGGAGGAGCACCAGAGGGAGGTGATAGGCAGATAAGGAGATCAGGTGAGAGAGGGAAATGGGAATGGTGAAAGTGGGGAGGGGGGTAATTACTGGAAGCCACATTGGGAGCACCAAATGCAGTAGATGACCCTTCCTGTATATTGGTGAGGCCCATCGCACAATGGGAGACTGCTTCTCCAAGCACCTATGCTCTGTCCGCCAAATAAAGTGGGATCTCCCATTGGTCACCTGTTTTAATTCACTTCCCAATTCCATTTAGACCTGTCAGTCCATGGCCACCTTTACTGTCGCGATGAGGCTACACTCAGGTTGGAGGAACAACACCTCGTATTCCATCTGGGCAGCCTCCAAACTGATGACATGAAAATCTACTTCTCGATCCTCTGATAATAGGAAGTAGGAGGGGAGTTGGTTGATGTCTTTTTTCCCCCAACAACTTCCATGGTCTTTCTGGAGAAGACAAATATCAAGAGTTGTATCGGGCATGCATACTTTGACAATAAAATAAACGTTTGAACCTTTAAATCAGGGGCTGCTGAGCACTGGAAATGCCTATTCCACACTGTATCTCAATTTCATGAGGGAGCTGAGCAGTGTAGATTCAAGTGAGGGTAAATGAAGCTTGAATAAAAGAGTTTTATCAGAAGAAGTGCTCTGTTGGATTGGTTCCAGTAACACTCTCAAAGTGCTGGTGGGACTCAGCAGGCCAGGCAGCATCTTGTTTATATTAAGACGTACAAACAAGCCAGATGAACTCAGCAGGTCGGGCAGCATCTGTTGAAATGAGCAGTCAACAGATGCTGCCCAACCTGCTGAGTTCATCCAGCTTGTTTGTACGTCTTGATTTGACCACAGCATCTGCAGTGTACTTTGTGTTTATCTTGTTTATATTGTATTGGTTCATTTGGTTCACTAATATCCTTTAAGAAAAGAAATCTGGCCTGTATGTAACTACAGACCTAACGGGGTGGTTAATGATGTATACAGTGTAATGCATCATCGAGTCACCCAGAACAAGGGGAAATGAGAGATGTTCAATAAATACTGGCTGGCCAGTGATGCATATATCCCTGTACGTAAGGCTCATTGGGTTTATTATCAATAGCCATGTTATAACATTGGAGACTAAGTATGCTCATATGAATATGAGTTTTTGGAATACTTCAGTGGAATCTTAATGCACTGCAACATTTGACATTAGATTGCTGACCTGGGCATTATAAAACTAATGGATGAGCATAGTAGAGCAGTTTACAGAGCTGCTATTGGGGGTGGGGGGGGGGTATGTTCATCGCAGAGTTATTTCATGGACATTCCTACAAATTAAAACTGTATGTGAATCAATTTTCCTGTGTACTGTAAGTTTAGTTTCATCCAATCTCCTGTCCATTATAAATTTTTTGGCTTAAGATGGCGTTGGTGGATCCCAGTGACTTCTGGCTGGTGGCCAATGAAACAAGGAAGGAGAACAACTAAATTTGTTGCTAATCACTCTTTTCTGGTAAATGATCATCACAAGCAATAGTCTGTAACTTCCCTTTGCACTTGGAGGCAATTTGATGTGGCAGAACCGAGGCAGGGGCCTGTTGCCCAGAGCGAGGAAGATCCAAGGTTGAATCAATTTAAGTACGTCACTGAATTGGAAAGGTTGTGTACGAGCTGAATCAAGGCAGCAGGACCCAAGCCCCAGAGGGTTCCAATAGATGGAACCTGATGCGTGGACAATGATTGAGGTGCCAGGCGGGATTGAAAAGCTCAGAGTTTCAAGTCAGGCCAGTTCAGCATGCTGCTGCACTCTGCACTGAACTAAGTGTCCATGGACAAACTCTTTGTGGACTTCAGTTCAGAATGCTGTTGCCTTGTGATTGTTGTTTGCATGGTTTGTTTTGTTTCTGCACATTGGGGTGTTTGATGGTCTTTTTTAATGGGTTCATTTGGGGCTTCTTTGTTTTGTGGCTGCCTGTTAGGAGACGAATCTCAAGGTTGTACTCATCACAGGGATATACATTTAAGTTTTTTCTTAGTTTATTTTGGGCATGTTTTGAATACAGATTTTAGAGTTTAGCAAACTTGGGTGATTTATTGTTACAGAATTAAAATTTCAGTCAATAAGGTACATTTTCTGTAAGTCAACATGCACAGCAAAATTAAAATGGGACAGCATGGTAGCGTAATGGTTAGTACAACGCCAGTGACTCAGGTTCGATTCCCATCACTGTCTGTAAGGGGTTTATATGTTCTTTTCTGATTGGATGAGTGTCGGGCTGGCTGGCCATTGCGGCACACTGCAGTGATGTCACTACCCTTCTCCGGCTGCGCCATGCCAGGCCTGCAATTCAAAGACTTTGGAAGAAAGGGTTCTGTTACATTTCTTCATATGTTTCTCTGTTAAGCCTTACCTAGAATTACCCATGATGCTCTTCAGTATTTTTGCCTCATATGTATGAGGCATCTCTGTAAGAGTATTAGTTGGTATGTTTCAGTGTAAAATTAATACTGAATCACCAATAAATAAGTGGACTGTTTTTGCTTACAGTATCTTATTTTGTCAAAGAATATTTAATGGATTGTAACCTGGCTAATTTGCATCTAAGAAATAAGAAGCACAAGAAACATGTAAAACCATTAAACAAGGCAGCAGGATTGAGCCTTTCAGCCCATCCAGCCTGCTCCTCGTTGATCAGGCTGCCAACCATTGCTCAATGAAGAGTGCAGAATGAATTAACTCCAGCTTGTTAACTCCGCCACGGATGTCCCAAACCTGGCTGCGAAAAGAGAAGGTTTGGGAATGCAGTTAGCAACCCAAACCCATCCCATAAAAAACCTGGTGCCACCAGCTCCAAAGTCCTCATCCCTAGAAG
Organism: Hypanus sabinus; assembly: GCF_030144855.1. Lineage (NCBI taxonomy): Eukaryota > Metazoa > Chordata > Chondrichthyes > Myliobatiformes > Dasyatidae > Hypanus > Hypanus sabinus. The sequence continues at coordinate 35,757,374 of NC_082735.1, forward strand.
AAGAAGGATATTTGAAGATGGGCTACAACTGGGGACAACTTGAAAGACTGGCCCAGGACAGAGGACTCTGATGAGCTACTTTTGGCGACCCAGTAGGGGTGATGGGCTTAAGAAGAGCAAGGACCTCGACATACTGCAATTTGTCTACTGCCACAACAGGTACAGAGCAGACGCAATCTCACTAGCTCTTTACTTGGCTTTGGAGCACCAAAACATACATCAGCTTGCTGTTTGTCAATTGCATCTTAGTTTTTAACTACCATTCTGACACTATTAATCAAACCGCTTCAAAGCCAGAGCCTCTGCAACTGGATTCTGATCTTCCACATGCAAGACAACCGGCTGTGCAGATGCCTATTAACATCTCCTCTTCGCTGGCACAGGCACACCTTAAGTACGTAGGCCTAGGTCACTGCTGTACTCTACACTCAACAGTGTGGTTAGGCACAGTTTAAACACCATCTATAAACTTACTGATGACAACACAGTTGCTGGCAGAATCTCAGGTGGCAATCAGGAAGCAGGCAGGGGTGAGATAGATCGGCTGGTTGCAACAACATTTTTCCACTCAACTGTCAGCAAGACCCAAGAATTCATTGTAGATTTTAGGAAGGAAAACACGTTTCAGTCCTTATTGAGGGTTGGCGTTGGAAAAGGTAAGCAGCGTCAAGGTCCAGGGGCGTCAGCGTCTCATTGGGTCTATCCTGAGCCCAACACGTTGATGCATCCAACATGATGGCAACGATTTTGTTGTGAATTTGAGGAGATTCGGCCTGTCACCAAAGCCCTTGGCAAATATCTACAGATGTACAGTGGAAAGCATTCTAACTGGTGGCATCTCAGTCTGATATGGAGTCTACAATTTGCAAGATTGAAATGCTGCAGAGCCAGTTCCATCTTGCATGCAGCCCTCCGCACCATCAAGGACATCTTTAAAAGGTAGTGCCTCAAGACCCTCACCATCGAGGACATCCCCCTCTTCATGTTTACTAAATGTGGAAGGGGTTCAGGAGCCTAAAGATCCAGATTCAATGTTTTTAAGAGAAGCTTCTTCCTCCCTCTCAGCAGATTTTTGAATGTTCCATGAACACTATCTCATTATTTGTCTTTTGCACCACTTATCTATGTAACTTGCAGTAAGTTTTATGATTTGCACTGTTCTACTGTCAACAGAACAAATTCCACAACTTATGTCAATGGCTATAGACTGGATTCTGATTCTGTCAAGAGTAGCACTGGCATTCCTATGAAACTGCAACACAGCTTCATTTGTCAGTTAGCAACAGATTGAACTAGTCAAAGGACAAGATCGGAGATCTGAAGTCCTATCACATCCAGTTGTGAATAATGGTGAATAATAATTACCTAATGCAGGAGATCCCAACCTTTTTCCTGCCACGGACCAACATCCATCAAGCAAGGAGCCTGTGGACCCCAGGCTGGGAGCCCCTTACATAATGGGAGGAGGAAGCTTCAAGAGAATCACCATCCTCGATGGTGATGGGTCCCAGCACGTGAGTGCTGAAGAAAAGGTTGGAAAGAAAATAAGAGAAGCCAATTCATTTCCTGTGACAACAAGAAATAACTGCAACCATTAGAAACAGCAGAGTCTACGAGCCCTGAGATCTTCCCATCTGTAGTAACCATGACACCACAGGAGACAAGGGATTCAAGAGCCCAAACACCTGCAGGTTCTGTTTCTAGTCTCACACCACCTGCACTTGGAAGAATATTACAGTTTTTTCCATGAATGCTGAATCTAATTCACCTCCTAATGAACAGCACCATTGGTATCTTCACCAAGAAATGTGTGCATTTCAAGGGGCAGCTCATCACCATCTCAAGTGGATTAAGGATGGATAATAAATCTTTGTCTTGCCACTTGCAGGAAAACAGCATCCATCATCAGGGGCCCCTACTACCCAGGATATGCTCTCTTCTCACTGTCGCCATCAGGTAGAAGGTAGAAGAGCCTCAGGACTCACACCACCCTCTTCAGGGACAGTTACTACCCCTCAACTATCATGCTCTTGAGCCAAAGGGATAACTTCGCTTGACTTCACTTGCCCCATCATTGAAAGGTTTCTACAACCTATGGACTTCCATCTCATGTTCCCAATATTTATTGCTTATTTATTTATTATTTATTTTGTATAGCTTGTTGTCTTCTGCACTCTAGTGGAACATCCAGGTTGAGTGGCCTTTCATTGATTTGGTTACTATACCATAGATTATGCCCACAAGAAAATGAATCTCAGGGTTGTATATGGTGACGTACAGTACGTAATGTGATAACAAAATTTACTTTTGAACTTTTTCATGTCCAGTTCCCCCCCATATATATAAAATAATATTAACAAGGAATGTTAATATATGTGTAGACTTGGCGTGGTTCAAAAGAGGTTTACTAGGATGTTATCTGGATTTCATGTGTTACAAGCAGAAGTTGGACAACTTGGGCTGTCTTTTCAGGAGCTGCAGTGGTTGGAGTTGACCCATTAGAACTTTATCAGATTATGGGAGGCTCAGACAGCCAGTACCCTCTTCCCAGGGTTGAAATGTTTAGTATTAGAGGGCATGCATTTAAGATGAGGGGTAAGTTCAAAGGAGATGAGTGGGGCATGTTTTTTCACACAGGGAGCGATGGGTGCCTGGAATCCACTGCCAGGAGTGGTGGTGGAGGCAAAAACAATAGAGGCATTAAGAGTCTGTTAAAGAGGCACGGGAATGGGTGGAGGACGGAGAACTATTGTTTTGGTAGAAGGATTTGTTTACTTCAGCGTTAGTTTAGTCACCAAGACATCATGGTCCAAAGGACCTGTCCCTATGCTTTACTGTTCTACATTCTCTTAAATGAAGGGAGGGAGACACCAAAATCCTCCGTTGTGTTTGTGATGAAGGTCAGTAACCTCACTCAAACAGGTCACTGTTTACGTGGAAACCATAGCTGCTGCAAAATTGCAGGTCCTGATCCAAATTGCATCTGGCCCTCAGCTCCTTACAATAGTAATTGCCACTGGACTCTCATATTGTTATATATGGGACTGCTGTCTAGCTGTCAGTGTGGTCTAGCTCAATACAAAGCTGGTACTTAATCCACCCTTCACACGGTGTACATCCACCTTCTTGTATGCAAGATTGGGTATTGTCATGTCAGTAGACGAGTGTAAAGAAGAACAAAATGATTGTTACTCCGGAACATATTAGATTTTTGCATAGACAGAATTACGGGTTACGGGGAAAAGGCAGGTAGGTGGAGACGACTCCATGGCCAGATCAGCCATGATCTTATTGAATGGCGGAGCAGGCTCAACGGGCCAGATGGCCAACTCCTGCTCCTGTTTCTTGTGCTTATGTGAAAAACACGATTAAAGAAACGCAATAACCGTAAATACATAAGACTGGATTTTATATAGTCTGTACCTAAAGTGATGCTTGGTACAGGAATATCTGTACATAAGGTGACTCATTTTAAAGTAGTGGTGGTGTGAGTTGTAGGGTGGAGGTGTTGAACAGCCTTACTGCTTGTTGATTGCCAGTACAATTTGAAGCAGCATGTTAGCGTATTGCTATTACAGCACCAAAGAACTAGGTTCAATTCCCAATACTGTCTGCAAGGAGTTTGCACATTCTCCCTATACCCTTGTAGACTGCTTCCAGTTGCTCTGGTTGAATATATTGATCCTTCTGTACATTATGAACCTGTGTTATGTTGTTCTTCCAGTTTACAATAAAACTGGGCTGTCGATGTGAGCATAATTATGAATACGTTGATGAGCTGTACATTATATAAAAGTGTAGAAAAGAAGAAATAGAAGTGTGAGAGTTGAGAGGAGGTTCTCAAGGATTGTTCTGGGGATGAAAGGGTTACCATATGAAGACTGGTTGAGGGCTCTGGGCCCGTACTCACTGGAATTCAGAAGAATGAGGGTGGATCTCATTCAGCCCATCCAATATTGAAAGCCCTCAATAAAATGATTGTGGAGAAGATATTTACTATGGTGGAGGAGACTAAGACCAGAGGGCACAGCCTCAGAATAGAGAGGCATCCATTTAGAATGGAGATTAGGAGGAACTTCTTCAGCCAGAGGGTGGTGAATCTGTGGAATTCATTGCCACAGGCAGCTGTGGGAGCCAAGTCATATTTAAGGCAGAGGTTGATGGGTTTTGATTAGTCAGGGCATGAAGGGAGAAGGCAGGAGACTGGGCTGTGGGGCAAATAGATCACACACGACGAAATGGTGGAGCAGAATCGATGGGCCAAATGGCCCAATTCTGCTCCTATCCCTTATGGTCTTTGTATAAAACTAGCGCAAGGTGATATTGTAATAAATTCATACTTCCTTGCTGTGATTCATTATAAAGGTCAATACTCCTATAAACGATGTTGTTAATATTACAAAGCTGATGTGATGTTTATTGCCCTACTCTGTAAAAAATGTTATAAGCCTATTCCTACTTTGTGCTTTACTAAACTTTACTATTTAACTCTAGTTTCTGCTAATTCGATTAAACAAGTTAACTGGATCCTCTATGTTATAATGACGATGCTTGTTAATCCAGTTGTGGGCTAAAAAACTATGGCTGGTGTTACGTCCGTGGCCCCCTCCTTTGTGAGAATCACCAGATCACTGTTGGGTTGAGTCAAAAGGGGGCCCAGGACATGAGGGGGAGATGTGCAGGATGTCACGTTTCTCCCCCCCACCCCATAGCGATGTAAAGCTACGGGACATGGCCATTATCTCTTGAAGACAGATTTGTGGATTGAGATGCTCTGCTACGTGAATGCCCCCCCGGCAAAGTGGGCTGGTTGAGGGAGAGATTACATCACCCCCAACCTGATTGACATTTACGACCCTGCGAGTCAGAATAAAAGAGGGGCTGTAGGGACAACCCCTCAGACGCACCAGAAGAAACGTTAAGCGACCACGTAACAGCAGACGGTCATCGGAAACCAAGCCACGTGCGTTCAATTCCGTGGCTGGAATTGGTGGCTGAAACCACGGAAAACGGCTCTTTAGCTAACAACAGGGAAACCCGCTCCCCTGACTCAACGGATTGGCATCATAAAAGTCTTGGGCAAGTTTAAACGCCTCCCTCTCTTAAACCCAAAATGCTGCAGCCCGAACAAGCTAATGACTTTTATATTTCCATCAGACATTACATTATCCCCTAGACAACGATAGAGTTACGTTTTATTGGTTATGATCATACCTGCGCTTTAGATTTAGTATTGACGATGTATATTATCTGTATGTTTGCATTAATCTTATTTTTGTGCCCCTTTATCAATAAATACTTTTAAAAATAGTACCATCAGACTTCAATGGACCTCTCTATCTTTGCTGGTAAGTGACCCAGTTACGGGATTTCGTAACAGTTGGGGTTCTCGTCTTGGGATTTGACACCAAATTGGAGGGCCAGTGAATCGGGCCTGTAGGTCCAAAACTTGGATCTGGTTACGCGGGTAGCCAGACAGGAAACCAGCAATGATGGACGTGGGTGAATTTATAGAAAACCCGACTCTGGAGGCACTGGAGGTGGCCTCCAAATTGGACTTGATAAAATTGGCGAAGGAGTTAAACCTCGCAGGGGTGAGGTTGTCAATGAAAAAGCGGGAGGTGTGAAGGGCCATAACTCAGTATTATATTGGGAAGAATGTGTTTACAGCTGAGGTATTGGAAAATATCCCTGAAGAGGCACCCGCTAGTGGGACGGCTCAGTTAGAGTTGGAGAAATTAAAGTTGGAACATGCAATTAAGTTAAAACAGCGAGGGGAGGGAGGGAGGGGGAGAGAGAGAGAGAGAGAAAGAGAATGAAATGAGGTTAAAACAGCTGGAGGCAGAGGAAAAAGAGAAACAGGAAACATGATTTGGAGATGGAGAAGTTACGGCAGGAGCCACGAGTTCAGGGGTCAGACCGAGAGGAGCGGTTCAATGTTAGTCGAGAGTTGAGGCTGGTACCTCTGTTTGAGGAGATGGATGTGGATAGTTATTTCTTGCTTTTTGAAAAGGTGGCCGTGAATCAGAAGTGGCCCAGAGATCAGTGGGTGGCGCTGTTACAAAGTGTGTTAAAGGGGAAGGCACAGTGGGCATATATGGTGTTGGCTGGAGAGGAGGAGAGTTATGACAAAGTAAAGGCAGCCATTCTCCGGGGTTATGAGCTAGTACCTGAGGCTTAAAGACAAAAGTTTAGAAGTTTAAAGGAAGGGTGGAATCAGACGCATACCGAGTTTGCCTATGAGAAGGGTGTGCTCTTGGACTGGTGGTGCACCGCAGAGAGAGTGGGAGTAGATTGTGGGTGTCTCAGGGAGTTAATTCTGATTGAGGAATTTAAAGGGCGTGTTTCGGAGGATATCTGGACATATCTGAATGAGAAGCTGGATAAGTCCATCTCAGAATTTGCTAGGTTCGCAGATGAATATGCCCTCACCCACAAGACAAAGTTTTCCTCTAATAAAAGTACCCAGAAAGACCGTGGGAACAATCGAGAAAGTCCGCCGGCTGAGGCAGAGGTCCCGCCAGGAGCTAGTGGTAAGGTCGAGGGGGAAAGGCCAGACGGCCAGAGATTTCCGGGCTTGACCTGTTTTAATTGTGGAAAAGTGGGACATATTGCATCGTGGTGCTTTGCTCCGAGGAAAGAAACAGGAAAGGGGAAAGCAGCAGTCCCTATCGGATGTGCCGTGGTAATCAGTAGATCGACAAGAGAGCCCTGGGTAGACAGAGTACGAGAAGGGTCTGAGACTTGTCTGTCACACGGAACTGTGTCTGTGAGGGAGGGAGACACACCAGTTCATGTACGGATCTGGAGAGACACGGGGGCTGAGCTGTCGTTGATCAGTAGTAAGGTACTAGAGTTTGGTCGAAAGACGAGAATGGTAGCTGTAAAGGGAATAAGTAAAGGGACAGAAATGGTATCCTTACATAAGGTCATTATGGATTGTGAGCTGGTATCTGGACCAGTTGAAATAGGGGTGCGATCAGAATTCCTGAGGAAGGACGCGGACGTCCTTCTCGGTAACGATTTAGCAGGTGGTAAGGTTTGGGCAGCCATGACGATGGCAAGCCGACCGGTGAGTGCGGTGGTCCCGCCCCTAGATTCCCAGATCTACCCCGCATGCACGGTCACTCGCAGCATGTCGAGAGAGGCAGCTGAGAACGGGAGCAGTTTAAATCTGACCAGTTTCAATTTGGCCGAGATGTTTCTACCGACCTTGTACCATGAGGGTTTAGAGGGTGGTAAAACGAAGAGTAGTAAAGTAAAAGAGGGTAAGGGAGCGGAGGTAGATCTCCCCTTAGCGAGGAGAAAGGTCCTAGAGGCCGGAAATAAAGATGAGGAACCGCTGGAGCGGTTAAGAGGTCCAGAGTTGGACAGGGATGATCTGTCTGGTTTGGCAGAACTGTTTGAAGAAGTTGAAAATTCTAAAGGTGTTCCCGATAATGAAATGAGGGTAGTCCTAAAGGAAAAGGATGCCATTACCTTGAAGAAGTCTGCTGGGTTGGCAGATGAGGTTGTTTCAGCCCACGGGGTTGAGTTTACTCCGGAAGGGAGTTGCCCAGAGAGTAGCTGGGAGGATTGGGAGAACTTAGAATTTGAAAAGGGTACGGGTATTGAAAGCCTGGAAGAGGCCAGTGTCCCGTTTGAGTGTGTCCAAGATGGGGATGCACGTGGTACTAACCTAGTAACGGAGCTCAGAAAAAGTCTGAGGTAATTGATTCAGTGGAACGGGACGGCCGTCCTTGTGGGTCAGGTAGATTTGGTTCAGTGGGAAAAGGGTTAACCTTGGTAACCGTGGGAAGTGAGAGTTCCCAGGTGTTTGTGCTCGAAGGTGTGTTCAAAGTTAATGCAGAGTTTAAGAATGGGGGGATAAGAATTATCATTGAAGGAAACGGGAAATCTGTAGTTCCCAAATCGAATGAAGAAATTCTAAGCCCTGCAGATCGCTTACAGATTAAGCCGGAATATGACAGGGCCCCCCCCACACTATTGTTATTCCAGCGTGTGGTGTAAGAGGGCAGAATTTGAAATGCTGCTTGAGCAAGGAAGTCGAACTGAAACCACATAGTCTGAAGGGGCCTGACGAGAGGGTTAGCCACCTGTGTAAAATTACAGAGGGGGGTGGAAATTCAGAAGATGGGCTAAGTTTGGGACACGGTGTTGATAAAATAATTCCTATGGAACAGGCGGGCGAGGGTTTATCTTGCCACCTTACTCAAATTCCCCGGAAAAGAGGCGACGGTTAATGAGGACGCCATTTTTAAATAGCAAAGCCGGTTGTATGGGATTTCGACAAAGCCTGTGAATAATAAAGACAACTCCCTTGGAAGCCAGCCTGTTCAGTTCGAAAACGACCGAAAGACTAGTATTTACATAAACTTTTGTAGATGCGCGTAAGCTAAGAGCACACCTCCTTAGTTTTGTTGCTGAAAAAATAATAAAATAGGTGGTTATTAAATTGAAGTCTGATGCTACAAGACGTTAGTACAGTACAAGATGTTAAGATATTAAAGAAAATGACACTAATCGTTAACTGTCTGGATGCTGAATTGAGTGTATAACTGCATACTCTGTAAAAAAAAAACACTTTGGTGTTGTGTTAGATGCTAACACCCTGTAAGTCTCTGTATGAATTCGTTTTTTTCCAATGGTAAAAAACGCCCTGAGAAGAAAGGGGGTGTTATGTCCGTGGCCCCCTCCTTTGTGAGAATCACCAGATCACTGTTGGGTTGAGTCAAAAAGGGGCCCAGGACATGAGGGGGAGATGTGCAGGATGTCACGTTTCTCCCCCCCACCCCATAGCGATGTAAAGCTACGGGACATGGCCATTGTCTCTTGGAGACAGATTTGTGGATTGAGATGCTCTGCTACGTGAATGCCCTCGGGCAAAGTGGGCTGGTTGAGGGAGAGATTGCATCACCCCCAACCTGATTGACATTTACGACCCTGCGAGTCAGAATAAAAGAGGGGCTGTAGGGACAACCCCTCAGACGCACCAGAAGAAACGTTAAGCGACCACGTAACAGCAGAAGGTCCTAAAAATAGTACCATCAGACTTCAACGGACCTCTCTATCTTTGCTGGTAAGTGACCCAGTTACGGGATTTCGTAACACTGGCAAGATCTGAGTATTACGATGCTAGGGGAGCGGTTACTGTAATGCTTTTACAGCTCGGGACATTCTGGAGTTCGGAGTTCAAATCTGGTGCCTTTCTGTAAGGAGTCTCTGTACGTCCTCCCCATGAAATGCACGGGTTTTTTTCCCGGGTCCTCCAGTTTCTTCACACAGTCAGAAAGGCGTACTGGGTAGGTTAATTGATGGCTTTGTGGCAAAGTTTATGGATAATACAAAGATAGCTGGAGGGGCGGATAGTATTGAGGAAGCTGGGAGACAACTTAAGGACTTCAGTTGGGAGAATAAGGAATGAAGTAGCAGGTGGAAAAGAGTGCAGGAAAGGGTATGGTCCTGCACTTCACTTTCTAAATGAGGACCGAATTCAGAAATCAGAGGTGCAAAGGGAATTGGGAGTCCCGCCTTGAAAAAGAGTCTTGGTGTGAAACCTTGACTGTTATTCATTTCCATTGATGCTGCCTGACCTGCTGAGTTCCTCCAGCATTTTCTGTGTGTTGCTCCTGAATTTGAGGTGAAGGATTACCAAAAGGACAGCTTGCAAATTGAGTTGGTACTGAGAATGGCAGATGCAATGTTAGCATTCATAGTGAGAGGACTGGAATATAAAAGCAAAGATGTAATGCTGAAGCTTTATAAAGCACTGATGAGCAGTTTGGTGCCCCTTTTCTAAGGAAGGATGTGCTGGCATTGGAGAGGGTCTAGAGGAGGTTTACAAGAATGATCCAGGAATGAAAGTGTTAAGGTATGAGGACCATTTGATGGCATTGGACCTTTACACACTGCAGTTTAGAAGAATGAGGGGGGAATCTAATCAAAACTACCAAATAATGAAAAGCCTGGATAGAGTGGACATCAAGCGGATGTTTTTTATAATAGGGGAGTCTAGGACCAGAGGGCACTGCCTCAGAATAGAAGGACATCCTTTTAAAATAGGGATGAAGAGGAATTTCTTTAGCTAGAGGAATTAATTGCCACAGATGGCTGTGGAGGCCAAGTCATTGGGTATTTTTAAAGCAGCGATTGATAGATTCTTGATTAGTCAGGGTGTCACAGGTTACAGGGAGAAGGCAGGAGAATGGGGTTGAGAGGGATAATAAATCAGCCATGTTGAAATGGTGAAGCAGAGTTGATGGGCCAAATGATCTAATGCTGCTATCTCATGATTTTATGGGTGTGATGGGCTGAGGGACACATTTCTATTTTATGATTAAAACTGTTGTGTGGTCCCAAACTGACTATATTGTCTTTAGTAAGCCACACAATTTAAATTCAAGTAATATATCTGGAATAAAGAGCTGGTATCATTCAAAGTAATCCCAAGGGCTGATTGTAAAGGTCTAGTGCTCTAGTGCTTCAGGGAGGAAATCGAACATTATTACCCAGTCTGTCCTTGTATGTGACACTGGATCCAGTGATGTAGCTTAACTGCCACCCCCCCCCCCCCCCCATATGGCTTAGGAAACTAGCTTTTTAAAGAAAAGATTAGCTTTAGTTGTCATACATACATCGAAACAGAGTGAAATGTGTCACGTGCGTCAAATCAGATCACCATGATGCTGGTACCAACGGAGGCTGCCCACAACATTAACCTGCATGCCTTTGGAGTGCGGTAGGAAGCTAGAGCACGTCGTTATATCAAGTATTTATATAGAAATATATATATGTGCATGTACACACACGCACACACGCATACCACCTTCTTGAGGCATTGCTCCTTGAAGATGTCCTGGATACTACAGAGGCTGGTGCCCATGATGGACATGACTAAGTTTACAACTCTCTGAAGCTTATTTCGATCCTGTGTATTAGCACCCCCACCCCACCAGACAGTGATGCAGTATATCTGCATAAATTTGGGAGTGTTTTTGGTGACACACCAAGCTCCTAATGAAACATAGACTCTGTGGTGCTTGCCGTTGTAGCTGCATTGATACATTGGGACCAGGTGAGATGCTGACTCACAGGTCCTTGACTTTGCTGCCCCTCGGGTGCTGTAAATGTAGCGTTGTGCAAACTGCTGTGCTGAAACTATTTAAATGGGAAGTAAGCTAATGTTAATGCTACCAGCCTTGCTGATATCAAGTGACTAAATTTCAGTTTCTTTGTGTGAATCCGGTTTATTACATTAAGGTACAGTGAGGAACAGGCCCTTCTGGCCTTCCAGTTTTCTCTCTGCATGGAGCAGATAAAATTGGCAAGATCGAGTGACCCTGAATCTCCAGTAACGAGATCAAGAGACACAAGAGGGATCATTTCCCCACAGCCCACATAATTACATCCTAATCCTATCAGACTCCTTCTCCAGCCCTTTTCCAATCCCACCCACTTTATTTCTCTTCTGGTTTGTCCTCCTTTCCCCTCCCTCCACCCTTTTATTCTGGCATCTTCCGCCTTCCTTTCCAGTCCTGACAGAGGTTCTCGGCCCGAAACATCGACTGTTGGTTCATGACCATAGATGCTGCCAGACCTGCTGAGTCCCTCCAGTATTTTGTGTGTGTGTTATTGAAGTGTGCAGCTGCTCCTGCCCTGCCCTTTCACATTATCCTCCCTCTAAGCCTGGATTGTGAACGGGATGAAGACCGGCGATCATTCCTATCAGACCTGGACTCTATCATAGCTGAACAGAGTCCCGAGGGTCACTTATCTCTATTCAGCATTGGAGCCAATCACATCTGGGTGAAGTCACAAGGTCAGTCACTTCTGACAAGGGAAATCACATCTGCACATGGCCCTGGGAGGGGGCAGTGGGATCAATCACATCTATACTGGTTAAGACCAGAACCTTTATCATGGAGTACAGGGAGGTATTTCTTCCACAATAGTCATTACCTGATTGCTGCTTACCTGATTGCCCATCCAGCTGGCCCGGGTATGAGAGTGGATTACTCTTAAAATGCCAAGCTGATTTGGAGAGGTTGAGAACGGCTCCTTTGGCAGCAAAATCCAGGTCCAAGTGTGAGTTCGGACAATTTAAACACCAGCCCAGATAGACTGGGGCTCCTCTCTCTGCGACACTAAGGCTGTGTGACTGCTGTTGGCTGCTGTGCTTCGTGTCTGTGAGCTTTGTGGCGATTTGCCCCGCTAATATGGACTGAATGCTGAGGCTTGAGGCCTACTCAGGGCTGTCACAGGGATTTGGATCTACGGATTCAATTTGGCTTGGATTGCTGTTGTTACTATCTTCTATTGTTTGCATGTTTTTTTTTCCCTTCTCTTCCTCTGTGCGTATTGGGGGTTGGTCTTTTTTTAAATTATGTTCTTTCGGGTTCCTTCCTTTGTGGCTGCCTGTAAGCAGACAAATCTCAAGGTTGTATAATTCCTGCATTATTTGGCAATAAGTATACTTTGAATCTCACCCTGAGTGCGCACAGAATTGGCAATTTTTATTTAGTTAAAATCAGAAAAATTCCTGAAATTGTAGGGTGGAGTTTGTTGTGGGCGGTAGGCAGGCGAGAGTGACAAGTGGACATGTGATATGTATATAGTGCCTTGAAAAAGTATTTAACACTCACAACTATTATCACATTTTACTGATGAAGCCACACTCAGGTTGGACGAACAACACCTTGTATTCCATCTGGGTAGCCTCCAACCAGATTTATTTATTTTCTCTCCCCTCTTTTTTCCCCTCTCTGCCCATCACTCTTTGCCTGTTCTCCATCTCCCTCTGGATCTCCCCTCCCCCTCTCTTTCTCCTGAGGCCTCCAGTCCCATGATCCTTTCCCTTCTCCAGCTCTGTATCCCTTTTGCCAATCACCTTTCCAGCTCTTAGCTTCACCCCACCCCCTCCTGTTTTCTATCATTTCGGATTTCCCCCTCCCCCCACTACTTTCAAATCTCTTACTATCTCTTTCAGTTAGTCCTGACGAAGGGTCTCGGCCTGATGCTGCCTGGCCTGCTGCATTCCACCAGCATTTTGTGTGTGTTGCTTGAATTTCCAGCATCTGCAGATTTTGTGTTCACATTTTACTGTCACATTTTCTAAATTTAAAATAGATTGAAGTAGGATTTTTTGAGCTAATCTACAAAACATTCTGCCTCATGTCAAATCAAAATAAAAATTCCAAATTTGTTAAGTTTACTAAAAGTTAAAAGAACAAAATTGTGAGGCTGAATAGGCATTCATCCCATTTGTAAATACTATGCTATCTTTCCTCAGGTGCAATACCGTATATTACTTTACCAACTCATCCAATTTGTTGATGTAGAAAATTAGAGGATCACCTATTTTCAATAATTATCCCCTCTCTCTTAAGGTCAAACAGTATGGTAGGTTTTCAACAGATCAAACCAAATGAAAACAAAAAAAAAACATTTAAGATAAGTTAGGGAAACGATTATAGAGAAGCAAATAGCTGGGGAAATATACTAAATCATCTCAAAGACCATGAACATACCTCAGTGCAGTCCATTGTAAAAAAAAGAGGAAAAAATATGAAAGCACAGCTGCACTACCTAGGTCAGGCCACCTTTGTAAACTTACAGAATGCCATTAAAGAATGGAACTTGTAAGAGAGACTAGTGTGACATGTCCTTGAGTGGCCCAGTCAGAGTCTTCACCCAATCGAACATCTCTAGCAAGACCTCAAGGTTGCTGTCCTCTGCTGCTCCCCAAATGGCACAGCTTGAGTAATCCTGCAAGGAGAAACTGGCAAATCTTGCTCCATCAGGTTGTGCAGAGCTAATAGAGACTTATCCAAAAAGACTACTGGCTGCGAGAGGTGGTTCAGCTAAGTACTAAATAAAGGGGGCTGAAAACTGCTGGCATTTCAGTTCCTGAATTCTTAGTTTTCTGGGCTTTTCAACTTTCCTTGTTTTTTTGGGCTGTGCTCTGGGAGCATGTGATTCCCAAATAGAAATTCACAGTTAAATTGATGAGAGTCCCTAGTTGTTATACCTACCTATGTGAACAAAGGGTTAGGGGGGGCTGAATACTTTTTCAAGGTACTGTATAATAGATATGCCCCCAGGGGTTAAGATGTTGAGAAGTTGCAGCTTCTGGTGGCTCCCTGAGGCTTCCCTTTTGTTTTCTTGTTTATTCTTTCTTCTGCAGTGATTGCCGATCGTTGTAGGCTGAGACAGGGTGGATTAGAGAAGAGGCAATTTTGCTGTAAAAATTCATCAGTCTTTTGGAATACCATTGCTTTGCTTTGAATTTATTGCTCTGGGGAAAGAGAGAGAGACAAGTAAATGCAGTGGAGCTCACGAAAGCCTTGTGCAATGTGTATGGGTAGGATGTCCTGTATTTCCCAGCATGCCCCTCACTTCGACAGGCTCCTGTGATTAGAGGATCGGACACACTGGCCTCTTCTGACTTTTCAAAGTGGGCCCCACCATCATTACCAGCCTATTATTTACAGCACTAACTCACCTCCTGCAGTATCAGTGGCTCTGGAATGTCCCAGACTTGCCTGCATTGGCAGAGAGTGTGGGGGGTTGGGACGGTAGCTAGGGTGAAGCGTAACATTAAAGCAGTCAGTTTGTGCTGGGAATCCCTCAGGTCTGATGCCAGCAAGGAAAGTTGTGACAAATTCAACAAACCTTCCGTATTTTGGCAGGTCTGTGAAAAAAGGTGAACACTTCAGTGTGTTTAGGCTTGACCTGGTTGGTTATTCGGTGACCAGCACTGATGCTATCTGCATAGGTGTATCTGGCTCAGCAGGTTATGTTCAGTATCAGTCTGAATGCATCGTGGCTAACTTGTCAATGTTGTGATGGTTGAATACCACCCTCTTCCGTACTGATGCACAAGGACTAGGTTAGCACAACACTTTACAATACAGGCGACCCGGGGTTCCATTCCCGCCACTGCCTGTAAGGAATTTGTCCGTTCTCTCCGTATGGATTTCCTCTGGGTGCTCCAGTTTCTCTCCCCTCAATCTAAAGACACACCGGTTGTAAATTGCTGAGTGATTAAATCTGGGGATCGCTGTGCGACATGGCTCGAAGTCAGGAATGCCCTATTCCGCACTGTATCTCGATAAATAAATTAATAAGTTTTAAATTTGTACGTAAAGGCAGAGTGCATGTAGTAAATGCTCCATTGGAGTTCATTTCTGGTCACCTCATTATAGGAGGAATGTGGATGCTTTGGAGAAGGTGCAGAGGAGGTTTACCAGGATGCTGCCTGGATTAGAGAGGGTGCAGAGGAGATTTACCAGGATGCTGCCTGGATTAGAGAGCATGTCTTATGAGGGAAGGTTGAGTGAGCTCGGGCTTCTCTCTTTGGAGTGGAGAAAGATGAGAGATGACCTAGACCATAAGATATAGGAGCAGAATAAGGCCATTTGTCCCATCGAGTCTTCTCTGGCATTCAATCATGGCTGATCCTTTCCCCCCACCCCCCAGCCCTATGCTCCAGCCTTCTCCCCGTAACCTTTGATGCCATGCCCAATCAAGAACCTATCAATCTCTGCCTTAAATACACCCAACAACCTGGCCTTCACAGCTGCCTGTGGTAACAAATTCACCACCCTCCTAGATAAAGAAGTTTCTCCACAACTCGGTTTTAAATGGACATCCCTGCATCCTGAGGCTGTGTCCTCTTGTCCTTGACTCCCCCATCATGGGAAACATCCTTTCCACATCTCCTCGAGGCCTTTCAACTTTCAAAAGGTTTCAATGAGATCCCCTCTCATCCTTCTAAGTTCCAGTGTGTACAGGCACAGAGCTATCAAATGTTCCTTGTATGAAAACCCTTTCATTCCTGGACTGAGCTGACAGAGTGGACAGCCAGTGTCTTTTGCCAGGGGAGAAGTGGCTAATATGAGAGGGCATAATTTGAAGGTGAAGGGGGAAAGAATGGGGTTTATATCAGAGGTAGGCTTTTTATGTAGAGAGCGGTGGGTGTATGAAACACACTGCTAGGGTTGGTAGAGCTAGATCCATTGGGGCTTTTGAGAGACTTAGATGGGGCACATGGGTGAATGGAAAGTGGAGGGTTTTGTGGGAGGGAAGGGTTAGACCAATCTTGGAGTAGGTTAAAAGGTTAGCACAACATTGTGGGCCGAAGGGCTCTTAGTGAGCTGTGCTGGTACCGTTCTATGGTGTGCCCACAGTGGAAAAGGTAAATTGTTTGGGGTGGCAGCTGGGGTGTCAGTACAATGCACAGCACTGTCCAGGAAACTTTGGAGCTTTTGGAAGGTTGATGGAGCTGTACTCATTGGAGCAAGCAGGAGAGCTTTTCATCTGACCGCTGCCTTGCTGATGGCGGAGGCTTTGGTGAGTCCGGACAGAGAAGCAAGAGTGTTGACATGTGAGTCACAGCTGACACTAATCAATAAGCTTTGTAACCAAAGTCCTGGTGACAGCAGAATATCAAGTTTATCGCCACTGGCATGTGTTGAGAAATTTGTCATATTGTGGCAGCACTACAGTAATTATCAATTACAATAAGAATACATAAAAACTAAACAGAGCAAAACTAGTGAGGCAGTGTTCACTTTCTGTTCTGAAATGGAGTGGAAGAAGCCGTTCATTTCTGCACCTTTGGGCTGCTGTACCGTGGTGATGAGAAGAGGCATGTCCTGGATGCTGAGGGTTGTTCATGGACACCACCTTCTTGTGGCCTTTCGAAGATGTCCTCGGTGGTGGGGAGGCTAGTGCCTATGAGTTTACAGCTCTCTGCAGCTTTTTCCAATTCTGAATCTCCAGTCAGAATTCGACCTTAGAAGTTAATGTAGACTTGGCAAGTCCTCAAAAATGCTGACAAACTGATATAGGTGTGCAGTGAAGAGTATCCTGACTGGTTGTGTCATGGCCTGGCACAGAAACACCAATACCCTGAAGCAGAAGAGTGTACAGAACGCGGTGGACACGGCCCAGTCCATCCCAGGTAAAGCCCTCCCCACCACTGAGCACATCTACAAGTGGCCCTGCCATAATAAAGTAACATCCATTATCAAGAAGCCGGCCATGCTCTCTTCTCACTGGTACCATTATGTAGGAGCTACAAGAGCCTCAGGTCCCACACCACCAGGTTCAGGAACTGTTATTACCCCACAAACATCAGGCTCCTGAACCAGTGTGGATAACTTCACTCACCACAATGGGCCTCAGGTCCCAAACCACCAGGTTCAGGAACCGTTATTGCCCCACAACCATCAGGCTCCTGAACCAGTGTGGATAACTTCACTCACCACAATGGGCCTCAGGTCCCAAACCACCAGGTTCAGGAACCGTTATTGCCCCACAACCATCAGGCTCCTGAACCAGTGTGGATAACTTCACTCACCACAATGGGCCTCAGGTCCCACACCACCAGGTTCAGGAACTGTTATTACCCCACAACCATCAGGCTCCAGAACCAGTGTGGATAACTTCACTCACCACAATGAGCCTCAGGTCCCACACCACCAGGTTCAGGAACCGTTATTACCCTGCAACCATCAGGTTCTTGAACCAGTGTGTATAACTCCTTTCTCCTCAACTCTGAACTGAATCCACAACTTACAGACTCACGTTCTCAGTATTATTGAGTTATTTTTATATATGTACTGTTTGCATAGTTGTCTTTTGCACAGTGTTTGTTAGTATTATGCATGGTCTTTCATATTCTATTTCTTTATTTTCTCATAAATGCCTGCAAGAAAATGATTATGGTGCCATATAAATATTTTGATAATTTAACTTTGAACCTTGCTCTCCATGGTACATCTGTGGAAATTTGCTAGAGTCTTTGGTGAAACTTGGAATTCTAGTGACCAAGTGACAGTGGCCTTGTGATGGCTATGTTACACTTTGACCTGAACTGCTTTCCTTATTTTGTTTGTTTGAGGCAATTTGGGAAATTCCTTTGGAAGGACTATTACATTTTGAGTGGATTCTCAGTAGTATCAATTTCCTTACCACTGAGTGCTGTTTTATTTCAGAGCAAGCTGCACATGGAGGGCTTCCGCAGTCTGAAAGAGGGAGAGCCAGTGGAGTTTACATTCAAGAAATCGTCCAAAGGTTTGGAATCAATACGGGTAACAGGTCCTGGCGGCACCTCCTGCATCGGGAGTGAAAGGAGGCCTAAAGGGAAGAATATGCAAAAGCGGAGACCCAAAGGGGACAGGTGAGATGGTGAGGGGAGTGGTGGGCACAGCTCTCTGAACAGCACATGATCCCAGTCACCTCTTGTCCTCAAAGCCTTGTATCGGAGCCAGTGTTTCGTTCCATCCCAAATGCAGGATGGGAGGCAGCAGAGAGGGGAGATGGGGTGTGAAGTGGAGATAAATTTGTCATCACTGCAGTAAGGCAAAACTCTACCTACCAAGGATACTCGCCATCCAGCTTCACGTGAGGTGATGTGGTTTCAAGCTTCTGCAAGGTGGCGTAGTGACTTCACAGCGCAATTCCCGCTACTGTCTGTGAGGAGTTGTACGTTCTCCCGTCATAGCCTGGGTTTCCTCTGGAATAGCTCCGGTTTCCTCCCACAGTCCAAAGACCTACCCGTTGATAGGTTTATTGGTCATTGTAAATTTTCCTGTGATTAGGCTCGGGTTAAATCGGGTTTAGCATGGCTCGAAGGGCTGGGAAGGTCCTGTATCTCAGTCCACCTGGAGTGACTCAGAAGCACGGTATTCTAAGGGTTGGTTCCTATGGCACTCAGAATGAAATGGGTGGGAGTACATAACATAAACATAAGAACATAAGAGATAGGAGCAGGAGTAGGCCAATCGGCCCCTCAAGCCTGCTCCGCCATTCAACAAGATCATGGCTGATCCAATCTTAACTCTAGTTTTCACCGAATCCCAGAAGTCAACAGTGCCAACCAACAGGGCACCATGCCGCCCATTTTATTTTATTATTCATCCCGCCCAAACCCATGTGATCACCCGGGGAAAGAGAAACACCGATTTGCCAATTGAGGAGAAAAAATCTGGAAAATTCCTCTCCGACCCATCCAGGCTATCGAAAACTGGTCCAGGAGATCACATGGCTGATCTAAACCTAGCCTCATGTCCACTTACCTGCTCGCTCACCGTATCCCCTAATGCCATTTTTATCCAGGAAAATGTCTAGCTCCGTTTTGAATTTATTGAGTGTAGTAGCTTCCACAGCTCTCTGGGGCAGTAAATTCCACAGCCCCACTTCCCTCTGAGTGAAGAAATTTCTCCTTATCTCAGTCCTGGAACGGCATCCCCTTATTTTAAGATTATGCCCCCTAGTCACCCCCTAGAGGGTGTTAACTGACTTAGATGCAGAGAATTGGGCAGGTTTGAGATTAAGACACTGGGGAGCTGTAATGATGTCAAGCAGTGAGTCAGGTTTAAGTCAGTGAGCTTTCATGAAGCAGCAGTTAATGAGCTGAAATGTACTTAACCTTTCGCTGGCGGCCTGAGGAGAACCACTGGTGAGGTGCCGAGCAGGTTCATGGCCCGCATCGGAACACAAAACGTACGGAACACTCCGAAATATCAATTGGGGGCATGATTGTGATTATTGGTTGAGGCATTGTGTTCTAGAGTCAGGCAGGCATGTTGTAGTTTATTAAAACTCTGGTTAGACTGCCTCTGGACTGTTGTATTCAGTGCTGGTGGTTCTTGTTATAGGAAGGAAGTGGAGCCATTGGTGAGGGCGTGGAAGGGGTTTACCAGATGCTCCCTGGATTCAAGGGTATGACCTATAAGGAGAAGTAGGACAAACTTGGGTTGTTTTCTCTGGAGCACAAAGTTTGAGGGGAGACCTGGTAAAAATTTATAAGAGGCTTGGTAGACAGCTGGTATCTTTATCCTGGGAAAGAGTGATTTCAGGTGAGAGACGGCAAGTTGAAAGGAAATGTGTGGCGCAGGTTTAGATTGCTATTATATATCTTCTACACGAACAACCAACTCACCTAAGGATGTGCTGCGGACGGCCCATGAGTCTTTTTCACAAGATGGTGGCCATCTAGAATGCGAAGTGGTAGTGGAGGCAGGCACGATGGATATAGTTAAGAGGCAGTTGGGCATGTGAATGCAGAGAATGGAGCTAGAATGGAACTGAATCTGGGTAGGCAGAAGAGAATAGTTTAGCGAGGCATTTAATTACTAGTTTAATTAGTCTGGCACAGCATTGTGGGACAAAGAGTCTGTTCCCCTGCTGTATTGCACTCCGTCTGAGCTCCTGCTTAGCAGCTGAGCTGGGGGACATGTTGCATTTTATATCTGCTGCCTGCCTGTCCTGCACCCCTCGCTCGTGTCAGACGTGACTGGGGTAATTGTTTCTGCTCCATCTAGTGGGTTACTGAGCTTGTTGGAGAGGTAAGTGAAAGAAAAGTTGAATAAAAGTTTTTTTTTAAACTATTTTTATGAGTTAAATTATGAGACCTTTTGAGCGTTTTGGGGGTTCTGCTGCCTGAAATCGGGGGATAGGATTGAGGCCCAAGCTGAAGGAAGCCTCGAAATCATGGGGTCCCAACCTTTTTGTGCCATGGACCAATAACATTAAGCAAGTGGTCTGAAGACTCCAAGTTGGGAACCCTTGCTCTAGGAGGTTGCCAAAGGTTCGTGCAGTCCTGGGGTCTAGCCGTGGCAGAGGAGTGTGAAGAACAGGCCGGACAGCTACGATCCAGCCATTGTTTCAGCAGTGAAACCAGACTTTCACCTTGCTTCTGTAGAAATGTCTGGGTAGGCAGAAGATGAATTGGAACAACAAGAAAGAAGAAAACCAGCAACAGAGGCAGAAAGAGACAGATAGCAGTAAAGAGAGAGAGAAAAAAACGGGCAGACATGGAGGAAAATAGGAAAATCTAAATCAAATTTCTGTAATTGCTATCTGAAGAAAAAGCCCCAGCCATCACCTGCACCCTGGCACATTCTCACCATGATTATTTCCACTTAGTGCTGTTATGGGCTCACCCCGGCCCAGCTCATCTGCTACAGAAAGCTTTATGCTCTGCCTTTGTTATCGCTGCAGTAACCCCACACTAACGGTAAGTCTCCAGTCTTTTACTATTAAACTACTTTGTTGCCTGAATCTTAACTCGCATCATCCCATTCTCCCCTGACCACTGTGCTCCCTGATTTAACAGAGCATCAATTTAAAATAAATAGAAAATCTCATTCCCTTCTATCAGTTTAACGTGCTCTTGGCCCTGCAGCCCTGCATTACGTGCTGTTCTAATTCAGGCCTCCTGTGTGTCTCAGCAGGAGCAGAGTTTAACTATGTAGGACTCTATGCCTCTCCGCCTCCCTTTTAATCTCTATGATGTACTTTAAAACCACTCTCCTCAATAATATGCCTATTATCATTTTTGGTGGTTTGGAGTCAAATATTTTTTGATTTTAAAAATCCCTGTTGCATCATACTGCTAATGACTTTTGACAATGAGACACAAGTACAGAATGAGACAGAGGTAGGGGATTAAGAGGGAAATGATGTAGAGAATGAGAGAGTGTGATGGGAAAGTTTGTCATTTATTTATTTATTGAGGTACAGTGCAGGATAGGCCCTTCCAGCCCTTCGAGCTGCATCATCCAGCAAACCCTGATTTAGCCACAGCTGAATCATGGGATAATTTACAATGACCTATTAACCTACCAACCCACACGTCTTTGGACTGTGAGAGGAAACTGGAGCACCCGGAGAAAACCCATGCATTCCACGGGGAGGATGTACAGACCTCCCTGTAGATGACGTCAGAATTGAACTGGAAACTCCACACCCCGAAATGGAACAGTGTCGCACTAACTGCAATGGTATTTTGGCTCCTAGTTGGAACATAAAACATGGAACCTAGGACAGTACAGCACAGGAACAGGCCATTTGGCCCACAATGTTGTGCTGAACCAGCTAAAGAGCAAATCTAAAACACCCAAACACTACTCCCTCCTACCTACACCATGTCCATATCCCTCCATCTTCCTTGCATCCATGTGCCTGTCCAAATGTCTCTTAAAAGCCTCTACCACCATTTGCCTTTACCACCATACCAGGTAGTGCATTCCAGACATCCATCACTCTCTGAAGTAATAAAACTTACCCCTCACATCCCCCTTGAACCTACTCCCTCTCACCTTCAATGTATTCCCTCTGTTGTTAGATAACTCAATCCTGGGAAAAAGACACTCCCTATTTACTCTATCTATGCCTCTGATAATCTTGTAGAGCTCTATCAGATCTCCCCTCAGCCTCTGCTGCTCCAGAGAAAACAACCTGTTTGTCTGGCCTCTTGTGATAGCATGTGCTCTCTAAACCAGGCAGCATCCTGGTAAACCTCTTCTGCGCCCTCTCCAAAGCCTCAACATCCCTCCTATAGTGGGGACACCAGAACTGTATGTAATACTCATACAGTTGTTGGGGGGGCTTTCAATTGTTTGAGAGGATGAAAAATAGGGTAGGGGCTGGTGAGGATGGTTAACTCCCTGAGGGTACATAGTTTGTTTGGGAAGTGCCC
Source organism: Hypanus sabinus (assembly GCF_030144855.1). Taxonomy (NCBI): domain Eukaryota; kingdom Metazoa; phylum Chordata; class Chondrichthyes; order Myliobatiformes; family Dasyatidae; genus Hypanus; species Hypanus sabinus. The sequence goes on from NC_082735.1 coordinate 35,779,863, forward strand.
TAGTGACCTTATCCCCCCCCTTATCAGTGTGATTGATTTTCATTTAATATTTCCACGGTGACGGAGACTGATGACATTGATTAATTGAGCCCCAATCTCCTTTGTGTTTATTTACCAATTGAATCTCATGAATAATTTATTTTGCATCACTCATTTAGTTGCCTTCAAAGGTCAAGAGGCGATGATTAAAGTAGGATGCCCATTTGGGGACATCAGCTCTCCAATACTGCCCAAAGCTTCATTCAAATTTCTTATTTTCCCTGAGTTTTATTTAATTGAAGTAATGCCATCACTGGAGAAGGAAATTCCTGATTTCTGATCATTTCCAGGAAAGTTCCGGCCTTGATGTACCAATAGCCATCATTAGAGACCTCCCAACTCCAGTTGCCCTCCCCTGCCTCAGGGCATTCACTTGCTTGACCTGTCAATCATCATGGAAGTGCAAAGAGAAACTTCAAGGCACCCTAAAGCACTTTAGTGCCAAAGCCTTTGAAGTGTACTCATATTTGTAAAGCAGGAAATGTAGCAGCCAGTTATAATCTTGAGGATGACCACGTAGTCTGTTGATGTTCGTTAATGGATCAGCTTTGGGCCAGAACAGGTCATTGCTGTGGAGAGCATTTGAACCAACTGCATCACTGGCTGGAATGGGGATGGTGCGGGAGTGGGGTGGTGGCACTACGTAAACTCAAAATAGCTGCAGAAAGTTGAGAAACCTCCATCATGGGCACTATCCTCCCCAGCATCCAGGACAACCTTCAAGGAGCGTTGCCTCAAAAAGGTGGCATCCGTCATTAAGGACCCCCATCACCCAGGACATGCCCTCTTCTCATTGCTACCATCAGGAGCCTGCAGGCACACACTCCATGATTCAGGAACAGCTTCTTACCCCGCCATCAGAGTTCTGAATGGACAATGAACCCGTGAACGCTACCTCACTACTACTTTTCTCTCTTTATGCACTATTTATTTAGTTTAACTTTTTCATATGCTTGCTGTAATTTACAGTTGTTATTGTTATGTATTGTAATGTACTGTTGACACTGAGGCAGCAAATTTCACAATATATGCAGTAATATTAAACCTGATCCTGATCTTTTCTGAAATAGTGCAGATTTGTTTGACACCCATCTGCTAAGTTGAACGGGGCTTGGTGGATGGATCTCTAATTATGGTGCATCTCCTTGGTAATACATTGGAGATTTAAAACAAATCATGTTGAGGTTCAGGATCAGGGTATTAGAGGAAGGAAAGTGCTTTGGGTCAATGTCCATTTAGAAATCGGATGGCAGAGGGGAAGGAGCTGTTTTGAGTCGCTGAGTGTGTGTGTCTTCAGGCTGCTGTACCTCTTCTCTGATAGTAGCAATGAGAAGAGGGCACGTCCTGGGTGGATTGTCTATTGTAGATTGCTCTCGGGGAAGTGGTGGTGAGCTGACTGCTTGAATCTCTGCAGTCCTTCTTGGTGAGGGTTTCCCCAAAGCATTTGCAGAAGTTACTCAGTCCTATGTTTAATTTTACCAAAATGTGTATATTGATGGTCAATACTCCACAGTGGGAACATCGTGGCCTTGATGTTTATTTAACTGGGCCAGAATCGGCATTGGAAATATCCCAAAGATTTTTTACTATCAAAATGCCCCAATGACTTGATCTGATTTGCTTGTAACGTTGCTCAGATTAATTTCTAATCATCAGGATCTTCTGGACTAACAATAATGGGTTGCCGTAAGATGCAGGAGTAGAACTAGCCCATCAAGTTTGTTCTGCTGTATGGTCACAGCTGATTTACTTTCCCTCTCAACCCCATTCTCTGTTTACTCTCCATAAATTTTGATGCCCTTACTAATATAGAACCTATCAATCTCCATTTTAAATGACTTGTGTCTGTGGCAATGAGTTGCATGAACTCTCAATCCTCTGACTAAAAGAAATCTTAATCTAAAGGGATGTCCTATTCTCTGCTACTTCCCCACAAACGGAAACATCCCCTCCACCTCTACTCTATTTGGTAATTTTCAATGAGAACCCCGCCCAGGCCCAGAGCTATCAAATGCTCCTCGTACATTAACCCTTTCATTCTGGAATAAATCTCAAAACTCCACCTGGGTCCTCTCCAACACTAGCACATCCTCCCTCAAATAAGGGGCCCAGAACTGTTCACGATATTTCAAATGTAGTCAAACCAATGCCTTATAAAACCTTAACACTACATTCTTGCTTTTATATTCGAGTCCTCTCAAAATGAATGTTAACATTGCGTTTGTCTTTCTCACCACCGACTCAAAATGCAAGTTAAGCTTCATGGAATCCTGCACAAGGTCTCCTAAGTCCCTTTGCAGCTTTGAATTTACCCCGTTTAGAAAATGGTCTATGCCATTATTCCTTCTACCAAAGTGCATGACCGTGCAATTCCCGACACAGTATTCCATTTACCACTTGGACCATTCTCCAAGTCCTTGTGCAGACTCTCTGCTTTCTCATGAATACCTGCCCCTTCACTTATTACCCGCAAACTTTGCTACAAAGCCATCAATTCTATCATCCAGATCATTAACATTATATCCTGCAAAGCTGTGGAACCCGTGAAACATCACTAGCCCCCAGCAGCCAATCAGAAAATGCCCCTTTTACTCCCACTCTTTGCTACCAGTCAATCAGCCAGTGCTCTGCCCATGCTAGTATCTTTTCTGTAGCACCATGGCCACTATCTTGTTCAGCAGCCTCATGTGCAGCACCTTGTCAAACGTTTCCTGAAAATCCAAATGAACAACTTCTACTGTCTTTTCTTTCTCCATCCTGCCTATTATTTGCTCAAAGAATTCCAACAGACTTATCAGGCTAGATTTCCCCTCAAGGAAACCATGGTGATTTTGGCCTGTTTTACCACGTGCTTCTGCAAATTACCTTATCATTCTGATGTGAACTTAGGAAGCACTCCCCAATATCAAAATGCCAGGCTTGAAATTATGCTTGGGTTTGAATGGCAAGCTGAAGGAGATACTTACACAACCAAGGTTTGGTTGAAAATGGAGAAGTTACATTGGAGAGGTTAAGGACGATCAGATATCATCTTAATTAGAGCCAAACCATTCAAGGTGAAATCTGAAAGCAATTTTCTACAAGATGGAAAACTGGAAATTTCTCTCCCAAACGGCAGATGGGATATGTTAAGAATAAGTCTGAGGTTTTATTTTGCATACAGGATTGAGGGATAATATAAAAAAAGGCAGGTAAATGGAGTATGAAATGAAATCTATGATCTGACATTGGAGAGGGTTCAAAGGAGGTTCATGAAAATGATACCGGATTGAAAAGGTTATCATATGAGGAGTGCTTGGCTCTGGGCCTCGACTCACTGGGATTCAGAAGAATGAGTACTGACCTCAGTGAAACCTATTGAATGTTGAAATCCTTGATAAGGGTGGATGTGAGAAGATGCTTCCTATGCTGGAAGAGTCTAAGACTAGAGGACACAGCCTCAGAATAGAGGGGCATCATGTAGAACAGAGATGAAGAGGAATTTCTTTTGCCAGATATTGTTGAATCTCTGGAATTCATTGCCACAGGTCGATGTGGAGGCCAAGTCATTAAATATGTATATGGGTAGTGAAGAGGTTAATAGATTTGTGATTGGTCAGGGCATGAAGCGATATGGGTAGAAGGGAGGAGATTGGGGCTGAGAGGGCAAAATGGATCAGCCATGATGAAATGGCAGTGCAGACTCGATGGGCCAAATGGCCTAATTCTGCTCCTATATCTTATGGTCTTGTAATCTATTTGAATGGAAGAACAGGCTCAATGGGACGAATGCCCTTCTGTTCCTCTGTATTAACCTGCATTTATGATACCTTGGCTAAATCTCATGATGTGGGGACAGAATCTGATTTGTGAGAGTAGATAAGTGCACCTGTGCACTTTCCTGCAGTAGCCTTGAAGACTGGGACAATATTAGAACCTGGCAAAGGAGGAACAAGAAACTGATAAAGGCAGGTTAGAAAAGGACTGGGAACCTTTTTAGGTAACTATAAAGGAAAAGAGTAGTGAGGATAAAAGTGGTCTGATAACACAAGATCTGACTGGATTTGGAATAAGGAAATTATAGAGGAAATAAATGAAGATGTTGGATCCATCTTCATTGAAACAAATCAAAATCTTGCGGAGCATATTAAAGAATCAAGCGTCCAGAGAGAATGAAAAACTGAGAACTAAGTGTTTGTCAAAAAATTGTGCCAGATAAATTGATGAGTTTGATGAATCTGCTGTAATTCCTTCTGGACTTGGGTTTTTTTTGGAGAACTCTGTGGTTCATGCTCCATGTTACCCTTTTTCTGCCGTTTGTGCCAGTCAATCAAGGCGCTTTGGAGCGGAACTGTCTCTGGCTGAGGCCTGCACAGCGCTAAACTGAACTGACTGAATGGCTGTCACTCCTGGACTGTTTCGGGGACTCTGCGGTTCGATGTTTAATATCCTGTGTGTTATTTGTTTGCTTTTGCGGTTTGCGTGATTTGTCCTTGTCTTGTGCGTCAGATGCTTGATGAAAAGGGAAAGGACTGAAGGAGGAGGAATCTGATGGGAGAAGAGAGTGAACCATGGGAGAAAGGGAAAGAGGAGGGAGATGATGGGCAGTTGAGAAGAAGAGAATGGGGAATGGAAAAATATGCAGTCATTCACCTTGGTGCACGTAACCAAAGCATGGAATATTTGTTAGATTAGTGGTCACCAAACTTTGATCCCCTAGCTCGGCCTTAGTGAAAGGCAAGGTTGACCTACTAAATCATTTAGAGAAAAAACAGCTCAGATTTTACTTCCAACTTGAGGCCCTTCATTTGGGCTAATTGTATTTTAATTACATAAAATGCTTTTGTCAAACTTTGAAATTAATTCAACCAAGAAAACACTGCAACTAGCATATCAAACAGGCCATAGTGGCGTCGAGCTCATCCAGTAACGCCTTGAATAAGCGGTGCTGAAGCGCTTTTGCTCGAATCCAGTTTATCAGTTTGACCACCAGTGTCATTACATGAGAAAAGTCGACGAACTTCCCAGCCGAGGCCTGCTGATGAATCACACAGTGATAATCCAGGAAGTCGGGAAAATCAGGCTCATTATGGCACAGTGCTACAAAACCAACACACACACCGTCAGTAGTAATTGCCACTAGTTTATGAATGGGGATGTCATTTTCACGGACATTTTTTAAAAACTCATTGTAAATATCCTCACCTCTCGTTCTCTCCTTTAAGTGCAAAGGAGTGAGGAAGTCCTCCTTTGTTGTAAAATCCTGGAAAGCCATTCTGACAAACAGCTGTTTGCATTACATCTACGGATTCATCAAACTGTCGTGAAAAACATTCACAGAGTGACAAGTCCTTTAACACTTGCGATCCACGTCCTCTGAGCCTTCAACCCCGACTTCAGCTCCTCAGCTTTTCTGGTATTGGTAAACTTACTGAGACACTAGTATAAGTGGTATGCAAGCTAATGACACTACTGTATTTGTTTCCCATTTCTTTACACTTGGGGAATATTGGAATTTAAAGGGTGAGAAGTTATGTAATGTGAGCATTATAAAGATAAGTTAATACCAATTAGGATCATGGTAAAGCTGTTTGTAAAGAGAGGGTTGCGGGGTTTTCCTTCCGGTCTTTTCTGCGCATTATTGAAAACCTCTGTATACGAAAATTGTTTTACCGTCCGAGATAAAGTTGTTCCCTTTGGGCATGAAGTTGTCGAGTGGTCCTTTTTCAAAGTAGATGTTACTACATATTTGCATCAAAACATTTATCAGGCATAATGTATTTGTGTATTTATTTTTCGGGATCTACTGGGAAAATCTCAGGTCGACCGGTCGATGGCGATCGACTGGCTGGTGACCACTATGTTAGATGGTGACAACGGATAGCATTGATGTTCAAACTTATCAAGGTGTGCTTCAAGGCCAAGATGTTGCTGAGGGCCTGTGATGAGGGCAAATTTTGTGTGAACCTTTATTAAGAAACAGTTTGAAATCAGGTGTAAAGTCTATTATGAGTGCATTTGGCCTTGGTGTGAAGTAAAGTTCTAGGCTCCTTAGGCAAGATGCAACTACAGAGGATTACCAGCAAAAGTTTACTAGGTGAGAGAGGGTGGGTTGCTGTACGGGAGAAGACTGACTGAGTGCTAGATCTCACTGATAAACACGCACAACAAGGTGGACGCAGGGAAGGAATTTAGGACGAGGGCACAGTTTCAGAACAAAGGCTAGTTTGTCTAGGAGCAAAATGATAAGAAATTTGTTTAATTATCTATTGTGGTACGGGGCAGAATAGGTCCTTCCAACCCTTCGAGTTGTGACACCCAGCAACCCCTGATTCAATCCTAGCCTAATCATGGGACAATTTACAATGACCAGTTTGTAACACCCTTCCTTGAATCAGAAGGTTGTAGGGTCTAGCCTGCCCCAGAGGCATGTGTGTTAATAGCCAAGCCCGTGATCCATGCCCTAAACGTGATGTGTGTTGAAATTTTTGAGTGTATACTTATATTTGTTACAGTTTGTAAATTACCGTTCCATATAGTTGGGTGACTTTTCTACCGTCTGTGAGAAACTGGGATCCCTATTGAAGTACTGATATCATGTTGGGGGTTGAAGACTGAACCACTGCATTCTGTGTCCCATCAGGGAGGAGGCTACGTAGCGTCCATGCCAGGACCACCAGACTCAAAAACAGTTACTTTGCCCAAGCAGTAAGGCTGATCAACACCTCCACCCACTAACTCCACCACTATAGTACCTGTTAATCACCTTATGTACAGCCCACTGTCATTTCATAGACATACAATCAATCTAAGTGTATAAGCTATCATGTATTTATATTCATTTTGTGTTTTGTGTTCATTATCATTTGTGCTTCATCAGATCCAGAGTAACAATCATTTCATTCTTACACTTATGTACAGGAAATAACAAACAATCTTGAATCTCATCTTATAAATTAATTACAAAACTCTTAGCAGTGGGAGAATAGCCACAGATATTGGCACTAAAACTAAGTACATGCATGAGAGATTTTGGGCAAAAATGTTAGCTTGAACACCTTGCTATTCAAGGCATGACGGTGCCCTGCCGTTTTAATGGCGTGACACTGCCCCCTACTGTTTGCATTCAGTGAAGCGGGTGTAAATACCAGCTGAATTAACAAGCCTTGTTTGTAATCAGATTTATATGTATGTAAAGTATCTTTTTTTAACTCAGAGTTTTAAATAAAGGACTGAGAGTATTGTTAAACTCATTAGATACAGGTGGCTGTAATATTCACCCGATGTTCTTGGGGAAGGCAGGAAAACAAACCAGTGGTATGGCCATTAACATCGTGCCCCTTCAGCAGGGAGGGACCTGTAGTCATTGTACTATCAGCTTTACTGAGAAGGTGCTGAACAGGTAGATGGGGCTGTGCTGGTTGGAATAATAAGCAAAGGAAAGGGGCAGTGCCAATGGTGAGCTCTGTTGGAGAGGGACATTAAACTGAGAGTCCTGAATCTCGTTTACTCTTTTCCATTAATGCTGCCTGGCCTGCTGAGTTCCTCTAGCATTTTGTGTGTGGGTTGCTTCGATTCCCAGCCACTGCAGATTTTCTCCTGTTTGCAATTAAAGCAAAAGATCACTTAACTTCTCAGGTCAAGATGCAAGATGCCAAACCGTGCTTCCACATTCCCATCGTGTCTGTTATTACCAAAAATAGGAAAATCTGCCATAAAGCAGCAAAACAAAGTTTAAAGTAAATCTATTATCAAAATACATACTTGCCACAATGTACAAACCCTAAGGTTAATTTTGTTTTGGGCATACTCAATAAATCTATAGAATAATAACCATAACAGAATCAACGAAAGACCAACCAACTTGGGTGTTCAACTAGTGCGTAAAAGACAACAAACCTTGCAAATTCAAAAAAAAATTAATAACAGCATATGATGAGTTCTTGAAAGTGCATCTATTATTGGTCGTGGGAACGGGTCAAGTGACGCTGAGTGAGGTTAATCTCTTTGGTTTGAGGGGTAGTAACTGTTCCTGAACCTGGTGGTGTGAGTCCTGAGGCTCCTGTGCCTTTTTGCTGACGGCAGCAGTGAGAAGAGAGCATGCCCCGGGGATCGGCGGTCCCTGATATGGATACTGCTTTCCTGTGACGGAGTTTCATGTAGACATGCTCAATGGAGGGGAGGGCTTACCCAGGATGGACGAATTGCTTCGAGAATATTCCTCAATGCATTTAAAACTATATAGTTTGATTGGTACAATTCAAGTTTTGCTTCTCATTTATGTAAACATTCTCAAATCAGTTTCACTCAAGAAGCTTCAAGATTGTTTAGTGTCAGTTCCTGTACACAAGTGAAAGGAGAACTTGTGTACAAGAAATCCAGCTTTTAAAATAATACAAGCTGATTTATTAGTTACACTATATCTTAGTGGAAAGGAGTATTGTGGTTTAGTTTTAAGAGCCTATGCTTAATTTTCTGCTGCTTAGAACAATAAAAAGAATCCTAGCTTGGTGGAAACATGGTCGGTTTTATGCAGAACTCCAGCATTGTTTATAAACTTGCAGGAAAGCTCATGTAAACTTGGGTGACCAAGGTTATAATTTGAAATTCTCTGATTGCTTGGGTAATTTTGAACAAGTTGTGTTGAGGTGTAGAAGAATGGTGATTCCTGGATGAAGTATATTAATTCTTGTGCTTTTTGATTCTCTTTAGATGCTACAACTGTGGAGGCTTGGATCACCATGCAAAGGAATGTAAGCTTGCTCCCCAGCCCAAGAAGTGCCATTACTGCCAAAGTATTGGCCACATGGTGGCCAATTGCACAGTCAAAGCTACCCAGCAACAGCAATCCGCCAGTTCTCAGGGAAGGCAGGAAAACAAGCCAATGGCGGGGCCATTAACATCCTCCCCCTCGCCTACCACCCCACAGGAGACAGGAGGAGAATATAGCACCGCCCTGCTTCTGGAGGAGACGGGCGAGCACTTGGAAAAGCTGCTTCCTGAATGTGCGGAGGGTGCCCTGCAAGAATCTGCTGAGGAGCCGAGCAGGCAAGGCTCATGTTTACAGAACAGGACAAAGACCTGACGCCCTGTCAGTGCTGGGAACCACTTCAGGATCTAAAACTACCTCAGGTTCACCTCCTCTGCTGAGTCCTCAACCCAGCAGATCTCCAAAACAATCTAAAGACTTGATCATGAATCCAACTTCTACTCATTGTGACCATGAATAGGATTTGGATAGACATCCTCCCAAATGAAACCTTTTTAGACATCTTTCCTCAGTGGTCCCTATTGCATCCCACTCCTTCCCCTCACCAACTCCACTCTTATGCTATCCCACACCACAGGTATTCCTGGAGATTCACTTTATGCTGAGATCTTATTTTATGTCTGTTTTTCAAGAGTAAGAGGGTCATTTTCTCTTTCTTCATCCATTTTACAGCTTTTCACTTTCTCCTAAGTCTTATCGATAATGGTCAGACTAGCTGACCATTTTTTTTCACCCTTCTGAGGCCACCAGGCATAGGATTCTGACTATTGACAATCCAGCAATGGTTTCTTCACCCTATCCCAATAATCATTCTCCCACTACACAGCACCAGACTTTGCTTCACCAAACACAGTATCACCATGAAGATAAACTGACCTGCCTGTAAGGACTTTGAATACACAAGGACGTACACCCAAATAACTCTCAGTCCTCATTGCCTGGAGTGGTGAATTTTTAAGTGGAAGCTTTCCCTTCTTCTTAGGTGGGCAATTATGATGTGCTCCACATCTAGAAGATCTCACTTTAAACCTCTGGCAGATGAACAGGGTAACAACATAAAGCAAAGCCCCCAGAAGCACTTGATGGTAATAAAATACCAGTGCTTATAGACCACAGCATGATGGATTTGGATAATTTCTCATCCATGTTTCACAGTTTTTCTGAGTCTGTGGACCTGCAACTTTATTCAGTTACCTTTGCATGGAAGTACAGAGGATCTCAAAGCCGGCAATCAGGCTGTGAGATTCTTTTGAGTAGTTGTAACCAATAGCACAATGCTTTTTGAAGTATTTGCCCATTGAACCTCCCTTGAATTGGCTGAACTATGAACTGAACTCTCTTGTGCATTTTTCGCTCTCTCTCCTCTCTTCTCTCCCCCTCATGAAGTTGAATACGTGCATGCCTTCTCTTATAAGCAAGCAAGGCTATGTGAGATGAGAAGACCAGTGCAGAGGGGGCTCTGGTGAATGACCTGTTACACTTACCTGCTGCTCACTGGTGAGGTGGTCAGTGGGTTGAAATTTCACTCGTAATCAGATGATTGGCCAGTTAGCAACAGGAGAGCAATTTTTCCATTTTCCCAAAAGTTGATCCCAATCACGCAGTGAGATGTGTGATGAAGGTGTTACAGGGCTTTTACTAGGAGTGCTTAGTGGCTGAGAGAGAATTCTCATGCAGACCCAGGAGTAGACTGCCCAGTTCTCCATACTGCAGCGTTATTTCAGTCTTGTTTATCGTATTTTTTTTAATAACTGAATTCCTTTTTTACTGTTGGTTCCAGCAGTGGATGACATTGTTTTGACCAAACGATGAATTTAATCAGCGTGTTTAATATTTTGGCTCCATAAGTTGTCAAATAGATCCCCACCCTGTGCTGATCACTTCCAACCATCAATTGACAGGATTGTGAATGTCTCACATCTAGTCATTTATCCCATTCAGTCAGTGCTGTCGAGACTGACGTCTCTCCTCTATCTCCAGCTTCCCAGCGGTGACCATCTGGGGCAATTTCGGAGGGTGGTTGAATTGGGCAAGATAATGGAGGGAGGGTGGGTGTGGTCAGGGTCAAAACTGTATGATGATGGGTGGTTTCCCATCATCGAAATGGACATTAGTGAACCACCTTGCTTTTTAAAATGACAATCCAACAACTTCAAGGCCACTTTTCCAATAGCAGCTTTTTAAAAATATTTTGACTGATATCAAAATCTCATACTGGGATTTGATCGGACAGCTTGCCAGAAGCATAATTGGCGCCTCAACTAATCGATGGCCTGAATGGTGAGGGGGAAATGCCTGCTATCAATTAATTCCAGACAGCATTAGTTTTTTGGGAGACTTCTGCTTCTTGGGGCTTTGCAAGATAGGGAGATAATGGATCCAATCCCCATCATTACTTAAACATAGTGCAAGAAGAGAAATACTCTGCAGAGCCAGGGGCCAAGATCCCAGGAACCATCTTGAGGTTGTGCCCTTCTTTGTTGACCCTTTGGGGGATTGTGGGGTCATTGGTTTATAGAGATTAGAGCATGTAAGGCATTTTGGGGTTAATTTCCAGTCTGCTTCTGACCCAAAGGATTGGAGGTCCCAAAGGTGCTTCTACATCATTGGGATATCAAGGGAGATGAGTCTAGGTCCCACTACTCAGAGATTCTTTTCCTCTTGGTTTGGACCTCAGACATCATGTGGAATTCTGTTTCCCTGCTCAACCCTCTACCTCATTTTTCTGCCACTTGGGCTCTCTTGTGGCCCAGGACACACACCAAGCTCTGTATCAGACTGTGGAAACAGGGAGGTTCTTGCTCACTCACATTTCCAGTTCCGTTGGTACCAATGGTCCTACAGATTCCATCATTGGAAGCTGCTGATTTTGGAGAGTATCCAGGAGAGAGTGACAGCAAGCCAGAGATTCATCTAGTCTTTGATCCATAGCTGTACTTACCTGAGACTCTTAGAGATGTGCTTTACATCACAGATCTTGTTCCCAGTTTTGGCTATTTCCATTTGTAAATCTCCCGAGAGCTCCTCTTGACACTGTGATTCTACTTGCTCTCTTCCGACTAAGTTTAAATGATGTGCTCGAACTTTATCTCCACATCTACGATTTGGAGGGCAATTTAAATCAGCTTCATGCTGCCTCACTTTTACTAAAGAAATGTTGATCTCAGGTATTTTTAGCAATCACTGAGCAAATGACTAGATTTGAAATGGCCTTAAGAGAGCGTCACTGTGGGTACCATTTCCAGAGATAAGGGGTCAGTAGCTCACCGACATGTTTGAGAGGATGCAAGATATTTTTCCTGATCTTAGAAGTATTTTATCGCTCATAGTGTCTGCTGACTGTCAGCTACTGAATGTAAGTCTACCTTTAACCCAAGAATGCTGGTTGGTGCATCTCACTCCTTTGCACACCATCTCTGAGAAGTTTTCACCCATCTTTTGGGTTTGTCTAATCTCGATCTGCACCTGAAACAACTGACTGCTCGTGGGAGTGTTGACACTCAGAGATCCACCTTTCCACGAATGAAATCTGCACTGTGAAAGAGTTGTCCAGTTGTAAGATATTTTGAACTGGGTTGATATTTGTATTTTTTTCAAGTAAACGATTGTGAGTAGAGATTTAGGGTACTACTGGGAAGTATTCAGTTACACTGGCAAAGAAAAATTTACAAAGAGGGTTGGAAACAGTCAAGGGTGAAGGACTCCAGTCATCGGTCTTTTAAGTTTTATTTTTAACTTGGACTGAATAGTGGAATAACAACTAGCATATCATTTTATTGCTCAAATCTCCCTTGATCCCTGATGCAAAATTATAAATGGACTCCCCTCTGTCCCCCAATCCCTCTGTCTTGCCTTTTGATAGTATACAGCTCTTCATTTTAAAGGTGGGATTTGTTGAGAAGAATGAATGTAGACCTACACTAGACACAAAATGCACCATGACACACTCAACAATGACTTCTGGCCAGTGCCCAGAGTGACAAACTCTCACCCTTCCTTTCCACTCGATTAATTCTACCCAAACCCAATAAAATGTCCGTCTCACCCAGCCCATCTCAACCATGTGGCTACCTCAAGCAGCAAGAGACTCCTTATCTTAACCAGCATCCCTATCGAACTCTGGCCAATGAAAGACAATAGCAATACTGTTCTGATGGAATCTGATATCAGTGGGTGACATTTCCATAATACAATGCCAGCGGAAACAGAACACAATACGAAAGATCAGTGATTTTTTTTTTTGTGCCCATGGAACCCTGTGCCACATTATCAAATGGAAACTTCAGAACTGTTAAATCACTAATGATGTAAAAACCTGCTGATTCCTTTCTCAGATTTACGGTTTGACACCAGGGAAGCAATGGGGTCCTCAGAGTGGTGCATTACCTACCTCTCCTACTTTCCAAACTGCTGACAACATCAGTGCTAAGCATGGCGAAAAAGAACATGGAACAGCACAAACTCATAATTGAAGACCCTGATTCTCGGCATCTGAAATTCTGCAGACTATCACGGACAGGCCGGTTAGTTGAGGCTGAGAAGGGCTGGGGAGTATGGAGCCAACACTGTGATAACTGGAAATTTCTTTGATCCAAATTAACTAGCTCTGCTGAAATTGATTTCTTTTTTTAAGTAATGTGTAAGGTCTGAATGCAGATAACAGTATGTTCTCATACAGTGCTTGCAGGCTGTGTTTTAATATATTATTTCTGTATTTTTATATATTGTAATGTATAACTGCAATCAACTAACTCAGGATGAAAAGCTCTACTCAGGGACTGTATGAAGCTGTTTCATTTTGTTAGTGTAGTGTTTTGAAGCATAATCAAACTGCAATGGTACAATTCTGATATTACCTTCGATCTACCTCTCAGTATTTTTTTGTATGATGGTAGTTTTTTGATAGTCTTTCAGACCAGATGGCTTTTCTATGCCTATCTGGTGATTTATAAAAAGTGATTGATGACCATTTTTAATAATAATGTTGATCTCACTGTGTCAAGTGGCTTTTACAGGGAGTGCAACAGCTTGGGATGTCCTATTGATGAACAGGGAGTAAATGGGAAGTGATTTATTGTCAATCCCCAGCCCCCAAATTCTGTATTAACACAATTCATCAGATTTCCAGTCTCCTGCAAGCTAACTGATTTTAAATTCCAAGTGAAAGTTTAGCTAAATACCAAATTCGGAAAGGGATAAGAAAATAAAATCAAGTTGGGACTGTATTTTACTAGTTGATTCCCTTAATCTTCTCGATAGTTACCCATTAGGAGGAAATAATAGCTGCTGCATATATTTTAGATTTGAAATGTTCGATTCTGTTGCTCCTTAAAGAGTTGAGGATCCCACTGTACAATCCCATGATTCTTTGATATTTGGCTTGTTGGGTGACTGGTGTCTACTGCTCGAGCCAATTACTGAGCCTTTACCTCAATACCATCTCCCCTTATTCATGAATCATCAAAGTGGACAGAAACCTCATAGATCTGATCTGATCTGACCTGGCTGGCCTCAATGATCCATAGTGCTCGGGCAGAGAGTTGTAGATGGTCACATTGCTCTAAGTCAAGGGTTCCTAACATGGAGTCCACAGTGGTATTGGATCTTGGCTTTAAAAAGGGTTGGGAACTACTCCTGTAAGGGAAGGAACCTCAATGTTGATTCAAGGTGGACTAATACTTTCCCCTTCTATATTCTACCAGGCGAACTACCATTCTGGTAGATCCCTAACAAAGGTATTCCCTCTACTTCAACATATGATGGGTTGAATGCGGCTAAGATGGTTTGATGGGATTTTTATTGCTTTTAAAGATTCAAGGTGAAATAACTTTGGGCAGCTTGTATTATTGGCCATGAGTATGAGTGGATGTAGAAGGCCAAATAGGAGGTTGGTAACACATCCTTACTGCCCATTACACCAGTGGTGTTCAGGACTTCCTTCATCATGACAGTAACTTCCTCTCGGTTTTCACTACTGTCAGCCATGCAAATCCCTGGGTGGAGACTCAGATATAGAAGGGTTCTTCATTGCTGTTTCCATAATGGTTTTGTTTGACCAGTCAGAGTTTGTTGGCTCTGGAGGACCCACTCTAAGTCTGGCTTCTACCCGTTGACCTGTTTGGCATGGGTGACCCTACCAAAAGCCAAAGCGTAAAGCCAATGTAGCTCTCTGGGTCATTGAGGCACACAAACTTTCAAACCCTACGACAAGGTTGTGGTCCTCTTGGAGGTGGTAACACACAGATAGGTTTAAATCTTGTTGGGAATCTAGCTATAGAAGGTAAAATCCTGTGGAATGAGAAATCAGTTAGAAAGTAGGATGCAGAACTGATCAACAGTTTCTCAAGAAATATGGTCCAAGCTTTTCTAAGTAAGCACAAGATACAGCTATCAATCCTGAGAAATTTGTAGCCACTTGATATAGAGGATTAGGAAGAAGCTGAGATTATGTGTTAGACCTAATCTACGATCCACAAAAGGTGGAAAAATTGCAAATACTGGAAATCTGAAGTGTCCAAAAAAAATTTATGCTGGAAATAATGAGCAGGCCAGGCAGAATCCATGAATTAAAAACCAGAATTAATGCTTCAGGTCAGCTCGTCCTGATGAAAGTAATCTGTACTGCTGAGCCGTCAGTGGATCACACTGTAGGTGCCTGGCACAAAAGGATCATCACTGTTTTGTTTTTGATGAATATTGACTAGTCCGATCACTGTTGCACTCCCATTTATGTGATTGTCTACAGTGTCCATTGCGAGAATGTAAACACTGCAATATTATGCAACAGGTAGAATCATTTTAGAATAGATTTGATAGAAAGGCATGAATCATTTGAACTCATTTAGTGTTCTTTTGTCTTCCCAAGTCACAGGCTGTGCTTCAGAAAGCGGATGGTTCATGCCAGTTATGTAGTGAAGTGGAATGTGTATACACAGTGTGTACACTTCAATTTAAATAACTATACAGAACTACCTCAGGATAGTTTACATTACCGTGACTAAAGAGTGGAACTTGCACAAGGAATATGCAATTTCCATGGGGCTCCCCCAGTCTCTTTCTAGTTGCTCCTGTGAATAAGACAGATGTGAACACATTTTTTACTGTGCTTGTCTTGTATGTTAACAGTATAGTAGTCTAGATTAGAATTTGTTACTTAATCTCCTAAAAAATGTGATATTTATATGTTGTGTTTACCTTTTTTTTTTGAAGAAACACATTTTTAAAGACACTGTTTACAGATTGATGGATATACCAAAGGATGTAATTGAGATTGTACAGGAAGAAATGACGGGAGAATGTAGCGTTATTTACTGCTAGTAACCAAAGCAATGCAGCCCCTTGTGGATTATAACTGCTGTTATAATTGATATACAGGGTGGCTGTGCGAAGGCCACTGGGTGCCGGGGAACAATTCAGAATGTAACAAACACATTTTCAAGAAGTGCTTCATGACTTGAAATGGAAATTGAATTAAAAATGGATAGTGTTTTGTCTGTTTCTTGTTGCTATATATTTTTTTTCTACCTGTGAGTGTTTATGATATAAAGGAACATGATTCCCATTAACTTGAAACCCCAAAGTGATGTTAATGTGGTTCTTTTGACTTGCAGTTTTATTTGTTTTATTTAGAGAGACAGCACAAAATAGGTCCTTCTGGCCATGTGAGCCCTGAATTAATCCTAACCTAATCACGGGACAATTTACAATGACCAGTTAACCATCTTTGGACTATAGGAGGAAACCCACACACTCCACGGGTACTCCTTACGGAGGATGCCAGGTTTGAACTCTGGAAAACCCCATGCTGTATTAGTATTGTGCTAACTGCTACATAGGATCTTTCATGATTTTGTGTAATCTCAAAATGCCGTATTGCTTACCTTTTGGTGTATGTGGTGTCTGAAGCAGTGTAAACATGCACAAGTTTCCTCCCAAAAAAAAAAATCTGGGATGGCAGCCAGCTGCTCTGCTTCCGATGTGATCTCCTCTACATTAGTGAGATCCGACAGGAATTCAGGGAGCCGCTTTGTCAAGCACCTCCACAATTTCCCAGTGGTCAATTATTTTAATTCCTGTTCCCATTCCCGCTCCCCGTCCATGGTTTCTGAGTGATGAGACTGCTCTGAGGGTGGAGGGGCAGCACCTCGTAGTCTGTCTGGATAGCCTCCAAACTGGCTGCATGAACATCATTTTTTTTTTCCTTCCAGCATATTTTTTCTTTTCCCCTTCCCTATTCTTTTATTCCCACTCTGGCTCCTTACCTCTTCTCACCTTCCTATCACCTCCCCTGGGATCCCTCCTTCCCTTTCTCCAGCACTTTACCTTTCCTATCACCTGCTAACTTATTTCTAACCACCCCCCCCCCCCCCCATATTATTTTTATTCTGGCATCTTCCCCTTTTCCAGCCCTGAAGAAGCATCTCGGTTTGAAATTTCTTATTTATTCATTTCCATAGATGTTGCTTGACCTGCTGAGTTCCTCTACCATTTTGTGTGTGTTGCTCCAGATACACCATAGCTGGTCGTGCTGTTGAAGGAAGACCCTGGTCTCCTTTAAACAATTTGTCAAACCAATTCCAAATATTAAAATATGGTTCATTTACTTTCACCTGTTTTAGCCCTTTAACTCTTGTCCTTAGTTTGTACTTAATCCTTGACATTATCTAGCTCTTCAGTCCCAGGGAAACCCGTTCCAAATTTTCAGTGAAGCTTCCACTGAATTGACATTTTCCTTATTTGTTATTTTTTCATTCATTATACAAAGGTTCTGGGGAGAAAATACTTTCTGAAATCAGTTTCATTATTACAATTGTTAGCAACAGAACACTTTAATGTTAAATGGAATGCTGAAATGAACCATATAAAGTGCTCATTCCAGCAGGGCACCTCACATCAGCTGGAGTATTTTGAGTACGGACACTGGAAGATCTACAATCATGGTGAATTTGGTTGCGGGAATAAATGTTGGCTTAGATAAGAGGCCCAAATACTCTGCTTCTGAAGTAACAAGGGTATTAACAGCTTCCCACTTCATCGGAGTGCCACAAGATAGGGTTGCACTGTACCGAAACATTCCATATCCTTGTTGCTCATTCCTATCTACACTACTCCAACTAGTTCAAAGGATTGAAGGTACATTTACTATCAAAGAACGTATAAATTTATACAACCTTGAGATTCATCCGCTTACGGGCAGCCACAAGGCAAGAAACCCAGTTTAGGCCCTGGTGATTGTATTGGTCTAGATGCTACTTGAATGTTGTAATCTCTCCACCACCTTTTCAGCAACATTTTTCAGATCCAGATCAGCTTCTATGTTTAAAAAAAAAGGACCCACAATACCCCCACACAGCATGTACTTTCTTTAAGGATTCATTGAAATGAATGTGGCAAAAATTGAAAGGCGACTACGTGTACACATAACCAATATTGCAAAGTATTTCACATACTCTGGACAAGCGGTGATCTCCGAACAAGAACATTTAGAGGGAGCGGAAACTTTCCACTGCTGAAACCATGGTAGAAACACGAGGGGTTAACGGTGAAATTGATCAAGCCTAATGTGCTCATAACTAATATAGATATGCAATATCTCTCGCAGTGAGAGCCCCATGGTTTCAACTGCCTGTTAAGAGTGTTCAAACATTCAGAACATCAAGACTGCCATGTAACCTGAGAGGTTCCTTCCAATTGGCTTAGGGAATTGAAACCCAGCTCAGGAAATTTATTTAGTACGGTGTAGGTCCTTTAACCCCACAACCCGAGCCTAATCACGGGTCAGTTTACAGCGCAATACAGTACAGTACCGGCACGACCTTGGACTGTGGGAAGAAACCATAGCATCCGAGGAAAACCCACACGCTCCACGGGGAGGACATACATCGACTCCTGACAGGAGGGTGCCAAAACTGAACTGCAGAGCTTCCCCGAGCTGTAATAGTGTTGTGCTAACTGTGTAATCAACGTAGAGAAGAAAATGTCAGAACCTAATATTGACCGATTAACATTGTGGTCAGCCTTAATGATCATGTCTTAAGATGTCCCTCATTCCAGCCAGTCTAGCTTCAAGGTTTCAGCAATGAAGGCAAGGATGTCTGACTCTTCCTCGATTACCTTGCTAGTTGGTTTCCCAGCCCCGTGGCCTGACTTGGTATCGATACGTATCAGGAGAAGGTTCTTTTGATTGGGACTGCGGCCCACTGTGTGCTGCAATGTGGCGATATATTTCAGAGAGTGAAGGGGCACTACTCGGTCGTCGTGATCAGCAGTTAGTAACAGCGTGGCAGGGTACTGGATACCTCCCTCTGGGACCTTGATGTTGTGGAGGGGAGAATATCTGATGGAGGAAACATACACATTATTAGAAGATTTCTTCTCCACTACCACTCTTATTTTGCAAGAACTTTATAACCAGCTGTAGGGTGAGTGTACATGTGAATAAAACAATCACGAATATGGACATTGGTACAGGAGATGGAGCAAATACCAGCTCCAGCCATGACTACAATCTCCATGGAGGAGGTGTTGAAACTCGCTGTCCAAGGCTTGTGAAACTGGAAGGTAGTAACCAGAGAACTGGAGTCCATGGCCATGGAAGTGTGCACCAGTGAATGAAGAACAGTTGAGGAACGGTACACCCACAGGAGCTGGCGTCCGTGGCAAAGTGCTGACCTGAAATTCCACTGCACTATTAATGGACATGAAGCTATTCCGTGCAGTGGGTGGTGCATGTTCAATGAAATGTATCAACACTACCACCCCCACTCTTGTTCAGGGGAACACATACCAGTCCTCAGTGATGGATCATTGATGGAAAGGGTGAGCAGCTTCAAGCCCCTGGGTGTCAAGATCTCAGAAGATCGATCCTGGGCCCAACACATCGGTGAAGTCGTGAAGAAGGTGCACCAGTGGTTTCATGTCATTAGGAGTTTGAGGAGATTTTGTAAGTCGCCAAAGACTCGCAAATTTCTACAGACGTACGGTAGGGAACATTCTTGACTGCTTGCATCACTGCCTGGTGAGAAGCCTGCACACACTGGACTACAAGGTGACCCTTCAGGGGGCCGTAGACTCAGAAGGTTCTTCACTGGCACAACCCTCCCTCCCACTGAGGCAGTGCCTCAAGAGGGCAGCATTCATCATTAAATACCCTCACCATTCAGACGTTCACTCCTCATATTACTGTCAACGGGAGCAGGCACAGAAACCTGAAGACCCATACTCAGTATTAAGAACAGCTTCTTCCCCTCTGCCATCAGATTTCTGAATGGTCTGAGTCATGAACCCTACCTCATTATGGCTTTTACACAACATACAGTATGTATGCATGTGTCTATTTATTTAGCGATATAGCGGAGAGTCGGCCTTTTGAACCGCGTTGTCCCATCAGCAACTCCGATTAACCCTAACCTAATCACTGGACAATTTACAATGACTAATTAATCTATCCAGTACGTCTTGAGACTGTGGGAGGAAATGAGCACCCGGGGATAAGTCACGGGAGGAGGACGTACAGGAGAGTGCTGGCATTGAACTCCAAACCCTAAACGGCCCGAACTATAATAGCATCACTCTTACCACTATAGTCACTGTAACTTACAATATTTATCTTGTACTGTACCGCTGCCGCAAAACGACAAATTTCACAACGTGTGGCAGTGATAGTAAGCCAGATTCTTACTGAGATTCAGTAATATGAGAGAGGAAGTGTTTACTCACTTAATCAGCCACTCAAACTCTTCCTTCTTGTCAGAACAGCCGTAGTCAGTGGTCCAGGCGTGACCAATGGTGAACTTGTGAAACTGAAGCATGTCCAACACCCCCACTTCAATGACTGCGCAGCCAAACAGATCGGGCCGTTGGTTCACACAGGCAGCTGTGGGAAAGATGGCAGTCCTAAACCTACACATCACTGAAGCTAATGACAGGAGACATTTGAACAATCACACCCTTTCACAAAATCTACCTATCCAGTTATTGAGATATAGCACAGAATAGGCTGTTCTGGCCCTTCAGTGAGAAATTGTACTGATGTTTGTTCTTACCAGTAGGGAAGTGTACAGTGAGTTGCTCAGGGTTGGTACTAGGGCCTCTGCTATTCTTCACATACAGTAATGACCTGGATATAGAAGTGTGATGTTCTACATTTTGGCAGGAATAATCCAAATAGAACATACAGGGTAAATGGTAGGGCATTGAGGAATGCAGTGGAACAGAGAGATCTAGGAATAACAGTGCATAGTTCCCTGAAGGTGAAGTCTCATGTAGATAGGGTGGTGAAGGCGGCTTTTGGAACGCTGCTCTTTATAAATAAGAGCATTGCGTACAGAAGTTGGGATGTAATGTTAAAATTGTACAAGGCATTGGTAAGGCCAAATTTGGAATATTGTGTACAGTTCTGGTCACCGAAATATAGGAAAGATATTAAATTAGAGTGCAGAGACGATTTACTAGGATGTTACCTGGGTTTCAGCACTTAAGTTACAGAGAAAGGTTGAACAAGTTAGGTCTCTATTCATTGGAGCGTAGAAGGTTGAGGGGGGATTTGATCGAGGTATTTAATATTTTGAGAGGGATAGAGTTGACGTGAATAGGCTATTTCCATTGAGAGTAGGGGAGATTCAAACGAGAGGACATGATTTGAGAGTTAGGGGGCAGAAGTTTAAGGGAAACACGAGGGGGTATTTCTTTACTCAGAGAGTGATAGCTGCGTGGAATGAGCTTCCTGTAGAAGTAGTCAAGGCCAGTTCAGTTGTGTCATTTAAGGTAAAATTGGATAGGTATATGGACAGGAAAGGAGTGGAGGGTTATGGGCTGAGTGTGGGTAGGTGGGACTAGGTGAGATTAAGAGTTCGGCACGGACTAGGAGGGCCGAGATGGCCTGTTTCCGTGCTGTGATTGTTATATGGTTATATACAGTACACAACTTCCAATTTCCTAAACTTGGGAGTACTATACTTATTTATCTTAGGCCCTTCGAGCAGCATTGCCCCAGCAACCTTAGACAACCCCTGATTTAACCCTAACCTAATCACGGGACAGTTTACAATGACCAACTAACCTACCCAGTGCATCTTTGGACTGCAGGAGGAACTGGGACAGCCTGGGGAAAACCTACCCTTTCTACGGGGAGGACTCCTTACGGATGACGTTGGAATTGAACTCTGACGTCTCGAGCTGTAAGAGCATCTCGTTACCATGCCACCCCCATCCATCTTAGTTCACAACGTCCTCTGAAATAACTCCGGATTTTTGCATCTGCTCCCTGTCACACTGAGCTTCCAGTGTTGAGCTGGCCTCCTTCCCACCCGTATGATCTCCTTGTCCTTACCCTGAATACGTGCTCACTATAACACTTCCTCTTCACTATGGCAACACACAATTATATTTTGATAACAACTGCCTGCCAGGCCATGTTGAAGAACTCTAAACACACTCTGAGGCCGTGGCCTGGTGATAACCCATGAACTGACCATCTCTGTAGACTCAGAAAAGATACAGCACAGAAGCAGGCCCAGTTAGTCTGCGCCAAACTATTTAAACTGCCTTCTTCATTCGACTGAAAAGCTTGAGCATGTAGATATTAAGAAAGAGGATGTGCTGGAGCTTTTGGAAAGCATCAAGTTGGATAAGTTGCTGGGACTGGATGAGATGTACCTCAATCTACTGTGGGAGGTGAGGGAGGAGATCGCTGAGCCTCTGGTGATGATCTTTGCATCATCAATGGGGACGGGAGAGGTTCCGGAGGATTGGAGGGTTGCTGACATTCCATTATTCAAGAAAGAGAGTAGAAATAGCCCAGAAAATTATAGACCAGTGAGTCTTACTTCAGTGGTTGGTAGTTAGACAATAGACAATAGGTGCAGAAGTAGACCATTCGGCCATTCAAGCCTGCACCGCCATTTTGAGATCATGGCTGATCATCTACTATCAATACCCGGTTCCTGCCTTGTCCCCATATCCCTTGATTCCCCTATCCATAAGATACCTATCTAGCTCCTTCTTGAAAGCATCTAGAGAATTGGCCAACACTTCCTTCCGAGGCAGTGCATTCCAGACCCCCACAACTCTCTGGGAGAAGTTTTTCCTTAACTCTGTCCTAAATGACCTACCCGTTATTCTCAAACCATGCCCTCTGGTACTGGACTCTCCCAGCATCTGGAACATATTTCCTGCCTCTATCTTGTCCAATCCCTTAATAATCTTATATGTTTCAATCAGATCCCCTCTCAATCTCCTTAATTCCAGCATGTACAAGCCCAGTCTCTCTAACCTCTCTGCGTAAGACAGTCCAGACATCCCAGGAATTAACCTCGTGAATCTACGCTGCACCTCCCCTACAGCCAGGATGTCCTTCCTTAACCCTGGAGACCAAAACTGTACACAATACTCCAGGTGTGGTCTCACCAGGGCTCTGTACAAATGCAAGAGGATTTCCTTGCTCTTGTACTCAATTCCCTTTGTAATAAAGGCCAACATTCCATTAGCCTTCTTCACTGCCTGCTGCACTTGCTCATTCACCTTCAGTGACTGATGAACAAGGACTCCTAGATCTCTTTGTATTTCTCCCTTACCTAACTCTACACCGTTAAGATAATAATCTGCCTTCCTGTTCTTACTCCCAAAGTGGATAACCTCACACTTATTCACATTAAACGTCATCTGCCAAGTATCTGCCCACTCACCCAGCCTATCCAAGTCACTCTGAATTCTCCTAACGTCCTCATCACATGTCACACTGCCACCCAGCTTAGTATCATCAGCAAACTTGCTGATGTTATTCTCAATGCCTTCATCTAAATCGTTGACGTAAATCATAAACAGCTGTGGTCCCAATACCGAGCCCTGTGGCACCCCACTAGTCACCACCTGCCATTCCGAGAAACTCCCATTCACCACTACCCTTTGCTTTCTATCTGCCAACCAGTTTTCTATCCATGTCAATGTCTTCCCCCCGATGCCCTGAGCTTTGATTTTACCCACCAATCTCCTATGTGAGACCTTATCAAATGCCTTCTGAAAATCAAGGTACACTACATCCACTGGATCTCCCCCGTCTAACTTCCTGGTTACATCCTTGAAAAACTCCAACAGATTAGTCAAGCATGATTTACCCTTGGTAAATTCATGCTGGCTCGGCCCAATCCTATCACTGCTATCTAGATATGCCACTATTTCATCCTTAATATTGGACTCTAGCACTTCACCACCACCGATGTCAGGCTGACAGGTCGATAGTTCTCTGTCTTCTCCCTCCCTCCTTTCTTAAAAAGTTGATGGGAGAAGATCCCGAGAGGCAGGATTTATGAACATTTGGAGAGCCATAATGTGATTAGGAATAGTTAACATGGCTTTGTGAAAGGCAGGTTGTGCCTTATGAGCCTGATTGAATTTTTTGAGGATGTGACTAAACACATTGATGAAGGAAGAGCAGTAGATGTAGTGTATATGGATTTCAGCAATGTATTTGGCAAGGTACCCCATGCAAGGCTTATTGAGAAATTAAGGAGGCATGGAATCCAAGGGGACATTGCTTTGTGGATCCAGAACTGGCTTGCTCACAGAAGGCAAAGAGTGATTGTAGACCAGTCATATTCTGCATGGAGGTTGGTGACCACTGGTGTACCTCAGTGATCTGTTCTGGGACCCCTACTCTTCATGATTTTTATCACGAAGAAGATAAAGAAGTGGAGGGAAGGGTTAGTAAATTTTCTGATGACACTAAGGTGGGAGGTGTCGTGGATAGTTTGGAGGGCTGTCAGAGGTTACAGTGGGACATTGATGGGATGCAAAACTGGGCTGAGAAGTGGCAGATGGAGTTCGCCCCAGATAAGTGTGAGGTGGTTCATTTTGGTAGGTCAAATATGATGATAGAATATAATATTAATGATTAAGACTCTTGGCAGTGTGGAAGATCAGAAGGATCTTGGGGTCTGAGTCCACAGGACAATCAAAGTTGCTGCGCAGGTAGACTCTGTGGTTAAGAAAGCATATGGTGTATTGGCCTTTATCAATCGTGGGACTGAGTTTAGGAGCCGAGAGGTAATGTTGCAACGATACAGGACCCTGGTCAGCCCCCACTTGGACGACAGTGCCCAGTTCTGGTCACCTCACTACAGGAAGGATGTGGAAGCCACAAAAAGGGTGCAGAGGAGATTAACAAGGATGTTGCCTGGATTGGAGAGCATGCCTTACGAGAATAGGTTGAGTGAACGGCCATTTTTCCTTGGAGCAATGGAGGATGAGAGGTGACCTGATAGAGGTGTATAAAATGATGAAAGGCATTGATTATGTGGATAATCAATGCTTTTTCCTAGGGTTGAAATGACTAGCACGAGAGGACAGAGTTTTAAGGAGCTTGGAAGTAGTTAGAGAGGAGATGTCAGGGGTAAGTTGTTTTACGCAGAGAGTGGTGAGTGCGTGGAATGGGCTACCGGCGATGGTGGTGGAGGTGGATACCACAGGGTCTTTGAAGAAACTCCTGGACTGGTACATGGAGCTCAGAAAAATAGAGGGCTATGGGTAACCCTTGGTAATTTCTAAGGTAAGGACATGCTTGGCACAGCTTTGTGGGCTGAAGGGCCTGTATTGTGCTGTAAGTTTTCTATGTTTCTATGACTTCCACTGGAACCGCAGCCTTCCATACCCCTACCATCCATGTACCTATCCAAACTTATCGTAAACATTAAAATCGCGCTTGTGTGCATCACTTGCGCTGGCAGCCCGTGCCACACTCTCTCGATCCTCTGAGTGACGTTTTCCCTCATGTTCCCCTTAAACTTTTCACCTTTCACCCTTAACTCACGACCTCTGGTTGTAGTCCCACCCAACCTCAGCGGTAAAAGCCTGCTTGCATTTACCCTATCAATACCCCTCATAATTTTGTATACCCCTATCAAGTCTTCTCTCAATCTTCTACATTCCAAGGAATAAAAGACCAAACCTATTCAATCTTTTCATATAACGCGGGTCCTCCAGACCCAGCACCATCCTTGTAAATTTTCTCTGTACTCTTTCAACTTTGTTTACATCTTTCCTGTAGGTAGGTGACCAAAACTGCACACAATACTCCAAATTAGGCCTCACCAATGTCTTATACAACTTCAACATCCCATCTCCTGTACTCAATACTTTGATTTATGAAGGCCAATGTGCCAAAAGCTTACTTTACAACCCTACCTACCTCTGACACCACTTTCAACAAATTATGGACTTGTATACCCAGATCCCTTTGTTCTCCCACATTCCTCAGTGCCCTACCGCTCACTGTGTAAGACCTACCCTATTTGGGGCAGCACCTCACACTTGTCTGCATTAAATTTCATCTGCCATTTTTCAGCCTATTTTTCCAGCTGGTCCAGATCCCACTGCAAGCCATGATCGTCTTCCTTACTGCCCGCTACACCCCCAATCTTTGTGTCATCACTTGGGCCTCTCCACACACTACTGATTAGCCCTGTCAAACAGAACTTCCATCCCCTTTCTCCATAATTTGACCTCTCAGATTACAGGAATTAAATATGTGCTTCCTATTATATCCAATATAATGCTACAGCTCTTTGCCCCCAGGGCAAGAGTTAATCAATTGTATTAATTTTGTATTTTTAATTAGACACAGTACAGCATAGGAACAGGCCCTTGAAGCTCATGAGGCCTGTGTGGCCCCTTAACACCCACGTGACCATGCAGCGCAGTTTGCCGATCAGCGGGCAGTATAACGTGAAAAGAAGCAGTCCCAACATCAACTGCACTAATCACTGGCATCCAAGCAGAAAAGGCCCCCTTTATTCCCTCTCTTTGCCTCCTGCCAGTCAGCCAATCTTCTATCCACACTACCTGTAATGGCAGGAGCTCCCCTTTTGTTAAGCAATCTCACGTGCGGAACCTTGCCAAAGGGCTTCTGAAAATCCATGTAAACAAGGTCCACTGACGCTCAGACGTGACGTACTGAGACAAGCACCCTGGGGCAGAATCTTGTATTGGCTCTCATTCTAAAGACATGGCATTTTGGCCACTGTTACAGCACAGTGCCAAGGAGCCCGGTATCCCAGTCAGACAGTCCACTGATCAACGCGGCTCTCGCACAAGAATGTTTGCCTTACCGACAAGCAGGCCACCGTTCGAGCCTCCATTGATCGTCAGCTTCTCACGGCAGGTGAACCCTTCCTGGATCAGGTACTCTGCTGCACCCTGGAAATCATCAAAGCTGTTCTGCTTGTTGCCCAGAATCCCGGCTGCAGAGAAAAAAAAAAGACAAAAGTTCATTGGATGTGGAATGGAGACAAGTCTGGCATCGTACTAGTGTCGCTGAGTTTCAGAGTGAGGGATCAGGAGGTGCATTCTCACCAGGATGAGTTATGAACATGAGAGATGCTGGAAAAAGTGGAATTTCCCGGTGGCCAACCATCTTAATTCATACCCCATTCCCAGTCCAACGTTAATCCATGCCCCCCCCCCCCCACTTCTGCCATGCACGATGAGGCGACTCTCAGGGTGGAGCAGGGAATACCTCATATACCGTTTTGGTGGCGTCCAATCTGATGGCATGAACATTGATTTCTCCCTCCAGTGAAAAGAAATTCCCTCCCCTTTCCATCTTCTTCCATTCTCCACTAGGGCTTCTTACCTCTTCTCCTCACCTGCCGATCACTTCCCCCTGGGTCCCCTCCTCCTTCCCTTTCTCCCACGGTCCACTCTCCTCTCCTATCAGATTCCTTCTTCTCCAGCCCTTTACCTTTCCCACCCACCTGGCTTCATCCATCACCTTCTAGCTATCACCCTCCCCTCCCCTTACCTTTCTATCCTGGCATCGTTCCCCTTCCTTTCCAGTCCTGATGAAGGGTCTCGGCCTGAAACGTCAGCTGCGTATTCATTTCCATAGAGGCTATCCGATCTGCCGAGTTCCTCCGGCATCTTGTGTGAGCAGCTCCGGATTTCCAGCACCCGTTTGTGAAGTGCCGGAGGAATTCGGCGAGTGAGGCAGCAGCTGATGTTTCTGGCTGAGAGCCTTCATCAGGACTGGGATGGAAGGGGAAATGCTAGAATAAAATGGTGGGAGGATGGGAAGGAGGACTAGCTAGAAGGTGATGGGTGAGGCCAGATGGGGGAGAAGGTGGGTGGGTGTAGGAGAAGATAAGAGGTGATAGGTGGAAGAACTGAAGTGCTTTAGAAGAAGGAACTTGATAGGACATCAATTTCTCCAACTTCTAGTTATTTCTTCCCCTCCCCTTCACTCTTTTTCCATTCCCCATTCTTGCTCTCCTCCTACCCCTTCTCTTCTCCTCATCTTCCCTTCATCTCCCTCTAGTGTCCCTCCATCTTCCCTTTCTCTTGTGGTCCATTCACCTTTCACATTCCTTCTTCTTCAGCCCTTTACTTCTTCAACATATTACCTTCCAGCTTCTCACTTCATCCCTCCTCCTACCCACTCACCTAGCTTCACCTTATCATCTGCCAGTTTGTACTCCTTCCCCTCCCCACACCTTTTTCTAGCCTCTTCTTCCTTTCCTTCTGGATCTGTTGAAGGGTCTTGACCAGAAACGTCAGCTGTCTATAGATGAGGTCTGACCTGCTGAGTTCCTCCAGAACTTCATGTGTGCTACTCAAGATGTGAATCTCGTCTCTGTCCCCTGAGCTAACATTCAACGGCACATTTGCACCCATGCACTGCTTTCAGAATAGGAGTCTACCCCTTTATTCTGAAGGACCGAGATTAAGTCAAACATTTTGGAATCAAGCAGATGCACTAATGATGACCAGAGCTCCAATGGATGTGAGTAATGCAACCAGTGCAAGCACAGGTAAGAGCCTAACAAGGCAAGGATGGGGAATTTCCTTCCCAGGCTGTTTGGATTTGATGATTTTTAGATTGATCTGATGGTTTAAGACCACTGTTCCGATATGAAAGTACGGGCCCATGAAAACTATCTCAGTACCTTTCCCTCTCTCTTTGCACTACTTGTTTAATATGACTTTATGTTTTTTATATACTTATTGTCATTTGATGTGGTGGAACAGTGGCAGGGATGGGGTGAAGGGCACGATGTGAGCCTATAGAGGTGGGATGTAGCAGTCTGCTCTCTCCTTTGCAATACAGGAGCTACAAAGAGCCAGCAGCACCATCACCAAGACTGCTGAGCGAGCCTCCAGATGACCATGGATCAAGAGATGTGAGCCATGGACCAGTCCTGCTGGGACACAAGCCAGGACCCGATCAACCCTGGCTGGGTCGCCTGGCAGGAGTGTCTGATTTTGAAAGACCTGAAACACTCAATGATGCCAGGTTACATCACTGCTGATGTGCCCCGGCGTATTCGAGGATGTATCTCAGCATCATGTATTACAGTGTACTGCTGATGCGTAACAGCTACTTCATGACATTTGCCAGTGATATTAACGTAGTGGTTAGCACAACACTTTACAGTGCAGGCGATCCGGGTTCAATTCCCGACACTGTCTGTGAGGAGTTTGTCTGTTCTCTCTGTGATGTGGTTTGCTCTGGTTTCCCCCTCCTACAGTCCGAGGGCGTACAGGTTGGTGATCATTGATCATTGCATTTTGTCCATGATGAGGCTAGGATTAAATAGTGGGGGTGGGGGCAGCTCCACAGGCTGAGAGAGCCTATTCTGCGCCAAATCTCAACAAACAAACAAATAAATAAATAACACAAGAAAATCTGCAGATGGTGGAAATTGCAGGCAAACACACACACACACACAGAGTACTCAGCAGGTCGGGCAGCATCTATGGAGATGACTAAACAGTCAACCTTTCAGGCCGAGACACTGCAACAGGACCTGATTAATAAATAAATAACCTGATTCTCATTCTGATTCACTTTCTCAGGAGGATACATTCAGACTTTTAGTATAGTCAAGAGGATGCATTGTATTCTTTCAACCAGCTCCATGTACCGAATTACAAGAAAAGCAACTGAAGTGAGGATTCAAAGTTTCCTACCTTGATGCCAAGTTTCTCCATACTCCCCACCTCCTCGTAGATTAGCCACAGCAAGGATCCCGCCCAGGTGCCTGATATATATCAGATACGCCACACTGGAAGCACAGCGGAGCAGCAATTAAACAAACGACAGGAATTGCAGATGTGCTTGAACTATTTTAGGTAACCGTAAAAGAATCTACACTTTCAAAGGCAAGTAGGTCACTTGGATTTGAAGATCTTGAGCCGATCAATAAGTGTAATTGATGCAACACACACAACACAAATAGGAGAAAATCTACAGATGCTGGAAATCCGAGCAACAACAGAAAACGCTGGAGTAAGTCAGCAGGGTTTCGACCCAAAACGGCGATTGTACTTTTTTCCATCGATGCTTACTGGCCTGCTGAGTTCCTCCAACATTTTGTGGGAGGAACTGCAGGTCAAGCAGCATCTATGGGAATGAATAAACTGTCGACATTGCAGGCTGAAACCCTTCTTCAGGACTGGAAAGGAAAGTGAAAGATGCCAGATTAAGAAGAGGGAGGGGAAGGAGGGAAGGCTAGAAGGTGACAGGTGAAGCCAGGTGGGTGGGAAAGGTAAAGGACTGGAGAGGAAGGAGTCTGATAGGAGAGTAGAATGGACCATGGGAGAAAGGGAAGGAGGAAGGCACCCAGGGAGAGGTGATAGACAGGTGAGAAAGGGTAGGAGGCCAGGGTGGGGAATAGAAGAAGAGGGGAAGGGGAGGGAGCTTTTTTATTGCAAGGTGAAATCGACATTCATGTCATCAGGTTGAAGGCTACTCAGGTGTCGCACAAGAAGAGGCCTTGGATTGACATGTCAGAACACAAATGGGTATCAGAATTAAAATGTTTGGTTGTCGAGAAGATCCTGCCCTGGCGGCTGGAGTGGAGGTGTTTGGTGAAGTGGACCCCAATTGACAACAGGTCTCACCAACGTAGAGGAGGCTGCATTTCACAAGAAAGAATTTGCAGGTGAATGCTTGCCTTACCTGGAAGAATTGTTTGGAGTCCTGAGTGGAGGTGAGGGAGCAGCTGAATGGGCAGGAGTGGCTCTTTGCCTACTTGCAGGGATAACTTCTGGGAGGGAGATTAGTGGGGGAAGGTACAGATGTGTCTGGTGGTAGGATCTCTTTGGAGATGATGGAAGTTAGGGAGGATAATATGTTGATTATAACTGATGATTGAAACTACTTTCAAATGGCATATATTTAAGCTGTTAATTTTTAATTGGTGAGTGAAAAAATTCTGCAGCCTCCTTAATGCCCTCAGGGTATTCTGATATATTTTAAATCCGATGAAGCTTCCAAAAGAAAAATCAGATGAATGCCAAAATAATTGATCTTTGTGATTTTTAATTGAATGAAAAACATTGCTGGGACTCATGAAGAAATCCTGCGTATTTCTCTAACCTGCCATTAGGGGGCTCCACCATTCGGCTTACAGCCCCTTTGCCAGAGAGGAAGTAATCAAACCAGATTCTTTATTACTGCACATTATGTACCTATACACGATAGTACAATGTAACGGGGTATTAGCTCCTGCTTTTGCTCTCAAACAACCTAGCTTTAAAATTAAGGATTTGATACCCTTGTCCTGAACTTACCCACCATGTGAAATACATCCTCTCTTCGCAGAATTGAATCCTTCAGTCGCTTTAAACCTAGCAGTTATAATTCCGCCTTTTATCTCCAGGCTCATCCTTCAAATCTGCTTTTGGATCTTTACTCGGTCAAAATAGGATTCTTTTTAAGTTAAACCAGTTTAAAGCTAAAACACTGTTGATCCCAGGCACCCAGTCACAATCTGCTAATACATGCCTTTAAAAGAAAAACATACCATAATAATACTAATACTGTGGATAGTGCAGAAGGTCGTTGCAGGTTACCATGGGACACTGATAGGATGCAGAGCTGGGCAGCCAGGAGGCAGATGGAGTTCAAGGTGGAGAAGTGTGAAGCAATACACTTTGAAAGGTTGAATGAAGGCAGAGTATGGGTTACAACGATTAAGAAGATGTACGGTGTGCTGGCCTTCATTAGTTGTGGGATTGAGTTCAAGAACTGCAAGGTAACATTCTATAAAGCCTGGCAGGTCTATAAAACTCTGCTTAGATTACACTTAGAGTACAGTGTTCAGTTCTGGACACCTCATTAAGGGAAGGCTGTGGAAGCTTTAGAGAGGATGCAGAGGAGATTTACCAGGATGCTGCATGTCTTATGAGGATAGACTGAGAGAGCTAGGGCTTTTCCTTCAGGAGTACTGAGGGAAAGGTGAATGATAGATGACTTGATAAAGGAGCACAAGATGATAAGTGTCACAGATTGAGTAGACAGCCACAGGCTTATTCCTAGGGTGGAAATGGCCAATACAGGGGAGTATAATTTTAAGATAATTGGAGGAACATACAGGGGTATGTCAGAGGTAGGTTATATTTACAAGGAGATGCATGGAACGTGCTGCCAAGGGTAATGATAGAGACAGATACATTGGGGAGAGTTAAAAGTCTTTTGGATGGGCATATGCATGAACGAAAAATGGAAGGCTATGTGGGCGGGAAGGCTTAGATCAGGGGTTCCCAACCTGGGGTCCCACAGACCCCTTGGTTAACGGTAGGGGTCCAGGGCATAAAAGTCCCGGAACCCCTGGGTCAGATTGGTCTTGGAGTAGGTTAAAAAAAAGTCAGCAGGACATCATGGGCTGAGTGGCCTATGCTATGCTGCACTGCTCTGCTCCATGTGTCAACTCTACTCTGTTGGTGAGGTTACTCTGAATGCTGTCGCCCAGCACTGCTTCATGCTCCAGTGCAGGTTGCACTGTGTTCCATGTTGAGTTAAGTTGCCATTTCAGGTCTAACCATACGAACGAGCTCAGTGGTCCCTGTAACTTACTTGTAATATGGACTCAGTGAGATGTTGAACCCTCCATAGCCGTACAGGAACAGTGGGTGGGAACCATCTCGTTTTATCCCCTTCTTGTGGACAATGAACATCGGAATATTTGTCCCATCTTTACTCGGGTAAAAAACCTTTGCCAGAGAAAGCAACAGATGTGATAGAACCAGCACTCAATGAGGCATCATCAGTAAACATCTAGATGGCCGTGCTTTATTTGCCATCAACTCTCCTGCATTTCCTCCCCCCCCCCCACTCCCTCCTTGGCAAGAGCCCCATCAAGACCCTGACCAACCCCGAGGAAAAAGGAAGCATGTTGTGGAAAGGTTAATGCTTAAATATGTATGATAGTTGAGTGATGTAATAGCTAGACCAAGACTATCTACAACCATGTCACTCAGGTACTATATTATTTGTTTCTTTATGACTGCATTAAAAAAAATCATAACCATATGTGCTAGTTGCAGTGCGCTGTTGGTACTGTGTTTTGCATCTTGGCCCCAGAGGAACAGTGTTTCATTTGGCTACATTCATGTATAATTAAAGGAATGATAATTAAACTTTATATTTCTACTGAATTTAAACTTAAACATTCCTACTAAATGATGAGACGCTGTTAATGAGTTGGGAGATCCTAGATGGATCCAGCTTCAGTCAACATCTTCTCTTTCAGATAAAGGAGGTCAATGGGCATGGAATCCCTTCTGTTTCTAAGCCATGACCATGTCCAGTCACTGCACTCTCATCACTGTAATCAGCTGGCCTATAAACACTGTGCATAAAATTGGGGGCATTCTGGTCTCCACAATGAGCAAGAAGTTTCAATTTAATAATTAAGCTAATTATAAGCATTCTTCTCGGATGTGGGGCCAGCATTTAGTTGCTGAGGTACAGGTGAATGCCCTTGCCTATGTCCAGCAAGAGGGTCCAAAAGAATCATGGAGGGAGTAAACATGAATTTTGGCCCACTTTGTCCATCAAGCACACTAATCACACAGCACATTCTCATTAACAACCCTCTGATTTAGTCACCCACCTACACATCGTTGGGATTTGGGAGGAAACTAGAACTCCCAGAGGAAACCCACATGGCCCCAGGGAAAACAGAAATTACACACAGACTGCGCCCAAGGTAGGGATAGGGTTAAACCTAGGTAGTTGAAGCTGTGAGGTACCAGTGCTACTGTCAATCAAGGACTGAAAGAGAATCAGGTGGATTTCCGAGTGATGCGCTCCATCCCAACCAGTCACAACGCTGGATTTTTCTTTTCCTTAAGCTTCCAGGACCTGCACCTATTCAGCTGGTCTCAGCATCTTACTGTCTCACCTGAACTGTCTGATAATCAGAAAAGTTGAATCCTTTGATCTCCACTTCTCGGAAAACTTTAGGCTCAAGCACCTCTTGAGTCAGGTCACAGTGGTAAATGATTCCTGGCAGAGAACGTAAATTAATCTGTGAACAACTTTCATCGAATACTCATTTCAGGATAAACTTAGCAACAATTTCTCTTCTCTTTTATTCAGTCACAGGACATGGACATCGATCTCCAGCCCATGATAATAAACATTACCCAATGGAGCTATCATCAAATGATGCCTTGTTGGGCAGAGCCTTGAGATCCAAGGTCTAATTGGCCTAGGTTGACACTTGGCACTTGGGACTGGTGCATTACCAAAGGTTCGGTTCTATGGACATGACTCAGTTGAATGCCTCTATTTGAAGATGAACAGGACAACCAATCCCTCAAGCTTCCACCACATTATTTGGTCCCCTACCTCATTGCTGTGGGTGATACAGTGTGTAATAGACCCTTCCATCCCTTTCAGCAGCACCAACCCAGCAACCCTCAACAACTCCAATTTAACCCTAACCCAATCTCGGGACAATTTACGATGACCAGTTCTCCTACCCGGTACGTCTCTAGACTGTGGGAGGAAACCAGAGCAGCCGGAGAAAACCCAGGCATTCCATGTGGCGGATGTACAGACTCCTTACAGAGGACGCCGGGATTGAAATCTGAACTCCAATGGCCCAAGCTGTAACCATTTCTTCAGTCTGTCCTACTATCCTTATTGTACATACACCCCAGAACTTTGTGTTGTACTAACCACGCACACACTACCATGGTGCTCAAGGGGTGTGGACAAAGGGGTAAATAAGTAACAAAGACAGTGAAGTGGTCTGGGCAGGCAGGAGATAGAGAAAGTCTTACAATTTGCTAGGAAGAAGGAAAAAACATAAATTGAGGGCACAGTTGTAAAGGGATACAAGCAAAGATAGTTCTGGGGTGTTTGTACAATGAAGGTAGCTAGACAGACTGAAGTAATGGCTAAAATGTTGCAGGTTCCTGAAGTACTGAGTACGAGAACAAGGGTAGAGGAGCTTTGCCAAAATAATTCCAGGATCAAAAGACTTCAGTTAAGAGTGTGTATTGGAGCCACTGGCATTGTTCCCTTGGAATAGCGCCCGATAGGAGGTAGGTTAAATTTATTTATTGAAATACAGCTCGGAACAGGCCCTTCCAGCATCACCCAGCAACCCAGCCTACTCACGGTACAATTTACAATGAACAATTAACCTACCAACCGGTAGGTCTATGGACTGTGGGAGGAAACCAGAGAGCCTGGAGGAAACCCACGCGGTCACGGGGAGAACGTAGACAGTTCTTAAAGGCAGCTGCGGGAATTGAACCTGGGTTGCTGGTACCGTAAAGTGATGTGCTAACCGCTGCACTACCGTGCTGCCCTATCATGACGGATACAGGGTAGATGGGCCATACCCACTGGCTGAAGAATTAAATTATTCCCATAAGTTATTTTTTTCTCTACCTTCTCCAGTGATTCAGGGCAGTACGGCTTGTACAAAGCTCCACAGCAGCAACGATCACCGACTTGGTTTCAATCCCCAGGGCTGTCTGTAAGGAGTTAGGGTGTCCCCCATGACCCCTCATCCCAAACACGTATGGGTTAGGGTTAGTGAGCTGCAATATGTTGGTGCCAGATGTGCAGCAACAATTGCAGGTTGCTCAGAGCAATCCTTGCTTATCCGATTTGACACTAACAGTGTACACTTGGACGTACATATGAAAAATATCGCTATTCTTTTAATCCTTTCGTTAATATGGAGGGCAGAGTTTTTCACTTTTCTAAGTCCCTTCACAAATTCCGATAACCTCTCGACCCCTAATAAATAGCTTGATTCATTTTTCTTTGTCGCCAGTGACATTAATCTTGTGATCTGTGAATCTGCCCCTCTGGCGAGCTTTACCTGGTGTCAAGTAGGAGGTGAACTGGTAGAAGATTTCCTTGTTCTTCTTCCGTCCACTGTATCCAGAAATGCTGCCGACATCAAGGGGGAGGTCCTTGAGGAATTTTCCCGTGGCAAGGTCATACAGCTGCAGGGTGTCCTTCACATCCTTTAGGTAATTCAGGACGAGGAACTTATCATTGACACAGGTTGCCCAGTCTGAAATGTGTTAAGAGTAAGAATTGAAAAAAAAACATATCTGGTACAAACTTTCAGTCAGTGTATAGAGCCCTGAAAGATCTTACCCAAGACATCCTTCTGATGTTGGGGGATGAGTTCCTTCCACTGTGACATAGCTGGCTGTTCCAGGTTAATATTGATGACTCGACTGCGAGGAGCATCGAGGTTTGTTCGGAATGTGAACACAGGCCCTTCATTTGTGACATAACTGTACTCTGCGTCAAAGTTGTCGATCAGTTTAACCCAGGGAAGGAGGCCTGTAAAAAAACCATCTCTCTTGAAAATGGTAAAAATCACAAAGAAGAACTCATATTTATATATTGTTGAGAATGCTCAAGGCTCCTTAAGGTTGTCATAGCTGGGGCGAGGTAGAGGGGATAAGCTCCCACCACTTAATAAATGCTCCCAATCTCAAAACCAAGTCCAGCTCCTGGCCTTCATGTGTGGCTTGGCACTAAGCACAACAGAACTGTCCCTACTGACAGAAGAAGGGGAAAGAGCAGGTTACTGATGCCTTAAAACTAGACACTTCGGGCAGATGGGGCTTGCCGGCTGTAGTTGGTAGCTCATCTAGAAGGAAAACTCTGATATCACCTGGTCCCTCAACACCAGCTCCATGGCAAAGAAAGCCGAGCAGCGTCTCTACTTTCTGCGAAGGCTGAAGGAAGTCCATCTCCCACCCCCACCCCCCCACAAATCCTCATCACATTCCACAAGGGTTGTATTGAGAGCATCCTGAGCAGTTGCATCATTGCCTGGTTCGGAAATTGCACCATATCGGATCACAAGACCCTGCAGCGGATAGTGAGGTCAGCTGAGAAGATCATCGGGGTCTCTCTTCCTGCCATCACGGACATTGACACTACACGCTGCATTTGCAAAGCAAACAGCATTATGAAGGACCCCATGCACCCCTCATACAAACTCTCTTCCCTCCTGCCGTCTGGGAAAAGGCTCCAAAGCATTCGGGCTGTCACGACCAGACTATGTAACAGTTTCTGTCCCCAAGCTATCAGACTCCTCAATACCCAGAGCCTGGACTGACACCTTACTGCCCTATTGTCTTGTTTATTATTTATTGTAATGCCTGCACTGTTTTGTGCACTTTATGCACTCCTGGGTAGGTCTGTAGTCTAGCGTAGTTGTGTGTTTTTTTTCTGTGTTGTTTTTTACGTAGTTCAATCTAGTTTTTGTACTGTGTCATGTAACACCATGGTCCTGTAAAACGTTGTCTCAGTTTTACTATGTAAAATTGCAGTAATACCAGCAGTTATGGTTGAAATGACAATAAAAATGACTTGACCTCAAATCTCCGCTGCCTTGCGGCTATACCCACTCAGTAAACCCTGAGGGAAAAATCCAGCTGGAGTCCCTAAGACAGTCCTACGTTGAGTTCAATGCTGACTGGCAACTCCTGCAATGGTGCTGGTATCAAACTATATCAGTCTCTGCCATTCCTTTTGATTCAGGTGAGTGGAGCCTGCTTCAGGGGCAGCAATTTGCTCCCTATATCATACTGTCCAGGCTTGTGTATAGACTTTGACAGTTAGGCCGCAGCCTCCATGGTCGATCCTGTCCAACAGAGGCCATGAATAATGCTTGAGAACTCCGCCATGGACAGCCTCAAGCCCAGCTCTGAAAGGCAGAGGGTTGTCATGGGACAGCAAACCCAGAACTCCCGAATGCCAACAGGACTCCAAAGACCTCGCTCCGGGGGAGGAAGGGTCATGTGATGAAAGCAGAAGCCACAGGGTCAGTCAACTTCCTGTCGGCCCAGGACTGAGGTCTCTGGCGAGCTGCTGTCGGTGGTCTATGCCAAATAAATGTACGTGTGTGCCTAAAAAGTGAAGGGGCTGTAAGAGAAGCAGGCAGGATTTCAGCAGGTACCTACCAGTAATGCCATTTGGTAGTTGGTGCAGGTCACAGTACCAGACCCGGTTCTTGGGCTGACAACCCTCACGAATGGATAATAGAACATAACGACCATCGTCAGAAACCTGAATGAAAGCAAACAAAATGAACTACCATGGATTTCGGTCCATTGGGACATAACAGGACCAGTACATTCTGGCCAAATTCAGCGGCTTTCCCAATTAGCTGAAGTTTCGTGGAAATAGTTAAAAACTAATATTAACTGAGTAGCAAATTATGCATTTAAAAGAAATGCAGAACAAATTACAATTCGATAAAACTGTGCATTACTTCCTAATAGTTATCGATGGAGGAATTTGATCAGTATACGTTTCTGTGTTCTTTTGACAGTAAATATAGAAAATCAATGTAGATAACGGACTCCGTTTATACAACGCTTTTGACGACAGCATCCTCCAAATCTAGTTTCATTGTAACATTTCAAGATGATTGTTGATACCTTCAAATTCTTCATAGTACCTAACTTGCTGAAGTAGTAAAATAGTTTCATTTTCAATCCTGGCCATCTCTTGCAACTCCAAGCCTAAATGCTTGAAACTGTGGTGAGCAAAATAGTTCCAAATTGTCTTAATGCTTCTCACCAAAAAAAATCACTAGTTTTTGAACACAAACACACACATATGATGCTCTTTAAAAAGCATTCACTCTAAGCATGGTGTGATGTCATAACAGCCACACAAGTGCACTCGACTAATGCTAGTTAGAAACTGTTTGGCAACATTTCCTTTCCCAATTAAGCGGCACAGTATCCCAAATAAATAAAGGGAATCCTGGCTATTTTCTCGATTTTTTTTTGTTTTTTTAAGAGTCATTCCGAATAAGCAGCTACACCGATTAACCAATGGCCCTATTAACCAGAATCCACTGTATTTCTTCTGGGCAGTGCCTTTACAAGATGGGTGACCCCACCCATGATCAATACTCTTCAGAGATCGTCTGCCTGCCGTCAGTGGTCGCATAACCAGGACTTGTGATCTGCACCGGCTGCTCGTACGACCATCCACCACCTGCTCCCATGGCTTCACATGATCCTGATTTGTTGGGGGGGGGGGCGCTAAGCAGGTGCTACACCTTGTCCAGAGGTGACCTGCAGACTAGCAGAGGGAAGGCGTGCCTTACACTTCCTTTGATAGAGATGTGGCACCCCGCCACCCAAATTAATCATCCCACTTAATTCCTCAACCAAATCATTAACCATTATATGGCCCAACTGGAAATGATGCAAGTCTACCCCCACCCTCCAGGTGGATTGAATAAACAGTTTCAGTGTGGCAGGCACAAACAATGAGGGAAAATCCCATGACCCTGAGTTTTTTGTCTTCTTTATATTTGTCCAGGAACTTCCTGGGATTTTCACGAAGGGAGGAGCAGGGTATGTGTCCTGAGCAAACAGTTTCTATTCAGAGCATTATTTGAATTAGTTCTTAATGTTACTTCAGTAAAAGTGTTAGCTATCAAGTTCACAACAATATCTTGAAACAACAGATTAACTAAATAAATCTGAGTGGAGAAAGAAACCATTTCATTGGACCTGTCATCAGTGGTATTTACATTCATACCAGCCTCCTTTTATCTAATCTTACTGGCATTGCTCGTCATTTCTTTCTTCGTGATGTGTTTGTCCAGTTTCACTTCCAAGCTGAATGTCTAACTTATCCACATCGGACACTCTAAGACAGGGGTTCCCAAACTGGGGTCCACAGATACCTTACTAA
Source organism: Hypanus sabinus (assembly GCF_030144855.1). Classification (NCBI taxonomy): domain Eukaryota; kingdom Metazoa; phylum Chordata; class Chondrichthyes; order Myliobatiformes; family Dasyatidae; genus Hypanus; species Hypanus sabinus. The sequence goes on from NC_082735.1 coordinate 35,819,636, forward strand.
TGGTTTTGGTTCATGGCATAAAAAAAGGTTGGAACCCCTGCCCTAAGATGTTTTTCCCGAGTTTCCTCCTGAATTTATTAGTCATTATGTGATACTTATATACCTACTGGTGACCATGAAGAGTAAAACTAATCTGCCTACATACAGTGCTTGAAAACATTGTGCTGTAGCGGTATGCTACACGCAGCGCTAAAATTACGACACGGAGTCGGTAACTGCAGTCGAAGGAAAAAACTTTATTCGAAATCCTCAGCCTCACTTTTAAGCCTCCCTCAACCTGCCCCCCGTGGCGCAGAGGCTCCAAAGCTCTGTGCTCGCAAACCCCCGTAGGCTATCTAATTGTGAGCCGGTTCGGATGTGCCAGGAAATGGGTCGCCACAGTGCTATCTCAACGAATGTTATTATTGATGGCTGTTTCGTCAAAATGTGTCTCAATGCCTATATCCTGTTCATGGTAAAAGGAGCAATTGGCTAGAAAATTCTCCATTTAAAGAAAATGTAGAGTGATCTCTTAGAATCATACAGTACAGAAACAGGCCCTTTGGCCCATGCTGAGCCAATTAATCTGCATCCTCCCATCAACCTGCTCTCCAGACCCCTATCATCCATGTACTTATCCAAAACTTCTCTTTTACTTTGGAATTGAGTTTGCAATAACCACTTCTGCTGGCACTCTCATGACCTTCTGAGTGAAGAAGTTTCCCTTCATGTTCCCCTTAAACTTTTCACCTTTCACCTTTAACCCATGACCTCTGGTTGTAGTCCCATACAACCTCAGTGGAAAAAGCCTGCTTGCATTAACCCTATCAAATCTCCTCTCAATCTTCTATGTTCTAGGAAATAAACTCCTAACCTATTCAACCTTCTCTTATAACTCAGGTCTTCCAGATCTGGCAATATTTTCTCTGTACGCTTTCAACCTTTACATATTTCCTGTAGGTAAGTGACCAAACCTACAACTTCATGAAACAACTTCAACATAACATCCCATCTCCTGTACTCAATACTTCTGAGTAAAATAGGCCAATGTGCCAAAAGCTTTCTTTACGACCCTATCTAGCTGTGATAGCACTTTCAATGAATTATGGACGCGTATTCCCGAATCCCTTTGCTCTACCATACTCTTCAGTGCTCTACTGTTCACTGTGAAAGACCTCCTCGGTTGTTCCTGCCAAAATGCACACTTCACACTTATCCACATTAAATTCCGCCTGCCATTTTTCTGCCCATTTTTCCAGCTGGTCCAGATCCTACTGCAAGTCATGATAGCCTTCTTCACTGTCCACTACACCTCCAATCTTGCTTTCATCTGCAAATTCGTTGATCCAGTTAACCACATTATCATCCAGGCTGTTGATACAGATGACAAACAGAAATGGACCCAGCATCGATCCCTGTGGGACTCCACTACTCAATGGCCTCCAGTCAGAGAAGCAACCTTCTGCTACCACTCTCTGTCTTCTCCCACAAAGCCAATGTCTAATCCAACTGACTACCTCATCCGAGTGACTGAACCTTCTTGACCAACCTCCCATGTGGGACTATGTCAAAGTCCAGGTAGACAACATCCACTGCCTTGTCTTCTCCACTTTTTGGTAATTTCCTTGAAAAACTCTATAAGATTGTTTAGACATGACTTACCATGCACAAAGCCATACTGACTATCCTTAGTCAGTCAATATCTTTCCAAATACTTATATATCTGGTCTGTTAGAACACCTTCCAATACCTTTCCCACTACTGATATCAGATTCATCGGTTCATGTTCTGAGTCTTTCTTAAACAGCAAACCAACATTGGCTATCTTCCAATCTGCTGGTCCTTCTCCTATCACTAAGGCAAGTTTCTGCACTTGCCTCCTGCAGGGACCAAGGGAACGCCTGTCAGGCCCTGGTGTCTTATCCACCCTGATTTGCCTCCGGACAGCAAACACCTCCTCCTCTGTAATCTGTAGGGTTCAAATGCTTTGCCTCACTTCTGTGTCTAACCCCTAAGTAAATACAGATGAAAAGAAAATTCATTTAATATTTCCCCCATCTCTTTTGGTTCCATACATGGATTAGAATTCTGATCTTCCAGAGGATCAATTTTGTCCCTCGCAATTCTTTTGCTCTTAACATATCTGAGGAATCCCATAGGATTCTCCTTAACCTCGTCTGCAAGGGCAACCTCATGCCTTCTTTTAGTCGTCCCGCTTTCTTTCTTGTGTTCTCTTGCATTTCTTATACTTCATCAGCACCTCGTTTGTTCCTGCCTGCCTACACCCGAAATGCACCTCCTTTTTTTCTTGAGCAGTGCCTCAATATGTCTTGAAGACCAAAGTCCCCTACCCCTGTTATCTTTACCTTTTATTCTGATTGGCACATAGAAGCTTCGTACTCTCACAATGTTCACTTTTGAAGGCCTCCCATTTACCAAGTACACCTTTGCCAGGAAACAGCCTGTCCCAATCTATACTTGCCAGATCATTCTGATACCATCAACATTGGCCTTTCTCCAATTTAAAATCTCAATTCCACAGGTCAGACCTGTCTTTTTGCATATTTACTTTGAAACTAATGGCATTGAGATAACCAGATGCAAAGTGTTCCCTGACACAAACCTGTCACCTGCCCTGTCTCATTTCCTAATAGCAGATCAAGTATCATTCACTCTCTCATTGGGACTGATTAAGGAAACTTCTCTGAACACATTTCACAAACTCTTTCCCATCCAAGTCCTTTTACAGTGTGAGTCCCAGTCAATAAGTGAAAAGTTAAAATCAACTATAATAACCTTATGTTTTTTTGCAACAGTCTGTGATTCTGCTCCGAATTTGTTCCATTAGATCTCTTGGACTGTTGGGTGGTCTGTAATATAGCCCCATTAACATGGTGATATCTTTCTTATTACCCACCAGGCTCAACCTTTTGATTCCTGACTTTGTCCGAGCTCTTAGCATCTGTCTGCACAGCCTCGCCACTAATTGTTCTGGCACTCTGGTTCCCGCCCCCCACAACTAAAGTTCAAACTGCAGCGCGGAACACTTGCACTTGAAAAGGTTTATCAAAATACTCCCACAGGACCTCTCCATCTAAACCACATCTCCAAGATGATAAAGTGCTCCCTTAGAACCTGAGTGGGAGCATCAGCTTAGGTTAACCATTAAAGCCTCTCGGGAAGGAGCCAAACCCACAAGTTGATCATTCTAGGACAGGAAAATAGGCCACCCAGCAAAACTGACACTCTGTAAACATTAATACAGTATATCTGACACTCAGTAAGACCATAAGACGATAAGATATAGGAGGAGATTTAGGCCATTTGGCCCACCAAGCCTGTTCTGCCATTTCATCTTGGCTGAACTATTTTCCCTCTCAGCCCCAGTCTCCTGCCTTCCCCCCATATCCCTTCATGCCCTGACTAATCAAAAATATATCAACTTCTGCCTTAAATATACTCAATGACTCGGCCTCCACAGCCACCTGTGGTCCACAGATTCACCACTCTCTGGCTAAAGGAATTCCTCATCTCTGCTCTGAAAGGTCGTCCCTCTATTCTGAGGCTGTGTCCTCTGGTCCTAATCTAACACCCATGTAGCACCAGTCTGATTGTGTGTGACCAGTCGTTGCACTCTTCAGAGAAGATCAATGTATATTAGGTGCTATTAGGCCATCAGAAGAATCTAGGTATCCAAAGGAGGCAGTGAATAGAAACCACAAACTTCTGGAAACATGAGGAAATCTGCAGATGCTGGAAATTCAAACAACAAAACACACAAAATGCTGGTAGAACACAGCAGGCTAGACAACATCTATAGGGAGAAGCGCTGTCGACGTTTCGGGCCGAGACCCTTCGTCAGGACTAACCAAAATCTCTTACTATCTTTCCTTTCAGTTAGTCCTGACGAAGGGTCTCGGCCCGAAATGTCGACATCGCTTCTCCCTATAGATGTTGTCTAGCCTGCTGTGTTCTACCGGCATTTTGTGTGTGTTGTTGTTTGAACTTCTGGAAATAAGGTTTTGTTTATAAGAAAAAAAACAATATGTACAAACTTTACATGAGCAAGAAAAATTTAAATTCAAACATCCTGTTTTGGTTTGAAATCTTAGATATCAAACCACAACAAATTCCTTTTTAATTAGAATCAGTGATATTCATTAGAATAACCTTGATTACTCCAATTTCTCTAACTAATTGGATCTTGTGTTATTCCCTATTTAAAAGCTTACAGACTCAACTTCCCTTTTTACTTATCCCTAGTTGGAAAACCAAATGTATGTTGCTTATAATTCCTGTTCAAGTATTAGAGTTAACTTCAGTTTCAGTTCCAGACAGTATATGTACAAGTTTAAATTCAAATATTATACATACACACAGTTAAACTCCTTTAACGACAATTCTCCAACATCACAATTCTTAAAGTCAATCTCAATCAGTAACTTATCAAAGCCTTTGCAAAAATAATCTGTTCTCGCAGAAAATCAAATTTGGGTTCCTTGAATGAAAATAAACTTATACATCGAACCGTACTAAATCCTCTGCATCATTACACATTTTGTTCCCGCGCTCGTTCTTCATCTGGGTGGCTCACCATCTTGGTTCGTTGGATGAAATAGTTGATCATCCACAGTAAATCAATTCACGAACTTGTACAAAACTTTACCAAATGCCTTGGTATGATTTTGCAGAACTAACTCCCGACTACACAGTAAGAATTTTGAACACTCATCTCTGCCGATATTGTCTCATTATAGCTGCTGCATATTATTGCTGTAGCTTCAATAAATCTTTTATCGCTATTGTCTCTCCTCCAGGGATTTCACCCTGAGGGTTTCAGGTTAGTAGGTAAAGATACTCACTACTAATTCCACTCTTAATTGTTTGTGTCTTCAGATTTTTATCGATGCTGCGTTTCTCTCCCTGTCCGTCTTCGCAAAGTGTTTCTTTCAAATTCTTTCTCTTTTTTAAAGATCTGTAAACATCATTTTCATCCCTCCGCGGGTGGAACTTCCTAACATTACAATTTTGGGTTTAATTAACCTGGGTTACACTAGACTCTCCCAGCACAGGAAACATCCTCTCCAAATCCACATTATCGAGGCCTTGCAACATTCGACAGGATACAATGAGGTCACCTCTCATTCTTCTGAATTCCAGTGAATACAGGCCTAGAGCCATCAAACGCTCTCATATGAAACATTAACAAATACGGTACAGTGGCACAGTAGCGTAGAGGTTAGCACAACGCTTGACAGTATCAGCAATATGGGTTCAATTCCTACAGCTGCCTGTAAAGAGTTTGTAAGAGCTTCCTGTGACCGCGTGAGTTTTCTCCCGCAGTTCAAAGACATACCAGATGGTAGGCTAATTGTTCATTGTAAATTGTCCAATGATTAGGCTAGTGTTAAATCAGGGGTTGCCGGGCCTCACGGTTTGAACAGTTGGGAGGGCCTATTTTGCACTGTAAATAGACAGATAAATACATACCTTGGCTGCACTTTTCCATTTGGGGTTATCTGGGAACTCTGCGCACAGGACGTCCTCGGTTTGGTTAGTGCCGAGCACATGGTAATAGAGCTTCTGGTGAATGTTGGATGTGGTTTCAGTGCCTGAGAAAGATGGACCATCAATACGTCAGGCATTGAGTACAACCAGCAAATAAAACGTGAGAGAGTCTGACATAATCCAGAAAGACACAAATGAATTTCTTTAGTAAAGAGAAATGCCAACTTGGACTTTGAAGTAAAGTCAAAGTAACAACAGAAAAAGCATTCGGGCTGGAAGAGGTGAGGAGATTCAGTCAGTCAAATTTGAAAGAAGATATTAAGAATAAAATAACTTTAGATTTATACTGCACCTTTCTAGCGCGACATACATTTTACTACCAGCACTTTCCCGAAGTGCTAAAAATACAAGAACTGTAACAATCACTGCACATCAAGCTCTCAAATCAGCAAGAAATGATGACTACATAATCTTGTTTTCAGTCATCAGTTGTGGATTTTACCAGGAGACTGGGAAGAATGATCTCACTTCAGCTAATGCCACAGGATAGTGTCTGTGTCTTACGAGTGGGCAAATGGAGTCTCAATGCAAGATCTCACTGGAAGACAGAAAGTGCCAATTTCTCAGTGCAGGGACACGACACATAATGATGATGTTGTGGGTGCGGGACAAAGATTTCATTCCAAGGGTGAATTGTGTGGCTGGAATTGGCATTCCTACGCTGATGTTTCGGGTTCCATCGTCCAGTGGTGTGTGTGCGTCCACAGTGAACACGTTCGCTCGAATCTGAGCAAGATATGGTTACATATTTCAGGCCTCAAACTGGAGAATTAAGGCTCCTTCTAGCTTACTTAAAGGGGACCATGTTTACTTGGTCCGCTCACCCAGTGTCAGAGTAGTAAGGCCTTTTTCAAATGAATACCTTTGAGTTTTTAAATTAAAAAAAATATTTAGAGATACAGTGGGGAATAGGACCTTCGAGTTATGCTGTCTAGCAACCCCCGACAACCCCAATTTAACCCTAACCTAATCATAGAACAATTTGCAATGACTGATTAACGTACCTGCTACGTATTTGGACAGTGGGGAAACTGGAGCACCCAGGGAAAATCCATGCACTCCCCAGGGAGGAGGTACAACCACTCATTGCAGAGGATGCTGGAAATGTTTATAACAAGACTTCACATGGCAGACATTCTATTTTGGCGCCACTTTCTAAATCTGAGCCCATATTCCTAATACCCAAAACTCTTTCACCCTTTGTCCTGAATGTTCTTCACAACCCTCTTCTATAGAGAATCACAAAGATCCACGACCCTCTACAGGAAGGAATTTCTTCACACCCAAGTACTGAATGGACCTCCCCTTATTTTGAGTCCTGTATCTAGGCAATCCTGCTAGGAGAAACATTATCCCTGTAAACTCCCTCGCATTCTTCATAAAACTTCAGGCTGTTGAACATCTCCTCTTGGGATGATTAACTTATCTAGTGAACCCTCTATCATAAGAATGGAAAGGAAAAAAAAAGAATGGCTTCCATTAGGTATGAAGGCCACCCCACATTGTTGTAAATACCATTAGGCTCACCGCTCAGTTGGCTAGCTTCTCTCAAGACTTGTTCCAAAGTGTAATCAATGCATACTCTTTGCAAACACACGTACCATCCGTGATTCCTTCCTGATCTGGATAGCGGTTGTAGAAAATTCCCTTTCCATCATGAGTCCAGCAGAGGCAGCTGAACTTCACCCTTTCCAGGGTATCTGGTAGATCCTCGGGACCTTCAACTTTTATGACTTTGATTGTGACCCAGTCAGAGCCACTCTTACTGAGCCCGTACGCCAAGAACTCATTGTCGTCGGAGAAGGCCAGCACTGCACAAACACAATCAGAGGTCAGGACACTTCTGCTGTTGAATGAACTCAAGACTACCTGAAGATCCATCTCATCATGCTAACCAAATTCCTTCTGATAATCGCAGCAGGAGGGAGTCTTTATTTACAATGAATCACAGAATCTTAAAGCAAAGGGGAAGGCCATTAGGCCCATTGGGCACATGTCAGCACTGAGAGAGCTTCTCAACTTTGTCTCATCCAACAGATGTTTCCCATTCCCATTCCATTTAGAGCTTGCCAGATATTCAGTGAATTGCTTTGTGAAAGTGCCAATTAGTTTGTGAAAGTGACACATTCCAGGCTTCATAACCTTTCGTTGGTGAGGGCAGGGGGTTGGCAGTTTCTCAATTCCCTTCTGGGCCTTCATTCCATTTATTTTCAACCTAGCTCTCCTGATAGCATAAGGTCAGAATTAGGCCATTTGGCCCATCAGGTCTGCTCTGCCATTTCAACATGGCCGATGCACTTGCCCTCTCAGCCCCCAATCTCCTGCCTTCTCCCTGTAACTCTTCATGCCCTGACCAATCAAGAATCTATCAAAACTTCTGCCTTAAATACACATAAAGACTTGGCCTCCACAGCTGCCTGTGGCAACAGATTTTACAGATTCATCATTCCCTGGCTAAAGAAGTTTCTCATCTCTGTTCTAAAGGGACGTCCCTCTATTCTGAGGTTGTGTCCTCTGATGTTAGACTCCTTCACTCAACATAAGAAATATCCTCTCAACATCCACTCTATTGAGGCTTTTCAGCATTCGATAGTTTCACCGAGGTCACCCCTCAGTCTTCTGAATTCCAGTGAGCAGAGGCCCAGAGCCGTCAAACACTCCTCGTATGAAAGCCTTTAAATCCCAGGATCATTTCTGTCAACCTCCTTTGAACTCTCTCCAATGTCAGCGCATCCTTTCTTGGATAAGGGGCCAAAACTGCTCACAGTACTCCAAGTGAGGCCTCACCGTGCTTTATAAAGCCTCAACACTACATCCCCACTTTTATATTCTAGTCCTCTCAAATAATTACATTTGCCTTCCTCACTACTGACTCAATGTGCAAATGAACTTTTATAGAAACCTGCATGCGGACTCCCAAGGACTTTAGAACATCAGATTTTTTTAATTTTTTGGAAATAGACTATGCTTTTATTTCTTCTACTAAAGAGCATGACTATACACCTACCCCCACTATATTCCTTCTGCCATTTCTTTGCCCATTCCCCTTATCTGTCCAAGTCCTTCTGTAGTCTATTTCCTCTAAACAACCTGCCCCTCCACCTATCTTCATATCGCCCACAAAACTGGACACAAAGCCATCAATTCCGTCATCCAAATCAGTGACATATAACGTAAAAAGGAAGCGGTCCCAACACAGACTCCTGTGGAACATCACTAGTCACTGACAGCCAACCAGAAAAGGCTTCCCTTGTTCCCACTCTTTGCCTCCTGCCAATTGGCCACTGTTCCACCAATGCTCTATCCTTCCTATGACACCATGGGCTCTTAACTTGTTAAGCAGCCTCATGTGTGGCACCTTTTCAAAGGCCTTCTGAAAATCCAGGTGTACATCTACCAATTCTCCTTTGTCAATCCTGCTTGTTATTTCCTTAAATAATTCCAACCTATTTGTCTGGCAAAATTTTCCCTAAGGAAACCATTCTGGCAATGGTTTGTTTTATCATGTGTCTCCAAGTACCCCAAACCTTAAAAATCGACTCCAACACTGAGGTCAGATTAACTGGCCTATATTTTCCTTTCTTTTTGAATCACTCTGACATTTAAACTAAGTGAATTGGATAGCCATCAGTTAAAGACCAGTTTGCTAACATTTACAAGCTAATTGGGATCATAGACTGGTGCTGGCCACCGGTAGGAAATGTCCAGTAGTGATGCGGAAGCCCAGACCTACTCTCTCATTTGCATTTACATCAACGCTAAAGTGAGATTTGTACAATCTTCTGAAATGTGCTTAGTCTCACAGACAATGTATTAGGTATAACGGCGTGAACTGGACATTCTTTGCCCTTCAAGATTCTGATCAATGATAGTTGTGAACAAACAGAGAAACAGAAGGACACCATTTAGTCTTTGAGATGATTCTCCCCTTATATAGGATCATAGCTCATCTCTTCCTCAACGTATTTACTCAACTGGCCCCACGGGCATTACCTACTCTTACACAGCTGCATTGACACCACAGGAAAAGCTGGAAATCCTCAACAGCTCTGACAAAGGTTCTCTGACCTAAAGCATTTCTCTTCCCACAGAATGATTCATGGAGTATTTTCAGCCTTTTCTGTTTCGCTTTAGGTTTCCATCATGTGCATTTAAAAAAAAAATTATTTTCAAAAGTATATTGACCTCAGTTGCAAGGAGAGTTCCAACCACACACCAGATCCACTTTATCTTGCAGGAACAAAATTCCAGATACAGGCTTTGTGTCTACGGCCTCACTTCTACTCTGAATGCTGCTGCTTGCTTTTATTGTTTGCACCATTTGTGTTTTTTCCTCTCTCTGTGCATTGAGTGTTTGACAGTCTTTTTTAAATGGGTTCTTTCAGGTTTCTTGTTTTGTAGCTGCCTGAAAGGAGTTGTATCTTAAAGTTGTATAATTTATACATGCCACCCATCAACACTACCTCACTACTTCTATCGCTATTTTTGCACTCTTTGTTTAACTTAACTATATACATATACACACACCTACTGCATTGAACATTTTTGCCTCTATTACTATGTATTGCATTGTACTGCTGCCACAAAGTTAACAAATTTCATGACATATGCCAAGTTGATATTAAACCTGATTCTGATTCTGTTTCTGACATACTTTGATAATAAATGTACTTTGAACATTTTCACTAAAAACATGATTGTTAAAGGCACACCTGGAGGTGCTTCTGTTTTGAAGACTGTCCCCTACTGCCCTGAAATTCACCGTTGGAAGCTTTTGTATATCGAATCCACAAACCTCTTTTGTCATTTTAAACACTTGGTTTAGGTCCTAGAATTCCTTTCTGACCCCAGAACGGCAAGATACCTTTGTTAGCAGAGCATCTTTTACGATCAATTAAGTCCCATGCCTCTTCTCAGTAATAGGCAAGGCTCTGAAAACTTGGTTGGCAGTTTCCCAACCTTTCTTATGCTATGCAGCAACACCTTTAAGCAAGAGGCCCATGGAACGCAGGTTGGGAGCCCCTGCTCTAGAAGCAAACGCCAATTCTAACGAATTAAATTTGGCTGCAGGACTGATACTCCATTCTTGGTGACAACCTACTCGACAGGGCCACAGTCCCATCCTCAGAGAGCTTGTTGGGATCCAGGAACACCCGAGCTTCTCCATCCAAGGAATCCTGGACATACAACACGTACTGGTTCTGCAGTCCAGAGTTGTGGAAATAAAAGTATCTGGAAATGAGAAAAATGACCTTTAGCAAGTCTGGCCACATTTTCAGAGCAACCTTCACCAACGTTTCCCTTCTCTGCTGCTGTGTCCCCATATGCTCCGCCCTTCCAGCAATTCATTCATCTCTTTCTATGTCACATTCAGCTTTTATTTTACCGAGCAGTCTCTGTTACTAGGTCACTTCCTGTGCAGCCAGGAAGTAGCAAGTATAAAAGCACATTGGCTGGCAGGAGGCCAGAGGTTTATGTTAAGAGCGAAAGAAATTTCTATCTACAGCACTTCAGGGAGGGCAGTAAACCATAACTGTGGAGCTCTCAACCAAGTATTGCAACCACCACCAATCATTAGGATCAATCTTAGCCTTAAAACATCAATAGGCTGTTTAATCAACTGGGGTAACTCAACTGAGCACAATTCACCTGAAGAACTAACCATCACAACAGGTTGTCTCTTGAATCCAGAAGATCTGAGTTTAAGTCCCACTCTGGAGCTCCAGCACCACTTGAAGGCCGGTGGCTACAGTGTATGCCAGAAGAGGAATACAACCTTTGACCAAAGGCCAGCACCAGCTTGTGGCTGACTCCTTCCATGTCCCCAGATGTTTTTCTCTAATGATTTCATAGGGTATGGGCCCCGCTGGCAAAGCCACTCACACAAAATGCTGGTAGAACACAGCAGGCCAGGCAGCATCTATAGGGAGGAGCACTGTCGACGTTTCGGGCCAAGTCCCTTCGTCAGGACTCCATCCTTCATTGTTCTGAGGATATGGTGAATCCAGACCCATCTACAACAACCAAGTAGCTGGTTAACCTAGAACTGGGGGGGGGGGGGGGGGGCGGGGTCAAGTTCTCAGAATAAGGAGTTATCACTTAGGACTGAGATACAGAAAGATATCTTTATGCAGATGATGGAGAATATCTTGGGTTTCCTACTTTGGAGGAACGCTGTGGCTTAGTTATTGATTATATTTGAAACTGACATTGACTGGATGTTAAAGGAATTAACAGATGTTGGGATATGGCAGGGAAATGGTGCTGAGGTAGATGAACAACCATGATCTGCTGAATGGAACAACAAGATTGAGGGCCGAATGGCCTACTCCTGAGGTGGAACTTACAGTACTGTACGAGTCTTAGGCACCCTAGATATTTTATATCGGGGTTCCCAATCTGGGGTCCACGGGCCCCTTGGTTAGTTGTAGAGGTCCATGGCATAAAGGAGGTTGGGAACCCCTGATTCATATGACTTCAGATGGTACGGTCTCCACAGATCCCTGATCTCAACATCATCGAGACTGTCTGGGATCACCCGGAGAGACGGAGGCAAGCGAGACAGCCAAAGTCTGCAGACGAACTGGGGCAAGTTTTCCCAGATGCTTGCAACAACTGATTTTTCTCATAAAACGGAACAACAGTGCGCGTAAGAGAATTGACGCAGTTGTAAAGGCAAAGGGTGGTCACACCAAATATTGGTTTGATTTAGTGGTTTTCTTTCCTGTTTCCTGCTCTTTATAGAATATTTTTGATATTCAGAAACTTTTCATTTAATTATTTTTGAAAACATCTTCACTTTACAGAATTTTTCTTTCATGCGTCTAAGACTTTTGCACAGAACTGTATGTTCCGAGCTCCGGCTCGTCCAACCAAGAGTCAACCACATTGTTGTGGGTTGGAGTCGTGTATACGAACCTATTCTGAAAATTCCCAGTTATAAACCTCGTTCACCTATCAGCTTGGCCCTGTGGCAATTCGGTAGGTTCTGAATAAATTACTTGTAAAGCAGAATTCATATTCTAAAACACTCCATCGTGAGAATTGAACACTTGCTCTGTGAATTTTTAACCTGGTGGCATAGCCACTGTGATATCAGGCCCACTGCAATACCATATCCTCTGAAGCACCTCGCCCACTGTAACATCATATCCTACCCAGAGTGGGAGAACCCCTGTTGCTGTGGCTTTCAGCAGAATCAGCAATTAATAATGTCTCTCAACACATTCTGATGTAACACCCACCGGTTCCCTTTCCTGCACGGACAACTGTATTTGGGATAGTCAAACAATTCAGTCATGCGTTCCTTCAGTCTCGTTCTGACTCCGCACTTCTCCAAGAAAGGCATGGTTAGCTGGTTCTGGGCTTCAACAAATGCCTGAAAAACAAAGACATCAGCAGATTAGGCGTAAAATGTCAATCCATTTCTCCCCTTGGTGGAGAAGCAAGGAGGCATTATTTTGGTTGACTAGGCCCCAGCACTTAAAACATTTAATCTCCTTCTGCTCCTGATCTGATGTGGAGGGGTGGGGGAGGAACACATTTACTCTATCTGCAATATGCATTCCATCCACCATTCACACTTTATACACCATTTGCATTCTTTGTACTGGTAGATCATTTGTACATAGATCCTTCACACACTCCGGCAGTTTCCAGGAAGAAGCAACGGCTTTCTTCAATTAATGCATAAACACATTTTTTACTTGTATGCCTGTACACTATCCCAGTTAATCTGAAACCCCCAGGGAGTTGGTGATGGGGTATACCTGACACCTCTTGCTCTGCCCCCTCCCCTCGAGTTTAGCGGTGAAACTAGGTTGTGCTGTAAGTACTGAGCTCACAGGTCATGGGACTTTCTAGTAGGACACCTTAACTAAAATCCGTTAAGCTTATTTCTCATTATTTCATTATAAATCTGTTTTAACTAGGTTAACTGTAATTTTGTGATTTTAACTAAACTTCTTTATTTTTTTTCTTTGTTTTTGATCTTCCTTTTCTTACTTCGAGCAGCTGCAATTTTCGGATGTTTTTGACATTTAAAGCAGCACAGCAGTCGAAGGCTCCAGGATGGGAAGGCCTCAGGATGTATCAGCCAGGGGCCCACTCACTGCACGACAGTGGAGCCAAATCTCAAGAAGTTTCGTAGCAGCAACGATTTGCCTGACAACTCCTGGAGATGAAGTACAGATGGCTGAATGGATCAAGCCACACAGACTCTCTAAACACCGATTATTTATTTATTTAGGGAGACAGCATGGAACGGGCCATTCTGGACCACGCTACAACACATCAATCTTAAACATGACCTGATCACAGGAAAATTTAGAATGACCAATCAGCCTACTAACCGGTACATCTTTCAACTGTGGGAGGAAACCCGAGCTCCCCAAGGAAACCCACATGCACACAGGTAGAAACGTACAAACAATAGAATGGAACTCTGAACTCCAGTGCCCCAATCTGTAACAGCGTCATGGTAACCACTACGCTGCAATGGTGTTCTATACGTGCGTACAGAAGGATAGATAGAACAGAACCAGCCCTCAGAGTGGGAAAATTTCTGAGTTCCTGCAAGTGTTGGCTTCCTCCTCACCTTGGTCCGTTCACTGTCGGGATCCTCAAGCCAGGCATAAGGGTCGGGTACTTTAATCCCATGGTAATCATCCACCTGAAACGATGAGGAATAAAAGTCTTGTTCATTTGCATCATTACATTCAATCAACAACCCCCCTCCCATATTAAGAGGAAGACGGAGAAGACTGAAGAGTTGAAAGTAAATTTATTATCAAACTACATATATGTCACCATACAGAATCCCGAGGTTCATTTTTTGTAAGTAAGTAGAAGAAACACAATGGAATCAATGAAAGAACACACTTATTAGTTCATATTAGGACTCTTCATCTCATGTTCTCAATATTTATTGCTTATTTTTTTTCTTTGTATTTGCACAGTTTGTTGTTTTTTGCATATTGTTTGTTTGTAAACTTAGTCAGCTACATCATGGGCACTAGCACTGTCTGTGTAAAAAAAACTTCCCCCCATACATCTCATATAATCATTTCTCCCTCTTGCCTTACATCCATGTCCTCCAGTACACTGGGAAGAAGATTCTGTCACCACATCATTCTCATAATCTTATAAACTTCCATCAGGTCTAACGTCAGCCTCCAATGCTCCAGAGTATGTCCAACATCCTCATGCCCTCGAATCCTGTACTTTTTCCAGGATCTCCATGTCCTTTCTGTAATGGGGTGATCAGAACTGTGGTCCCAGTTACACTTTGTTGATGCCCTACAAAGACCATGGTACTTGCATGCCCAATACCAATATTCCAACCTCTGTCATAGGAAGAAGCAACCAGCCAGAGGAAGAGTCAAGGATGTACTCAAAGCATCCTCGAAAAAAAATGTGCAATGTCATCACCGACCCTTGGGAATCTCTGACTCATGGTCACGATAGAATATAGGACAGAATCCCTGTATCAGCAGATGGAGCCCACCGTCCCACAAGCTGCCACCCACCGACCAAATAGCTACCTCTGCCCCACCCGTCTGCAGTTCTCACAGCGGCCTCGATAGTCACCCCAGAACCCACAGGCATGAGGTAGAAGCAGGCGACATTGGATCCTGAGGGATCGCCTGAAGAGAAGTCCATGAGGCATTGATACTGAGTGAGGATTGTTTCTGTATCAGTAGCCAGAGGTTGCAAGTATTGTCCTGGGATTGTTTAGACCACTTATCTGGTGAAGTTCTGCTTGGGTTATCACATGGTTGGTAAGCCCATCCTTTCCTGCAAGTACATGGTCAGTAGCTTCAGTTGAGATGGGTTAATTCCCTTTTACTGTTTGACAGTCATTTGAAATGGCTGGGGCTGGCTAAATGGGCGACTGTCTGTGATAATCTCTGAAGAGTATTGCTAATGGCTGGGGTCACCCGTCTTGTAAAGACACCGCCCAGAAGAAAGCAATGGCCAACCACTTCCGTGGAAAAACTTGCCGAGGACAATCATGGTCAAAGACATGATCGCCCACGTCATACGGAAAGGCACGTAACGAACCTGCCTGTACAATGGGTGATTGGAGCTTGGTGAAGGAGGGTCTCTCTTTGGAATGGGCTTCCAATGATGCAGCACAGAAAGCAAGAATAATGTGTAACACTCCTCCACTTTAGAACAATCTTACATACCTTAACATTTTAAAGTAGCAAATGGGTAGCTGAGTAAACTGTAAGCACTGTGAAGACTGTGAACGTGGATGTTATTGGATAAGCAGTCCAAACTGCTTAAAAGTCATTGGCTGGCATCGTTCCTACTCAATCACCCTGCTGAGACGCTGAGTGGCTGTTGGAGGTGGACACAATTGAATTTCATCGAGGCCTAACTCGAAGGGAGAAAAGGAAGCATGCAGACAGAAAGCATAACATGTCAAACATCAGAAGAGATGGTTCTAACCTGGGAGTGGGTGGGGGAAGAAATGAGAGACCGTTTCGTGGGGTGGCAGAATGGAACCACAGAAAGATCACAGATCTACCAAGAGTCAGGAAACAAATGGCCTAGTTGGACGTCAGGGGTCAAACGGGTTCATGCTGATCAACTGGTGCCTGTAAGCTAGTGGTGAATGAGATCCTGTGGTGAACGAGATCCTGTGGTGAACGAGATCCTGTGGTGAACGAGATCCTGTGGTGAACGAGATCCTGTGGTGAACGAGATCCTGTGGTGAATGAGATCCTGAGGTGAACGAGATCCTGAGGTGAACGAGATCCTGAGGTGAAGGAGATCCTGTGGTGAATGAGATCCTGTGGTGAACGAGATCCTGAGGTGAAGGAGATCCTGTGGTGAACGAGATCCTGTGGTGAACGAGATTCTGTGGTGAACGAGATTCTGTGGTGAACGAGATCCTGAGGTGAAGGAGATCCTGTGGTGAACGAGATCCTGTGGTGAACGAGATTCTGTGGTGAACGAGATCCTGAGGTGAAGGAGATCCTGTGGTGAAGGAGATCCTGTGGTGAATGAGATCCTGTGGTGAACGCGATCCTGTGGTAAACGAGATCCTGTGGTGAAGGAGATCCTGTGGTGAACGAGATCCTGTGGTGAACGAGATCCTGTGGTGAACGAGATCCTGTGGTGAACGCGATCCTGTGGTGAACGAGATCCTGTGGTGAACGAGATCCTGTGGTGAATGAGATCCTGTGGTGAACGCGATCCTGTGGTGAACGAGATCCTGTGGTGAATGAGATCCTGTGAAGGTTGACCCTGCAGTTGAGTTACAGGATCAGCTTTAGGATGAAGCAGGGCATGAATCAGGAAGCTTCCGGGACCTGAAGCAACGGTCGTACACAGTTTGCTAGAGGTGGTCCATCAAAACTGGAGCAAACTCTACCCAGGTTTCAAAACAACACAGAAAAATTGCTGGAGAAACTCTGCAGTCAGGCAGCAGTTGATGTTTAAAATGAATAAACAGTTGATGTTTCAAGTGGTTCAGAGGAGATGTCAGGGGCAAGTTTTTGATGCAGAGAGTGGTGAGTGCGTGAATGGGCTCCCAGCATGGAGGTCGATATGATAGGGTCTTTTAAGAGACTCCTGGAAAGGTACATGGAGCTTAGAAAAATAGGTAATTTCTAAGTACATGTTCTGCACGGCACTGAAGGGCCTGTATTGTGCTGTAGGTTTTCTATGTGAGACTCTACTTCTGGACCGGAAAGGAAGAGGGAAGACACCAGAATAAAAAGGGGGGGGGGGCGAAGAGAAGGAAGATAACTAGAAGGTGATGGGTGAAGTCGGGTGAATGGGAAAGGTAAAGGGCTGTGGAGGAAGGAATCTGATAGCAGAGGAGAGTGGAGCATAGGAGGAAGGGAAGGAGGAGGGGACCCAGGGGAGGTGACAGGCAGGTGAGAAGAGGTAAGAGTCCAGAGTGGGGAATAGAAGGAGGGAGGGGAAGGGAAAAAATTACCGGAAGGAGAAATCAATATTCATGCCATCAGGTCAGTGGCTAACCCAGATGGAATTTTAGAAATTGCTTCTCCACCCTGACCGTGGCCTCGTCTTGGCACGGCAGGAGTTGGGGGGGGGGGGGGGGACCATGGACTGACACGTTGGAATGGGAATCAAAACCTTTGGCCACCAGGAAGATCAGCTTTTGGCGGATGGAGCAGAGGTGCTCGACGAAGCAGCCCCCCCCCCCCCATTAATGGCCGGACTTCTCACCAGTGTAGTTAACAAGGATGCCTTTGAGCAAATGGTATCACAGAGGTCATGAAAGCCCATGGATTAATTGAATTTAGTTGTTAGTACAGGTTGGGTACCCTCATTCAAAATGTTTGGGGCCAGAAGTGTTTTGGATTTCAGAATTTTCTAGATTTTGTAATATATAATGAGATAATTTGGGATCCCCATCAGTTCTGACTCGGAACTTATGTGCTGCTGGTAAGCAGTCTGTTTTACCCTTGTTCATCACACATCTGTACTGATGTAGCTGTTCAGAGTGTCAGATTTTCATCAGTGACGATCTTCGCAAACTCATCAATGAGTTTCTCTGCTGCCTCGTGACCAGCAGATGCCTTATCACCACAAATCTTTGATCATTTAATGCCGTGCTTCTTCCTAAATTTCTCCAACCAGCCTGCTGAATATTCACAATCACCTTCAATTTTCAGTTCGTCGTGATGGATTTTTGCTTGTTTCATGATCAGCACACTGTTAAACAACATATATTCACTCCAATGAGGATGAATCCACTCTTTCAATGCACGATCGTTTTTTTTTCTCTATTTTGCATGAACTTCTGTTCATTACATATGTGAGGTCTGTGGTGCACAGAGACCTGCCCATCGCCTGGGAAAGTTCCCCGTGCCCAATGTTCCCTCTGAGGTGTGCGCGTGCACATCTTTTGTCACTAGCGCAAAAAGGAATTTAAACGGTGTACAATAAGTTTTGTTTGACCATTTCAAACAACTGTAACAACATGACAAGATTGATATTATGACATGCTGTTGTACAGTCTATGAGAAATAAGACTCATTCATGTGGATTATTTTAAACTCTTTTAAACAGTGAACAGCAAACTGGAGCTGGTAATTTATTATCCCTGAACTAGCTTCAGGGTTACTTCCACTTAAAAAAATTCACCGTGCACGTTATTGTCAGTGGGCAAAAAATTGCGCAGCTTAAGAATTTTTGCGCGCACTGGTCATTACAAATTAGAGGGAACATAGGCAGAGACTTGCAGAATTTTCCATTTATGTCAGCACTCAAAAATAGTTCGGATTTTGGAGGTTTTCAGATAACAGGTACTCAACCAGTAATGCATTTATATCTAAATATTATACCTGTGTCTCATTACACATATGTTGATAGATATTGTGGGAAGAATTGGTGATAAGCTTGGGTCTATCCTTCCGTAAAAGGAAGCAGTATGGTATGATGAATGAGAGTGTCTTTAAGAATTGTGTATCTTGTGTTCCTTTCAACAGCCGCCACTACTGCAGATTTCCTAAAATAAATAATTTTCATTGAATCTTCATTGAAGCAGGAACGTGTCGGGAAAGGTCCAGATTAACAGGACCACTTTCTGAGGGGCACATTAAACACACCGACAGATCTTTAAACACGATTGTAACTGGATCGATTCAATGGTCCGGCACCAATAACAGGACGTAGGGCTGTTACCCACCACCTCAGATGGGAGGCATCTGTGTTGGGTCTAGGGGTTAAAGTTGAGGGCTAGGATGGAGATTCAGGGTCAGGCCTGGGGTTGTCGGGCGGTGGATTTCGAGACAGGAGTCAGGTTGGGTTTGAACAAGTTAGACAGGGACACAGTGGAGTTTGGGATTTAACTCTGCGGATCCGGTCGTGACATTTTTCAGAGAGGAGCTGAAACGTCCCTTTCTCGCTGTTTCAACGTTATTTCGTTATTCATTTCATTTCCTCCTCTCAGTAATTACAGCGAATGGAAAGTGAAAGTATCCCGCAGCATGCCCTGGCCGACCCTGTCCCAAGCCCCCTCTCACCCGGCTCTCGTCGCGCTCCGCCTCCGGGTACCGGATTTCCATCGCCGCCCGTTTCAGCTAAGGGAATTAGTCCAACTCTTCGCTCCGCACACCGGCCCGGCTCAGCTCCGTTCAGTTCCGCCTTCCGGCAGCGGGACCGCCCCCTGTCCCAGCCGGGCCAGGACGTGTCTCCCCGCCCCGCACAAAGCGTGACCGAGCCTAAAGACATGATTTGGGCAAAATTAACACACTGGGTGGAAGGTGACAATGATAAGGGGGGGGGGTGACAAGGTAAATGCAAGGGATGGTGGAAGGAATCTAGAGAGATTTAGGATTGTTTAGAGTCATTTCAGTACACAATTATAGGGGAGAACGAAACAATTGTAGCTAGCAACGCACAGTAAATGCTGGAGGAACTCAACAGGCCAGGCAGCATCTATGGAAAAGAGTAGAAGCGACATTTCGGGCCGAGGCCCTTCAGCGGGACTTACCCTTTTCTGAGTGTTGCTCGGATTTCCAGCATCTGCAGATTTTTTTTGTAGCTATACCGCCCACCCTTTTCGGCTGGTGTCTTCCCCCTTCCTTTTGTCTTAAAGTAGGTTGTTGCCCCGAGATGTCCCGTGGACTGTTTACCCTTTTCCACAGGAGCTGCTGAGTTCCTTCAGCATTTTGTGTGTGTTGTGTTGGATTTCCAGCTTCTGCAGACTTTCTCAATTTCATGAAATATTTGGTATTCCAGTTCTAATTCGGCACCCAAAAACAATAAGTAACACAATAATAATTCAAAAACACAATAAATATCAATACACAACATAGATTATATACATTGAAGTGACATTAGACACAGGAGTGTCTGTACATAAGGTGACTGACAGGAAATGATAAATTAGTGGTGGTTGGGAGTGTGTTAGTGGGCGGAGGCATCGGTCAGCCTTACTGCCTGGGAAAATGACTCTTGAGTCTGGTGGTCCTGGCCTGAATTCTATGAAAGAGACTGTTTCGGAAGGGGGAGCGTTTGGGAATGCCAATATGAAGAGGAAAGGGGGACATGGAGCTGATAAGGATGGGGTTGCACCAAGTAACCAGCCTTCCTGTTTAAAGTTTGGGTGCCATGGTAGTGTTGGGTTAGTGCGGGGGTCGGCAACCCGCGGCTCCGGAGCCACATGTGGCTCTTTTACGTCTGTGCTGCGGCTCCCTGTTGCTTTGGGAAATAATTGGTCAGTATTTAATTAAAATGTATTTTATGTTAGTTTGTTAGTTTTTGAAATGTAATTCTAAATTTGAAGATTATGGTGATCTTGTACAATCTAATTAAGACGTTGTGGCGACCCATTTCCTGACACATCCGAACCGGCTCACAATTAGCCAGCGTTCAGGCTAAGGGAGATCGGCTACGGGGGTTTGTGAGTACGTGTCTTTTGCAGCATCCGCACCCATGGGGGGCGGGTTGAGGGAGGCTTAAAAGCAAGGCTGTTTAGTTCAAATAAAGCTATCTTTGACTGCAGTTTACTGACTGCGTGTAGCACACCGCTACAACGTGTTTTTATCGCTGGCTGTCCAGAGGGGAGGTGCTGAAACGTTTTGTCGCGTGTCTGGAAAACTTTCCTGGGCAGCAAAGGGCCCACCTTTCCTAAGCTGGAACAGCCAGAGTGGCTGGAAAAGCTACACTTCATGGTAGACATGAAAGCGCACATGAACACGCTGAACACAGCTCTTCAGGGGTAAGGACGTACAGCCCTGCACATGTTGGAGGATGTTTTGGCATTCGAGCGCAAGTTGACAGTGCTTGCCAGAGATTTACAGAAAGGCACATTGTCTCACTTCCCCAATTTGAGAGAGTTCAAACAAGGTCACGACATGATAAATTCGGAATATTTACATTCTGCAATCTTCGCAATGCAAACATCGTTTGGAAAACGCTTCTGTGAGTTCAGAGAGGAAAAAAACACATTATCCTTCCCGGTCACTCCCCTAAGCATCGATCCATCCCTACTGAATACGACTGCATTGTCAGGTGTGAGTCAACCTGACCAAGTATGATAAATATTTTAATTGCCTATTATTTTACGTATATTCATATGTTTTCATTGTTCAGTGAAATAGTCCTTTTATTTTTCTGGTTGACAGCTGGCTGACGTTATTTTTGGTTTGCTGCTGGCGGCAAATTTAAGTTTGGCGTTTTTCATAAATACAAGAAGGACTCAAATAGACGTTGAGTATTTTACTTAAAAGTAACCTTCAACCCAACGTCTTTTTTTCGGAGTTCAAAATGTTTTTGTTGCATGCAGAAATGTAATTTCGTTTTCTCTGCAGGAGTTCATCAATTTCATAAATGCAACACATTATAGTTTGTTTATACATAGCATAAAGGCAAAACAAAACGTTGTAAGCAGTGTTATTTCATTTTAAATGTCAAACGGGTTTTGAGGCTCCCAGTGTTTTCTTTTCTGTGGGAAACGGGTCCAAGTGGCTCTTTCAGTGGTAAAGGTTGCTGACCCCTGGGTTAGTGTGATGCTATCACAACTCGGGGTGTTGGAGTTCGAAGTTTAATCCTGGCACCTCTGTAAGGAGTCTGTGTGTCTTTGCATGGGTTTCCTCCGGTGTTCCAGTGTCCTCCCACAGTCCAGAGGAATATGGGTTAGTAGGTTATACACACACACACACACAGACATGCATTAACGTGGTACAAAAAGAGAGGGAAACTACTGAGGTAGTGTTCAAGAGTTCGTTGTCCATTCAGAAATCTGATGGCAGAGAGGAGGAAGCTGATCCTGAAATGCTGAGTGTTTGCCTTCGGGCTCCTGTACCTCCTCCCTGATGGTAACGAGAAGAGAGTGCTTGTTGCTCCACAAGGGACATCTCATCACTGACTGAGTGTGAACTTCATCAGTTTGGACGGTTCGTTGTGTCTCCCTCTTGTACTAAATATGTATTTGTATCACTTCCAGCTGCTGTTGTTACCACCGTTAACGCTGAGGTCTATGTTTACATCTGCAGAGTGGAGCTGCTCTGAAGAAGCCATTATTGTTTAAGTAGGGTCAAACTCAACAAGCAGAACAGATGTAGTAAAGTAGTTTGCGAATAGGATCAGTAATTCATTTATTGCTTTGTTCGAATCAGTCCAGGTGAATGTGAGAAATTTTAATCATCATCTAAGATAGTACCCTTGCTTAATGGTATAGATCCATGGCATAAAAAGGTTATGAATCCCTAATCTAAGCACAATATATTCTGGTTGTAAACTGTAACCTCGAATGAAAAAAACCTAAGCATCCCACCCCTGCAAAAAGTTTGGCCTCTGTCTTGTATGCCAAATGGACTAAATCGATGCAAGATGTTATAGTCGAGATTATTATCATATGTACTGGTGAAATTTTGAGATAGAGAGATGGAAATATGTATGGAGGACAATGGAGGAAATATGTATGAAGGACTGACTTGGGCCACTGGCTGGTGAAGAAAGAATTTCAGTTTCATGGTAACGTGGCGACATCGTGTGGCTTCGACTAGCATTACAACAGTTCGTCATGCGGGCTACTATTTATTCTAAAGCCGCCGAGTTTACAGCTCTAATGAAAGCTATCTTCCCTGTGGTTCATGTAATGTTCCAAAATTCGACACAAACAAGTGATGTAGCCAACTACATACAAGTAAAGTCAAACCTAATAAGAGTTTGTATTCATCTAGTTCTATTCCTGCAGTTTGCTTACTTTATTTACTGAGATACAGTGTGGAATATTTAACTCTAGCCTAATCACGGGACAATTTACAATGACCAATTCACCTACCAACCTCGGTCTTTGGAAGGAAACCGGAGCTCCCAGAGGGGACCCATGCAGACACGGGAAGCTCAAACTCCTTACAGGCAGTGGCGGGAATTGAACCCTGTAAAGTGTTGTGCAAACCACTACATGACCAAGTCCCCGCCTTTATTGGCTACACGACTTTTTGTTCTTTACATTGGCTGTTTGACGGTCTTATGGGTTTCTTGGTTTTGTGGCTGCCTGTAAGGAGACAAATTTCAAGGTTGTATAATGTTATATATACCTTAATAATAAATGTACTTTGAACTTCAAACATCCTCAGAAGATTCCAACGTCCTTTACAATGAAGTTCTTTTAGAAAACTTTAGTCATTGGTGTATAACTTTGGGATCCATTAGAATACAGAAAGATCTCGGGAAAATCAATAAGCTGATAAGGAATATATATTGGGACTGATCCTAACACAACAATGAATGGATCTCTGATCCTATTCGTACTTGGGTAAGATGCCAAAATCTGTTCTTCAAAATGCAACCCTTTACATTGGCAATGACAAGCCAGAATGGATCAACCTCACAGCTGCAAGCCGGCGTTTCTACCAAAGCAACCCCCCCCCCCCCCCCCCCGGGAAATGTATGGGGATCCCAGCCCAGAATGTGTTTGCTTGTCGAAAGGAAGACCTGGGCACTCAGCTTTCATTCCTGGACATGTTTAAGGGATCAAAGCTGAACTACAGGCGCGGTCTTTCACTGATTCTCTTTTGGTTATTGGGTATGCCCGCGAGAAAATTAATCTCGGGGTTGTATTCCGTGACATATTTGCACTTTGATGATAAATTTGCTCTGAGATTCGAACTTTGAAAACACGACATCGTAGATGGAGACTGTAAGCCTGCCGTTGTTGTTAATTCCGGCATTCTCCCGATGATGGGTGCTGTTTTTTGTTACCCCGTACACATTATACTAATGGTATGTAATTATATTTTACCGTTAAGTGCATGTGTGATGAACAAGTGACTGCTTACCGGTAGCACATAAATTCAGAGTCGGAAATGGCGATGCCTAATAGCTCCTGACTGTCCACTCGGGTGGCCGAGGTAGTGATAGCTTACCTTTCTAATGGTTCAATATACATTATTGTTTCAAAATTATATAAAATTACCTTCAGACTACATGTAATATAAACGGATCGTATTCAGACCCCTGCTGGAAGTTAATAGTATTCATTTAATAGACACAGCTTAACACAGCCGAATTCCCAATTGCAACTCCCTAAACTATGTTAAGGCAACCAAAATCTTCATGCCGGCAAAGCGACCGTGACAGGACTCGAACCTGCAATCTTCTGATCCGAAGTCAGACGCCTTATCCATTAGGCCACACGGTCAACCCAATGCGCAGGATTGGCACTACGGGACTCGGGCTTCACTGCCTTCTGCCGGATGGTAGCCGTGGAAAGATGGCATAGAGTAATCTGTGTGGTCGAGATCTTTGACGATGGATGCTGCCGTCTCGAGACAGCGCCTCCTGTTGGTGAGAAGGAAGTGCCTGTGATATAAGAGTCTGCAGCTTCTTACATACCTGAGTATTTGAATTGCTGTACTAGACTCTGTCAGGATACTTTCAAAGGTGCCTCTGTAGAACCTCCGTGAGTTTCTGGGAAAAATTAGGAAGGTGCAGGATAGATGTACTCCAAAAGCAAAGAAATACTCAAATGGCAAAATAGTACAACAGAGGCTGACAAGGGAAGTCAAAGGTAATGTAAAAGGGCATACAACAAAACAAAAATTAGTGGGAGGATAGAGGATTGGGAAGCTTTTAAAACCCTACAGAGAGCAACTAAAATAATTATTAGGAGATAAAGATGAAATATGAAAGCAAGTTAGCAAACGATGTCAAAGTGCTTTTTCAAATATGTAAAAATAAAAGAGAGATGCGAGTAGATATTGGACGGCTAGAAAATGAGACAAAGAAAGGGACAAGGAGATGGCAGATGAACTAAATGAGTATTTTGCATCATTCTTCAATGTGGAAGACACTAGCAGTGTGTCAGATGTTGAAGGGTGTGAGGGAAGAGAAGTGAGTGCAGTTACTATTACAAGGGAGAAGGTGCTCAAAAAGCTGAAAGACCCAAGGGTACACAAGTCACCCGGACCAGATGAACTGCACCCTAGGGCTCTGAAAGAGGTAGTGGTAGAGATTGTGGGTGCATTAGTAATAACCTTTCAAAAATCATTGGACTCTGGCATGGTGCCAGAGGACTGGAAAATTACAGATGTCACTCCACTCTTTAAGAAGGCAGCAGAATGGAAATTATAGACCAGTTAGCCTGACCTCAGTGGTTGGTAAGATGTTGGAGTTAAGGATGAGGTTATGGAGTACTTGGTGACACAGGACAAGATAGAAAATAGTCAGCATGGTTTCCTTGAGGGAAAATCTTGCCTGACAAACCTGTTGGAATTCTTTGTGGAGATTACAAGTAGGATAGGTAAAGGGTGTTGTATATTTGGACTTTCAGAAGGTCTTTGTCAAGGTGCCACACGTGAGGCTGCTTACCAAGTTAAGAGCCCACGGTATTACGGGAAAGTTACTGGCATGGTTAGAGCATTTGCTGACTGGTAGGAGGCAGCAATTGGGAATAAAAGGATCCTTTTCTGGTTGGCTGCCAGTGACTAGTGCTGTTCCGCAGGGGTCGGTGTTGGGACCGCTTCTTTTTATGCTGTACATCAATGATTTAGATAATGGAATAGGTGGCTTTGTTATCAAGTTTGCAGATGAGACTCAGTTTTGTGGAGGGGCAGGTAGTGTTGAGGAAGCAGGTAGGCTGCAGGAGGACTTAAACCAATCAGGAGAATGGGCAAGAGAGTGGCAAATGAAGTACAATGTTGGAAAATGCATGGTCACACACTTCGGTAGTAGAAATAAATGTGCAGACTATTTTCCAAATGGGGAGAAAATCCAAAGATCTGAGATGCAAAGGGACTTGGGAGTCCTTGTGCAGGATTCCCT
Organism: Hypanus sabinus; assembly: GCF_030144855.1. Taxonomy (NCBI): domain Eukaryota; kingdom Metazoa; phylum Chordata; class Chondrichthyes; order Myliobatiformes; family Dasyatidae; genus Hypanus; species Hypanus sabinus. The sequence goes on from NC_082735.1 coordinate 35,845,943, forward strand.
AAAGGTTAACTTGCAGGTCGAGTCGGTGGTGAGGAAGGCAAATGCAATGTTAGCAGTCGTTTCAAGAGATCAAGAATACAAGAGCAGGGATGTGATGCTGAGGCTTTATAAGGCACTGGTGAGGCCTCACCTTGAGTATTGTGAAGTTTTGGGCTCCTTATCTGAGAAAAGATGTGCCGGCATTGGAGAGGGTCATAATGATTTCAGGAAAGAAAGGGTTATCATACGAGGAATGTTTGATGGCTGTGGGTCTGTACCCGTTGTAAGGTGAAAGGATGAGGGGAATCTCATTGAAACCCTTTGAATGTTGAAAGGCCTAGACAATAGATGTGGAAAGGATGTTTTCCATGGTGAGGGAGTCTAGGACAAGAGTGCAAAGCCTCAGGATAGAGGGGCATCTATTTAAAACAGAGAAGTGGAGAAATTTCTTTAACCAGAGGGTGGTGAATTTGTGGAATTTATTACCACAGGCAGCTGTGGCGGCCATCTTGTTGGGGCTATTTAAGGCAGAGCTTGATACGTTCTTGATTGGACACTGCATCAAAGGTTATGGGGAGAAGGCCGGGGAGTGAGCTGAGGAGGGGAAAATGGATTGAATGCTGGAGCAGACACGATGGGCCAAATGGCCTATGTCTGCTCCTACGGCTTATGGTCTTAAATCTGTTAGAGTGTTTGGTGACAATCCAAACCTCCTAGGAATGTAAAGATGCTGGCCTGCTTTCCTGATGACTGCATCATCATTAGTGACAAATATATATTTATACTGTACCAGTTAAAAGACTTGCCCTTTCCAAACATGTTGTGGCTGAAAATACAAACAATATCAACCTGCACCCTGTGCATAGTGAAAGCAGCATGTCGGAGAAGAATATTACCCAAAATTTGTCACTGACCCCATGAAATTCTCCCACGATTAAAAACCCATCTGCTGAAGTGAGCCAGTTGGGTGGATCTGCGATGGGATTTACAACGCTTGGGGACCACGCAACTGAAGGCACAGTGACCAGTGGTGACGTACTTAAAAATTGGGGGGGGGGGGCGCAGTCGTCCAAAACTTGTGGGGATCAGAGTGCCAACTGAGTTTCAGGGCTGGAGGAGGGTTCCATGATCTTCCGCAGGTTTTCCCTCAAACTTTCCTATTCTTATTTCTAGAGAAGAGGACCCTGCTCCCGGAAATCAGCAATGATGTCACCACAGTTTCTTTCTCAGAACACGTTCTCACTGTGCAGGCTTTGCTTCATAGCATACCTGTCTTGTAGGCTGCAAAAGTTGAGAGATTCCATTCCCTCAGAGGATGCAGTCTGGCTCTGATTGATGTAATTCCACTTCCGGCTGAAGATGGCACCATTGGTCCAATTAGCACAAATATTTCCATTCAGCTTACTACCTGGAAACAAAAAAAAACAAATCCAGTGAAAGGGTTAATACATGGGGAGTGTTTGAAGGCTCCTTGGAGTTTAGAAGAACGAAGGGGATCTCACTGAATCTCATCAATTGAAAGGCCTATTACCTAGTGGACATCGAGAGGATGTTTCTAATAGTGGGAGAGTCTGGGACCAGCGGGCACAGCTTCGGAAGAGAAGGGTGCCCTTTTAAAAGAGAGCTAAAGAGGAAATTTCTTTGGCTAAAGAGGGTGGTGAATTTGTGGAATTCGTTGCCACAAATAGCAGTGGAGGCCAGGTCATTGGGTATATATAAAGCAATGGGTGGTAGTTTCTTGATTAGTCAGGGTGTCAAAGGTTACAGGGAGAAGGCGGGAGATCGGAGTTGAGAGGGATGATGCAATGGAATAGCAGACTTGATGAGCTAAATGGCTTAACTCTGCTCCTATATCTTATGGTCTTACGATTCCCTTTGAGGGCTGTGTTTAAGACTGACAATTCATTTGTCACATCAAGCCAAGGGTTAAGCACACTGGTGTGGGATTGGAGTCTCACATAAACTCTGGGTGAGGATGACGACTTTCCTTCCTTGCAGTAAACCAGTTGTATTTTCAGAGTCATTGAGGACGACAGCCCTAAGGCCCATCTCGCCAGTGCTGACCTGTCTTTCTGCCAAGTCCGCTGTACCCGCAGCCAAATTACAGCCCTCTATGCTCCTTTTATCCAGGTACACATCCAACCTGCATTCACCACCTCCAGTGGCAGCTGGTTCCACACTCCCACCACCCTCCGAGTGTAATGAAGTTCCCCCTCAGGTTCCCCTTTCACTCCAAACTGATGACCTCTAGTTCCAGTCTTGCCCAATCTCAGGGGAAAAATACCTGTATTTATCCTACATATCCCCCTCATAATCTTGTTTACCTCTACCAACTTCCCCTTTCTCTCCACAGAGTATATCCTAACCTATTCAACCCTTCCCTATAATTCAGGTCCTTAATTTCTGGCAACATCCTTGTAAGTTTTCTGTATACTCTTTCAATCTTATTGCCATTTTTTCTGTAGGTTGGTGACCAGAACTGTACACAATACTCAAAGTTTTGCCTCAATAAAGTCAAAAAGTTCAATGCTCAAAGTAAATTTATTATCAAAATACATATATAACCATATAACAATTACAGCACAGAAACAGGCCATCTCGGCCCTTCTAGTCTGTGCCGAACGCTTACTCTCACCTAGTCCCACCGACCTGCACTCAGCCCATAACCCTCCATGCCTTTCCAATTTTACTTTAAATGACATACAGTATATCACCACATACAACCCTGAGATTCATTTTCCTGTGGGCATTCACAGTAAGTACAAAGAAGCACAATAGCATCAATAAAAAAAACTGCACACAAAGATGGACAAACAACTAATGTGCGAAAAACAACCAATTGTGTGAATACAAAATTAAAATAAGTAATGAACAACGAGACCAGGAGTTGTAGAGTCCTTGAAAGTGAGTCCACAGGTTGTGATCGGTTCAGTGTTGGATTGAGTACGGTTATTGACTCTGGTCCAGGAGCCTGATGGTTGACGGGTAGTAACATTTCCTGAACTTGGTGATGTGGAATCCGAGGCTTTTGGACCTCCTTCCTGATGGCAGTACGAGAAGAGAGCATGGCCTCAGTGGTGGTGTCCTTCTTGATGGGTGCTGCTTTCCTGTGACGGTGCTCCCTGAAGGTGTGCTCAATGTTGGGAGGGCTTTGTCTAAGATGGACTGGGCTGTATCCACTACTTTTTGTAGGCTTTTCCATTCAAGGGCATGGACGTGTCCACATCAGGCCATGACGTAACTGGTCAGTAAACTCTCCACCGTACATCTATAGAGTTTTGTAGAAGTTTTGAGTGACATGCTGAATCTTCACAAACTTCTCCGAAAGTAGAGGTGCTGCTGTGCCTTCTTTGTAATGGCACAGGACAGGAGTGTACCTCTGATCGGACCTGCATATGCTCGCTTGGAGAGCGGAATCCTGTCTCCATTGATTAAATTTTATCCTCAGAAGTTTTATCTGACTGTTGTGTAGAATTTTAATGTTTGTTTTTCCTCTTTCTCCTTCTGTCCCAGGTAGTGTTAATCTAAGTGCAGTTGAGTGTACGTAGTGTTTGTTTAAAAAAAATTTGCCATTTCAGTTCCTTTTTTCCTTTGTAAAATTTCTAGATTGGTTTTGGACCAAGATATCATGCCAAAATAATATGTTAATATGAGTACAGCAGGAGTGTTTATTGCCTTTGTTATATTTTTATAGCTGAGCTCTGTTTGGCAGATTTTCTTAAGCCTTGAAATAAATTCTGTCAAAAGTTTTTTTCCTTTATCACACTGTGATCTATTTTCTTTGCTTGTTGACGTCCCAGATATTTATATGTTTCATATGCATCCATCAGTTGTTTGTATCCTGCTGCTTGGTTTTATATTCTTTATGTTTAATGTTCTGCACTTATCCAGTCCAAAGTTCATGTTCATCTTTTCATCTATTTTCAAAGTTCATCTTTTGAAAATAGTTGGACTATTTGAATTAATTGCTTTAGCTTTACAGATGAAGGAATGTATAATTTCAAACCATCCCTGTATAGAAAATGTGCCTAGGAATAATTCATTTGATTGTTTCTGATTTGATACCCTATTTTATTGTTGTTACAGTATTATTATTCTTTTCTCTTTTTTCTGCATTTTTGTTGCCTGTCCTGTAGGGGGCGGTCTTTCATTGTTTGTTTTGTGCATCCTCATTGCCAGCAGGAAAATGAATCTCAGGGTTGTATATGGTGACCTAAATGTACGTTGATAATCAATTTACTCTGAACTTTGAAAGTTGCTATATTTAGGGAATTTTTTTTTATCTGTATTGGCTTTTATTAATATTGATTTTTTGCTGAATGTTTCAAGCTGAAGCCTAATTGTTAAACCAGTATAACCACTGCATTGATACGCACAGAACCATTTCCTCAGGCAGAAACTCAGATGTATTCTCAGTGTCTTCCCACAGCAAAGACTGTGGTTTCAGCCAGTTGCTGCCAAATGATTCTTCCTTTCCCAGAATATCTTTTCTTATGGCATTCATAGGATCAAGATAACGTAGGCAGCAAGGAGACCTAGCCTGTGGTATAAACAAGATGTTATGAAACATCCCGGAAAAGGAGGTAGTCTAATTAGTCACTGATCATGATCCAAGCCCAGTGCATCTCCCTTGTTCACTCCCTCTGGACATTTTAGATTCCTGTTGGCTCCAACAAATGGTTTCAATAAAAAGTATGATGAATTTAAGTGTGTGCTTAATGTTTGGCGTGTAGTTTATGGGCCGAAGGGCCTGGTTCAGTTCTCAATGGTTCCATAAGACATTAATTATTTAATTAATTGAGATACGGCACAGAGAAGGCCCTTCCGTCCCTTTGAGCTGCACTGCCCAACTATCCCCCAACTTAACCCTCGCCTAATTGCAAGCCACTTTACAATGACCGATTAACCTAGCAACTTTGGACTGTGGGAGGAACCTGGAGCACGCGGAACAGATCCACCCGGACATGGGGAGAACGTACAGTCACCTCACAGGCAGTGGTGGGAATTGAACCCGACGTACCTGTACTGTAAAGCGTTGTGCTAACCACTACACTACTGTGCTGCCCACCAGAGTAGAATCAGGCCATTCAGCCCATCGAGTGAGATCCGCCATTGTATCATGGCTGATAGTTATCCCTCTTGATGCTCTATGATCGACCAAGTCAGCCTATGCTGGAGGGGAAGATGTACTGCAGAACCTAGATTTTTCTGAGAGAAGTGCGTTTAAAATGCTGGTTGAAATGTGTCAATTCAGTGAAGGGGAGGACTGGATGTCACTGAGTTTGAAGGCAACGTGCTCATTTTACAGGAGTGCTAATTACGAGGCCTCAATGAATTAGTATCCAGAACATATTCAAGGAGCGATGCCTCAGAAAGGCAGCATTCATTCTGACGGACCCCCCTCACCCAGGTCTTGTTCTCATTGTTACCATGAGGAAGAAGGTGCAGGAGCCAGAAGACACACAATCAACAGTTCAGGAACAGCTTCTTCCCTCTGCCATCCAATTTCTGAATGGACATTGAATCCATGAACACCACCTCACTACATTATTAAATAAACTATTTAATACATACGGTGCATATAAAAGATATTCACCCTCCCCCCCCCCAGAAGTTTTCATGTTTTATTGCTTTACAACATTGAATCTCACTGCATTTACTTTGGATTTTTTAAACACTGATCAACAGAAAAAGACTTTTGTGTCAAACTGAAGACAGACCTCTACAAAGTGATCTAAATTTATTACAAATATAAAACACAAAATAATTGATCGTATAAGTATTCACCTCCTTTAATATGATACGCCTAATCATCCAATTGGTTTTAGAAGTCACATAATTAGTTAAATGGACAATCTGTTTTCGGAAACTGTGTGCAGTAAATGTGTTCCAATTGATTTTAGTAAAAACACACCTGTATCTGCAAAGTCCAACTGCTGGTGAGTCAGTATCCTGGCAAAAACTACACCATGAAGACAAAAGAACTCTTCAAGCAACTCTGTGAAAAGGTTGTTGACAAACACAAGTCTGGAGATGAATACAAGAAAATTTTCAAGTCACTGAATATGCCTTGGAGTACAGTTAAGTCAATCATCAAGAAACGGAGAGAATATGGCACAGCTGTAAATCTGCTTAGGGCAGGCCGTCCTCAAAAACTGAGTGACCGTGCAAGAAGAGGACTAGTGAGGGAGGCCAACAAGGAACCTATGTCAACTCTGGAGGAGCTACAAGCTTTAGTGACTGAGATAGGAGAGACTGCACATACAACAACTGTTACCCGGGTGCTTCACCAGTTGTAGCTTTATGGGAAAATGACGAAGAGAAAGCCACTGTTGAAAAAAATCTAACATGAAATCTCAACTAGAGTTTGCCAGAAGGCATGTGGAGACTCTGAAGCCAGCTGGCATAAAATTTTGTTGTCCATTGAAACCAAAATTGAGCTTTTTGGCTCATAGTGAACTAAACACAACGTTTGGCATAAGCACGTAATCAAAAACATACCATCCCTACCATGGTATCATGCTGTGGGGATGCTTCACTGTAGCAGCCCCTTGAAGACTTGTGAAGGTAGAGAGTAAAATGAATGCAGCAAAATACAGGGAAATCCTGGAGGAAAACCTGATGCAATCTGCAAGAGAACTGTGACTTGGGAGAAGATGGTTTTCCAGCAAGACAATGACCCCAAGCATGAAGCCAAAGCCACACAGGAAAAGCTTAAAAACAACAAAGTTAATGTCCTGGAGTGGCCAAGTTACAGTCCAGATCTCAATCCAATTGAGAATTTGTGGCTGGACTTGAAAAGGGCTGTTCACTCATGATCCCCATGCAATCTGACAGAGCTTGAGCAGTTTTGTAAAGAAGAATGGGGGGAAATTGCAGTGTCCAGATGAGCACAGCTGATAGAGACCTATCCGCACAGACTCAAGGCTGTAATCGCTGCCAAGGGTGCTGCTACTAAATACTGATTTGGAGGGGATGAGTAACTATGCAATCAATTATTTTGTGTTTTATTTTTGTAATTTATTTAGATCACTTTGTAGAGATCTGTTTTCACTTTAACATAAAAGAGTCTTCTGTTGATCACTATCAAAAAAACAAACTAAATCCGCAGTGATCCAAAGTCATAAAACAATAAAACACAAAAACTTCTGGGGGGTGGGTAGTGAATAGTCTTTTTAGGTACTGTATACACTTACTGTAATTCACTTTTTTTTCTCTGTTATTAATTATTACATTGTACAGCTGCTGCAACCTACAGATTTCACAGAATTACTTTGGAGATTGTAAATCTGATTCTGATTGATCTGAAGATGTGTAAATGCAACATTAGTGGTGGGTTGATTAAATTTAGTCAAATATATGAATGTGGATAAAGAGTTTCTCTTATTGATTATAACTAAGTCCCTTCTCATCCTGCAAGGAAAAAATTCTGCCTTATTTGGGTCTGGCCTGTGTATGACTCAGAACTCAGTGTTTGATTTTCCACAGCCCTCTGTAATGATTAGCATTCCTTTCAGACTATTACTAAGCAAGAGTGGAACCAGACAGAATTCCCAGCATCAATCTAGGCAAAGGCACACCCAGTCCAATCAAATCCAAAGACCTTATCGCTAGCACGGGCAACATACCAAATTGGACGAACTGTTTCATAACTGAGTCAAACAACAAACTGACATAGTTGCAGCATCATCAAAATCTAAAAATGTCCCCAGCTGTGTTAGACAGTACAGTATCCTAATTTTCTGTCAGTGGGAGTGATGAGCCACCTCTGCAGTTAATTAGAGAACAATGGAAACATTTTTTTTGTTTGTTTCCTCTCAATTTTTTGTTGTTTAGGATTGATCACCAGAAGTTGAACACAAATATAACTTCAGACTACCTGTATCATGTAGGGATTTGGAGAATCAAGAAATTAAATTTTATTGACTATAATGTGTTTAATTGCACAATGGTGTTGACACTTTAAAAATGTTTTGTTGATGATTTTCATTTGTACTCAGTGTCTGAGGCTTCTTCCTAAGTGTTCAACAATAATCAGCCAGCATTGATGGATTCCAGTTGCCCCGATACTGTTTCTCCATGACTGCAATGTCCTGGTGAAACCTTTCACCCTGCTCAGCACTGACAGAGCCAAGACATGCAGGGACGGAGTCTAATGGGAATGAATCTTTAGTGACATGTTGCACTTCATGGTTTTGTGTGCTTGATGCACACTGTCCAACAGCTGCACATGGATTGTGCTCTGGAGTTGACAAGAAAATTTCCAACAACATTCTTGAATGTCTTCCATGTGATTTTCTCTGGTTCCACTAGAAGTTCTTTGAATTGCCTGTCATTAATGATCTGTTTGATTTGTGGATTAACAAAAATGCCTTCCTTAATCATGGCATCAGTCATTCTGACTTGAATTATAAATTGAAATAACACTTATAGGCAATTTTTAAAAAGTGATGTGTGATAGGGAAATTTCATGGTGATTTTCATGATCAGCAGCCCAAAATCCATAACATTTTGAAGCATTATGAAGGACCCCACTCTTCTTCCTCCTGCCATCTGGGAAAAGGCACCGAAGCATTCGGGCTCTCGCAACCAGACTATGTAAGAGTTTCTTCCCCCAAGCTATCAGACTCCTCAATACCCAGAGCCTGGACTGACACCTTACTACCCTATTGTTCTGTTTATTATTTATTGTAATGCCTGCACTGTTTTGTGCACTTTATGCAGTCCTGGGGAGGTCTGTAGTCTAGTGTAGTTTTTTTTCTGTGTTGCTTTTTACGTAGTTCAGTGTAGTTTTTGTACTGTGTCATGTAACACCATGGTCCTGAAAAATGTTGTCTCATTTTTACTATGTTCTGTACCAGCAGTTATGGACAAAATGACAATAAAAGTGACTTGACTTGATAGACTCAAAAGTACTCAGGAAGCAAAATCTTTGTTGTCCATTGTAATGGTACTCTTAAAGCATTGTAAGTCTGATAATGTGACAATGATGAAGGAAGATTTATCCAAGTCCAGAACTGTCTGCAATGTGGAGATGGTGGTTTTCCCATTCATCTGCCTCCAGTCAGTTCAGATTCCAAGTTCAGGAGGTTGTACTGAAGATGGTAAATGACAACTAAGTTGCTTTGATATCAGAGCGAATGAGTGCGAGGAGGTGGATGCATTACTGTGTAAGAAGTCGCTTTGTTCTCGGTGTTGTTGGGCCTTTAGGTATTGTTATTGGAGTCCCAGTTATTTAGATAAGCAGAAACATAGAAATCTACAGCATTTTACAGGCCCTTCAGCCCACAATGTTCTGCCGACCATGTAACCTACTCTGGAAACAGCCTTGAATTTCCCTACCGCATAGCCCCTCTATTTTTCTAAGCTCTATGTACCTATCTAAGAGTCCCTTAAAATACCCTATTGTATCCGCCTCCAGCACCTTCACTGGCAGTGCATCCAATGCACCCACCACTCTCTGTGTGACAAGCTTGTTTCCGACATCCCCTTTGTACCTACTTCCAAGCATCTTAAAACTATGCCCCCTCGTGCTAGCCATTTCAGCCCTAGGAGAAAGACTCTGGCTATACACACGATCAATGCCTCTCATCATTTTATACACCTCTATCAGGTCACCTCTCACCCTCTGTAGCTCCAAGGAGAAAAGACCAAGTTCACTCAACCTATTCTGATCAGGCACAGGCTCCAATCCAGGCAACATCCTTGTAAATCTCCTCTGTACTCTCTCTATAGTATCTATGTTTCTAAAATTTGTTCAGTGTGGAACAGACTGTTCAAACCACACTGCTCAGCAACCCCTGATTTAATACAATGCCCAATTAACCTACCAACCGGTACGTCTTTGGACTGTGGGAGGAAACCAGAGCACCTGGAGGAAACCACGGGGAGAACGTACAACTCCTTACAGGCAGACTGACTGAGCCTGGTTGCCTGTACTGTAAAGTGTTGTGCTAACCACTGTGTTACCGTGCCTCCCCAGTGATAAGGGGTAACATGAGTTGTACATCAGGAATCAGTGATTGTCCGCTCTCTTGTTGAAGGTGTTCATTTTCAGGCATGTCCGTGGCACAGTTGTTAACTATCAGCTGATCTAAACATTGAAGAAGATGGTGCCAGCGTACAACATGACCAAGGGTGACAACCTCCAGGTGTTTCACAAATCGAATTTTTTCACTTTTTTTCCCTTCAAATGTGCTTCTGCTACTGTTGGAGCCAGTGATCTACCTTTTGGCGGTATGTTTTCAGGCTGGTGGAGCGATCTGGCGATTCGTTATCTCTGAGGGTGCCCAGCAAAGTTTTAAGCAAAGAGACTAAGAAGCCTGGAGACGGAATGCGAGCCCATGCTGGGCTCCATTTCTTGTTGGTCGCGCTGATAACAGCACTGAGGAAGACTGAAATTGTTGAAGCGAGTGCAGAAGGCAGGTGAGTGTTCAGCTCTGTCTGACTCGCTACTGCTGGAGGAGGGTACCTGCTCGTGATGGTCTCACTCCCTCCCTTTCACTCACTGTCCCTTGCGTTGAGTGATCTCTCTCTCTCTCTTGACGCTGTTGGAGGATGGTGCCGGAGCAAGGTTTATTTGATGTGGTTTGTGGACTGTGGACTCCACTTCATGTTTATGATGTGTTCTGGTTTCTGGTTGCTCTCTTTTGTTGCTAATTTGGGTGATTTAGAATCAGGGCAGCCTGCTGATAATGAACACTGAGCTGAAGTGAAATATGCCTTTTGATTTTGAGTTTTATAATCTGTGTTTTCACTTGTTGTTTTTGCATGTGGGGGGAGGGGGTTTTGTGTTCTTTTTTTCTTTGAACAAGTTCCATGGTTCTTTGTTTTGTGGCCATCTGTGTAGAAGATGAGTCCCAGGGTTGTATACTGCATACGTACTCTGCTGATAAATGTACTTTGCACTTTGGAGTCTCGGTTATTTAGATAAGCCGAAAGAACTGCATCTCCTGTCCTGATGTGCTTTGCATAATGGTAGACTTTGGGGAGTCACAGCCCATCGTATCTAACCTCTGACTTGTCCTTGTAGCGAAGGAATTTTAGGTTGCAACTTCAATTAAGTTTTTAGTCCACCTTAACACGCACAAAATGTTGATGACGAGGTCTGACGTGAGTTGAATGTCAGGAGGCAGTGGTTGTCCTCTCTGTTACCGAAAATGTTCGTTTTCAAGCACTTCTGTGGCACACTTGTCAATTTAAAGTACATTTATTATCAAAGTATGCACACTTTATACATTATCAGCTGGTCTGAACTTTGAACAACATGACCAAAAGCAACAACCTCCAGATGCTTCACAAAACTACTTCTTTCACTTCTTTTAAATCTTCTTTTTCTTTGAAAAGTGGTTGTGCTATCGTTGGCGCTGGTGATCTAAGTTTTGGCCGTGTGCTTTCGGCCAGATTGAGCAATCTGGTGGTTTGCTGTCTCTGTCAGGGTTCGGTGAGGCTTTGAGTGAAGCATGCTGCCTCGAGGCCACGATGGACTCCATTTCTCACCAGGAAGATTGAAATCAATGAGGTGTGAGCGGAAGGCAAGCAGGTGTTCAGCTCCGTCTACCAGCCACTTGCTCACGGGAAGGCCCCCCGCGTCCAAACAGTCTCTCTCTCCCTCTTGCTCAAAGACTGCGATGGAGTCCTGGGTTTGCGCACGATTTAATCAACGTGCTCTGTGGATGGTCTCCACAGTTCATATTAGAACTTACTTCTGGTTTTTGGTTGTTGCTTTTTTTTACTGTTGTTTTGGGCAATTTTGATCTGAGTGTCCTACAGATAACAAACGATATAGCACTAGATTGAAATGTACTGAATATGCTTGGACTCTTTTGATTTTGTGCTTTATATTCTGTGTTTTTCTCTCTTTTTTTCCATTGATGCTATTTGTTTTTTTTTTGTGGGGGGGAGGGTCTGAAGATTTGCTTTCTTTAGTTGAGTTCCATGGTTTTCTTTGTTTCATGGTTGTCTGTGGGAAGACAAATATCAGGGTTGTATACTGAATACACACTTTAATAATAAATGGACTGTGAATCTTTGAATCTTAAATGTTGTCCAGGTCTTCTGCATGGGGCACAGACTGTATAACTAACATAAATATTGTGAATGCCATTGACCTCTGAATAATTATCAGCAACTAAAATGATTTCTGACAACGTCAAGCATTGTGGGCATGCTATGTTGGAGCCAGAATGTGTGGCGATACTTGTGGGCTGTCCCCAACACACACTCAGCTTGTTAATACCAACTGTATGTTTCACAAGACAATAAGACCATACAATATAGGAGCACAATTCGGCCATTTGGGCCATCATGTCTGCTCCACCATTTCATCATGGCTGATCCATTTTTCCTCTCAGCCCCAATCTCCTGCCTTCTCCCTGTATCCCTTTCATGCTTTGACCAATCAACAACCTCTACCTTAAATATTGGTAAAGACTTGGCCTCCACAGTCATTGGTGGCAATGAATTCCACAGATTCACCACCCTCCAGCTAAAGAAATTCCTCCTCATCTCCATTCTAAAAGGACCTCCCTCTATTCTGAGGCTGTGTCCTTTAGTTCTAGACTCTCCCACCTTAGGAAACATCCTCTCCACATCCCCTCAATTGAGAGCTTTCACCATTTAATAGGTTTCAACCTCTCATTCTTCTGTTTTCCGGTGAATACAGGCCCAGAGCCATCAACTGCTCTTCATATGACAAGCTGTTCAACCCTGGAATCATTTTCATGAACCTCCTTTGAATCCTCTCCAATGTCAGCATGCCCTTTCTTAGATAAGGGACCCAAAACTGCTCAAAATACTCCAAGTGAGGCCTCACCACTGCTTTATAAAGCCTTAACATTACTTCCCTGTTTCATATTCTAGTTTTCTTGAGTGCCAACACTGCATTTGCCTGCCTCACCAGTCTCAACCTGCAAATTAACCTTTAGGGAATCCTGCCCAAGGGCTCCCAAGTCCCTCTGCACCTCAGATTTTTGAATTTTCTTTCCATTTAGAAAATTGCCTACCCTTTGATTTCTTCTACCAAAGTGTACTTCCTGACATTGTATTCCATCTGCCATTTCTTTGCTCATTCTCCTAATCCAAGTCCTCCTGTAGCCTCTCTATTTCCTCAACACTACCTGCCCCTCCATGTATCTTTGTATCATCTGCAAACTTTGCAACAAAGTCATCAATTCCTTCATCCAAGTCATTGACATATACTGTAAAAAGAAGTTTTAAATTGTATGTCAACATGTTTCGAAGTACAATTGAATCTTGACTCTAATCCTGCGGAAAAGAAAAATGCTAGCTTTGAAACGCAGGTCAGAAGAAGTGCTACCCTGAGAGAGAAGTGTTAAAACTCTTTCATTCCTTACATCCAAGATTCCAGCCTGCGAAGGTGTTTTCCCTGGATTCTTCTGATTTCACAGAGTTCCATTGACTTTTGGTTTTTGCTGTCACCGTCACCATTGAATTCAGCTCTCTTATCAAGAGCAAAATGGATTCTAGTGGAGGAGTTTTGATGAATATGCATGGACGAACACCTCTTTCAAAGTCCCCTTCCAATCCATTGTCGTTGATTGATAGAAAAATGATGGAGAATGCCATGGCCTGATTGTGCTGACCAGACAGGCCGTATGTGGAAACATTTTTGTGTAGCTATAGAGGAGCACCAGAAGTCCTGTAGTCCTGTAGGACTTCACTGCTTACATTCTCCCAGTATAATGACTATGTTAGATCTATCATCATTTGCTCCCCTTTCCCTCTGCAGTTCATTGACCAACCAACCTCAAATCCACAGTATATTGCCTTTTCTTCCAATATCAGCCATTCCAAGGGAATAGGATCAAGTTATCATTTGGTAATACACCAGATCTACTTCACTTCATCGAGCAACCCCTCCTGAAATTAAAAAGCAATAGATTGGATTGGACGACAATCCTTTTCTTGAACTTTATTAGTGATGTTATACAAATTTTGAATCTGTTTTATTTGCTTGTTTGTTGAGATGGAGTGTGGAGTAGGCCCTTCCGGCCCTTTGAGCCGGGCCACCAAGCAACCCCGATTTAACCCTAGGCCAATCACAGGGCAATTTACAATGACCAATTAACCTATCAACTGGTACGTCTTTGGACTGTGGGAGGAATCCGAACCCGGATCACCTGTACTGTAAAACGTTGTGCTAATCGCTGTGCTACTGTGCCAAGATCCATCTTCAAGTAAGTTCTCAAGAGGGACACCCTTTGGTAGACAACAAATCTCTGGCCTACAATCTGACAAAACTCCTCAAGCTTCACTAATTGGCAACATATTTAACGGTTGGATAACCTCTCCAGATACAGTAATGCCAAATGATAATGACTGATGTATAAAGCCTGCTCGTTCATGTGTTAAACATCTTTATTACTCATAACAAAATCCAGAACGCCTTCTGTTTTTTGTTTTACTTCAATGTAACTCATGGAATGAGCTGTCCGGATGGCACACAAACAAGTCATGTTCACTGTATCTTGGTACCTGTTCCATTACAAGGAAAGCACAGCAACGCTTCTATTCTCTTCGAAATTTATGAAGATTCAGTATGTCATCTGAAACTTTGACAAACTTCTACAGATGGGTGGTGGACAATATACTGACTGGTTGCATCACGGCCTGGTATGGAAATACAAATGCCCTGGAGCAGAGAATCTTACAAAGAGTAATGGACACCGTCCAGTCGGTCGTGGGTAAAGCTTTCCCCACCATCGAACCCATCTGCAAGGAGCACTGTGGCAGGCAAGCAGCATCCATCATCAAGGACCCCCACCACCCAGGCCACGCTCTCTTCTAAGTTCAAAGTAATTTTTTATCAACATACATATACAGTATGTGACCATAAGTAAGCCCAAGATTCTTTCTTGCAGGCATTCACAGTAAATACAAGAAACACAATAGAATCAATGAAAGATTGTACCCAACAGGACAAACAATCAAAGTATAAAAGGCAACAAACTGTACAAATACAAAATGAGGAAAGAAAAACCCATAATAATAAACAAACAAACAATAAATATTGAGAACATGTCTTGGGAGCATTTCAGTGATGAGGCAAGTGAAGCCAAGTGAAGTTATCCCCTCTGGTATAAGAGCCTGATGTTTGAGGGGTAATAATTGTTCCTGAACATGGTGGTGTGAGTCCTGAGGCTCCTGTTCCTCTTTCCTGATGGCAGCAGCGAGAAGAGAGCGTGACCTGGGTGGTTGGGATCCTTGATGATGGATGCTGCTTTCCTGCGATGTTCTTAGTGTCACGAACAGTACCTATGAGGGTGCAAGAACTATGTACTGTACCTGCACTTCTAGATCTCCCTGTTCTATGGAGTCCCATGGGTCCCACCCCTTACCGTTCGAGTCCTGCCTTGGTTTGTTTCAAAACCAACACCTCACGTTTCTCTGAATTAAATGCCATCCGCCCTTTATCAGCCCACTGGCAAAGTTTTGCAAGATCCATTGCCAACTTAGATAATCTTCCTCATCACCCACAACAGCAGAAATTTTAGTGTCATCGGCATTGATGGTATTGTGGAATGATAGAAGAGTCCTGGTTTCAAAGAACTCTGTGTCTGAAGAAGCAATTTGTTCCCAGAGCAGGTGATGTTATCGGGAGATTTATCACAAGTATTCAAAATCATTT
Source organism: Hypanus sabinus (assembly GCF_030144855.1). Classification (NCBI taxonomy): domain Eukaryota; kingdom Metazoa; phylum Chordata; class Chondrichthyes; order Myliobatiformes; family Dasyatidae; genus Hypanus; species Hypanus sabinus. The sequence goes on from NC_082735.1 coordinate 35,861,571, forward strand.
TATACCATTGAAGAAAACAAAACTGTAGGGACTTTATATAGTGGGAGTTTGTTCTGAGAGGCACCGCTCGGATAATAATACACCCCCTGAACTTGAAATGCCTGTGGCTGTGTGCAACCTTTTCCACTCAGCTTGGCATGATTTGATTCTGATCGGAAAGAGGAACAGAAAGCCTCTTGTTTGATGTTATTGCAAACGTTATTCTAAAGGAAGAAATAAGGCCATCTGTTAGAGAGAGAGGGAGAGAGAGAGATGAGAAAAAGAGAGGGAGAAGAAAAGAGAGAGGGAGAAGGGGAGAGTCTAGGAGAAAGAGAGGGGTAGCAAGAAGGAGAGAGAGAGTGAGAGAACGAAAGAGAGAAGATGGGAGTGGGAGAAAGAGAGGGGTAGAGAGAAGGAGAACAAGAGTGATTAGAGAAAGAGAGAGAGAGGCTGGGAGAAAGAGAGGGTAGAGAGGAGAGTGAGAAAGAGTGAAAGAGCGAAGGGAGGGTAGAGGGGAAGAGGCTGTGAGAAAGAAAGGGGGAGAATTACACCAGTGACTAAAAACGATGAATGATGGAAATGTCTAATGAAGGCACAAGAAGATGCATGTTGGCCAGAGTTGGAGAACTGCTATTTTCTGTGGATTGTAGGATTGGACAAGACTGCAGTGACAGAGAGGGCTGAGACAATGTAGGAATTTGATCAAAAGAATGAGAATTATTATTCTGTTTTGTGTTTCATTGTGTAACGTCTAACTGGGATTTGAAATTTCAGGGATTGTGGCGGTATTAACCATTTAAATTAAACATAATGCTTCATAGCAGTTTTGAGAAAGGGATTACATCTGTTTTGTAAGATAAATGAGAACTTATTTTATAATGTTCACAGATTAATACTTAATAATGTTTGCTTTTCTCATAGTGGTTATTTGGCTTGCATTTAATCAGCCTGATGATCTGCCTTGTGGCGTGTGTATGAAGCTAATGTGTGGGTGTGAATTATCATGTAGCTTCTTGCTCCGATAATGGCAGGGTAATTAAAATGGAACGTCTCATTATTGCTGCAGTCCTGACGTATTATGTACATATGTGCAGCTACAACAAAATGACAGCATAGTTCCTGGTGGTGCCTTGGTCTCTGATCCAGACTGAATGTAAACAGAAGAGAAAGAATCTACGATGAGCAATCATTTGGCCAGAAATGGGCATTATATCCAGTCTTGGGCAGCACATGTTAGCAAAGGAATAAATGCTTAAGAGAGTTTGCAAAAGAGATTTATTAAGGTGAGACCTATGATGAAGGACTTCGGTTATGATAGAATAGAAAAGAAAAAATTAGAAGTGGTACTTTTGATCCCTCGGTTAAACTTGAAGAAACTTGGAGGCTATTTATTCAATATTTTCATAGAATGTAATATGACCCTTTCTGATTCCTTTGTATTAACCTTAAATATAGGTAGAGGAGCGGAGCTGACAACATTAATGACTGTATCTGATGTAAAAAAAAGTCAGCCCAGCTTTGTTTAGTTTAGTTTACCTTGTTTTTGATTTTTCAATTTGGGGGTTTTTTCCCTTTGTTTTTTAAAATCTTTTTATTTCTTTATATCATGTTTATACTAAGAGCTTGGGAGGTCAACTATATTGGTGTTACCTATAGCTTATATCAACATGTGTTAATTACCAATAATGTAATCCCACTCTCTTTGTACTATTATGATTACTATGTATACATGTTTAAAACTTAATAAAAAGACTGAAAAAGGAGTTACTCAACGTGGGACAGAGGGGCATTATCAATCAAAGGCAATACACCAGAATGAATTTCAAAGTTCAAAATAAATTTATTATCAAAGCACATATGTACCACCATAGATAACCCCGAGATTCATTTTCTTGTGGGCGTACTCAATAAATCTATAGAATTATAACCAAAACAAAATCAATGAATTACCACCCATCTTGGGTGTTCAACCAGTGTGGAGAAGACAACAAACTGTGCAAATGCAAAAAGAAAGCAATAATAATAATAATAAAAAAAAATAAATAAGCAATAAATATTGAGAACGTGAGATGAAGAGTCCCTGACAGTGAGTCCATTGGTTGTGGGATCAGTTCAATTATTGGGTAACTGAAGCTATCCCCTTTGGTTCAAAAGCCTGATGGCTGTGGGGTAATAGCTGTTGCGGAACCTGGTGGTGTGAGTCCTGAGGCTTCTGTACTACCTTCCTGATGGCAGCAGTGAGAAAAGTGTATGTCCTGGGTGGTGGGGATCCCTGATGATGGATACTGCTTTCCTGCAGCAGCGTTTCATGCGGATGTGCTCAGTGATGGCAAAGGCTTTACCCGTGATGGACTGGGCTGGATCCACTACTTATTGTAGGGTTTTCAGTTCAAGGGCATTGGTGTTTCCAAACCAGGTTGTGATGCAGCCAGTCAATGTACTCTCCACCACACATCTATAGAAGCTTTCAGAGTTTGAGATGTTATGCTGAATCTTCGGAAACTCTTAAGGAAGTAGAGATACTGCCATTCTTTGTTTGTAATTGCACTTACGTGCTGGGCCCAGGACAGGTCTCCAAAAATAATAGCGCTGAGGAATTTAGAGTTGCTAACCATCTCCTAACAACTATACTTCTTTTTTGATCTTCCTTCACCGTGCCTGTTTGCTCTGTGGTTCCTGTTTCTCCCAAGTGGCATAGTATCCTTGCAAAGCATGATGGGACATGCAATCTTGTTCTGATTGCTACAGGAGATTGTAAAGGGTCTGCGACAGAGATTTGAATCACGGCAGCTAACAACAGAATAGGCAGAGAGAGAAAGTGCTCATATTGCAACAGAGGTCTCAATTCTAGAGGCATAGAATGACAATGACTGGAAAAAGATCCAAAACCAACATGGAAGAAAATCACTTTTATGCACTGAAAGGTTTATTCTAGAATGCACTACGGGAGTGCTGGTGGAGGCAGGTTTAGTTGTGGCATTGTAAAGACCATAAGACCAGAAGATGTAGGAGTAGAATAAGGCCATTTGGCCCTTTGAATCTGCTCCAAAATTTCATCGTGGCTGATCCATTTTCCCTCTCAGCCCGTCTCCCTTAATGTCCAGACTAGCCAAGAATCTATCAACATCTGCCTTAAATATACCCAGTGACCGGGCCTCCACAGCCACCTTTGGCAACGAATTCCACAGATTCACCATTCTCTGGCTAAAGAAATCGCTCCGTATCTCTATTCTAAAAGGACGCCCCTCCATTTTGAGGCTGTATTCTCTGGTCTTAGACTCCCTCACCATGAGAAACATCCTCTTCACATCCACTCTATTGAGACCTTTCACTATTCAATATGCTTCAATGAGATCCCCCCCTCATTCTTCTGAATTCCAGTGAGTTGAATTCCAGAGCCATCAAATGTTCTCACATATGACAAGCCTTATCTGTTAAGGCTTTCAATCCCAGAATGATTTCCATGACTCTCCAATGTCAGCACATGGCTCTACTGAATGCTCACCGGCAGTTAGGAAGGCAAGGAATTCAACTAAAAAATACCACTAATTACACCTCTGAGGTAAATTGTGTTAAATTATTGCCGCAAACAGTGAGGGAGCAAGTGATGCCGAGGTGAGTCTGGGGGATGAGCCGTGATGGTATACTGCAGAATCAGTGCAGATGGAGTGAGCCATTTGGAGAGGAGAAGACGGGGCAGTGGAGTTACGATGCCCGGACAACTGGCCAGGGTGCGAAGTTGGATTGCTCTGGATGCCGTACTGATTTGAGAGCCCGAGGGCTGTTTTGGGCAGGGTGGCGAAATCTGGGCCTGGATTGAATCGCTGGGCATTGTGTTCTAGGCCTTGAGCCCTTTGCAGTAGCTGGGTCCTGGTGCAAGATATGATCCGCTGTTTAGACAATTTAAACACCGATCCAGGTCAGAGGCAAGAGCTGATTTTGCTTGCTCTCCATGATGTTCATTCCTCTCTCCAGGGTGCCAGAGCCTTTCACCGCTTTGTTGTTTGCTCAATTTAAACGTCGGCCTGAAAAGACAGGGTATTGGGAACTGAGTTGAGAGCTTATTTCACTCGCTCTCTGTGGTGGTCACTCCTTTCTCCATGGCGATGAGAGTATGAAGACTGCCCCGGCTGCTGTGCTCCATGCCTGCGAATATGATGAACTGATAAGCGAGGCCTTGGGCCTACTCCGGGCTGCCCCAGGGTTCTGATCTGAGGACTCAATTTGGTTCAGAATGTTGTTGCTTGCTTCAAATGTTTGCAGGATTTGCCTTTTGTTTTTCCTTTTTCTTGTGCACCAGGTATTGGTCTTTTATATTTTAGTTCCTTAATTGGGTTCTTTTGAGTTTCTTGCTTTGTGGCTGCCTGTAAGCAAACAAATCTCAAGGCTGTATAATTTATACATTCTTTGATAACAAATATACTTTGAATCTCTGACATCCTTTCTTTGATAAGGGAGCTGGATAAATATCTGAGAAAAATATGACTTTGCAGGGCAATGTGGAGAGGTGGAGAAATGGGATCATTTGGATACCTCTTACATAAAGTCAGTATTAATGTGACTGATGAATGATTTTATTTTATTCTGAAAGCATTCTGTGAATCAGGGGATCTGTGATTCCAGATCCACTTCAGGTTCTGAGTTTGTAAACAAAATATCATCTCCTGCCAGGAGGTCAGATCTTCGAACATCTGCAATTGCTGCTGAATTTACTATGTATAGGTTAGATCTCTTGAAGTTCAATGATTTTGTGTCAGTAATTATTATAGAGAGCACTTAAACCTACTTTTTCTTTCTGCAGTATTCTGTACCTGGTCTTCATTCGTGGTTCCTCAAAGATTCAAAAGATTCAAAGTACGTTTACTATCAAAGAATGTATAAATCATTACAGTCTTGAGATTTGGCTGCTTACAGGCAGCCACAAAGCAAGGAACCCAAAAGAACCCAATTAAAAAAAAGACCAACACCCAGTGCAAAAAAAACACAAATCGTGCAAACAATAGTAGTGAGCCTTAGATCCGAATCCTTGGAGCAGGCCAGAGAAAGCTCAAGTTTTGGTCTCATTTCATCACATTACCAGGGAAAATCATTATGAAGCTTGCAGACATGAAACACTGCAGTCAGGGCAGTCTCACAGCCTCGGTGGAAAATCGGCCCGCCCCTCACTTCTGGTCCCGATACCCTGCCTTTCCAGTCTATCTGGACTGGTGTTTCAATGACCCAGACAGCAGATCGTGCCTCACATGAGGACCGGGCTCTGTCTTAGTGATATGCTCTGGGCCTAGTCCTCACCGCCCAGCCCAAAGCCATTCTTAACCTCACCAAATCGCTCGGCCCTTAGGGCGATCCAATCTCACTCCCGAATTAGTTGGACGGGCGTCGAAACTCCTCTGCCTCGACTCCTCCTCTCCGAATCACTCACTCCAACTCCATCTACGACCCCGTCTCAAACACATTATGCTTCGGCTTTGCAACACCCCAGCATGGCTCATTCCTCCAGTCAGCTTCGCCTCCGCTTGCCTCTTCTTTGTTTGCAGTGATAATTTACTTCAGAAAAGATGTTATAAATAATGTTTTCAGTCAAATTTCTTGCCCTCTGAACTGTTGATGCTTGCCTTCGATATTGCCATACCCCAGTGTTTTCACCCTCACGATTCTCACTCCTCATCTCTCTCTCCTACTGCTTTCTTTCTTCCCTAACTTTCACTTGCAGTCTTTCCATGAGGTACTTTCTGCAGACTCCTCACCCACTGAACATTATTTCCCAATTATATTTAAATAACACCTTTCATAACCACATGACTCTTCATGATTAATTGAAATGATGAAAGGCCCTGAACCTGGAATGTTAGCTCTCTTTCTGCCTCCACTCAGCTTGCCTGATCTATTTTAGTGTTTATTGGTTAATTAGCCTGGAACACCAGGCAGAACATCCTGGACTTCGAGATGTGATAATAGAGTCATCGAGTCATAGGAAGGTACCGTACAGAAACAGGCCCTTTGGGCTTTCTAGTCCATGCTGATTTATAATTCTGCTTACTCCCATCGAGCTGGACCAAGGCAATAGCCCTCCATACCCCTCCCTTCCACAAGCCTGTCCAAACATCACTTAAATGTTGAGGTGGAGCTCCCATGAACCACTGTCACTGGCAGCTCGTTCCACACTCTCACTACCTTCTGAGCGATGAGATTTCCTCTCATGTTTCCCTAAAACTTTTCAACTTTCATTTCTATTGTAGTCCTACCCAACAGTGGAACAAGTTAACTTGCATGTATGCTATCTATACCCCACATAATTTTGTATATCTCTATCAAATCTCCCCTTGATCTTCTTTCCTTATAACCCAGGTGCGCCCGTCCCGGCAACAGCCTTGTGAATAATTTAACTCTTACTTTTGAAGACGACAACTTCTAGTATAGCACTCAGTGTGAGCATCAGTTTGGGCTTTCAATTGATTCAGTAATGCCCTGGCCTCGTGTCTCATTGCTTTGAACGGAGTTAATCTATCAAGGTAGCAAATCCAGCTTTATCTGACAATTTGATTCACAGAAAGCCAGCATTTTTTTTCTTTCTGAGATTTTAAAGTAACAGAGATTTAGAAAGTGAAATGACTTACATTAACTATAAAGAAAGAAAGGACTGAAAATCTGCAGCAGAGACAGAAATACCCATGAGGTTTATGGCTCAGTGACTCTCGTTAGTGATATTCCAGCGCATAACAGGAAACTGTGTGTGAAGCATTCTTGCGTGTAATTTAATCAACGTGCTTTAACTGGATGGCTAACTGCAGGCCATTCAACACCCAGACTATTCAGCCATTCATTTATATATTACAAACATCATCTCAGTAATGTAACCAGAAAAAAGCACGGCTATTGCCCTGTGTGGTGGCATGGAGATACGTCTCTACCAAAGGAGGTGCAGGTCATACTTGGGCAAGATGTAGCACCTGCTCAGCCCCTAATCAGGGTCATTTGAAGCCATGGGGCTGGTGGTGGATGGTGGTATGAGCCGCTGGTGCATATCACAAGTCCTGGTTATGTGACCACTGATGCCAGGCAGACAAACTCTGAGAAGTATTGACAATGGCTGGGGTCACCCGTCTTGCCCAGAAGAAGGCAATACAAACCACTTCTGTGGAAATATTTGTCAACAACAGCCATGGTCGAAGACCGTGACCACCTATGGCATGTGAGACAGCACATTATGAACGAATGATTTATTGCCCAACCACATACCCCTTTGAAGTGACAATTGTGAACACCCTTCACTCCCTCTAATGAAGGTACTCTCCTGTAGGGTTCCTGCTGCTGCCTGTAAGGAGTTTGTACGTTCTCTCTGTGACCGCGTGGGTTTCCTCCAAGTGCTCTGGTTTCCTCCCACAAGTGGTCATGGTAAATTGTCCTGTGATTAGGCTAGGATTAAATCGGGGGGTTGCTAGGTGGCATGAGTCTCAGGGCTGGAAAGGCCTACTCCACACTGTATCTCAACAAATAAATGAATAGTTCAATTAGGCAAGGAGTTCCAGAGTTTAGACCCGCTGATGAAGAAGCGATGAAGATGTGGTCCCAAGTCAGAATGGCATGCGACGTGAAGGGAGAGCATCAGATGGTGGCATATTTCCAACCTTCTGCTGATCTTGCTCTCCTTGGAGGTAGCGGTTTTGGCGCTGCCAGTGTAGGCCGCACCAGGAAAGGCGGTGGATTTGGATATTGCAGCCACAGTGTACCCCTGATGTGCTGGGGGTTGAATTTCTACTTTAACACTGACTACTTTCACTTGTTTGTGATCTTCAGTACTGAAACCTCAAAAAAAAATCCGCCAGTTTGTCTTGAGAATTTCCATACGTCCCACCCTTCTTCCCAATCGGGGAGCAGGATGTCAGATTTTCACCCCGTTTCTTTCCTGTGTCCCAGGGACATGCGGTTATCGTAAGTTAATTGGCCACTGGAAATTGCTGCCGGGGTGTAGCTGGGTTGTAGAATCAGTGGGAATTTGATGGGCATATGGGAAGAATAAAAAAGAAAAATAGGTAAATCAAACAGGGTCAGTGTAGGCCTGGCGTAAATGGGTGGTCAATGGTCAGGATGAGCCAGAGAGCCTTTTCCTATGCTGTCCCTCTGCGTGACTCAATGAATGCAAAGCCAGAAGGAGCATGGAACTGAAGACCGAGATTGTAACTGTTGAATTTACGCATCATTATGCCTTTATCTGGATAACGCAGTGGATGAGTGTTGTGCTCAAGACTGGAACTGAAGGTACTGAGGTAGATTCCCAATTTTCTTTTGGGGTTTGGATGCCCATTATAACATCATCATCATGTGCTGTGTTGTATGACCTGACGTGGACAATGATGCTCATGACGAAAATGATGGCGTCCACCACCCAGGCCACATTGCTACATCAGGCAGGAGGTACTGGAGACTGAAGGCACACACTCAAAGTTTCAGGAATAGCTTCTTTCCCTCTGCCATAGTTGAACTCATGAACACTACATTTTTTTATTACCATTATTTGCATGACTTAATTTAACTATTTAATATATAAATACTTACTGTTTAATTTACAGATTTTTCACTATTCTGCATTGACCTGCTGCTGCAAAGACAACTAATTGCACTGCAAATGCCGGTGATATTAAACCTGATTCTGATTTTATGACCATGACTGCTCTTGGCAACTTTTTCCACAGAAGTGGTTTGCCATTGCCTTCTTCTGGGCAGTGTCTTTACAAGATGGTTGACCCCAGTCATTATCAACACTCTTCAGAGTCTGTCTGCCTGGTGTCGGTGGTTTAAACCAGGACTTGGTTTATCATCACCCATATGTGTCATGGAATTTGTTTTTTTTTGTGGCAGCAGTACAGTGTGAAACATAAAATTACTACAGTCCTGTGCAAAAGTCTTAGGCACCCTAGCTATCTATATATATATGTGCCTAAGACTTTTGCACAGTACTGTAGTAATTGTAATTTTATGTATTGCACTTTATTGATGCCACAAAAAAAAATGATTGTTCTTGCCAAGTTTTTCTACAGAAGTGGTTTGCCATTGCCTTCTTCTGGGCAGCGTCTTTACAAGACGGGTGACCCCAGTCACTAGTAATACGATTCAGGGATTGACTGGCGTCAGTGGTCACATAACCAGGACTTGTGATAGGCACCAGCTGCTCAAATGACCACCCAACACCTTCTGCCTTGGCTTCACGTGACCCTGATCAGATGCTAAGCAGGTGCTATGACTTGCCCAAGGGAGACCTGCAGGCCAGCAGAGGGAAGGAGCACCTTACCCTTCCTTGGGTGGAGATGTATCCGATTACACGCCCTCATTAATTAGGTGGAATTAGTTAATTGGCCTTTCCACTGCGAGCCAATTTCCCTGCTGAAAGAAGCTACTGCATCCTCGTGTTTTTAAGTAAAGGGTGAATATTGGAGTGACACCACACCGGAAGGGCTGCCACCTCTGGTGGATCACTGTTCTGCAGCTTGTTTCTAAACCACTTGCTTCCACATTCCTCCCATCGATCCTTCAACAAGTCTACCATCAGACCTCTCCACCAAATCAGAAAGCTGGCTGCCCACCTGGCAATAAAACATTCCCTTCATGCTCAATGAATCCATAACTAATGAACACGATTATTCACGCAATGAGGCCACCCTCAGAGTGCATGAGTAACACCACATGTTTTCAGTCCAACCTGATCAGAATCAGAATCAGGTTTAATATCACCGGCATATAGATCAGCACCTTGGGAATGATGGTGTTAAACACTAAGCTATAGTCAACAACAGCATCCTGACATAAGTGTTTGTATGAATATCGATTTCTCCTTAAGGTAATTTTTTTCCCCTCCCCTCCCCTCTTCCTCTATTCTCCACTCTGGCCTTTTGCCTCTTCTCACCTGTCTATCACTTCCCCCAGGTCCCCTCCTCCTTCCCTACTCCAATGGTCCACTCTCCTCTCCTATCAGATCCCTAGCCTTTACCTTTACCATCCTCCTGGCTTCACCTGTCCCCTTCTTGCTAGTCTCCTTCCCCTCCCCACACCTTTTTATCCTGGTGTCTACCCCTTCCTTTCCAGTCCTGAAGAAGGGTCTTGGCCCAAAACATCGACTATTTGTCCATCTCCATACATACCGCCTGACCTGCTGAGTTCCTCTAGCATTTTGTGTGGGTTGCTTTGGATTTTCAGCAGCTGAAGAATTTCTCATGTTTATGATTTTTAAACCAAAGTTCGATACTATCTCTGTGTTTTTTTTTCCCCTTGAAGATCCATTTGGAACAGATTCCTGGATATTTGTTAATCCCTTTATAGTCCAGGAATGTCCTGGGAACTCATCAGCCCAGCAGAGCAGTGGCAGAAGTGCTGTATATCGGGTGGTCGAGCTTGGATTGCCCTTGCTTGGCGCAGACATGGACCAAAAGGGCCAAGTGGCTCCTTTAATGGCGTAACCATTTTTAAAATCTGCAACTCCATCCTTTCCTGCTTCTAAACTCAAGAGATTCTGTAGATGGTGGAAATCCAGAGCAACACACACAGAATGCTAGAGGAAATCAGCAGGGCAGGCAGCGTCTATGGAAATGAATGAAGTTGACGTTTCAGGCTGAGACCCTTCTTCAGGACTGGAAAGGAATGGGGAAGGTGCCAGAATAAAAAGGTGTGGGGAGAGGATGGAGGCAAGCAAGAAGGTGATAGGTGAAGCTAGGAGAATGGGAAAGGTAATGGGCTGGAGAAGAAGGAATCTGACAGGAGAGGAGACTGGACCATGGGAGAAAGGGAAGAAGGAGGGGCACCAGGGGGGTGGTGCTAGGTAGGTGAGGAGAAGAGGTAAGAGGCCAGAATGGAGAATAGAAGAAGAGGGGAGGGGGATTTTATTTTTTTGCTTTTATTTTTGGTCCATTAACTAAAATAATAACAGGTTAGTTGTGGATTGATTTTTGGTTGTTGCTATAATCCTGTGTTCTCAGCCTATAGTTAATTATAGGTAAGGTGAAGATTTTGAAAGGGAGTGGCATGCCAGGTGCTGAATGAGATTACACTGACTTCAGGATTTTTGCACACACTGGTGCCAGAATAGAATTCATCAGCAGGCATTCTTGCTGGAAGGTAGCATGACAGGGAGAGAGTGGAATGATATCACGAAAACTGGATAAACAAGGAGGGTGGGATGGATGGAGGAGGAGGGTGGGGAAGGACTCGCAGGAGGAGGATTTATCTGCCCATCGGGGTTGCTCCGGTCGGTCAAAAATGATTGCTCCTCTGAAAACTAATGGAGATTTCTGGCACAGTTGTAGACTCAGATCAGGGCCAGGAATATATTGTTATGTATGAATATATATACTGATTCCTGGCTAAAGGAATTTCTCCAAATCTCTGTTTTAAATGGACGCCCTTCTATCCTGAGGCTGTGCCCTCTTGTCCTAGACTCCCCACCATGGGAAACATCCTTTCCACATCTACTCCGTCCAGGCCTTTCAACATTCAAAAGGTTTGAAAGAGAACCAGCCTCATCCTTCCAAATTCCAGTGAGTACAGACCCAGAGCTATCAAATCTTGCTCGTACGATAACCCTTCCATTCCCAGAATCACCCTTATAAACTGTCTCTGAACCTTCTCCAATGCCAGCACATCTTTTCTCAGATGAGGAGCCCAAAACTGTTCACAATACTCAAGGTGAGGCCTCACAGTGCCTTATAAAGGCTCAGCATCACATTCCTGCTCTTGTATTCCAGACCTCTTGAAATGAATGCTAACATTGCATTTGCCTTCCTCACCACCAATTCTACCTGCAAGTTAACCTTCAGGGTGTTCTGCATTAGGACTCCAAAGTCCCTTTGCAACTCAGATTCTTGGATTTTCTCCCCATTTCAAAAAGAATCTGCACATTTGTTTCTACTACCAAAGAGTATGACCATTCATTTTCCAACATTGTATTCCATTTGCCACTTACTTGCTCCTAATTCTCCTAATCTAAGTTGTTCTGCAGCCTACCTGTTTCCTCAACACTACCTGTACCTCCACCAATCTTCATATCATCTGCAAACTTGGCAATAAAGCAATCTATTTCATCATCTATCTCATTTATATCCAGCAGAAAAAGAAGTTCCTACACCGGCCTTTGCGGATCACCACTAGCCAGTGGCAGCTGGATCCTTTTATCCCCACACTGGATTGAACTCTGAACTCTGATGCTCCAGGCTGTAGTAGCATTTCGCTAACCGCTGCGCTACTGTGGCAACCCCACCCCATTCCCATTGATGTGTATAGACATCAGAAATAAAGCATGCAATGTGTATTGGTCCTGTTAGACTGATCTGATCGTAGCTCTGCTTGTAAAGCATTAGTGACAGTCCATTCAGATGGTGACCAACACAGGCAGGTGAAGGTTTGATGACCAACAGATAAAGAGAAAAAGGAAGCAAGGTAGCATTATTAGATGGATAACAATGCCGAATTGGATTTGGTTTGGCTGAAGCCAAGGAAGGTAGCAGGAAGAAAAGACTAGGAGGAGTTTTATATATAGGGCTCCAGTACTCCCCCTGTGATTGTGTAGGTCTCCTGGTGCACCAGTTTCTTTCCACTGTCATGCTTGTCATAGAACACTGATCTCAGTTTCTTGAGCACCTAACTGTTATCTTACCTAGGGCCATTAAGGCCTGGTGCTTTCAGTTTAAACTTGCCAAGTTAATTGTGACTGGCACGGGTTTCCCGCATTCTATGATTATTTAAAGAGGACTCTGGTTTAGTGCCTTGTCAGAGTCGCAGTGTTGGAGGGACTGGCTTGACTTCTGGTGTTGCTCAGTCGCTCCTCCAAGGCTCTGTTGGTCCTCCTATGTCTAACCCCGGTTTCTGTCTCTTCCTGGGGAATCCGCCACCCTCTGCTCCTGGGGCTGAGTCCATGACAGAGGCCGCCTTCCACCACACCCGGGCTGAGTTGGTGCCAGCGACTGCTGTGACGGGGAGAGCCTGCTGTTCCTCCTCACTTGGGTCCAGACCTGCGAGCGCTCAACCTGACATCCACATTCCACAAACATTCTAGCTCTTTGGTAAATTGACCACGGTATATGGGCCGTTATGTGTAGGTGACGGGTAGAATCCATGGAGGATTCATGGGAATGTAGGGAGACTTAAAGAAAAGAATAGTGTAGGGTTAATGTAAAATAGATGGTTGAAAGTCGATATGAAATTGTTGAGTCAAAGGGCTTGTTTCTTTACATAGTTTTCTATGATTTTATGACCAAATACTTGTAATATTGGACATGGCAGGAAATTGGATAGACTAATCGATGAATTAACTTCCGGTTACGATGGTGCTACTGAACATGTCTAATAGCTTCCTGGTAGTCAAAAAACTAAGAAATCTGACTAAAAACATCACTAAAAGTACTCTTTCTGAGGTAAATTGTGTTAAATAATCACTGGAAACAGTGAAGGGGGGAGCAATGGTGAGGCAAGTTCAGCTTGGGGGAATGAATCGTTGCAGATGAAATTCCGATGCCCATGCAGCTGGCCTGGGAGAGAGAATGGATCACTCTGGGTGCTGTAAGGAGACATTAGGGCCCAGTACAACTGGCTTGGGTGTGAGTTTGGGTGCATGAGAGCAGCTTCTGGCTGGGCCATGAAACCTGGGCTCGGAGCGAGTCATTGGGCAGCGTGGTCTAGGCCCAGGGCCTTCCGCAGCGGTGCTGCCTGAGTCCTAGTGTGAGGTACAACATGCTGTTTAGACAATGTAAATGCCAGAGCAGATCGAAGGTGAGAACTGATTTCGCTCCCTCTCTGCAATGTTCACTGCTCTCTCCAGGGCATGGAGCCTTTTGCTGTTGCATCATTGGATTAATTTAAATGCCCGCCAAGATAGACTGAGAAGGCAGGGAGTTGGTTGGGATGAGGGCCGATTTTGCTCATTCTCCACTATGGTCATCTCCATTGTGCAGAGACTATGAAAACTACCCCGGCTGCTGTGCTCCATGCCCACTAATATGATAAGCAAGGCTTTGGGCCCATTCTAGTCTGCTCTTGGATTTGGATCTGAGGAGCAAATACGAGGAAATCTGCAGATGCTGGAAATTCAAACAACACACACAAAATGCTGGCGGAACACAGCAGGTTAGGCAGCATCTATAGGGAGAAGCGCTGTTGACGTTTCAGGCCAAGACCCTTCGTCAGGATCTGAGGACTCAGTTTCGGTTTGGAATGTTGTTGTTCACTTCAATTGTTTGCATGACTTGTATTTTTTTCCTTTCTCTTGCGCATTGAGTGTTGGTCTTTAATATTTTTTATACTTTTTTTTCTTTAATTTGGTTTCTTTCAGGTTACTTGTTTTGCAGCTACCTGTGAGCAAGCAAATCTCAAGGGTATATAATTTATACATTCTTTGTTAATAAACGTACTTGAAACTTGACCAAACATCCACAGATGCTGCCTGACCTTCTGAGCTCCTCCAGCACCTTGTGAGTATTGCTCCAGATTTCCAGCATCTGCGGTACCTCTGGTCTCTAGACAAATTAATATGTCTCCTTTGGTTTACAGTGAGTCCTGTTCCCGTGTCTGTTTAGTTTGTATGACACAGCAATTAGCTAGAATCCCTAGACAGTGTGGATGTGGAGAACATGCTTCCTATAGCGCGGGAAATCTAGGACCAGAGGGCACAGCCTCAGAATAGAGGGACGTCCATTTAGAACGGAGATGAGAAGATTTTTTTTCGGCCAGAGGGCTGTGAGTCTGTGAAATTCATTGCCATACATAGCCATAGAGGCCAAGTCATTGAGTATATTTAACGTGGATTGTTGCTTAAGTCAGGACATCAAAGGTTATGGGGAGAAAGCAGGAGAATGGGGTTGAGAGGGACAACAAATCACACATGATGGAACAGACCTGATGGGCTGTGTGGCCCATTTCTACTCCTATGTCTTATAGTCTAGTTAATATTTGTCTTCAGCCCTTCCACTATCAATAAAAGAGAGGAAAAAGGGAGAGAGTGAGAATGACAGGGAATGGGACAGATGCTGACTGGGAAGGAGAAAAGGGCAAAGATTGGTGATACAAACTACAAGTTGGCCTTCGGAAATGGCACGAACCGTATTAGAAATTCAAAAAGATTGATTTTAATCTAGGCTACTCACCAGATCAGGTTTGGGTCTAATACCTAATTTGACTTAGCCATTCAGATTTTTCCTTACATTGAGCTCAAACTCTTCTGCCTATCCTTTTAAAAAGTAGGTTAAATATTTGTGTAGGATCTTCGCTTGATGGCAACTACTCTGTCCAAGGCTCACTTAAAAAATATAGGCTCTGGAGAGGGGTGACATTTTGCAGACAGCTTTCAGGAGAGCACTTTGGCATCTACATTCTGGCTGCCACCTGAATCCACAGCCCTGGGCACATATATATAGTGTGCCTGAGACTTCTGTGCCGTATGATATATGTCAACGTAGAGTGGAGAGTGAGTTTGTAAATCGGGCAGGAGCAAAGGATGTTAGGAATGGCAAGATTTGAGTGGGGTGGAACAGGTGGCAGAGGAGGAGTGCCAGGGCATGATGGGTGGTGGGTGGTGTGGGTGCAGACATATCCTGCCCTGATTCACCAGGCAAGGTAATCTGGTTCCAAACAATTGGTTTATTGACCATTACCTAATGTTTTCCTGGTGCTTCCTGCTCCCTTCCCCTTTTCCTAACCATGATTCCCCTCTCTCTGCACCCTTCTCACTCTCAGCCCACAACAGAGATCCATATCAGAATCAAGTTTTTCACTACTCACATACATCATGAAACTTGTTTTTTTTTTGTGGCAGCAGTACATAAAATTACTCCACTACTGTGTAAAAGCCTTAGGCACCCTAGCCATATATTTGGGCCTTAGACTTCTGATGTGTCAGTGATGTTGTGCCAAACATGTTTTCCACTATATGTGCATTTGACAGTAAACTTAACTGGACTTGATTTGACATCCCTTTAGCCAAGTTATTTCTTCATCAGAAATTAATGTATTTACCTAGAACAGGTATTTTCTAATGAGGCACTTGCAGCTTTCCATGTGCAGTGCTCTTCAGTAAAATCACAGTCTTCTGTTGTAAACATCAATAAATAAGACAGATCTGACTTCTTTATGCCTCTAAATTATAGCTTGGTTTGACAAAGTAGATGGATGAACAGTCTTGGAACATGTAGATACTGTTCCTTAGTCTGCCCAACTCAGTAATTATAGTGTTTCAGTAAGAATAGAACATTGTGTTGATAGGTCTCGAGCTGCCAATCTCTTACTGACTCTATAGATTAATGCATTCTTCAAACTGACAGCAAGCAAAAATGTCATTTTCTGGCTGGAGGTATCTGCTGTCTTCACTGACAAAACAGGAAACTATTAATTGCAGATTGCAGTGGGCGCGACTAATCTTTTCTGTGTTCAGACATTGTTCACTTCAATGAGTCATGGTGCCACACTTGGTATTTCTCAGAATTGTGCTTCACTGGCATACTGGCATTCAATGCCCATCCCTTTGTATGACCTGAGTCACTCACACATTCGAAAACAACAGTGCAATTAGATTCCGGTATTGATCTTGACCAGATAAAGATGGCATTCCTTTTCAAACGGGACTCGAGTGAAACAGTCACGTTTGTATCCGAACTTGCAGGATTTTTGGTCAACGGTTTTACACTCGTAATGTTGAGAAAAACAAATTTAGGATTTCAGAGATTAAAATTAGCTTTATTTGTCATGTAGACAGTGAAATGTGTCCTTTGTATTTCTCCAAATCAACAAGGATTTTGCTGATTGCACCTTGTCAAGTCAAGTCACTTTTATTGTCATTTCAACCATAACTGCTGGTACAGTACTAGTAAAAACGAAACAACATTCCTGCAGGACATGGTGCTACATGAAACAACACAAAACTACACTAGACTACCCGAAACAACACAAAACTACACTAGCAGCCTGCAAGTGCCAGAATAGCATGCTCACATTTCACTAACACTAAATGTACATCTTTAGAAACCAGAGCACCCATAGGAGGAAACACACGCGGTGTCCAAACTCTGCTACTGTGCCACACCAAGTGT
Source organism: Hypanus sabinus (assembly GCF_030144855.1). Lineage (NCBI taxonomy): Eukaryota > Metazoa > Chordata > Chondrichthyes > Myliobatiformes > Dasyatidae > Hypanus > Hypanus sabinus. The sequence continues at coordinate 35,878,610 of NC_082735.1, forward strand.
TGTTACAGAGTTGGAGCTCATATTTTTTCTGGATTATTACCCCATTAACAGTGACTACAACACCAGATTATCGTGTAGGACCAAAGAGCCACAGATTAAATTTGTAAACACGAGGAAATCTGCAGATGCTGGAAATTCAAGCAACACACACAAAATGTTGGTGGAACGCTGCAGGCTAGGCAACATCTGTAGGAAGAAGTACAGTCGACGTTTCGGGCCGAGACCCTAGTCCTGACAAAGGGTCTCGTCCCGAAACATTGACTGTACTTCTTCCTACAGATGCTGCCTGGCCTGCTGCGTTCCACCAGCATTTTGTGTGTGTTGTGTAGATTAAATCTGTATTGTGTGTTGTCTCCAGGCCAGCTGTTAGCAGTGTTGCTGCTGGATTAGGAAGCAGGGAATGAGTGGGACTCAAAGTTGAAAGTACATTTATTATTGTAAACTATAAACATTATACAATCTGGAGATTTTTATCCCCTTACAGGCAGCCACAAAACAAAGAAATCTCAAAAGAACCCATAAAAATGACTGTCAAAACCAAATGTGCAGAGAGAGAGAAAAAAAGCAATTCATGCAAATAATAGCAGTGAGTAAATAGTTTCAAATCGAAGTTTTATGAAAGACAAGAAGCCAGGCGTCGCTGCAGCTGCTGGAAGCCACTGCCTCAATTCATCGCAAAGCCAAGTAAACGTAGCCAGACCACAGACATGAAGCCAGGCATTTTGATTCCGAACAAGAAGACAGCGGGAGAGCACCTAAGGATTTCCAGCGGGAAGCCATTTTGAGTTCTCGGGGGAGGAGAGAGGCCAGACTGCGCAGGCGCGTGACGTCAGCGTGAACAGTTTAAAAAGAAGGCAGCCATATCCAGCGGGCAGCGGAGTGAGAGGCAGCGGAGTGAAAGGGCTTTGGCTCAATGGGCTTCAGCGGTAATGGGACGAGTTGTTGATTGCAAAAGGAAGTAGTATGTGTGTGAGGCCTGTTTTCCGTGGTCGGTGTCAGATGTGGGAGGTCCTGGAGTCTCCCGGCATCTCGGACGGCCACATCTGCACCCGGTGCATCAAAATGCAACTCCTAAGGGACTGTGTTAGGGAACTGGAGCTGCAGCTCGATGATCCTGGTGGGCAGGTTTGATAGAACTGTTGGGGAGGGTTTAAACTAGTTTAGCAGGAGGGTGGGAACCAGAAATTGAGTGCAGGGATTAAGGTAGAAGGACAAGGGCATGATGCTAAGAGTTCTGAGTTGATGAGGAAGGACAGGCAGGGGACGAAACATAATTGTAGCCAGTTAAAGGGGTTGAAATGTGTCTATTTCAATGCTAAGAGTGTTAGGAACAAGGAGGATGAACTTAGAGCATGGATTAGTATGTGGAACTATGATGTTGTGGCCATTACTGAAACTTGGTTGGAGGAAGGGCAGGATTGGATGATGCAGGTCCTGGGGTTCAGGTGTTTTAAAAGGAATAGGATGGGAGGTAAAAGGGGGGGGGGTAGAGGCATTGCTGGTCAGGGATAGTATCACGGCTACAGAAAGGGAGGACACTGCAGAGGGAGAGTCCACTGAGTCGGTCTGGGTGGAAGTCAGAAATAGGAAGGGATCAATCTTCCTATTGATTGCTGGGAGTAGTCTATAGGCCCCCAAATAGCCCTCAGGACACCGAGGAGCAGATAAGCAGGCAGATTTTAGAATGGTGCACAAAATACAGGGTAGCTTTTATGGGTGATATCAACTTCCCTCATATTGACTGGCACCTCCTGAGTGCAAGGGAGATAGATGGGGCTGAATTTGTCAGGTGTGTTCAAGGAGGATTCCTGACACGGTATGTGGACCGGCTGACGAGAGGAGAGGCCATACTGGATCTAGATCTGGGCAATGAACCTGGTCATGTCACAGACCTCTTGGTGGGGGAGTGTTTTGGTGAGAGTGACCACAACTCCCTTAGCTTCAGCATAGCTATGGAAAGGGATAAAATCAGACAAAATGGTAAAGAGCTTACTTTAAGCAAGGGATGAGGCAGGAACTAGCGGGAGTAAATTGGAAACAGATGTTCAAAGGAGAAAGCACAGAAGTAATGTGGGAGAAGTTTAGGGACCACTTGAGCTGGGTTCAGGATAGGTTTGTCCCACTGAGGCAAGGAAAAAATGGTAGGAAAAAGGAACCGTGGCTGATGAAACACGTTAGGCAACTCGTCAAGAGGAAAAAGGAAGCATATGTTAGACATAAGAAGCAGGAAGTAGGAGGGGCTCATGAGAAATATAGGGTAGCCAGGAAGGAGCCAAAAAAAGGACTTAGGAGAGCTCGAAGGGGGCATGAGAAGGCCTTAGCATGTAGGATTGAGGAGAACCCCAAGGTGTTCTATGCATATGTGAAGAACAGGAGGATGATGAGAACGAAGGTGGGACCGATAAAGAGGGCAACATATGCCTGGAGGTGGAGGAGGTTGGGGAGGTCCTAAGTGAATACTTTGCTTCAGTATTCACAAGTGAAAAGGATCTTGATCAGGGTGAGGTCAAAATTTGCAGGCCTGTGTGCTGGACAATGTGGAGATTACAAAAGAAGTAGTGCTGGATCTTCTTAAAAACATCAAGATTGATAAATCCCCAGGGCCAGATATGATACACCCCAGGTTGTTGTGGGAATTGAGAGAAGAGATCGCTGGAGCATTAGCTATGATCTTTGAATCCTCTTTGGCTGCAGGAGAAGTGCCGGAGGACTGGAGAATGGCAAATGTAGTTCCCTTGTTTAAAAAAGGTAATAGGGAGAAACCTGGGAACTATAGACCAGGGAGTCTTACGTCGGTGGTCTGCAAACTACCGGAAAGGATTCTTAAGGATAGGATCTACAAGCATTTGGAGAAGTACAGTCTACTCATGGATAGTCAACATGGCTTTGTGAAGGGAAGATCATGTCTCACGAGCCTGATTGAGTTTTTTGAAGAGGTAACAAAAGAAATTGATGGGGGTAGGGCAGTGGATGTGGTCTACGTGGACTTCAGCAAGGCATTTGATAAGGTCCCACATGAGAGACTCATCCAGAAAGTCATGAGGCATGGGATAAGTGGAATCTTGGCTGTTTGGATAAAACATTGGCTTAAAGGAAGAAAGCAGAGGGTAGTTGTGGAAGGAAAGTATTCTGCCTGGAGGTCGGTGACTAGTGGAGTGCCACAGGGATCTGTCCTGGGACCCCTGCTATTTGTGATTTTTATAAATGACCTGGCTGTAGAGGCAGAAGGATGGGTGAGTAAGTTTGCGGATGACACGAAGATTGGAGGAGTTGTGGATGGAGCTGCAGGTTGTCGAAGGTTACAAGAGGATATAGACAGGCTGCAGAGCTGGGCAGAAAAAGGACAGATGGAATCCAATCCGGATAAGTGTGAGGTGATGCATTTTGGAAGGACAAACCAGAAGACTGAGTACAGGATTAATGGTCAGTTACTTAAGAGTGTGGATGAGCAAAGGGACCTTGGGGTTCAAATCCATACATCCCTCAAGGTCGCTGTGCAGGTTGATAGGGTAGTTAAGAAGGCCTATGGGATGCTAGGCTTCATTAACAGGGGGATTGAGTTCATGTTGCAACTCTGCAAATCTCTGGTGAGACTGCACTTAGAGTATTGTGTTCAATTCTGGTCACCTCATTATAGGAAGGATGCGGAAGCTATGGAGAGGGCACAGAGGAGATTTACCAGGATGTTCCCTGGATTGGAGAACAAGTCATATGAAGCAAGTTTAGCAAAGCTGGGACTTTTCTCTTTGGAGCATAGAAGAATGAGAGGGGACTTGAAAGAGATCTACAAGATTTTGAGAGGCATAGATAGGGTGGATAGTCAGTACCTGTTTCCCAGGGCACCAAAGGCAAACACCAGAGGGCATATGTACAAAATTAAGGGAGGGAAGTTTAGGGGAGACATCAGGGGTAAGTTTTTTTTACACAGAGGGTTGTGAGTGCCTGGAATGACTTGTCAGGGATGGCAGTGGAGGCTAAAACATTAGGGGTATTTAAGAGCCTCTTGGACAGGCACATGGATGAAAGAAAAATGGAGGGTTATGGGGTAGTGCAGGTTTAGTACTTTTTTTAAAAAAAAGGATTATATGGGTCGGCACAACATGGAGGGCTGAAGGGCCTGTATTGTGCTGTAATGTTCTGTGGTTCTATGGTTCTATCACTGCAGCTGGAACAGGCCACAGCCTCAGTTCGGTACAGAGCTGAGTAAACAGTGTTGAACAGCAAGCAGAACCAGGCCTTGACTGGCCTCCAGTCCTGACACCCTGGTCTTTTCAATCTGGCCTGGTGCTAACTGCAAGTTAGTATAACCTGTAAGAAAGTGTTCACATGCAGTTGACAGCAAAGACAAGGAGTGCTCCAGAGATGAAGTTTCTGAGATTTATTTGTCTACTGAAAGATCTTATCAACTGATTTATGAGTAAAGAAAGAAGGAATGTGTGTTTCAGGAGCATATTTCACAATTTCAGTTTGCCTCAAGATATACCATAGCAAATACTTCCACAAATACTATTGAAGTGTGGTCACTAGTGCTGACCAAGTATCTACTGATTTATGTAAAGCAACCTCCACAAAGAGCAATGTGACAAGGCTGGAAAATCTACTTTTTAGTGTACATAAATAGAAAATAAGTGAAACATATTACAGTTCAGATAGAATACTTTTGACTTGAAAGACATTATTTCATCTTCCATAACATTAATAATAAATTATAGAGTCACCTGAGCTGGGAAGATTGCCATTTGGCCTATTAAATCCATTCTGCTTTTCGATAACTCCTTTCTCTCTCTTTCCTCCTCTTTCACTCTCTTTCTCTCACTCTCTCATATATTTATCCTTCTCTCTTTCTCCTCCTACACTCTTTTCCCTTCAAGCACTTATTCAGCATCTCATTAACTACAGTTTCAAGTTCTTCAGACAGCGCATTCCAGATCAGTGTTAGTTTCTATGTGGGAAAGCTGTTCCTATAACCCCTTTGTGTCTTTTGCCAATCACCTGCCTTTCATTCTTTCCAGCAGTGTGAACAATTCCTCCTTTTTTTATCTGACATGCATCTTCTTTACGGAGCCATGGAGTCATAGAATGCCACCGTACAGGAACTGGCTCTTTGGCCCAGCTCGCCCATGCCGAACCATAGACTTCCATACCCCTCCCATCCATGTACCTGTTCAAACTTTTCTTAAACGTTAAAATCAAACCTGCATCCACCGCTACACTCTCATGACCCCCTGAGCGACAATGATCCCCCTCATGTTTCCCCTAAACATTTCATCTATCACTCTTAACCAATGGCCTCCAGTTGAAGTCTCACCCAACTTCAGTGGAAAAAGCCTGCTTGCATTTACTCTATTTAGACCCCTCATAATTTTGTATATCTCTATCAAATCTCCCTTCAGTCTTCTGATTTCTAGGAAATAAAGTCCTAACCTATTCAACCTTTCCCTCAACTCAGGTTCTCAAGTCCCAGCAACATCATTGTAAATTTTCTCTGCACTCATTAAATCTTATTTACATCATTTCTATAGGTAGGTGACTAAAACTCATACAACTCTTCAAGTTAGGACTCACCAATGCTTTATACAATTTCTAAATAACTTCCCAACTCAAAACATTGGTTTATGAAGGCCAATGTGCTGAAAGTTTTCTTTATGACTTTTCTGTGTTGCCACTTTCAAGGAATTATGGATCTGTATTCCAGATCCCTCTGTTCTAGCACAGATCTCAGTGTCCTACTGCTCACTCTGTAAGACCTACCCTGGTTTGTACCCACAGAGTGCACCACCTCACACTTGTCTGCATTAAATTCCATCTGCCATTTTTCCAGCTGGTCCAGATGCAGCTACAAGCTTTGATAGTCTTCCTCACTGTGCACTACACCCCAAATCTAGGCGTCACCTGCTAATTTGCTGATCCAGTTTACCACATTATCATCCAGGTCTTTGATGAAAATGGCAAACAACAACGGACCAGCATCAATCACTGCAGGATACCACTAGTCACAGGCTTCCAGTAAAAGAGGCAACAAGCTACTACCATTCTCTGGGTTTCCCATTAGTAATAGAACCACAGAACATTACAGCACAGAAACAGGCCTTTTGGCCCTTCTTGGCTGTGACAAACCATTTTTTTGCCCAGTCCCACTGACCTGCACCTGGCCCATATCCCTCCAAACCCCTCTCATCCATATACCTGTCCAAGTTTTTCTCAAATGTCAATAGTGAGCCCGCATTCACCACTTCATCTGGCAGCTCATTCCACACTCACACCACTCTCTGTGTGAAGAAGCCCCGCCTAATGTTCCCTGTAAACTTTGCCCCCGTCACCCTTAACCCATGACCTCTGGTTCTTTTCTCCCCTGGCCTCAGTGGAAAAAGCCTGCTTGCATTCACTCTATCTATACCCATCATAATTTTATACACCTTTATTAAATCACCCCTCATTCTCCTACGCTCCAGGGAATAAAGTCCTAACCTATTCGACCTTTCTCTGTAACTCAGTTTCTCAAGTCCCGGCAACATCCTTGTAAACCTTCTCTGCACTCTTTCAACCTTATTAATATCCTTCCTGTAATTAGGTGACCAAAACTGCACACAATACTCCAAATTTGGTCTCACCAATGTCTGATACCACCTCACCATTACATTCCAACTCTTATACTCAATACTTTGATTTATAGAGGCCAATGTACCAAAAGGTCTCTTTACAACCCTGTCTACTTGTGACGCCACTTTTAGGGAATTATGTATCTGTAGTCCCAGATCCCTCTGTTCTACTGCATTCCTCAGTGTCCTACCATTTACCTTGTATGTTCTACCTTGATTTGACCTACCGAAGTGCAATACCTCACACTTGTCCACATTAAACTCCATTTGCCATTTTTCAGCCCATTCCTCCAACTGGTCCAAATCCCTCTGCAAGCTTTGAAAACCTTCCTCACTATCCACTACACCTCCAATCTTTGTATCATCAGCAAATTTGCTGATCCAATTTGCCACATTATCATCCAGATCATTGATATAGATGACAATTTCTCTCAGGATCAATAAAGTATGTCTGTCCATCTGTCAAATAACAATGGACCCAGCACTGGTCCCTGTGGCACACCACTAGTCACAGGTCTCCACTCAGAATAGCAATCCTCCACTACTACTCTCTGGCTTCTTCCATTGAGCCAATGTCTAATCCAATTTACTACCTCTCCATGTATACCTAGCAACTGAATCTTCCTAACTAACCTCCCATGCGGGACCTTGTCAAAGGCCTTACTGAAGTCCATATATACAACATCCACTGCCAACCACTTTTCTGGTAACTTCCTCAAAAAATTATAATAGATTGGTTAAACCTAATCTGAACATTTTTTATCTAACTCCATTCAACCTTCTCTGTTCCTGTTCTGCTTTTAGTCTATCCACTTAGCTGAATTTTCTCATTGCTGGGAGCAGTTGGGTAACCTTTTCTCTTTCTTTCTCAAGGCCTACACATTGTTACTCATAGGATTCTTATTACTGGGTGCAGCTCATATTTGACAGTTCCTTTTCAATTTCCTGTTTGCTTTTTCATTCGCTGTCTCAACTTGTCCTGCTATTTTCCATTTCTTTTGCACACAAATGCCTTGGTTTTTCTGTTTTTCTCTACTTTTACAACTGTACTCTTCGTATATTTCTTTCTACCCAAATAGATCTCTTTGCATTTCTTGGTACTGAGTTCCACTTTTCAAATCAATCCCATCTGTATCTACTTGAAGTCTATCTTCTACACTGCGTACATGACCCGTGTCACCTTGCACGTTTTGAAATTGTGTCCCAAAGGGACAAGCATCCTCCAATCAAACAAATAATTGTTCTCCTCTGCTTCCTGTGTCCTGTCCCCAAGTCAATTTTATATTCTTGCAGTTTCTGAAGTTTTCACTCCATGGGCTTCAACTTTGACAAAAGAATTTATGTGGCAGATTATCAAAATGCGGCGGGGGGGTGAGTTCTGGGGAGTTGTGGATGCAGACACCCCCACCCTTGAGACACCAGGCAAGGTCATTTGATTCCAAACAATTGGTTTATCGATTATTACAGAATGTCTCTCTTGTGCTTCCCTCCCCCTTCCCCTTTTCTCAACCATGACTCCCCTCTCCCTGCCCCCTTCCCACTCTCAGTCCTCAATAGAGACCCATATCAGAATCGGGTTTATCATCACCCATATTTGTCATGAAATTTGTTTTATTTTGTGGTAGCAATACAGTGTGATACATAAAACTACTACAGTCCTGTGCAAAAGTCTTAGGCACCCTAGCTATATACTGTGTATGTGGCTCAGACTTTTGCACAGCATTGTAGCAATTTTATGTATTGCACTTTATTGATGCCACAAAAATAATGCGATTGTTCTTGTCAAAGTTGTCTACAGAAGTACTTGCCATTGCTTTCTTCTGGGCAGTGTCTTTACGGGACTGGAGACCCCAGCCATTATCAATACTATTCAGAGATTGTCTGCCTGGCGTCAGTGGTCACATAACCAGGACTTGTGATGTGCACCGGCTGTTCATATGACCATCCACTACCTGCTCCCGTGGCTTCATGTGACCCTGATTGGGAGGCTAAGCAAGTGTTACACCTTGCCCAAGGGTGACTTGCAGACCAGCAGAGGGAAGGAGCATCTTACACCTCCTTTGGTAGAGACGTATCTCCTCCCCACCAGCCATCCATGGAGATCAATACTTCCATTTGAGTTCCTTCATCTTTTGAGACCTGATGAAGAATCTTAACCAACTGTCTACTTCCCTCCTGACCTGACCTGCTGAATTCCTCCTGCTTTTTGTATGTCTTACTATATAGCATTCTCCATTAATCCTTATGCTCCCCGACTTGCAATGACTCCATGTACAGAAACACCTTGAATTTGCAATTCTTCTTCCCTATCGTGTTCGTAGACCACAGCTGTCTCAAAACTCCCTAACCCAGCAATCCAAGTCTGGCCTGTTGCAAACCACTCAACTTCATTGTTCATCCATTGGTAATAACCTGAACTCTGAATTTCATTGTTTCCAAAGTTGATAAAATAGATATTCAGAGTCTTTCTCCCTGGTGAAAAAGGGGAGCCTTGGAGAGGAGTCAGGGGAGGCAAGTAAACAGTCAAGACAGGGGGTTATAGAACAAGAGGAGGGTAGTTTAATTTAAGGGGGAGAAATTTGAAGGAGATGTGAGGGAGAAGTTTTCCACATGGAGGGTGGTGGATTTCCAAGTCACCTGCCAGAGGAGCTGGCAGTGACAGATACAATTACCATCTGAGTTCCTCCTTAAGGTTGTCATTGCCAGGGGTGGTAATGGGGACAGGCTCCCAGTACCTACTAAATGCTCCCAATGGCGTGTGTCTCAAATAGCCTCTGAAATCCAAACCCAGCTCCCGGCCTTCACGAGTGGCTTAGCTACTGAGCCTGGCGGAACTGTTTCTGCTGACAGGAGAAGGCAGGTTGTTGGCACCTTAAAACCAGTCACTTTGGGCAGATGGGGCTTGTCAGACATGGTCGGCAGCTCTTCCAGGCGAAGATAAATGCTGATCTGAAACCTACACTGCCTTGTGGCTGTACCGACTCATGGGGAAGGCTACATGAGGAAAAATCTTCAGCTGGAGTCCCTATGGTCGAAGCTGACTGGCAGCTTCTGCGATGCCACTGGTGCCAAACTCTATCAGTCTCTGCTGTTTCTTTGGATCCATCAGATCCACGGAGAGGGGAAGCCTGCTACATGGGCAGCAGCTTGCGTGCTCTCCATGTCACTCCACTCTGGCTTGCGTATCACAGAGAAAGCTGGATCCATGGTTGACTCTGGACAATGGAGGGCCTCAGCAGAACTGCAGTCAGAGAATGATGGTGTAAAACTAGCAGAAGCGGGTTCAAGTTGAAGAGGTGGGGAATTTAGAAGATTCCCGAGGGTTAAGTTTTCCACACAGAGAGGGGTGGATTTCCAAATGAACTGTCAGAGTGGCAGAATAGATGATATGAGATTAGGTTAGGTGGGCATTGCATCAATGAGTGGGAACAGAAGAGCCCATTTCATGCTGTAGAATTCTATGAATTTCCCACAGACTTAACCAATGAATTGGAAATGGGGTGAATCATATAGCTCAGGAAACAAAGTTCTCTTCAAAGAACTGAGAAAGCAGAAACCACAACTTCTCCTGCTGTGGAAATGTCTCCAGGCTCAGATTCATTAAAACATAGAAAACCTATAGAACAATGTAGGCCTTTCGGCCCACAAAGCTGTGTCGAAAATGTCCTTGCCTTAGAAATTACCTCAGGTTACCCATAGCCCTCCATTTTTCTAAGCTCCATGTACCTGTCCATGAGTCTCTTAAACGACCTTATCATATTCAATTCCACCACCGTCGCTGGCAGCCCATTCCACACACCCACCACTCTCTGCATAAAAACCTTACCCCTGACATCTCCTCCAAGCACCTTAAAACTGTGTCCTCGCATGCCAGCCATTTCAGCCCTGGGAAAAAGCTTCTGACTATCCACACGATCAATGCCTCTCATCATCCTAGACACCTCTATCAGGTCACCTCTCATCCCCCATCCCTCCAAGGAGAAAAAGCTGAGTTCACTCAACCTATTCTCATAAGGCATGCTCCCCAAACCAGGCAACACCCTTGTAAATCTCCTCTGCACCCTTTCTATGGCTTCCACATCCTTCCTGTAATGAGGTGACCAGAACTGAGCACAGTACTCCAAGTGGGGTCTAACCAGAGTCCTATATAGCTGCAACATTACCTCTTGGCTCCTAAACTCAATCCCACAATTGATGAAGGCCAATGCACCGTATGCCTTCTTAACCACAGAGTCAACCTGCGCAGCAGCTTTGAGCGTCCTATGGACTCGGACCCTAAGATTGTTCTGATCTTCCACACTGTCAAGAGTCTTTCCATTAATACTATATTCTATCATATTTGACCTACCAAAATGAACCACCTCACACTTATCTGCGTTGAACTCCATCTGCCACTTCTCAGCCCACTTTTGAATCCTATTGATGTCCCGCTGTAACCTCTGACAACCCTCCACTCTATCCACAACACCCCCAACCTTTGTGTCATCAGCAAATTTACTAACTCCACTTCCTCATCCAGGTCATTTATAAAAATCACGAAGGGGTCCTAGAACAGATCCCTGAGGCACTCCACTGGTCACCAACCTCCATGCAGAATATGACCCATCTACAGCCACTCTTTGCCTTCTGTGGGCAAGCCAATTCTGGATCCAGAAAGCAAGGTCCCCTTGGATCCCATGCCTCCTTACTTTCTCAATAAGCCTTTCTGAAACATTTAAAGCCTGGCTCTCGAAGTAACCATTCCTGCTCCTAAGCCATCCAAGTCTCTGTAATGACCACAACATCATAGCCTTTGGCCCCAGTGCAGGTTGACGGGAGTAAGCAATTTAACTGGTTTGGCAGGGACTAGATGGGCTGAAGGGCCTGTTTCTGTGCTGTACTTTTCTATGACTCTATGACCTTTGGACTGTGGGAAGAAACAGGACCACCCGGAGAAAACTCACACATTCCACAGCGAGGACACACAGACTCCTCACAGATGGCATCGGAATTGAACTCTGAACTTTGCACACTAAGCTGTAAAACGCTACTCTAACCGCGACACCATTGTGCTTATTGTCACATCCACCGGGGTGCAACGGAATTCCTTTGCTTGCATCAGATTTACAGGGTAAGCATGGTAATTATAAGTACAACAATAAAAGCAACAGCAAATAATACGTAGTAAATCCAATGTCGAAAATACAGTGAACAGGAACAAGTTGCACAAAAAATACATTAATGAAACTAAATTAGCCACTTGAATATTTTCCAGAGTCTAAGTGATCTAAGGAAGGTCACAGTGAGGCGTTTCTTTGAAACACATCAGTCGAGGTGACAAAGGTACTTCCCGCAGCTCTGCCGTATTGCTAGGGTGCCACTTTTGATGTGATACCTGAGGAGTAATCGAAACCAGAATTGCTTGGTGGTTTCACACACCAGCTGCCATCACTCTTCTAGAGAAGGGAGGCTGTGTGCTAGGAGTAGGTTTAAGGATGAACTTTATGCAAAGGTCTCCTTGCGCAGTAAAAGGAGTTCTCTTTTGAGGCAGAAGCCGAGGTCTAATTTATGGAGAGAGTAATGAGTTCTATTCTGGTCTGTATTTGACTTGGCAATAGTATATAAGCAGTACTGTGCAAATATCGTAGGCACATATATAGCCAGGGTGCCGAAGACCTTTGTACCTGTAGTAATTTTATGTATTATACTGGGCTGCTGCCACAAAGAAAAAAAATTCATGACATATGTGAGTGATGACATATCTGATTCTCATATAAGTCTCTATTGTGGACTGAGAGTGGGAAGGGGACAGGGAGAGGGGGATCATGGTTGGGAAAAGGGGAAGGGAGAGGGGAGGGAGCAGGAAGCACCAGAGAGACATTCTGTAATGATCAATAAACCAATTGTTTGGAATCAAATGACCTTGCCCGGTGTCTCAGGGCTGGGTGTATCTGCAACAGTGCTACCCCTGGCACCTGTCCCACATCCCTCGCGCAGCACTCCACCCTCACAATTCCCAAAGTCCTTTGCTCCCGCCAGACTGACTTACAGACTTGCTCTCCACTCCACATTGACAAATACAGTTCTGTGCAAAAGTCTCTGCACCTGCACCACTCATCCCCCCACCCCTCCACACCCGCCCCTGGTACACCCTCTCTGCCACTTGTCCCACTCAGCTCCATGGTGCTCCACCCTCGCCACTCCTAACATCCTTTGTTCCCGCCAGACTTAGACTCACTCTCCACTGCACATTGACAAATACAGTTCTGTGCAAAAGTCTTAGGCTTCACATGTATATGATCCCAGGACTTTTGCACAGTTCTGTATGTAAAGAGGAGGTGCTCTGTTTGCCAATACTGAAACAACCATGAAAAACAACTCTCTCAAAAACTCATCAGCACACTAAATCCCTCAATCACTTGATGCTCATTCATTCCTTTAACTCTCCAAATTCTATTTTTAGGGTTACTATTCATGGTCCAGATGGTAAATCAGTATATTAATTAATCCACATTAAGACTTCACCAGTGCCTCTGAGAAGCTAATCTCTTGAAAGCTGTTCTCTTCAAGAGTAGCAGTTGATGGATATAGACTTGACAACAGAAGTAAGATTTTCTTCATAACATCCAGACACATCAGTAAATCAGTGGTCAAGCGATTGAACAGAAGCAAACTACCAGAGCCATGAGTAACTGTTTTAACTAAAAATCTTCATCAGTTTCTCTGTATTTAAAACAAAGCAAATCAGGGCAAATTGCCATTCCCAGATTAAAGCATCGCCTCCAACTCTGTTAATTACCACTGATAGATAGTGACAATTCTTTATGAAATAGCAGGTAGCTTGCTTCACAAAACTTGAATCTCAGCTCTCCTCCTTTCACTGTTTAGTTCACTTAAATAACTCCTTAGCATCAGAATCTCAGTTGGGTTTACTATCACCGGCAAACGGTAAGTCGTGAAATTTGTTTCAGTGTGGCAGCAGTACATTGCAATACATAACAATGGAGAGCAAAACTGTGAATTACAGTAAGTATATGTATATTAAATAGTTAAGTTAAATAAGTAGTGCAAAACAAGTAGTGAGGTAGTGTTCATGGGTTCAATGTCCATTCAGAAATGGCAGAGGGGAAGAAGCTGTTCCTGAATTGCTGAGTGTGTGCCTTCAGGCTCCTGTACCTCCTTCCTGATGGTAACAATGAGCAGGCACATGTCCTGGGTGATGGGAGTCTTTAATGATGGAAGCCGCCTTTTTGAGGCATCACTCCTTGAAGATATCCTGGATACTATGGAGGCTAGTGCGCGTGATGGAGCTGACTTTACACATAACCAGATCGTTTGCCCTGATTAGTACAATCTATGGTCCATGTTAGCCTCCCAAACCAATGTGCCCTCTCATTCTTTCTGAGTTTTTTCTTTGCTTCTCCTTATATTGACCTCCTGTGGTAGTGATTACACATTTTCCCCACTTTCTCAGTAAAATTTTTGCTAAATCTTATGTTAGATTCTAATTGGCCTTTGTTATGCTTTGTAACTTCAAAACATTAAACTAAATGAAAGGAAGACACAAGATAAATATTTAATGAATATACTGTTGGTGGCTGGTAAAAAGACTCTTACTAGGAAATGGTTATCACAGGAGAGCCCAACTTTAAATACATGGATGGAAATTACAATGGACATTTACAAAATGGAGAAGATAACAGCATCTGTTAATCATAAGCTGGAACAATTTGATTCATACTGGGAAAAATGGTTTAACTACATAATGCCTCATAGGCCTGATTTTATTCTCACAAATCAATGACTGTTGTTAAAAAAAAGATCACTCCCTACTTGTACATAGTTCTTTCCTTTTGCTTGTTTTTTCTTTCCACTCTTTTCTAAAAGTGCATACCTCATAAATACTTTTTGGAGATTTGTGATATATATGATTATATCATATATATGTACAATGTCTGAAATACATCTTATGGAAATGTTTGTTTGATGACGAACTTCAATAAAAAAATAAATTACAAAAAAGAAAGGAAGACACAAGAGTCTGGAAATGCAGGCCTAACATTGGGTTGACCTTAAGTGAGGTGCGTACGTATCTTGTGTTAGTGTAATTACGTATGCGATTCACATATTTTTACATACAACTTATAATGAAAAATTCAAACAAATAAGAATGCTTAATCAATAAATATTCTGCCCTGCTGAAGGATCTCAGCATGAAATGTCGACTGTACTTTTATCCATAGATGCTGCCTGGCCTGCTGAGTTCCTCCAAATTCCAGCATTTGAAGATTTTCTCTTGTTTGTGAATATATTATACAAGATTATTCAATTATTACTTAAATGTTAAATACAAATGTTAAGAACAGCTTCAGAATTCTATCCTCAAGTGGAAGCATTTTATCTACCCGATGAAACATTTACAGAATTTTCTGGGCTATCTCCACTTTCCTTAGGATGAAAGCCCAAGTCTGTTTAATCTTTGCTGATAATAATACTCTTTCAATTCCCATATAATCCTTTTAAATCCTTCTGGCACCTTCTGCTGTGTCTGGAGGTACATTTTATACCTGGGGAACCAGACCTGGACATTACGAGGAGTAAGTTTGCAGGTTTGATCAGCAAGGGAAACTTTATCCCTTTTCCACATTTTGGTCAGGAGACTACTAAGCATACTTACAGATTTAAATTAATTCGACCACCCAGCTTGCCAACAAAAATGAAGCAATTTTTATATTAGTATTGGATTTTAGTGCAGGGAATACAATCTTTTTCAAAACTTTTCCTATGGAGTGTGGTTGATCACACAACAGTCCTGCAGATGGTTTTTGTTGAAGTGTTCACTCAGGAAAGGTTGGAGGCACGATTTGCACCACAATGAAAAAGTCACAGCAATGCCAAAATATTAGGTGAAAATTTGCAAATAGGTAAAAGGTATTTACACAATTCTGAAACTAACCTCAGTTATGCCCACTTCTGATATTTCACATCTTGCTTCTATATTAGTCACATGGCAAAAATTATGTACAGTACTGTGTAAAAGTCTTAGGCACATATATATAGCTTAGGAACCAAGACTTTTGCAGAGACTTTTACATATTGTATTATACTACTGCCACAAAAAAGCCCAAAATTCATGACATATATGAGTGATGAATGATATGGGTCTCTGTTGGGGACTGAGAGTGGGAAGGGGGCAGGGAGAGGGGAATCATGGTTGGGGAAAGGGGAAGGGAGAGGGGAGGGGAAGGGAAGCATCAGAGAGACATTCTGTAATGATCAGTAAACCAATCATTTGGAATCAAATAACCTTTCCTGGTGTGTCAGGGCTAGGTGTGTCTGCGACAGTGCGGCCCCCAGCATTCCTTCTCTGTCACCCGTCCTACATCCCTCGCACAGCCTCATCATTCCCAAATCCTTTGCTCCCGCCGGACTTACAAACTTGTTCTCCACTCCATGTTGACAAATCCAGTTCTGTGCAAAAGCCTTAAGCACCCCAGCTATACAGTATATATGCCTATAAGACTTCTGCGCAGTACTGTATGATTCAGAAACACTATACCTTTTGATTGTGTAGTCTTCTTGTTTAATGGTTTGGTCTAAAAAATAGTCTTATTCTGCTTGATTTTATTGTCCAGAGAGGTGTTAAATGCTCTATTGGCTGACATGTACGACATATATTCTAAAAAACACCATTAGACCAGAAGGCAGAGGAGCAGATTAGGCCATTTGGTCCATTGACTCTGCTTCACGATTCCATCACATTTGACTCATTTCCCATCCCAATCCCATTCTCCTGCCACCTCCTCATAACCTTTGACACCCTGAATAATCAAGAAACTATCAAACTCTTCTTTAAATATACTCAGTGATTTGGCCTGCACAGCCAGCATACTCACCACCCTCTGGCTAAAGAAATTCCTTTTCATCTCCGTTCTAATGGATGTCTCTCTATTTTGAGGCTGTGCCCTCTGGTCCTACATTCACGCAATATAGAAAACATCCTCCCCTTATATTCAGACCTTACAATATTTGATGGGTTTTAAGGAGATCTCTCCCCCCCCCCCCCATTCTCCTAAACTCCAGTGAATACAGGCCCAAAGCCATCAAACAATCCTCATACATTAACCCTTTCATTCCTGGAATCATTCTCACGAACTACCCCTGAACCCTCTTCAATGCCACCACATCACTTCTTAGATAAGGGGCCCAAAACTGCTTGGAAAACTCCCAAGTGTGGTCTGACAGATGCCTTATAAATCCTCAGCATCACATCCTTTCTCCTATATTCTGGTCGGCTTGAAATGAATGCTAACATTGTATTTGTCTTCTTCACCACCGTCTCAACATTCAAATTAATGAATGGTCTTCAACCCGAAACATTAACTCTTTCCCTAACAGCCTGTCCTGCTGAGTATTTTCAGAATTTCCCACTTTTATTTCTGATATGTAGATATTGACTGTTGGTGTTAGGAATGTTTGTGGGCTGTACCAAGCACAATCCTCGCTGATTTGATTGGATGCAGAATGATACATTTCACTATACGTTTCAATGTATATGTGACAAATCACGGTAGTGTAGCATGAGTTACAGTATCAGAGACTCGGGTTCAATCCCCACGGCTGCTCGTAAGGAGTTTGTACGTTATCCCCATGACCACATGGGTTTCCTCTGGGTGCTCCGGTTTCCTCCCACAGTCCAAAGACATACAGGGTAGGTTAATTGTCATTGTACATTGTCCTGTGATAAGGTGAGGGTTAATCGGGTTTGTCAGCGGCTGCTGGGGCAGTGTGGCTCGAAAGGCCTACTCCGCACTGTACCGCTAAAATAAACAAAAAATAAACTCAATAGACAAAGAGGATCTATGGGGGAGAGGAACTGTGTATGTTTGGGAGTTGAGACCTTGCATCCTGGTCTATCTGCACTCATCCAAGAACACCACCAGGACAGGTACAGAAGAGGCTCTCCGTGCACACTGTCCACTCCTTTGCCCTTGTCCGCTGACCGGACGCACCGCGGTGGTTCAGCTGCATGAAAGTGAGGGGGTCCTCTGTCTTTGCATCAGGGACCTGGGGCAGAGGATGCTACAGTGACCAATCAATGCAATAGCTGGTTCACAGACCTCTGTGTCTCCCGTCGTTTTGGTGATCTGGAGAACTCTGCCTTCCATGCTTACATGGGAAACAGGAAGCTGCAGCCCCTATCCGAATGCTCCACAAGCTCTAACTGTATTGTGATTTGATCCTTCGGTACCGGTCCTGGAGAGGCACACCGGGAGTCTGCATGTGGGCCTGGCCACACCTGCAATTAATAAGTGGGCTCTTGGGAGGTCTTTGGCATCAACTGTCTGACCTATCTTTTGAAAACACGTCTGTGCCCTGCTGTCCATAGAGAGGGTGCACACAGTGTCACTGCAGAGGCTGCAGTATATCCTGGCTTTCAAGGATCACATTTAATCTGAAACTGTGGTGCGCACTGTAAATAAGCAAAACAGGTCATCCGTTCAAAAAAAAGTGGAGGGGCTAAGCAAGGAGGTCTATAGCTCTGAGGTTCCTCCCTTCGGGCACAAATTAATTCAATTTTATTTTTAAAAGCCCATGAACCAACTAAGTTTGCAAATAGATGATGTGCTAAGGTTCAGTAATGGAATATTACTAAGAAACAAAATGTTGACTTGAATCGTCTGTTTTTCTGAATAAAGAATATTTTGAAATGGTGCAGTGGAATGGTGCTGTGTCTGTTCCAGTGACACATTTATTTTCCAAATGGAGAAATTTTTTTTTTAAATCTGAGGTGCATGGGGAGTTGGGTGCCCTCTTGCTGGATTCCTTAAAGGTTAATTTGCAGGTTGAGACTGTGGTGAGAGAGGCAAGTGCAATGTTAGCATTCATTTCAAGAGGACTAGAACATAAAAGCAAGGATGTAATGTTGAGACTTTATAAAGCACTGGTGAGGCCTCACTTGGAGTATTTTGAGCAGTTTTGGGCCCCTTATCTAAGAAGAGATGTGCTGACATTGGAGAGTGTTCAAAGTAGATTCGTGAAAATTATTCCAGGATTGAAACACTTATAGTATGAGGAGCATTTGATGGGTCTGGGCCTGTACTCACTGGAATTCAGAAGAATGAGTGGGGATCTCATTGAAACTTATCAAATGTTGAAAGGCTTTGATAGAGTAGATTTGGAGAGGGTGTTTCCTGTGATGGGGGAGTCTAAGACCAGAGGACACAGCTCAGAATGGAGGGACGTCCATTTAGCATGAGCAGGAGGAATTTCTTCAGCCAAAGAGTTGTGCATCTGTGGAATTCATTGCCACAGGTGGCTGTGGCAGCCATATCATTTGATATATTTAAGACAGAGGTTGATAGATCCTTGTTTAGTCTGGGTATGGAGGGATATGGGGAGAAGGTAGGAGATTCAGGCTGAGAGGGAAATGGATCAGTCATGATGAAATGATGGAAACAGCCTTGATGGGCCAAATGGCGTAAATCTGCTCCTATATCTTATGAGTCTTATGGACCCAGATTCAATCTTGATCTCTGCTGTTGTCTCTGCAGAGTGTGAATCTTCTCCCTGTCACAGTGTGGGTTTTTTCTTTAAATACTCCAGTTTCCTCCCACATCCCAAAGGTGGCAGGTTGCTGGAGTGCTAGTCCACTCTGCGTTGCCTCTAGTGTGTAGATGAGGGGCAGATGAGTGGATTTAATTTGGCTTTTTTCATACTGATCAACAGGAAAAGACTCTTCTGTGCCAAAGAGAAAACAGATCTCTAGTAAGTGATATAAATGAATTACAAATATAAAATACAAAGTAATTGATTGCGTAAGTATTCACTCCCTTTAACGTGACACAACAAATCATCACTGGTGCAACCAATTAGTTTTAGAAGTCACTTAATTAGTTAAATGGAGATCACTGTCTGCAGTACAATCCATTGATTGTAGTAAAAATATGTTAGTACCTGAGTGACTCAATTGCTGGTGAGTCAGTATCCTGGCAAAAACTACACCATGAAGACAAAAGAACACCCCCAAGCAACTCTGAAAAGGTTATTGAAAAACACAAGTCAGGAGATGGATACAAGAAAATTTCCAAGTCACTGAATATCCCTTGGAGTACAGTTAAGTCAATCATCAAGAAATGGAAAGAATATGGTGCAGCTTGAAATCTGCCTTGAACAGGACATCCTTAAAAACTGAGTGAGCGTGCAAGAAGGGGACTAGTGAGGGAGGCCACCAGGAGACCTGTGACAACTCTGAAGGAGTTACAAGCTTCAGTGGTTGAGATAGGAGAGGCTGCACACACAACTGTTGTCCGGGTGCTTCACCAGCCATAGCTTTATGGGAGAGTGGCAAAGAGAAAGCCCCTGTCAAAAAAACATCTCACATGAAATCTTGGCTAGAGATTGCCAGAAGGCATGTGGGAGACTCGGAAGCCAGATTGAAGAAGGTTCTATGGTCTGCACACCGCACATCATCAATAACACACCATCCCTACCATGAAGCAAGGTTGTGGCTGCATCATGCTGTGGGGATGCTTGCAAAGATAGAGGGTAAAATGATAGTATCAAGGTACAGGGAAGTTCTGTAGGTAAACCTAATGCAGTCTGCAAGAGAACTGCGACTTGGGAGAAGTTATGTTTTTCAACAAGACAATGTCCCTAAGCATAAAGCTAAAGCTACACAGGAATGGCTTAAAAACAACAAAGTTAATATCCTTGAGTGACCAAGTCAGAGTCCAGACCTCAGTCCAATTGAGAATTTGTGGCTGAACTTGAAAATGGCTGTTCACACATGACCGTCATGCAGTCTGACAAAGCTTAAGCAGGTTTGTAAAGGTGAATGGGGAAAAATAGCAGTATCCAGATGTGCAAAGCAGATCGAGACCTATCCACACAGACTCAAGGCTGTAATTGCTGGCAAAACTGGTCCTACTAATTACTGGCTTGAAGGGTGTGAATACTTGTGCAATCAATTATTTTGTATTTTATATTTGTAATTAATTTAGATCACTTTGTAGAGATTTGCTTTCACTTTGACACAAAATAGTCTTTCTGTTGATCAGTGTCAACAAAGCCAAATTAAATCCACTGTGATTCAATGTTGTAAAACAATAAATCTTGAATACTTTTTGGGGGGTTGGGGGAGTTGAATACTTTTGATAGGCACTGTATTTTTGGTGTGAAGTACAGCATTAACCCTTCCCAGATTGTCTATTGCTTGAAGAATTCAATCGGGCATGTCGTTGCTAGAATTACCTTTGTGACTTTACAAGGTTTCTATGACAGGGTTGTATGGATTAAAATCATTCAAAGTTCAATGTACATTTATTATCAAAGTGCATATATGTCACCATATACAACCCGGAGATTAATTTCTTTGTGCGCATACTCAGCAAATCTTTGGCCTTGCACTGAATAACCCTCTTCACTTCACTCTCAATAACACAAACGTCCAATGATCAACAGCCTGGCACAGATCCTGTGATCTTTGTCCTCCCTCTCAAAATCCCAGGAGATTTTGACAGAACGAAGAGAAAAATTTTCCATTGGCCAGTAACCAAAGGACATGGATTTAAAGTAATTGTGAAAGGCCATATGCATGTTTAAGTTTGCTAATGACACAACTGTCTGTGGCCAAATCAAAGGTGGTGATGCATCAGCATATGACAGGGAGTTTGAAAACCTGTTTGAGTGGTGCCATAGCAACAACCTTCCACTCAACATCAGCATGGCCAAGGAGCTGATTATTGACTTCAGGAGAAGGAAACCAGGGGTCCAGTCCTCACTGGAAAATCAGAAGTAGAGAGCGGCAGCAACTTTAAGTTCCTTGGTGTTATTATTTCAGAGATGTGACCTGGGCCCAACACGTGAGAGCAATTACAAAGGAAGTACAGCAGTGCCTTTGCTTTCTTAGGAGTTTGTGAAGTTTTGGCATGACATCTAAAACTCCGACAAACTCTATAGATGTGTGGTGGAGAGTGTATTGACTGGCTGTAGCACAGCCTAGTACGGAAACACCAATGCCTTGAATGGAAAATCCTACAAAAAGTAATTGATACAGCTCAGTCCATCATGGGTAAAGCCATCCCCAACATTGAGCACATCTACATGAAATGCTGTCACAGAACAGCAGCATCCATTATCGCGAACCCCCTCCACCCAGGACATGCTCTCTTCTCACTGCTGTCATCAGGAAGGTGGTACAGGAGCCTCAGGACTCACACCACCAGGTTCAGGAACAGTTATTGCCCCTCAACCTTCAGGCTCTTGAACCAACTCCCCTCCCTGCTCCCCCAAAACCATCTCTACAATCTAAAAACAACTAATCTAGCCGCTACTTGGCACCATCTTAGAAACACATCTGTTTTGTTGTGCTGCCGAGCATTGTGGGTATGCTATGTTGGCGCTGGAATGTGTGGCAACCCCTGCGGCTCCCCTCCCAGCATACCCTGGTTGGTAACACAATTGACAGATTTCACTGCATCTTTTGAGGTACATATGATAAGTAATCTTGAAACTTGCACCATTGTGCTGACCTTTGAAAGGGAAACTTCAAAGGAAAATTATTCAGGCACTTGGGGAGAAAGGAAGGGGTTTTAATGAGAGATTACATAGATTTATGTACGTATCTTATGTTAATGTAGATAAACTGAACACACTGATGAGGGAGAGGGAGGAGTGGAGGAGTGAAGAGTCCATCATCATGCCTGACACTGGCCTCCTAGGCCTGAGTTGACGTAGTAGTAATGTTACATACATAGATCTATTTAATCTCTCAATAAAGTTCTTTAATTTGTGAACTGCAGCTTCTCAATATTGGTATTGTTATTGGTTTCACAAACAAGAGAAAATTTGCAGATGCTGGAAATCCGAGCAACACACACAAAATGCTGGAGGAACTCAGCAGGCCAGGCAGCATCTATGGAAAAGACTACAGTTGACGTTCTGCAGTACTGCAGAAAAAAAAGCTGAGGTGTAGGATGTAGGGACTGGATCATACAGATCCAATCATTAGTTAGCGGATTAACGTAGATCAAGGTAAAACAATAACAGTGCAGAATAATTCTGTCACAGATGGCTGTGCAGGCTGACGTTATGTACATATAAGGCAAAGGCTGATAGGTTCTTGATTAGTCAGGGCGTGTAAGGTTATGGGGAAGAGGCAGGGCAATAGGGTTGAGAAGGATGATGGACCAGCCATGAGGAATGGTTGATTGGACTCGGTGGGTCAAATTGGCTCCTAATTCTGCTCCTATGTCTTATAGTCTAAATTGCAAAAGATACAGAGCAAGTGCAGTGCAGGTAAACAAAGTGCAAGATCATATTGAGGTAGATTGTGGTGTCAAGAGTCCATCGTTTCATTCAAGAGCCTGACAACAGTGGGATAGAAGCTGTCCTCGAGCCTGCTGGCAGGTATTTCAGGCTTTTGTATCTTGTGGCTGATGTGAAATGGCAGAGAAAGAATGTCTGGTGTAGTGGGTCTTCGATTATATCAGCTGCTTTATTGAGGCTTGTCTCTGTGATGTTCCGATACACTTACGATGGGATACCTCAGCATGAAATATCAGATACAGGTAATTACCATGCCAACCAATGGCATCCCACACATTTTCAGGTCAGCAGCTTAAAGACCATAAATTCTCCAAGAAATCACAATGATGGTAATATAACAGATTAGTGTGACAAGACTAAGTGCAGTTTAACATTTAAGAGTGCACGATGATGGAAAGTCCTTAAGGGTAATTGACATGTCCCGTGTACGGGCAGGTTTTAACAGGATTCTCACCGCAACATTGTGCAAAAAAGCCCAGCCAGCGCTTGCTGTTGCTTTTGCAACAAGGGGCATGTTTCTTCCTCTAAACAATGACCTCATCAGACAAAATAAGCTCACTGAGTCGTCTCATTCTGGCCGCTCCTCAACCAAAAGCTATGTTGTGACGGGGAATTTTACTATGCTTTATGTGAGGTTATTTATCCTGCAAGATAGACAGCAGGAAATAAATTAGAAATACATCAAAACACAAGGTGTCTGCAAACAAGACGTTGAATAAATTCATTGGCATTTTACCAGCAGGAGTCATCTTACAATGGGCTCTATTCCAACTTCGTTAGACTTAGAACGAAGGCCCAAACCTGCCACCAACGAAAACTGGTGAATGAACCACAGAGACACAGGGGGTCTTGTTGCAGATTAGCCAAGCATCTCTGCTCCCCCTGCTAGCTGGGATTGCCCAATACTTCCCCACTTTCTTAAGCCCATCACCCCTTCTGGGGAATTGGCTGACAATGGCAGCTTGCTGGTGACCTCTGTCTGGGGCCAGTCTTTCAAAATGCCCGCATGTTTAGCCCATCTTTCCTCTCCCAGGGATGAGGTCTTTGGAACTTCTGTGGGCATTTCAGGGTTTTTACGGGGTGGGGTTGCTAGTCCCACGTGCAGCCCTCCTCCTCTCACATTTTTGGACCGTCCATAGCGGAGTCAATCGCTCAGTGCTAAACCATTTTAATTCCACTTCTTTGTCCCACAGAATCAGGTTCGTTACTGCTGACATGTATCATGGAATTTGTTGTTTGGCAGCATCAGTACAGTACAATACACGAAAACACTATAAATTAAAGTAAGAATATATGGTATGTGCAAAATAAATCATGTAAAGAGACAGCAGAGTAGTGAGGTAGTGCACATGGGTTCACTGTCCATGCAGAAGTCTGATGGTGGAGGGGAAGAAACATTGAGTGGGTGTCCTCAGGCTCCTGTACCTCCTCCTTGATGGTAGTAATGAGAAGAGAAATGAGACATGTCCATCCACAGCCCCTCCTCCAGGTCGGAGCTAAATGCAAATGGGAGGAAAGACACGTCCTACTCTAACTGGGCACTCTCCAGTCCGGGGGCATGAATACTGAGTTCTCAAATTCTGATAACTGCTACCCCTCTGTCCATTTCCCCCATTTCCCTTTCTTTTCTCTCTCCTTCTGATCCAACTGGCCCCTATTTCCCTCCCTTCCCCCCATTGTCTCCACCTGCCCATCACCCCTACACCCCTCCCAGTGTCCATCCCTGCTTCCCCCACCACTTCCCTCCTTCTATTCAATGCTCCACCTCTCTTTCCTATCAGATTCCATCATCTTTGGCCCTTTGTCACTTCCACCAGTCACTGTTCAGCTGCTGACATCATTCCCTCTCTTACCCCTTCCCCGAGATGCTTATCACCCCCTCCCCTCACCTGGATCCTCCAGCTATTCTCCATTCCTTCCCTCCTCGTTTTCTGTCTCGGCCATCTCCCCTCTTTCTTTCAGTCCTGGTGAGAGGTCTCGACCCAAAACATTAACTGTCCACTTCTTTCACAGATACTGCCTGACCTGTTGGAACACTCCAACACTTTGTGCTTTGTTAAATACAACAAATAACTTGTTCCTGAGGCATTTGTAGTTTATCCCTGCTGTGTATTTTGTGAGCATGTGGTTTCAATTACCAGCAGAGGTAAAGACTCCAAGCTCTTAACCTTCTTTGCAAACTTGATCCCTGCCCAGTAGATCTGCTGGGATACATTGGAATGCTCAAATGGCAACTTATCTTCTCAACAGTTGGTTACAAAGAACGGTTACATAAATGTGACACCGGTGACTATGATACTTCAGATGCATTGTATCCCCTTAGAGCTTTTAATGCTTTTTGGTAGAGTTTGCCCATAAAATGGGAATAAAATATAATGGTGTAGCCAAGCACCAAATCGGACAGAAATTCATTCGCTAGAATTCTAATTCTATAAGTACTGTGTAAAAATCTTAGGAACATACGACTTTTGCATAGTACTGTAATGATTTTATGTGTTGCACTATAGTACTGCTACAACCAAAACCCCAACATTTCATGACATATGTGAGTGATGACAAACCCAATTCTGATACGGGGTCTCTTTTGTGGACTGAGAATGGGAAGGGGGAAGGGAGAGGGGATAGAGTGGGACGCACCCGAGAGATGTTTTGTAATGATCAATAAACCAATTGTTTGGAATCAAATGATCTTGCCTGGTTTTGGTGTCTCAAGGCTGGATGTATCTGTGCTTATGCCACCCACCACCCCTGGCACTCCTTCTCTGCCACAACTCCTCCCGTGGCACTCCACCCTTGCCATTCCCAACATCCTTTGCTGCCGCCAGATTTACAAACTCGCTCTCTGCTCCATGTTGGCAAACACAGTACTGTGCAAAAGCTATGTATATGTCTATGACCTTTGCACAATACTGCATTTTTTCTTGTGAACAGCTGAAAGGCAGTTACTGTAGTTCACAGTAATCCGTAACATGTGAGAAGTTGTGGGCATTTAAGAAAGATGAAGTAGTTGCTATTAATGTACTTCCTCATTTAATCACATTTTCAATGAAAGTTGATAAGCCATATTTGGCAATGATTAGTAAGCAAAAACACTTCTCTGTCATTTGGATTTGTCTGATGTCTGAGATTTCCAATCAATGTGGTTTGCCAGGCATTGCATCAACAGGTTTCTATGTGCAAGTTACCCAGGGTGAGTGCTGCGTGACTGAGAACAGATCACAGCAGTGACTAAACTACTCAGTTAAGATAATCATGATAAAGTGTTAACGGGAGTAAATGCAAGTGGATATTGATCTCTCCAGACTCATCCAGACAGAAGCATTCATATTTGTCCCATCATAGTAAAAAAAATTGCATGCTTCCACTACTCTCTATGGTTCATTGTACATGTAGGATAACGTAATGGGTGGGAAGAACCACTGACATTGAGTTGGGATTCACTTTGAGAGGCTAGTCTGACGTGATGATGTAATGACGGGAAATTTTTTTAACGCGCTTTTGTGTTTGGTTGACAATAAAAGTGAGTTCTGCCATTTTATTTACAAAATCCTATGCGTGAGTGGATTACTCTGTGTGACCAATTTGGAATTTGTTAAAAATACTCTTATGTCATCAAGGGTCAGTTAATACCCTAACAACCATCAGGCTCCTGAACCAGCATGGATAACTTCACTCATCTCAACTCTGAACTGATTCAACAACTATGGATTCACTTTTAAGGACCTTAAAATTCATATTCTCAGTATCTATTTATTTCTACTTTTTTTTGCACATTGATTGTCAGTCATAATTTATGTATAATTTTTCATAAATTCTATTGTAGCTCTTTATTTTCCTGCAAATGCCTGCAAGGGGTGGAACAGGTAGTGTGCACAATACTTACAGCACCTGCAACCTGGGGTTTCCTCCAGGTGCTCTGGTTTCCTCCCACAGGCCAAAGACGTACCGGCTAGTAGGGTAAACACGAGGAAATCTGCAGATGCTGGAAATTCAAACAACAACACACACAAAATGCTGGTGGAACACAGCAGGCCAGGCAGCATCGATAGGGAGAAGCGCTGTCGGAGGGTCTTGGCCTGAAACGATCACAGTGCTTCTCCCTATAGATGCTGCCTGGCCTGCAGTGTTCCACCAGCATTTTGTGTGTGTTGCTGGCTGGTAGGGTAATTGGTTGTAGTAGATTGTCCCGTGATTAGGCTAGGATGGGTTGCTGGGCTGCATGGCTCCAGGGGCTAGAAGGGCCTGTTCCCCAAAGTAAATACAAACAAATAAAATGAAATTTAAGGTAGTATATGGTGACATATACAGTACATACTTTGATAATAAATGTACTTTGACTTTTCAATTTATATAAAAGCCTTCAAACTTTGATTAGACATGTATAAGTTAGGAGTGCAGTGGAACATTTAATGCCCGGCACAATAGAATTGATCAGACCTTTGTATTCTGTTTAAAAAAAATCCCCCTCCCCCCACCCTCTTCCTTTCTCCTCACTCTGACTTTTATCTCTTCTCACCTGCCTAACACCTCCCTCTGGGTCTCCCCCTCCTCCCCTTTCTCCTCTCCTATCAGGCTCCTTCTTCTCCAGCCCTTTACCTTTCCCACGCACATGGCTTCACCTATCACCTTCTGGCTATCCTCCTTTCTCTCCCCTCATTTTTTTATTCTGGCACCTTCCCTCTTCAGACAATCTCTGAAGAGTATTGATAATGGCTGGGGTCACTCGTCTTGTAAAGACACTGCCCAGAAGGTGGCAATGGAAAACCACTTCTGTAGAAAAATTTGCTAAGAACAATCATGGTCATGGAAAGACCATGATCACCCATGTCATATGACACAGCACATTATGACAATGAGAATTAACTTATTTAAAAAAAGCATTGCACCATTTCCACTTATAGGGTGATACAACCCTTCATTGTTCTACAGGGTTCCCCACCCAGCTCAGCCCCTCCACGTGCAAAGGCAGAAGAAACCCTGGACTCCGGCCGTTCCCCACAGAGCATTAGAGCTGGCCGCACCAAATGTCAGTATATCTCTCAGCACTGACTCCTGCAGCCTGGAGTGTGCCGATTCCCTCGCGGGTACTCACTGTGCTGGAAGACCAACAGGTTTCAGGCTGACCAATTGATGCTGTTCACCAGCTTGGCAAAGGTGGAGTGCTTGTGAGAGATGAGGACATGGCTGCATCAGCTGAGTGTTATGATCACAGGCGCTGTGTGTAGCATCGAATGGTTCAACTATCTTTTTCTGCATTTGAACTTTCTCTGAAAGCTTATCTGTGACTCCAACAGCAAACACACACAGAGGCATGGCAGAAGGGAGGAGAGGGTGTTTGTCAGCGCAAGATTACAGACAAAATTCTGACTTCGACAGCTTTCTTGAGAAGTCATTGCACAACACCACCAGTGTTATTCACCTGCTAAAAGAACACATCATTCCAGTCACAGTGTGGCCTTCATTTCTTGCTGAGTAAAGCAGCATTTTTCCTGCTTGCAGTGAATTCCCCTTCTCCAATCCCCTGGAAAGACAATTCAGTGGCATTGTACTTGTCATAGTCACAATCTTGCAGGAGGAAGCGAGACCATGACAGGAAGGAAATGAATAATGAAGCTCCATCTTTACTGACAGTGTAAGTCAGAGTTTCGGCCCTGTGGAGAGTGGAGGCGTGTGAGATAATCAGTCAGGAATGCTGCTCGTCAAATTTTGAAAGGGACTATTATATGCGCTAGGTGCAAACAATGTTACTGATAAAGAATAAACAGTCAATCTGCCTTCAGAATAAAGTTCGGGCAATTGAACAGTCCTTCAAAGCACTTTCATCTACAGAGCACCTTATAAGGCCTGAAAACACACACTACCAAGCTCGAGGACAGTTTCTATCCCAGTGTTATCTGGCAGACCTCTTACATGATACAATGGACTTGGCCTGACAGCCTACCACGATATGACCTTGCACTTTATCCTGTACCTGCATCTCACTTTCTTGGTATCTTTTACACTTTATTCTGCATTGTCACCATTTTACCGTATTTAGCTCAATGCACTGTGTAGTGGTTTAATCCGTATAAGCACAATGGAAGACAAGTTTTCACTGGGTCTTGGTGTCACAGTCTTACTTGGGCCCTTAGCTCCCAATGGAACATAGGTCATCAATGACCTCCTGTCTCCTTCATCCAAAGTCAATGGTCTGGTTGGAGTTGACCAACCGGGGGATTGGTCTGTACAACTTCACCAGAGACCTGGTGGCTGGAATTCCCCGTTTCCATCCTTCATGACAGGGGTGTAGAGCTTTGAGAGCACAGATAAACCAGTATTAATACCAACAGAATGCTTCAAAAATGCATTATAAATCGTGAAACTCTTCAGAAATGTAAAAATTGTTCAAATATAGGATACCGATTTCTGATCAGCAATAGGAGGTAAATGGCAGGATCAAGGAGCATTGAGCACTTGAGGTACAAGTTCACAGCCCCATGAAAGGTATTTGATATGCTTGCCGATGCACTGTGTTTAAAGGTCAGGACGTTGTGCTTCAACTATACAAGATATTTGCTAAGTGACACACAGAATGCCTTGCCTAGCTCTGGTCACCACACTGTAGCAAAAGTGCAAATAGTGCAAAAAAGTGCAAAAGAGCAGAAGAGCAAATCATAAATGTCAGAGATCCTGCAGGTGCTGGAAATCCAAAGCAACACACACACACGAGATGCTGGAGGGTCAGGCAGCATCTATGGAAGTGAATAAACAGTGGACGTTTAGGGCTGAGTCACTTCAATAGCACAGAGAAGGAAGGGGGAAAGATGCCTGAATAAAAATGTGGTGGGGGGGGGGGGAAGGAGGCTGGTTAGAAGGTGATGGGTGAAGTCAGGTGGGTGGGAAAGGTCAAGGGCCGGAGAACAAGGAATCATAGTGAAGGAGAGTGGATCATAGGAGAAAGGGAAGGAGGAGGGGACTCGGGAGAAGTAATAGGCAGGAGGGAAGATGATAAAGGTCACAGTAGGAAATAGAGAGGGGGGTGGACCTTTTTAATGTCATGAACGCCTACCATAAACTGAGTGGTTTGTGGACCAAATGTTGGAAATGCCTGCTCTAGAAAGTGTGAAAATCCCAGCAGATCAGCAGTTTAGAGATACTCAAACCACCCCATCTGGCACCAACAATCACTCCACTCAGATTGAATTTCTTCCCCATTCTGATGTTTGAACTGAACAACAAATAAACTTCTTGACCTTGTCTACATGCTTTTATGTATTGAGTTGCTACCACAAGATTGGCTGATGCCCAAATGCCCTGAATTGTAATAGCTCCCTTCTCCCTAGGCTGAGTGGTTTCCAGGTTTTCTCAGAGGGGAGTAATGTAAGAGTTACTTTACTAGTGATGCTGAGACACACAAGGTATTAGCAAAGGGGATAGAGGGATTGAGGCTACTGCCTTGGCAGCTGAATGTAGCATGAACAGTGACGAACAATTAAACAGAGTGGAACATAACATAGTATGATTAGAAATAAGCAAAGATGTAAGCGTTATTATTTATTGGGCTACAACCTGGAAGAGGCCCTTCTGCCCATTTGAGCAATCCCCCGATTTAACCCTAGCCTAATCAATGGACAATTTACAATGACTAATTAACCTATCAACCACGCCTTTGGACTTTGGGAGGAAACCTGAGCACCAGAGGAAATCCACGCGGTCATGGGGAGCACGTGCAAACTCCTTACAGGCAGTGGCGGGAATCGAACCCCGGGTCGCTGGTACTGTAAAGCAGGGCGCTAATCACTACACTACCATGCCTCACTTAAAGAGAGGCGCAGCAGAGGCATTGGAGGGGCTAAAGAGTTGGGAAACTGGAGCCTGTGGAGAGGCTACACAGTTAGTGAGGTGGGGAAGACGGAGTGGAGGAGGTAGGATTATGGAGTGATTTGAAAACAAGAATGAGGGTTTGAAAATCCACTTTGCAGTTTAACCACAAACAGGTATAGAAACGATGGGCAATGTAAGCAGAGTTTTGGGTGCGTTTCAGCACCTAGATGATAGAAGATGGAAAATTACTGTGGGACCATTGCAGAAATACTGGGGTTTTTACTTCCAAGCCCAAAGCTTCGAAATGATCATGAAAGGAAATAAAGCTATTTTCTCTAGCCTAATTGTACACTTGGGTTTACTATTTCAATCTATTTTAAATAATCTTAGAGGTATTAAAAAATCAAGCATAGGCATCTCTGCTGGTCCTGTTGAAACTTGCTGTTGTGTTCCCTCAATATTGTTCTCCATTCAAATCTGCTTCAGCCCAGATACTCATTACCGTTCAACTGCTTCCTCAAGAAAATACAAGACTCTATAATTTCACAAATGATTGAAGCTTTGTTTTCCTGAACAAAGGTGTGGTTTTGTTACGCTGTCTGGTGGCGGGACTGCCATACACACGCCGGAGGGGCGGGACAGAGAGGCAACTCGTTATCTAATGGCAGAAGGTTCCAAACGAGAATCACAATGTGCAACTGCGATGGAAGCACGGTGTTGCGAATCCTGAACTGACTCTCGATGACAATACACGGTGCCTCCTGCACTGAGTGCACGTTCGCAGTCTTCAGCCCATCTACTTCAAGGCTTGATGTGTTGTGCATTCAGAGATGCTCTTCTGCACAACACTATTGTTAAAGTTAAAAGTTAAAGTCTGTCCCGAGCCTTATAGACTCATCAGGCTGGTTTCTGTGGCGTGAAGCGACTGAGAGTACGAGACTCCCCCCCCCCCCCACCCGATAGGACTCCAGTCTATCGCGAGGTTAACCCCCAGCATTTTTGCTGGTATCCATTTTCAGCTGGGTGGACTGGAGCAATGTGTGGTTAAGTGCTCACGACCTTCAGATTGCTAGTCCAATGCCTTAACCACTCGGCCACATGCCACACACAACCCATTGTAGTGTACGGCTATTTGAGTTACTGTCACCTTCCCATCAGCTTGACCAGTCTTGCCAAATTCCTCTGATCTCTCACCTGATGCTTTTTTTTTTTGTTTTTCACACTATTCTCTGTAAACTCTAGAGACTGTTGTGCATAAAAATCCCAGGAGATCAGCAGTTTCTGAGATACTCAAACCTGGCATAAACAATCTTTCCATAGCCAAAGTCACTTAAGATCACGTTTCTTTCCCATCCTGATGTTTGGTCTGAACAACAACTGAACCTCTTGACCAGGTCTGCATGCTTTTATGCATTGAGTTGCTGCCACATGATTGGCTGATTAGATATTTGCATTAGCAAGTGTGTACAGGTGTATCTAACGAAGCGGCCGCTGAGTGCTATGCTTTGCTTTGTTGTTCGTTACATTCCACTGAGCACGTTGGGCATGCTATGTTGCCGCAGGAAGACTGGCGACACCTGTGGGCCTCCTTGGGAGAGTTGGTTAACACAAATGACACATGTCACTACACGTTTCGATGCACATGTGATAAATAAATAGGAATCTGAATATGAATTTATTATCCTTTGTTTGCCCTGAAAACGTCAATCCATTTGGGCTGCAGTACCACTGGGAGATGTGAATCACAAACCCACCTCTGCTCCATTGAACACTCGATCTCCACTGATTGCTATGTAATCCAGGTTAAAAACTCTGAATTTAAAATTTTTTAAAAAAAAACACTTATTTTCTTGAGATACAGTGCAAGATGTACCGTTCTGGCTCTTTGAGCTGTGTCAAGCAGCAATCCCCCAATTTAATCCTAGCCTAATCATGGGATAATTTTCCAGTGACCAATAAACCTACCAACTGGTATTTCTTTCAGAAGAAAGAAGAAAGAAGAATCCCACGCGGTCACGGGGAATACGTGCACCCTCCCTGTGGCAGGAATTGAACCCTGGTCGTCTGTACTGTAAAGCACTGGGCTAACAACCATGCTGCCGTAAATTACCTTCCCATAAGTCCCTATTACTCAACACACCTGGCTTTTGAGCAGATGAGCCTTAAATTCTACCAACTTTTTACTGATACTTTATGACAAAGGTGGAGGCTAGTCCTCAGAGCAAACTCACTCTCTGCTGATTGCCCTTCATGCACACACTTACACATGCCCAGCAGCAGCTCACCGACTCTTCAGCCATCCATCCACTTGATAATGGGCACATGGCTTAACAGACAGCATTTCTTTAGCATTTGGGAAGAAACTGCAGCGCCCTGGGAAAACCAGTGTGGTCAATGAGACACCGTAAAACTCCACAAAGATAGTCCCTGAGGTCTGGATCCCAGTTGTGCCACTGTGATGCTGGACCTGTAGTGACTTCACGTCACCCAGCCCTGTGTACTACGCCCTCCTTCTGTAGCCTGGCGCCAAGTTCCGTTCAGTGCTTCTGCTGTTAAAATTCTTCACAAAAACACTTCAAAATAGCACATAAAAACATGTTTCAACATGAAAGCTGTTTTTTTTTAAGGTATTGACCCTAACCTTACAACCACAATGCTGTGAAATATAGGAGCAGAATTAAACCATTTGGCTCATTGTGTCTTCTCCGCCATTCAATTATGGCTGATTTTTTATTCAATCTGATTCTCTTGCCTTCTCCCGTTAACTCTTAATCTTTTTAACAATTAACTACCTATCAAACTCTGCCTTAAATACACTCAATAACTTATTCTGCATAGCCCTTCGGTGGCTATGAATTCCACACATTCACTAACCCCCGGCTGAAAGAGTTCCTCTTCACCTCAGTTTTGAAGAGGCATATCTTTATTCTGAGTCTGTGATCATAGATTCTTCTACTAAAGGAAGCATCCTCTTCACGTCCGCCCTATCCAGGCCATTCAGAATGCAGTAGGTTTCAATGAGATCCTGCTTCATCTTCTGAAGTCCCTTGAATACAGGCCCAGATACATCATGGACTCCTCACACACAAGGTCTATCATTCTTCTTCTTCTTGGGCCCTTAGCTCCCAGTGAAGCATAGGGCATTGATCTCCTCCTGTCTCCGCTGTCCAAAGTCAATAGCATGGTTGGAGTTCATCAATGTTTCTGTAATCTGCTGTACAGGGGATTGGCCTGTACAACTTATCCAGAGTCTTGATGACAGGCCTTACCAGTTTCTACCTCTCACAACGGGCTTGCAGGGTTAGACCTTGAGAGGCAGGTCTTTCATTCCTGGGATCATTTCTGTGAAGCTCCTTTGGACAATCTGCAAGCCTATCATTCCCTTCTCAGATACGGGGCTCAAAATTGCCCACAATTTTCCAAATCTGGTCCGACCAGCACCTTATAAATCTTCAGCTGTACATCCTTGTTCTTATATCCTAGTCTTCTTGAAATGAATGCTAATATTTGCCTACCCCTCCATCCCCTGATCATAAGACATAGAAGCAGAACAAGGCTATTCAGCCCTGGAGTATCCAGCCTAAAATGAGGGATGAGGAGATGAGGGGGAGAACATGCCTGGGACCTGGGAGCAGAAAGTAGAGCGTTTTGCACATCAGTGAATGAAACTGTAGTTACGCTTGTTTATGATTCAACTCAGCATTTACTGCTTGAAGTGACGTGGCTAAGAATCCCTTGAGAAAAATAATGTTTCGTGGGATTAGTGTTATATGCTGGCAATAGCTTCTGCACACTGCAGAAAATTACCACCATCAAATAGTCTCAACCACAACCCCCTTTGACAGTTGAATGCTGTCACAACAACAGCCTTTCATTCAACATCAGTAAGGCCAAGGAACTGACTGTGGAATTCAGGAAGGGTAAGTTGAGAGCATACCAGTCCTCATAGAGGGATTAGGAGAGGAAAGGGTGAGCAGTTTCAGGTAGCTGGGCATCAGCTTCTGAGGATCTGTCCTGGGCCCAACATGTTAGAAAGAGGGTATGAGAGTGGCAATATTTCATTTGTAGTTTGAGGAGAATTGGTATGTCACCAAAAACACTTGCAAATTTCTACAGGTGTACCATGGACAGCATTCTAACTGGTTGCATCACTGGTGTGGAGGAGTCACTGCACAGGGTCAGAAAAAGCTGCAGAATGTTATAAACTCAGCCAACTCGGTTATAGGGACCAGCCTCCCCAGCATCCAGGACACCTTCAAAAGGCAATGACTCAAAAATGGCAACATCCATTGCTAAGGACCTTAATCATCTAGGACCTTCCTTCTTCTCTTTGCTACCATCAAGGTGGTGGTACAGGAGCCCAAAGACACACACTCAATGTTTCAGGAAAAGCTTCTTCCCCTCTATCATCAGATTTCTGAATGGACAATGAATTCATGTACACTACTTCATTGTTTTTCTCATCTTATTGGACTAGTTATTTAGGTTATTTTCATATTGTAATTTATAGTTTATTATAAAGTATTGCAATGTACCATTGCCACAAAACAACAGATTTCACGACATATGCCCATGATTCTGATACAGAAGTTCATGGGTTCAAGACCTGGTCAAGAGACTGGCACAAATAATTCAGGTTGCCACACCACTGTAATGCTTGAGGAATGGCATGTTGTCTTTAGGTGTGGCATTAACATACTGTTCTCACTGATGGGCTTATCAAAGTTCTTCCAGTGCTATTACAAGCAGAGAGAAAACAACAGCTGAAATTCAAGCAGTGGAATCCTCAGTGAACTGACTTGACTCATTTTCCAAAGTCTGCACATTCTCTGATTAATAGATCAATATGGCTAGTGTGCATTTTGGCTTCTGCATATTCTACAATACAATAAAACATATTAATATATAAAGTGCATTTATTAAAAACACTTGCAAATGTATACAGCTGTACTGTGGAAAGCATTCTAACTGGCTGAAGGCGGGGTGGGCTCCTGCACAGGATCGAAGTAAACCGGAGAGAGTTATAAACCTAGTCAGCCTCCGTAGAATCCAGGACATCTTCAAGATGTGGTGCCCCAGAAAGTTGGCATCCATCATTACGGACACCCAACACCCAGGACATGCCCTCTTCTCATTGTTACTATCAGGGAGCCTGAACACACACACACACACACTCAATGATTCAGGAACAGCTTCTTCCCCTCCGTCATCTGATTTCTGAAAGGACATTAAACCCATGAACACTACTTCACTACTTTTTATTTCCTGTTTTTTTTGCACTACTTTCTAAATTTGACCATTTTATATAAATATACTTATTGTAAGTCACAGTTTTTTTCTCTATCATTATGTATTGCAATGTACTGCTGTCGCGAAGTTAACAAATTTCACGACAAAAGCCAAAATACTAAACCCGATTCGGATTTATTTTTATATAAATAAATAACACTTTAATAAATACAAGCCTTCATTAATATTAATATTCAATATATTTCAATATCAGCAAGAGGGCCAACTCTATAACAGTATAGTAATAGTACTGGCAGCACTAAAGTTGAGTGAGATGTTCGTTGTGCGTGACTTTGTTCAACACGAAAAGGCTGATGCAGGGGCAGCCACTACACCATCCTGGACTGATCGGGGTCGGGGTCCAGAGGCTTCAGTGCCGTAGCGATGTGCCAGCTTCACCACTGGCTGGATCGCTCTTCGTCTGGCTCCTCACCCTTGACCTTACCGCCATGGGTGACTCTAGCCGGAGCTAAGCTCCAGGTGGCAAAACTCCAGACATCATCACTCTCGGGATCTCAGAAGCCTCTCCACCATGGCAAGGTGACAACCCCTGGAGAAGATGGCAGCTTACTGTTAAAAGCCGCAGAAGGCAAGAAATTCAGAAAGGCCACAATGCATAAAAATGAGCCGTCATCGGATCTAAAAATGACATAGGAATCTGTACGAAATGATGGACGCAGGTAAATAAAATATACCATGAAATAACTAATTTTGACACAACATAGAGGAGAGGCACTGTAAACAATTATAACATTGATGCTGGGTGTGTATGTACATGAGTCTTTGGAACTGGTCTAACAAGTTGAGAAAATCGCTGTGGGGTTGTTTTTGCAGAAAGGGAAAGAAACATAAGCAAGAAAGTCATAGCACGTTATCCGTGGCACATGCTAGGGGCCCAATTGGAACTTTGCCTTCATTTCTAGGTGCCCCGTTTGAGGACCGAGGTTCACATTCAAAAGCCACAGGGAACAACGCAGAAAGTGGATGCAAGCGGAAAGTTTCTGAGGTGCTCTGCAAGCCAGGGAGTATCCAATGAGAGAAGATCAGGAGTTCATATTTCAGCCCAGTATTAGACAGGACAATGCAAGATTTCTAACAGGCTGGAAGTAGGGAGGCAGGGAGGAATGAAAGCATATTGAAATAAGGTAAAAGACACACAGAGAAATGCTATGTGTTTAATGAGATAAATACACTGAAATTTATTGAATTTATTGAGATTAAGACACTGTCCTGAAGGCAAGCCACTTCTGTAGAAAAATTTGCCAAGAACAATCATGTCCTGGAAAATCATGTTCACCCACGTCTATGACAGGGCACATAACGAATGAATGATTACTGAAATCCAGTGTGGAATAGGCCCTTCCTGCCCTTCGAGAATGCCGTTCAGAAACCCCTGATTCAACCCTACTCTAATCGGGAGCAATTTGCAATGACCAATTAACCTACCGACTCGTACGTCCTTGGGCCGTGGGAGGAAGCCAGAGCACCAGAGGAGACCCACGACGTCTCAAACATACAAACTCCTCACACGCAGTGATGGGAACTGAACCCAGGTCATATGGTGTGGGCAATCATGATTTTTCCAGGACCATGATTGTTCTTGTCACCCATTCTGTAAAGCATTGTGCTAACTACTATGCCACCATTGCCACCCCTGATATTACCAGCACTACCTGTCCAAAACAAATGTGGTCACAGGCTTCGATCTGAAATTGTTGAGATGGGGGTTTAAATGGCGGGCCAGATGAATGGAAGTCAGGGTGTCAGGACAGTGGTGAAGGTCGGGCCAGCTCGGCTCACTAATCCGCACATTTACTTTGCTCTTTGCTACTCTGAGGCGGAGGCTGTGGGCCTGCTCTGGGATTTGTGTCTGCGGGCTCTGCGATCTTTACTCTGCTACGTGCTGAACCAAGACTGAGGCTGTGGGCCTGCTCCAGGATTTGTGTCTGCGGGCTCCGCGATCTTTACTCTGCTACGTGCTGAGCTGAGGCTGTGGGCCTGCTCTGGGATTTGTGTCTGCGGGCTCTGCGATCTTTACTCTGCTACGTGCTGAACCAAGACTGAGGCTGTGGGCCTGCTCCGGGATTTGTGTCTGCGGGCTCCGCGATCTTTACTCTGCTACGTGCTGAGTTGAGGCTGTGGGCCTGCTCCGGGATTTGTGTCTGCGGGCTCCACGATCTTTACTCTGCTACGTGCTGAACCGAGGCTGAGGCTGCATCGAGGGCCTGCTACGGGATTTGTGTCTGCGGGCTCTGCGATCTTTACTCTGCTACGTGCTGAACCGAGGCTGTGGGCCTGCTCCGGGATTTGTGTCTGCGGGCTCCGCGATCTTTACTCTGCTACGTGCTGAACCGAGGCAGAGGCTGTGGGCCTGCTCCGGCTACTCCAGCCTTTGTGTCTGAGGACTCACTTTTGTTCTAAATGCTACTTTCTGATTTTTTATTGTTTGCACAATTTGTTTTTTTCTCTCTTTGCATACTGGGTATTTGTTGGTCTTTTTTTAATGGGTTCTTTTGGGTTTCCTGTTTTGTGGGTGCCTGTGAGGAGACGAATTTCAAAGTTGTATAGCGTATACATACTTTGCTAATAGATGTCATTTGAAGTTTGAAAGAGAAGCTGCTCTTTCTTGAGTTCTTATTTTCTTGAAGCTGGTGTATGATGCCGTGAACAAAAAAGTCATTGGGGAGGAAGGTGAATAATCACAATGACAAATAAAAATAAGCTTAAGATCACAGGATTGAATCCAGGATCTCTGGAACTCTGCTAACAGGTGGACGGGAATGAGGCTGTGGGATTTGCGGCGAGAGGCCAAATCATGGACCATGGCTCACTTTGTAGATAGCAAGAGGAGTGAGGCCTGGAACTTGCTTGGTCCTGTGGAATCTTAAAAGAGTGGCAAAGAGAGCAAAAATATTGAGGTAGGACTCATGGGTTTGTCAACTATTCAGCAAAATGATTGCAGAGGGAAAGAAGCTGTTCCTAAAACATTGAGTGTGTGTCTTCAGGTTCTTGTACCTGAGAAGAGGGCGCGTCCTGGGTGGCGTGTGCCCTTGATGATGGGTGCCATTTTATTGAGACCATCAGACCATCATCTTTTAAAGATGCCCTCGATGATGGGGGGGGGGGGTGGGAGAGGAGGAAATGGACTGGGAACATGCAGTGAATATATAACTGTTCCTCTCGGTTTCTGGTGGGCTTCATCTGCTTCCCAATTAGACAGACTGTGGGATATGGTGTCTGAGAAGCTGGTTTGATCTTTGTTGAAGGAGCTGGCTGAGCTTACAATGCTCTGCAGCTTTTTCTGTACCGTGCAGTGGCCCCTCCATTCCAGACAGTGATGCAAACCGTTAGAATGCTCTCCATCTGAATCCTTGAGCGAAATATTTCCAACATCTGTCATTCTTTTCAGTGTGATACTGGACATTAAATGCATATATTTTACATTTCTTATGCATCTTATTTTACTGGACTCTTGCTTCATCCTATTCCATCTCCTCCCCAATTGTTTACGACCCAACACTTCCTATTTTATAAAGTTCAAAGGTCAGAGTGAATTTATTATCAAAGTACATGTACGTCACCAAATACAACCTTAAGATTGATTCTTCTAGTGGCCCATCACAGTAAAGACAAGAAACACAATGGAATCAATTAAATACTGCACTCAGCAGGATAGATAAATGACCAATATGCAAGAAACAGTAGGTACAAATACAAAAATAAAGAGAAAAATAATAAATAGATAAACAAATAAATAAACATTAAATATCAAGAATAGGGAACAGTTCCGTGATGAGTTGAGTGAGGTTGAGACAAGTTATACCCTCTGGTTCAAGATCCTGATGGGTGAGGGTCATGGTTTAAGGGTGAAAGGTTTAAGGGTGAAAGGTTTAAGGGTGAAAGGTTTAAGGGTGAAAGGTTTAAGGGTGAAAGGTTTAAGGGTGAAAGGTTTAAGGGTGAAAGGTTTAAGGGTGAAAGGTTTAAGGGTGAAAGGTTTAAGGGTGAAAGGTTTAAGGGTGAAAGGTTTAAGGGTGAAAGGTTTAAGGGTGAAAGGTTTAAGGGTGAAAGGTTTAAGGGTGAAAGGTTTAAGGGTGAAAGGTTTAAGGGTGAAAGGTTTAAGGGTGAAAGGTTTAAGGGTGAAAGGTTTAAGGGTGAAAGGTTTAAGGGTGAAAGGTTTAAGGGTGAAAGGTTTAAGGGTGAAAGGTTTAAGGGTGAAAGGTTTAAGGGTGAAAGGTTTAAGGGTGAAAGGTTTAAGGGTGAAAGGTTTAAGGGTGAAAGGTTTAAGGGTGAAAGGTTTAAGGGTGAAAGGTTTAAGGGTGAAAGGTTTAAGGGTGAAAGGTTTAAGGGTGAAAGGTTTAAGGGTGAAAGGTTTAAGGGTGAAAGGTTTAAGGGTGAAAGGTTTAAGGGTGAAAGGTTTAAGGGTGAAAGGTTTAAGGGTGAAAGGTTTAAGGGTGAAAGGTTTAAGGGTGAAAGGTTTAAGGGTGAAAGGTTTAAGGGTGAAAGGTTTAAGGGTGAAAGGTTTAAGGGTGAAAGGTTTAAGGGTGAAAGGTTTAAGGGTGAAAGGTTTAAGGGTGAAAGGTTTAAGGGTGAAAGGTTTAAGGGTGAAAGGTTTAAGGGTGAAAGGTTTAAGGGTGAAAGGTTTAAGGGTGAAAGGTTTAAGGGTGAAAGGTTTAAGGGTGAAAGGTTTAAGGGTGAAAGGTTTAAGGGTGAAAGGTTTAAGGGTGAAAGGTTTAAGGGTGAAAGGTTTAAGGGTGAAAGGTTTAAGGGTGAAAGGTTTAAGGGTGAAAGGTTTAAGGGTGAAAGGTTTAAGGGTGAAAGGTTTAAGGGTGAAAGGTTTAAGGGTGAAAGGTTTAAGGGTGAAAGGTTTAAGGGTGAAAGGTTTAAGGGTGAAAGGTTTAAGGGTGAAAGGTTTAAGGGTGAAAGGTTTAAGGGTGAAAGGTTTAAGGGTGAAAGGTTTAAGGGTGAAAGGTTTAAGGGTGAAAGGTTTAAGGGTGAAAGGTTTAAGGGTGAAAGGTTTAAGGGTGAAAGGTTTAAGGGTGAAAGGTTTAAGGGTGAAAGGTTTAAGGGTGAAAGGTTTAAGGGTGAAAGGTTTAAGGGTGAAAGGTTTAAGGGTGAAAGGTTTAAGGGTGAAAGGTTTAAGGGTGAAAGGTTTAAGGGTGAAAGGTTTAAGGGTGAAAGGTTTAAGGGTGAAAGGTTTAAGGGTGAAAGGTTTAAGGGTGAAAGGTTTAAGGGTGAAAGGTTTAAGGGTGAAAGGTTTAAGGGTGAAAGGTTTAAGGGTGAAAGGTTTAAGGGTGAAAGGTTTAAGGGTGAAAGGTTTAAGGGTGAAAGGTTTAAGGGTGAAAGGTTTAAGGGTGAAAGGTTTAAGGGTGAAAGGTTTAAGGGTGAAAGGTTTAAGGGTGAAAGGTTTAAGGGTGAAAGGTTTAAGGGTGAAAGGTTTAAGGGTGAAAGGTTTAAGGGTGAAAGGTTTAAGGGTGAAAGGTTTAAGGGTGAAAGGTTTAAGGGTGAAAGGTTTAAGGGTGAAAGGTTTAAGGGTGAAAGGTTTAAGGGTGAAAGGTTTAAGGGTGAAAGGTTTAAGGGTGAAAGGTTTAAGGGTGAAAGGTTTAAGGGTGAAAGGTTTAAGGGTGAAAGGTTTAAGGGTGAAAGGTTTAAGGGTGAAAGGTTTAAGGGTGAAAGGTTTAAGGGTGAAAGGTTTAAGGGTGAAAGGTTTAAGGGTGAAAGGTTTAAGGGTGAAAGGTTTAAGGGTGAAAGGTTTAAGGGTGAAAGGTTTAAGGGTGAAAGGTTTAAGGGTGAAAGGTTTAAGGGTGAAAGGTTTAAGGGTGAAAGGTTTAAGGGTGAAAGGTTTAAGGGTGAAAGGTTTAAGGGTGAAAGGTTTAAGGGTGAAAGGTTTAAGGGTGAAAGGTTTAAGGGTGAAAGGTTTAAGGGTGAAAGGTTTAAGGGTGAAAGGTTTAAGGGTGAAAGGTTTAAGGGTGAAAGGTTTAAGGGTGAAAGGTTTAAGGGTGAAAGGTTTAAGGGTGAAAGGTTTAAGGGTGAAAGGTTTAAGGGTGAAAGGTTTAAGGGTGAAAGGTTTAAGGGTGAAAGGTTTAAGGGTGAAAGGTTTAAGGGTGAAAGGTTTAAGGGTGAAAGGTTTAAGGGTGAAAGGTTTAAGGGTGAAAGGTTTAAGGGTGAAAGGTTTAAGGGTGAAAGGTTTAAGGGTGAAAGGTTTAAGGGTGAAAGGTTTAAGGGTGAAAGGTTTAAGGGTGAAAGGTTTAAGGGTGAAAGGTTTAAGGGTGAAAGGTTTAAGGGTGAAAGGTTTAAGGGTGAAAGGTTTAAGGGTGAAAGGTTTAAGGGTGAAAGGTTTAAGGGTGAAAGGTTTAAGGGTGAAAGGTTTAAGGGTGAAAGGTTTAAGGGTGAAAGGTTTAAGGGTGAAAGGTTTAAGGGTGAAAGGTTTAAGGGTGAAAGGTTTAAGGGTGAAAGGTTTAAGGGTGAAAGGTTTAAGGGTGAAAGGTTTAAGGGTGAAAGGTTTAAGGGTGAAAGGTTTAAGGGTGAAAGGTTTAAGGGTGAAAGGTTTAAGGGTGAAAGGTTTAAGGGTGAAAGGTTTAAGGGTGAAAGGTTTAAGGGTGAAAGGTTTAAGGGTGAAAGGTTTAAGGGTGAAAGGTTTAAGGGTGAAAGGTTTAAGGGTGAAAGGTTTAAGGGTGAAAGGTTTAAGGGTGAAAGGTTTAAGGGTGAAAGGTTTAAGGGTGAAAGGTTTAAGGGTGAAAGGTTTAAGGGTGAAATTCTTCATCCAGAGAATCATGAGTGTGTGGAACAAGCTGCCAGTGAAAGTGGTGCATGTGAGCTCCATTTCAGCGTTAGAGAGAAGTTTGGATAGGTACCTGGATGGGAGGGGCATCCTGGTACAGCTCGATGGGGGTAGATAGTTTAAGTTGTTCGGCATAGACTAGATGGGCCAAAGGGCCTGTTTCTGTGCTGTACTTTTCAAAAATACTACAGAGAGTTGGACTTGCAGATTCTTAACGTAACCAGCAGCAAAGTTGAAAACCAAACAACTTCAGGATAAAAAAAAATGGCTAATTGATCAAAGGATCAATGAGAGCATTGAGATGGAAGAACATTGCTCAGATATGGATAAGGATGCATGCCTGACATAGTTTAGATAAGAGAACAGCAAGTATTGTACAAATTTGGTACAGCATAAAAAACACAATAATCATAAACACACCATAAATGTAAAGACAAGAACAAGGCTATAAAACACAATGTACAAGTAACTGTTGAATGTGGCTGTGTATACAATGCTGTATACATTAGCTTATACAGTGTACATATCTCGACTGATTACATATACACCAAATGACACAAGATATACGAGTAACTGGACATAAAGTGACAGTGCCTCTGGACAAGAGGACTTCTTCAAGAGATGTCCTGATGATTTTGCAGCTGGGAATTGCTTGCTGAACTGCAAACATAAGGTGTGGGCATTGCCAATTATATTAATTGATCAAAACTGACAGGCAAAGATAGGCTAGGAGAAGTGAAACTACAGAAAACTAGAGAGGCTTCAAAGTTCTGCTTGCACAAACTACTGGGGAAGTTGCAGAAGTGTTCCAGGCACTTAACAAATGTTTATTCATTCAGTTTTAGTGAGATACAGCATGTCCCTTCAAGCTGTACTGCTCAGCAATCCCCCAATTTAATCCCAGCCTAATCACAGGCCAATATAGTTAATTTACCAACTGGTAAGTCTTTGGATTGTGGGAGGAAACTCAGTTATGGGGAGGACATTCAAACTCCTTCCAGGCAGTGATGGGAATTAAACCTGGGCCATCTGCATTGTGCTAACCACTACACTACTCTGCCTCCCTATAATATTGTAGGTTATAATGTCCACATATGGAAAAAAATATGATAAAAATCCCATCTACTTGCCCCATTTGTGTAGAAGAATCAGGCAGGGGCACAAAAAAGAACAAGCTGGAGTTTTAGTAAAGTCAAACAGAGTGGCTGAGCAATTTCAATTGTCGTACTGCTGAAAGCAGACAAGATCATTCAAAATTATTACAAGGCGACATGGAAGTAGGCAGCTGATGACAAACAGCTCTCGCTGCCATCTTCAAAGGATTTATACTCAGGTTTGGCAGGAGTCAAAAGTCTACATCATGTTATTATACTTGGCTTAATATGGAAAAGAGTCACAAGCATTTGGCAATTATACGCACCAGAGTCTGTAATGTCGTGTTTGAAATGATTCAAGAAACAATGTTTTCAAGGGCATCCAATGACATGCTCCTTCAAGAAGGTCAAAGACACTCAAAATCTGCAGAAAGGCTGAATTGCGAATACTTGTCTGGCTAGTGACACACTTAAGTTTGAAGCCAGCATCGATGGCTGAATCAGAGATGGGCTTGAATCTGCATATGGGCTAGGGAGATTGAAAATCTGGTTGTATGGTGCCACAACAAAAACTTTTCACTCAGCAGAACTGAACTACAGGATGAAGCAACTGGAGGGTCAATGAGACAGTCCTTCAGTAAGGGATCAGAGCTGGACAGAACCGGCAACTTTAAATTCCGTGGTGTTTTCCTATCAGAGGATTTGTGATTTGTTGCGGGCCTGTGCAGCCAGCCGTAGAGGGTTGGGCTCTGAGGTTTCAAAGAGCACCTGTATTTGAGCACCAGACTTAACTGGAGTAGGCAAGACCTTGTGCTTTCTGCTTAGTCTCGTTGTTTATTGTGACTGGCAAGGGTTTTCAGTGTACTGTGACGATTTAAAGCGGACTCCCAATTAGGGCTTATCGTGGGGTCCTTGTTCCGAGAATGATTTGTCTCGCAATGTCACTCAGATGAGCGACCAATGCTCTGTTGGAATTCCAATGTTATGCTTCTGTCTCTACATGGGAGTCAGTCATTCCTTTGCACCCGTGTTCAGTCATTGCCAGCGCACATTGTGACA
Organism: Hypanus sabinus; assembly: GCF_030144855.1. Classification (NCBI taxonomy): domain Eukaryota; kingdom Metazoa; phylum Chordata; class Chondrichthyes; order Myliobatiformes; family Dasyatidae; genus Hypanus; species Hypanus sabinus. The sequence continues at coordinate 35,923,540 of NC_082735.1, forward strand.
ATCACAATGTGATTGACCAGCACATTAGTACCATCACAAAGAAGGCATGACCGTGCCTCTACTTTCTTAGAAGCTTGCATGTCATCTAAAACTTTGATGAACTTCTATAGATACACAATGGAAAGTATTCTAACTGGTCGCATCACAGCCTGGCATGGAAACACTGATACCCAGGAACAGAGAAGTCTACACAAAGTGGTGGGCACAGCCCTGTCCATCACAGGCAAAGTCCTCCCACCACTGAACACATCTACATGGAACACAGCCATGAGTCAGCAACATCCGTCACCAGGACCCTGACCATCCAGGCCATGCTCTCTTCTCACTGCTGCAGTTGGGAAGGAGGTACAAGAGCCTTAGGTCCTACAGCACCAGGTTCAGGCACAGTTATTACTTCACAAACTTTAAGCTCTTGAAATGGCGTGGATAACATCATTCACCACGACTCTGAAGTGATTTCACAACTGGTAACTTCGCTCTCAAGGACTCTACAACTCTTGTTTTTGGTATTACGTATTTATTTTATTTGCACAATTTGTCTTCTTTTGCACATGGATTGTTTGTTGGTTTTGGTTTATATATATTTCCATAGATTCTATTGTCGTCTTTATTTTCTTGTAAATGCCTGCAGGAAAATGAATTTCTAAGTAGTCTATGGTGATGTACACTGTTTGTACTTTGATAGGTTTACCTTGGCTCCTTTCAAACGAAGAAGGTGATGCCGTGTATGGTGGTGTAATGGCTAACACAACACTTTACAGGACAGGTGACTCGGGTTCAATACCCACCACTGCCTGTAAGGAGCTTGTACAATCTCCCCATGACCACATGGGTTTCCTCTGGGTTCCTCCCATAGTCCAAAGATGTACCATTTGGCAGCTTAATTGGTCATTGTAAATTGTCTCGTGATTAGGCTAGGATTAAAATTGGGGGAAATCACTGGGGGGGGGCACAGCTCAAAGAGCTGGAAGGGCCTATTCCTCACTCTATTTCAATAAATAAAAAATAAATAGGTCATTCAAATGAGTGATGTGCATTCATAACATATGTACACATGGAAAGAGTAGTTGCAATGCAGTTCTATAAAATGTAGAAAACAACTCAGGAACAGGCACTTGTTGTGCCAAGCTAATAAGGCTAATTGGACAAATCCCATTTACCTGAACATGGTCCGTATCGCTCCATTCTCTGCATACCCATCAGTCTAAGATCTTCCCAAATGCTTTGATTGTATCTGCCTCCACCACCACTTGCAGCAAACTTCAGCTGTGTGGAAAAACCTGCCCTGCATCTCTCTTTGGAACTCTTCCCCATCACTTCTAATATCAGACATTTTGACGCTGGGAAAAAGATTCATGCCTCAGAAATCCTCAAATTTCTAGTCCCTCAATTATTATAGCATTCAATATAAAAAAAAACCTGGAGAGCCACATGAGGCAGCAGAGTCAGCCCTGAATGAAAAGTGATAACCATGTAAAGAATGGAAAGTCATGAAATAGTTTTACTCTTGTAATTTTTTAAAATTATGAATAGTTTATTTTGTTTAAAAACTCAGATCTCCCCTCAGCGTTCACCACTCCTAACAAAATGAACCTAGCAGGCAACATCCTACTAAACCTCTTCTGCACCATCTCCAAAGCCTCCAAATGCTTCCTATAATGGAGCAGCCAGAATTGAATGCATTACTCCAGATGCAGCCCAGTCAGGGTTTTATAAAGCAAAATCCCAATGTCTTAGCAGTAATCCACGGTACACTATAGTCCTGAAAATGCATGCTGTTAGAATAAGAACTCATATTACAGCTTCGATTTTCATCCTCTTCAAGTCTCCAAATAGCTGAACAAAGTTTTAACAGTGGAGTTTGGGAAGTAGATAAGGTTAAATTTATGAAGATCAAATGTCATGTGATATATCCCCTTCCAATTAAGTGGATTCACTATTTTTGGGAATTTGCTAATAAGTAAAGTACAAGTTAAATCTTTTTTATGCTTTAAGTTCTGTGTGCAGTATTTGAGATCGTCTCCCATCTGGACAGGCCAGTTGATGCTGTTGTGGCACCTCACCACCAGAGGGCAGCTATTGTTCTTCCTTGGTCAAAATGCCACCATCCAATACGGTATCCAGTTCTGATGCCCGTTGAGGTTGACTTTGCAACAGGAGCTGGTATACGGGTGCCATCTTCCAACCTGGATGGGCTGCAGCGGCTAGTGGTGCTTATTATAAAAGCAGGCTCTCTTGTAGAGAAGATGCCCTCTCATTCCAAATGGAATATCAAATGGCACATCTGCCTGGGCAAATGGCGTTACTGACAAGGTGGCGAACACAGGACTGGAACAGCCAAGTATTTTTTTGTGTTAGTATGACCGTGTTACAGCTTCAACTCAAAGTCACCCCCTTCACCCGGTATAGAATCATCGTAGTTCGCTGTGTAGGTGAAGGGAACTTGGGCAAATATTTCATCTACGGTGATTCGATGTTTAAACAGTCAAAAGCAGTGTAATGTACAATAGAGTTTAGGCTACCAGAGGCCCAGTCTACTGCTCCAGACATACACTCAGCGGCTACTTTATAAGGTACCTCCTGCACAACAGGGAATATAAATTTAAGTTAATTGGTATATGATAATTGGAATCAGGTTTAATGTCACCAGCCTTTGTCATGAAGCTTGTTGTAATGTGGCAGCAGTACATTGCGATACATCATAAAAACTGAATTACAGTAAAAATATACAGTTAAATCAAATAAGTTGTGCAAAAAAGTCAAAAGGCAGTGTTCATGGGTTCAATGCCTATTCAGAAATCGGATGGCAGAGGGGAAGAAGCAGTTCCTGAATCACTGTGTGTGCGCCTTCAGGCTCCTGTATCTCCTTCCTGATGGTAGCAATGAGAACAAGGCATGTCCTGGGTGATGGGGGTCCTGAATGATGGATGCTGCCTTTTTGAGGCACTGCTCCTTGAAGATGTCCTGGATGCCGTGGAGGACAGTGGCCATGACGGAGCTGCCTCATTTAACCCTGTCTAGTGCCCCACCTCCCCATACCAGACAGTGACACAATCAGTTAGAATTCTCTCCACGGTACCGCTGTAGAAATTTGAGAGGGGAATTGAGAAGAAAATCTACCTAAAGGGTTGAAGACGTGAACCTACCAACCTTTAACAAGATCTGAATGAAAGCTTGATGTGTAGCAGTGCAGTGGACCAATGGCAGTAATTTTGAGCACCAGAAGATTTCTATTTTTGGCTATCATGAAAAGGATGGGCCAAATTGCCTCCTCTGAAGTTGTTTCTCTTTCCTTTATCCACTTTCTTGCCATAACACTGCATCTTCTCCACTTCAAATTTTTAGTTGGAGTCTGTAAATATTCCACGGTGCCTGGCTCAATTTCTCTCTTGGATAAAGCATTTCGGGTGAAAGCAGAGAATGTGTAGCATTGAATCAATCACAGAAATGAGTCGCAATCTTCATTTCAATGAGGCAAAGTCATCCCGTGCAGGTGTAATATTCCTATATCCATTTAACATTTTTTTTTGCTAAAGACTAATTTTACTTTCACTATCTGCAAAGAATGATCAGAACTTCCTCTCTGCTGAGTTAAGTTCAAATTCCAACAAGTACTTGTATTACCATATTGTCTCTTATGACCTATGGGATGTCAAAGGTCACCACAGCCAATTAAGTACTTCAAAGCTTAATCACCTTTTCTTCAATGTTAGGTCTGATGGCAAATATTAATAAATAATTATTTAAATAACAATGACATGACAAATTGATTTTATCTAGTACGCTAGGAGAGTTAGCCTGGACACTACAGAGAACGTGTCTCATCTTCTTCCAGTGATGCCATGGGATTTTTCATTACCTAAGGCAACAACATGGTCTTCTTCAAAGAGTGGATACCGTGGGTGGAGATGCATCCCTACCAAAGGAGGTACAAGATGCTCCTTCCTCCACTAGTCTGCAGGACACTCTTGGGCAAAGTATAGCAACTGCTTAGCCCCCAATCAATGAAGTGATGGGAGGAGATGGTGGATGGTTGTATGAGCAGTCAGTGCATATCACAAGCCCTGGTTATGTGACCACTGACAACAGGCAATCACTGAAGAGTATGGATAATGGCTGAGGTCACCCATCTTGTAAAGACACTGCCCAGAAGAAGACAATGGCAAACCACTTCTGTAGTGGTTTGCCAAGAACAATCATGGTCAAAGGACGATGATCAGCTACATCATATGACGCAGCACATAATGATGAAAGAGAGCATTTCCAAAAGTGAAAATTTCCTCAGTGCAATGTGCTCAGGCTCCCGGAGAAAGCTATAGCCACCTCACCATAGGTTAAAGTACTTTCTGCTGAACCAAAAGATGGCATCTCTACTGCAAAATGAACCTTGCAATTATTAACAATTAGAACACAGGGAACAAGTAGTTATCTGCCCACCGACAACTTAATGCTCACTACCCTTCTGTTTTTACCAGTCAAAAAGATATGGGGGAATACCAACATAAGAGTGTGGAGCACCAAGGTAGTGAAGCTGTTAGCATGATGCTATTACATCTCAGTTCTGAGTTCAATTCCAGTGCTTTTCTGTAAGGGGTTTGTATGTCCACCCCATGGAATGCATGGGTTTTCCCTAGGTGCTCTGGTTTCCTACCACAGTCCAAAGACCTACTGGATAGTGGGTTAAATGGTCATTGTAAATTGTCAAGTCACTTTTATTGTCATTTCAACCATAACTGCTGGTACAGTACAGCGTTTATGCAAGGTCCTGTAATTAGGTAAGGGTTAATAGGGTTTGTCGGGGTTTACTAGGGCAGCATGGCTCATTGTATCACTAAATAAAATAAACTAGAATAGATACACACTGGAAAGGCAAACAATTAACCAGCTATGAAACACTGGATGATTATATAACTTTGATGGCAGCGTAGTGGTTATCACAAGGCTTTGTAGTACAAGCAATCGGGGTTCAACTCCGGAATGTATGTTCTCCCTGTGTCCGTGTGGGTTTCCGCCCACAAGCTGAAAACATACCAGTTGGTATTTCAATAAATAAGCGGAACTTCCTGGACACCACCAAATTAATAATGCATTCCAAGAACTATTTAGTAATAGTATTACATAATGAGAACAAAAACTCAACTTCATGACAGCCCAGAAGAAATTCCAGGAATCGATTAGTTATCCTCTGGCAGATGTGATCTAATGCATGCAGGTTGGGGCTTACCACTGGCTTTGGTCAAACAGCCGATTGTTATGATGGTGACAACGGGGTTGTTTGTTTATTTATTCAGATTCAATTAACCTACCAACTGGTACATCTTTGCTCTGTGGGGGGGGGGGGACCAGAGCACCCAGAGGAAACCCACGCAGTCACAGGGAGAACGTACAAACTCCTTACAGGCGGGAATTGAACCCCAGTTGCTTGTATTATAAAGCCTTGTGCTAACCATGCTACTGTCACACCTTATAAGGTAAACAAAGAGTAATTAAACTTCAAAAGGTCATTTGAGGATTTGTTTTTTTTTACATTATTGTCGGTACCAGTAAAAGCTGATCAGTCCTTTTAATGAACTGTTGGGGGTTTTATTTGTTCGCCCTTACAATATGAAAACTACCAGACTTTCCTAATTTGAAGTTGATTCTGGTTTCACCCCTGCTCTAACAGCCAAGAGAAGACAACTTACTGGCATCTCCTCAAATATAGTGGGGAATGGGCAATGAGCACGTGTTTCAAATCCCTCATCATCACCTGCCTATCACCTCCCCCAGTGCCACTCCTCCTTCCCTTTCTCCCAGGGTCCACTCCCTCTCCTGTCAGCTTCCTTCTTCTCCAGCCCTTTGCCTTTTCCTCTTAGCACCTCCCAGCTTCCTCCTTCACATCCTCTCCCCCCAGCTTCACCTTCCTGTCCTTCTCACCCCCACCTTCCTCTCCCTTCCGTTCCACTCCCAGCAAAGGGTCTCAGTGCAAACCGTCTCTTTATTCCTCTCTATAGATGCTTCTTGACTTGCTGAATTCCTCCAGCATCTTGTGTGTCTCACAAGTGACAGTCAGCTCCCGAAAACATTTATATAGGAGGGAAAGTGTCCAAAGTAAAGGTTATTCACCAACACTGGAGATCCAGATTCATTTAATACCAACAGAGTAGGGTATTGTTCCGGCAAATTCCGTGTTCAATAAACCTCCATTTTCACCTTGTTCTGAACAGCTTTTTATAAACCATTTATAACATCCAACCAGCTCCTGAGAACCTCAGGTAATTACACCCAGTGCTGAATAAAAGTCAAGTCGTCACTTTTATTGTCATTTCAACCATAACTGCTATGTATGTACAGTACATAGTAAAAATGAGAACTTTTTTTTGGACCATGGTGTTACATGACAGTACAAAAACTACACTGAACTACTTAAAAAACACAAAAAAAATTACACTAGACTACAGACCTACCCAGGACTGCATAAAGTGCACAAAACAGTGCAGGCAATACAATAAATAATAAACAGAACAATAGGGCAAGGTGTCAGTCCAGTCTCTGGGTATTGAGGAGTCTGATGGCTTAGGGGAAGAAACTGTTACATAGTCTGGTTGTGAGAGCCCGAATGCTTCGGAGCCTTTTCCCAGATGGCAGGAGGGAGAAGAGATTGTATGAGGGGTGCATGGGGCCCTTCATAATGCTGTTTGCTTTGCAAATGCAGCATGTAGTGTAAATGTCTGTAATGGCAGAAGGAGAGACCCCGATGATCTTCTCAGCTGACCTCACTATTCGCTGCAGGGTCTTGCGATCCGAGGTGGTGCAATTTCCGAACCAGACAGTGATGCAGCTGCTCAGGATGCTCTCAATACAACCCCTGTAGAATGAGGATGGTGGGGTGGGGGTGGGAGATGGACTTTCCTCAGCCTTCGCAGAAAGCACAGACGCTGCTGGGCTTTCTTTGCTACGGAGCTGGTGTTGAGGGACCAGTGTTTTAGTGCCTTTACTGATGGGGCATGATTACTGTACCAGTCCCTAAAACGATGAAGAAACTTAGCAATTAAAATTGAAATCAAATGAAACTGGAACATAGAATAAGTATAATTATAACTAGGTACATATCCACTTAATTAGTACACTTGTAACCAAGTGTGTATTAACTTGTATATCAATTACCAAGTGTGCATTAGATGTGTCAGAATTTCAAACTTAAGATTGCTAATTGATTTCTAGAATTTCTTGTGAGCTGTTAATAAGTCGAGTTTTTGGTCACATTCTATATCAACTAGTTCTTGGAATGCGTTATTGGAATGCGTTATCAGAACACAATAATCACCAAGAAACGGATCCAAATAACGTTATAGAAACTATAGGTAGGGACGGCTTGCTTACAGAGCCTCAAAGTTTCGGAGGTGACCAGATGCGAGTGCTATTCGACATTCCCAGTCTTTGGCACCGATGGCGTTGGTGTTGGTGCATGGGTTGGTCGAGAATGTTGTGCCGTTTTCCGCCCTACTATGGGCGCTCAGTTGCTGCCCAGGCGCGTTGTCACGAGTTTTGTGCCAACGTTGCAATGAGTTCGGGAGGATGATACTTGCTTTTGCTATCAAGAGGAGGCTTTGAAAGCGCCTCTGATGGGCCCTTTCCGCTTGCCAGGAGCTCAGCAACACACACACGCACGACATAACTAATCATGACGGGAATTACCGGATCGAAGCACACCGCATGATTCCCGGCTGTGAGAAATATCCAACAGGTATCACTAGCGCTCCCTGGCCATCGCTCCCTCTCAGTTCTCTCTCCTTGGGGAGAGCTGTGGGGCAGAGAGGACAGTCAGCTCCCCCCACCCCCATAAGCGAAAATTAGCGAAAGTTTAACGACTTAGACGTGAGAAGTTGAAATACAAACACATTCTCCCCAAACCCGCCCTTTGTTTTTGTGATTTGCCAAGTATTTCGTTGGCTATATTGACTTTAGCCTCCCGAGGGTGCCGGATCTCCCACCCGTTTGTATATTCAAAGAAAATTTTCTGGTCATGAATGAGAAGATTGCACCGTCAGTCTTAATACAGGCAGTTCGCTGTGGGTTCGTCTTTCTGCCGCTGCTCGCGGGTAAAGCCAATACGAAAATGCGAACAAGCGTGAAATCCGGGAAGTTCAACTCTTCCACCGACAGGAAATAAAAACTAAAAATACCCAACAGCTTCATTTTATCCATGTTTTACTGAACAAAAATTGGAGCTGCTACTATGGACAATAAATTTGCTGAAAATAATTAATTATAGCCACGTCAGTTTAACCATGTATGCTTCTCGCAATGAAACAATTTTAAATAAAAAGTTTCCATACTTTAAATAGTTTAATTTAAATAAAACCTTTTAAATTTAAATACACAAGTTTAAATAAGAGCTTTAGTTAAAATTATTTATTGTTTATTGAAGTAAAAAAAACTTTCTTTAAAATTATGGAACATATTAAGGGAAATGCGCATGATTAAGGTATTCACCTTTCCTCACACCCCGGGATTTACCTAATGTTCCCGCCCGTTTTCCGTTCCAGATTTTGAATCTGCATGGGGTCCGGCTCTGTTATCGAAATCCGTGTGAACAGAAACGCGCATTGTTTTGGTTTGATCGAATTTGAACCGCGTATCGCAACGGTGCAATGATGATAAAAGCTCAGGGAAAAACCACCCTGGACCAGCCTCGTATAGAGAGCAAAAATAAGTTAAAGGTCCTTAAATTAAAATCATTCTACCCATTATGTTTTAATACCGTGCCTGCTTTGTTTATAGTGTCCCGCGACTGAGCCGGTCACATTAACAGAATGAGCAGCAGTCACCTTTTAAAACTTTATTCAACTCCGTTACTTTCAAAAAACGAAGCGTCTGCATTCCCAAGGTTGAGTAAATGTATACGAAAAAACCTAAAGTCCACTTATTCGTAGGTGTGTGTAGCGGAGTGGAGAATAATTCACACGGGAAAGTGCTGATGGCAGTTCTTTCCAGAAAGTTACCATCAGGTTCCAAAAGAGGAAAACCGAGTGAGAGGGGAATTGCCCGAAGTCCGGGCAGCGACGTGACTCTGGCAGGCAAAGGCCAGGCAATTTCGATGTGTGAAACAGACGGAGGGAAAAGTCCACGGGCAATCCCTGCTATTTCTACTAATACTTTTATTCATTGACTCTCAGTCACTCACTTTCATGCTCGGGCATCTTCTCATTCTCTCTTCCAGCTCCACCAACCAGAGTGGGCTTGGGAGAGTAGAGCGGCCGTAACGCCTAGTGGAGAACACACCCGACTTTTGGTCAGAACTTTTTCGTTAAACACAATTTTCGTTTCTCTCCCTTTTGAGTGTAAATTATTACATTTTTTTTCCCCTGACCATTTAACTACTACACACTTCCAACGCGTAAAGACTGCAGTCTGGTATTTCCGGTCTAACTGTATAATCTGATGTTGCTCGAGGACTGGACAAGTGAAGTGATTTCTTGAAGTGCAGCCACGACCATGGGGTAACAATACAGAGCGGGACCCTGGGGAGAATGGCCCTGCAAAATAGTGACTTTGGATCTCTCCCTTCCAGGTGGATGAGAGTTCATCTTAATAGACAACAGACAATAGATGGAGTAGGCCCTTCGGCCCTTCGAGCCAGCACCGCCATTCACTGTGATCATGGCTGATCATCCACAATCAGTACCCTGTTCCTGCCTTCTCCCCATATCCCTTGACTCTGCTATCTTTAAGAGCTCTATCTAACTTGTTCCATCTTAAATCTTAGCGTTTCATTAAAAAGATGGTGTGGTACTTCCTCAGTACAATGATCATAAGCACATGTTAGTCTGAGTGTTATATCCAACTTTGGAATCTGAGCTGAGACCATGTTCAAATAACACCGGATGACGAAGATTTTGCATCCTAATTACTTTTGGGTCTATCTTAGCATTTTGGGCTGCTGATCATGAAAATCACCATGAAATTTCCCTATCACCATTTTTTTGAAATCACCTATATTTGTTATTTCAATTAATAATTCAAGTCAGAATAACGGGTGCCAAGATTAGGGAAGACACTGTTGTTGGTCCACAGACCAAACAGGTCATCAATGAGAGGCAATTTGAAGAACCTCTAGTGCAGGCAGAGAAAATCACACTGAAGGCACTCAAGGATGTTGCTGAAATTTTTCTTGGCAACTACTGAGTACAAAACTGTGTGCAACTGGTTGACAACATACTCAAAACATACAAACCATGAAGTGCAATGTGCAAAAGGTTCATTTTTGGCATTCCCACCTGGACTTCTTCCCTGCCAATCTTGGCACTGTCAGTGACAAGCACAGTGAAAGATTTCACCAGGACATTGTGGTCATGAAGAAATGGTATCAGACCAACTGGCTGATTACTGTTGAACACTTAAGCAAGAAGCCTCAGACACCGAGTACAAACAAACATCAGCAACACAACATTTCTAACTTAGTTGAACTATTGCAAAGCATCAGCACTGTTATGCAATTAAATTCATTATACTCAATAAAAGTTACTTTCTTTTTTCTCAAAAATTCCCATGTGATACAAATAGACCAAATTATAATTGTGTTCAGCTTCAAGCAGTTTATCATAAATATAAAAAATTCTGAGGAAGCAACACTTTTGAAAACATCTGTTGTCCAGTGTAATCGGTTGTGTTTTGACCTTTACTGTGGGAAGACTGAGGCAGGAAGCAGGCAGAAGGGCAATCCTGCCCATGGCTGGTCTTTCAAACATCGAATTTACTGATGCCAAAGTGATGCTTACCCATGGGATATAAATTTTGGCTCATTGCAGGTTCCTCGGTCAGCAAATAAAACAGTAATATTTTCAAGTTCTCCAAGCAGATGGAGCTCATTGGCCGCAATGGGCAGCTCATCTAGAAGAAACATTCTGATCCCAAACCTCTGCTGAAAAGTACCTATACCCACAAATGGGGAAGGGTTCAGGAGTGAAGCCCAAGGAAAACAAATCAGGAACTGCAGTTTCTAAGGCAGTCCTCGGTTGAGTTCAATGCTGACTGGCAACTCCTGCGACATTGCTGGTGCCAAACCGTATCAGTCTCCACATTCCTTTGGTTTCATCAGATACATTGGGAGGGGGAGCTTGCTACATGTGTAACAGCTTGCTCGCCATATTGTACTGCCCAGGCTAGACATGGTTGCCCCTGACCAACAGAGGACTCAGCATTTTCAAGTTCACATTTGATTATCATTCAACCATACATGAATATAGCCAAAGAAAGCAGCATTCCTCTGGGCCAAGGTATAAAGCACATTACCAACAGCACACCACTGCAAATAGCACAAATAGCCCATGGTTACGATTTCAGAAAAAAACTTAAAGAAAAAAATACAGCTCAAGTGCCTGATCTCCATGACTGTACAATAAATGATTTAGCTCATTTCTAACTTTATGTTGTGATGTAATATTAAAACAGTCAGAATGGGAGTAAGAATAAGTTGCAACTTGAGGGTGCAGAAGCAATCAATGATTTAAGTTGAAAACCAATAGGAAAGAACAAACCCAGATATCAGAAGGCTTTAAGGAGAAACTAGAGAAAGATAAGGGGAAAAGGAAAGGAATGGCTCCTAGGGTGAAGTGAAGCAGAGTGTGTGGAGTTTTGCTGGATCATAGAATATTCCAGCACATGCCCTTCGGCCCACAATGTTGTGCTGACCTTTTAACCCATTGTAAGATCAATTTAGCCCCTCCCTCCATAACACTGCTTATTTTTGTGCTGTAAATCCTTTGCATACAGGAATCCGCATTTTCAGATACTGTTTTGCTAGATATTTCAAACCTGTGTCTTCAGATCTAATCTGGTCATGTTGAGCTGTAACCAGAGATTATTTATGACATGTTATGTATGGTTTATAAATGACACAGTAACATTTTGATTTGATGTAGACAATCTCTGGGCATCAATGCAGCGGGGCGGTTGATGGGGGGGGGGGGCGCATCATGGTCACATGAAGTCATGGGACCTGGTGGTGGATGGTCGTTTGAGCAGCTAGTGCTGGTTATGTGACTACTGACCACCAGGCAGGCAAACTTTGATAATGACTGGGGTCACCCGTCTTGTAAAGACACTGCCCAGAAGATGGCAATGGCAAACCACTTCTGTATAAAATATTGCCAAGAACAATCGTGGTCATGGAAAGACCATGCTTGCCTACGTCAAATGACATGGCACATAATGAATGAAGGAGCCTAATCCTGTTACAATTTATAATATCCAATGAACCTACGTCTTTGGACTGTGGGAGGAAACTGGAACACCAGGAGGAAACCCACACATTCCCCAGGGAGGACATATAGACTGGAGAAATCAAACAGATCAATGGATCACTTTGTGCCACATAAAAAAAATTAGTAAGTGACAGAAACGCTCAGCAGGTCAGGCAGAGTCTGTGGAGAGAGACATACTGAGTTCATGCTGCAGGTTGAAGATGACACAACTTTGATCTGAAATGCCAATGTTAATTTAATTTTTGATTTGAGAGAGCTGCAGCACAGTAACAAGCCCCTGCTACCCATGTGACCAATTGGCCATGCACCTTTGGAAGGTGGGAGCAAACGGTCACTGAGAGAACAGACAAACTCTTTACAGTCCGTGGCAGGAATCGAACCCGGCTCACTGGTACTGTGAAACGGTGCGCTAACTGCTAACCACCCTGCCACCCCGTTTCTCTTTCCACAAGTGCTGCCTGACCCGCTGAGGACTTGCGGTATTTTCCGCGTTTATTTCAAGTTTCTGGCCTCTGGAATTAATTTGCTTTCATTTGCACAGCAGCTTTGTCGCTGCCCAGGTGTTGCCCAGTTTCCAGACGTCTATTACTCTGACCCACCTGTCTGTGGTTCTAATAGACCACATGCAAACGGGAGGTACCAAACAAATCGTCCATTTGCTCATGCTGCCGGCTTTGGGACTCAATATTTGTCTCTACCCCCTCTCAGAAAGGGTCTTCCAAACTAGGCGCAACATGGCCGCGAGTGCTGTTGTACACTGTGGAGGTGACAACAGGTCCCGTCAGCCATTTATTTCTGTCCAAAGATCTGAGTAAATTTACTATTAAAGCACATGCTTTATGTGTGACACCAGATACTACCCCGAGATTCGTTTGCTTGCAGTCATTCACGGTAGAGAATCATACTGGTCCAAAACCAGTAACAAGTTTGTAAACCGCTTGTAATGAGCGAGTCGCATTCTTGTTATTGGAAAGTAAATGTGAACTGTGCTTGGAATCCGCTACAGGGGTTCATTGACTTCCTGTTATGGGCGATAACCAACTGATCACGCGAAGGTGGCTAAAGGTTTACCTGAAACCGGGCGGCTGGGGTGCCTGAGTCATCGTCGCTTCCAGTGACGGGAGCGGAGGAAAGAGAACGGAATCAGCTCTCTCGGTCACACGCCCACGGTGGTCTGAGCTGTTTGTGTTAGACAAGGATTCCCGTACACTCACTCACCTGTTTCAATGTAAAGCTAATCAAACACACCGAACTCACTCATCCAGGAATCCCAACAACCAGCCTGCAGGCCGAGGTATGTCTGAGAGCGCAAATCTGCGATTGGGAGAAATGACGCGATTTATTTGCTTTTACAGTTAATGCTCATGGTTATGATGAACAGTTAATGTCCATTTATCTAATTTCATCTGCTCTATCTAAACGTAGAGCTCAATTATTGGACTGGATGCTGCAAAATGTAATTTAAAAAAATGATATTCCTGAATTCAGGGAACATTATTAACAACGCTGTCTTGCTAATTCTCTCTTAATATTTAGAATCTGTGTATCTTCATGCCAATGTCCTACAAGGCGGTTGAAATTTAATCAATTATTTGGCAAATCGTTTAAAACCGGAAATCTGCGAACGGCAAGCATTTGCGTGATTAATGAACGAAATAAACCAAAAGTAAAAGGACATTTATTTTCAAATATGGAAACCTGACATTAAAAATATAAAATACCGAAAGTTTGGCAAATCTTGTAACGTTCTGGTTGCGTGGGATGGGAAGTGGTCAATAATCCCGGCAAGAATTCGGTTAGAGCGGGAAGTGTTATTTGGAGTTTAAAAAAAAGCGTGGAAACTGGCCGTTCGGCCCACTAAACCCATGCCAACTATTTGCACGAATCCTACACACACACACACTCCCTTTCATTTTCTCTACACTCCGCCTCTCACCTACACAGAAGTTTTGCAACCTGCATTAGTTAGTTGGGAGAAAACCGGAGGGGGCACTCACACCATCACATGGAGAATGCCGAAACCCATGTGGACATCACGAGATCAGGAATAGTGCCATAGGAAAGTACAGCACAGAAAACACGCTCTTCGGCCCATCTAGTCCCTGCCCAACTATCTAAACTGTCTACACGGGGACCATAGCCCTCCATACCCCTGCCACGTCCACGTACCTACCAAACTTCTCTTAAACATTGAAATCCGAGCTCACATGCACCTCTCGCACCCCACCTCTGTGTAGCCGGGTCGTTGGCGCTGCGAGGTCGAAGCGTCACCCCAGTTTGATATTTTGTTTTGGATTCATGGACGCTCTCCAGAAGCCAGTTTTATATTAAACTATCACCTCTTACGCAGCCCTTTGGTGGTGAACACACGGTCTCCAGTTCAAAGATTTTGCGATGTAATTATACAGCTGTGATTTTGGTTTCTGTCAGAAGTTACCCCGTGTTCGCCGTTCAAAGTAATAGTAATTGCGGGAAAATGTTCCAGTTGTCTTTGCGCACCTCTGTGTGATCTCCAAACAGTTTTGCGTCGAGTTATTATTAAAATAAGGGTGTAATAGGGGTACAATGTGTAATTACACTGTTAAAACAGCTTATGTCTGGGTTTGTAGTCAGTTTCCCACGTGTTTAGTCATTTTGAGGTTAACTATGAAATTTGCATGGAAGAAGTTGCAATTGATTAAAAACTGACAAACAAAATTGAGGTCCTTTGTTGGTTGTGCCGACCATGGATGTTGTGCCCTAGCTGTCTGCATATGCACAAGCTAGGGCAATATGATATTGAGAACAAGCCACTGCCAATGCACAGGCTCGTCCTCTCCACTTTACTGATGAATGGCGGACACCAATGCAGTTTAGCACAGCGGCTTGTTGAACTCGCTGTCGGACTGCCTTAGGGATTCCAGCTCCAGTGGTCACATAACCAGGACTTGTGACATCCACCACCCGCCCCCATGGCTTCACATGACCCTGATCGGGTTCGGGGGGTGGGTCTAAACAGGTGCCACACCTTGCCCAAAGGTGACCTGCAGGCTAAGCGGAGGGAAGCAGCGCCTTACACCTCCTGTGGTGGAGGCGCATCTCCCTCCAACATCACTAAACTTGGGTAATTGATCCATATATGGTCTACAGTAGGACTCCGCAGTGGAAAAAGACAACATTGGAAGTATTCAGCAGCTCAGAGAGAAACATCGTGCAGTTTTAGGCTGACAGAAACATTTCCAGCAGGAAATAGCTCTCGGATTGCTCAGCAGCTCTTGTAAATCAGATTAGTTTTTAAATGGGCAGAACACTTTTTTTAGTGACATGATCTTTTTATTTGGAGATACAGTGTGGAATAGACCTTTCCGGCCTTTCGAGCAGCGACAAACAAAAACTGATTTAACCCTACCCAATCACGGGACAATTCACAACGACCATTTAACCTACCCAGTACGTCTTTGGACTGTTGGAGGAAATCAGAGCACCCAGGAAAATCCCACGCATTCCAGGGGGAGAACTCCTCACTGAAGACTCCGGGATTGAACTCCCAACTCTGATGCCCTGATCTGTAAGAGCGTTGTGCTAAACACTGTACTACCACCGTGCCAGGATCTCATGCCCATCTCTAAATTTAGGAATACATCCCAATTGCTGTGGTTCAATTCAGTTTGGCTGTGACGACAATATTGAATTTAATCTGCATTGATTACAAATTTTTATTTTGTTAATTCTTTGCTATGGCCCTGGGCTCTGTTTGAACATTGTAAGAATGAAAAGAGTCACAAGGACCTTTGGATGAATCATTAAGTGGTAAATCAGTGGGGAAAAATGAGTTTGTGCAGGACTTGTACAGGGGACAATTCTCAGTGCTTAGAATGTGGAAACATTCAAAACAGAGTAATTATAACCATATGACAATTACAGCATGGAAACAGGCCCTCTCGGCCCTTCTAGTCTGAGCCAAATGCTTACTCTCACCTAGTCCCACTGACCTGCACTCAGCCCATAACCCTCCATTCCTTTCCTGTCCATAAACCTAACCAATTTATTTATTTATTTTAAATGACAAAATTGAACCTGCCTCTACCACTTCTACTGGAAGCTCGTTCCACACAGCTACCACTCTGAGTAAAGAAGTTACCCCTCATGTTACCACTAAACTTTTGCCCCTTAACTCTCAACTTATGTCATCGCTTGAATCTCCCCTACTCTCAATAGAAAAAGCCTATCCATGTCAACTCTATCTATCCCCCTCAATTTTAAATACCTCTATCAAGTCCCCCCTCAACCGTCTACACTCCAAAGAATAAAGACTTAACTTGTTCAACCTTTCTCTGTAACTTAGGTGCTGAAACCCAGGTAACATTCTAGTAAATCTTCTCTGTACTCTATTTTGTTGACATCTTTTCTACAATTCGATGACCAGAACTGTACACAATATCCCAAATTTGGCCTCACCAATGCCTTGTACAATTTTAACATTACATCCCAACTCCTATACTCAATGCTCTGATTTATAAAGGCCAGCATACCAAAAGCTTTCTTCACCACCATATCCACATGAGATTCCACCTTCAGGGAACTATGCACCATTATTCTTAGATCACACTGTTCTACTGCATTCTTCAATGCTCTGCCATTTACCGTGTACATCCTATTTGGATTATTCCGACCAAAATGTAGCACCTCACACTTATCAGCATTAAACTCCATCTGCCATCTTTCAGCCCACTCTTCTAACTGGCCTAAATCTCTCTGCAAGATTTGAAAACCTACTTCATTATCTACAACACCACCTACCTTAGTATCATCTGCATCCTTACTAATCCAGTTTACCACCCCATCATCCAGATCATTAATGTATATGACAAACAACATTGGAACCAGTACAAATCCTCAAGGCACACCACTAGTCACCAGTCTCCAACCTGACAAACAGTTATCCACCACTACTCTCTGGCATCTCCCATCCAGCCACTGTTGAATCCATTTTACTACTTCAATATTAATACCTAACGATTGAACCTTCCTAACTAACCTTCTGTGCGGAATCTTGTCAAAGGCTTTACTGAAGTCCATATAGACAACATCCACTGCTTTACCCTCGTCAACTTTCCTAGCAACCTCTTCAAAAAATTCAATAAGATTTGTCAAACATGACCTTCCACACACAAATCCATGTTGACTGCTCCTAATTAGACCATCTATCCAGATAATTATATATACCATCTCTAAGAATACTTTACATTAATTTACCCACCACTGACGTCAAACTTACGGGCCGATAATTACTAGGTTTACTCTTGGAACCCTTTTTAAACAATGGAACCACATGAGCAATATGCCAATCCTCTGGCACCATCCCAGTTTCTAATGACATTTGAAATATTTCTGTCAGAGCCCCTGCTATTTCTATACTAACTTCCCTCAAGGTCCTAGGGAATATCCTGTCAGGACACAGAGATTTATCCACTTTTATATTCTTTAAAAGCTCTAGTACTTCCTCTTCTTTAATCATCATAGTTTCCATAACTACCCTACTTGTTTCCCTTACCTTACACAATTCAATATCCTTCTCCTTAGTGAATACCGATGAAAAGGAATTGTTCAAAATCTCCCCCATCTCTTTTGGCTCCTCACATAGCTGTCCACTTTGATTCTCTAAGGGCCTAATTTTATCCCTCACTATCCTTTTGCTATTATTAACTGTAGAATTTATTTTCACCTTACTTGCCAAAGCAACCTCATCTTTTTAGCTTTTCTAATTTCTTTCCCAAGACTCTTTTTACATTCTTTATATTCCTTGAGCACCTCATTTACTCCATGCTGCCTATATTTGTTGTAGATTTCTCTCTTTTTCCGAACCAAGTTTCCAATATCCCTTGAAAACCATGGCTCTCTCAAACTTTTAACCTTTCCTTTCAACCTAACAGGAACATAAGAATTCTGTACTCTTAAAATTTCACCTTTAAATGACCTCCATTTCTCTATTACATCCTTTCCATCAAACAAATTGTCCCAATCCATTCCTTCTAAATCCTTTCACATCTCCTCAAAGTTAGCCTTTCTTCAATCAAAAATCTCAACCCTGGGTCCAGTCCTATCCTCCATAATTATATTGAAACTAATGGTATTGTGATCACTGGACCCGAAGTGCTCCCCAACACATACCTCCGTCACCTGACCTATCTCATTCCCTAACAGCAGATCCAACACTGCCCCTTTTCTAGTCGGTACCTCTATGTATTGCTGCAAAAAAACCATCCTGCACACATTTTACAAACTCCAAACCATCCAGCCCTTTTACAGAATGGGCTTCCCAGTCTATGTGTGGAAAATTAAAATCTCCCACAATCACAAACTTGTGCTTACTACAATTGAAGCGAGTAACACATTTTTTTCTTAAAATGCATCTATTTTGGACAATTTGCTTGTAACTGTTAGCAATCCTGGAGTAGATCAGTTAGAGTTCTCTTAGAACATTCAGTATTTTATTTAGCAACTGTGCTTTAAGAATATTATTAGGCAATGTGTTTTTGAGTGTGATAGTAGGTGCTGAACACACACACAAAATGCTGGAGGGACCCAGCAGGTCAGGCAGCATCTAGGGAAACAGTTGACGTTTTAGGCTGAGAACCTTCATTGGGATTGTCCAAGATTTCCTGCACCTGTAAAAATGTCTTGTGTGCTGCTGATGGCACATCCGAGGATGTGCTGGGACGCAGCATCAGTGATGTTACCTGGGGCCATCGGGTGTTTCGGGTCTTTCAACATCAGACACTCTCGCCCAGGCGGCTCAGCCAGGGTAGATCCATCTTGGTCCCAGCAGCAGGAGTCCATGGGTCACGTCTCTTGATCCGTAGCCACCTTGAGGCTCATTCAGCAGTCTCTATGACAGTCCTGATGCAGCCCCCTAATGCCAAGGAGAGAGTAGGTTCTACAGAGTGAGCAGCCAGTTAAACCTCTCCCATTGTTCCCTCCACCCGTCTCTGGCATTGCTCTACTAGCTCCTGGTATTTGGCTTTCTTATGCTCAAGTGCCTCCTCAGTCCGTCTTTTAAAGGAACTGTCAGTTCTACCATGACCACCTGCTTCGAGGTTTCTAACAGAATGACCATGTTAGGCCTCAGGGATGATGCAATGAAGTCAGGGAACTTTAATTAGAATACTGCCTGCTATCCTGACTCTAAATGTTTATAGTGCCTTCCTTGACTGCAGGACAACACAAATCCTTTTATCATGACGATGGGTACCTCTCACTCTTGTACTACTGGAATCAATTCATGCACAGTAAGTGCCCACAAGTCATTTTTTATAATGACCAAAGGATGCATTTTTGGTGATCTCTTTTTTTGTGGGCATATGCCTTGATCCGGATTTCTGCCAAAAGCAGAACTTCCCTGTGGTTAAAACATTTAAATTCTAGTTCCCATTCCTGTTCTGACATGTTGGCCCATGGCCTGCTGTTGTGCCAGGATCAGGCCACACTCAGGGCGAAGGAGCCACTCCATAGATTCTATCTGGGTAGCCTCCAACCTGATGGCATCAATGTTAATTTCTCAAACTTCCAGTAAAATAATATTCCCTCCCCCTCCCCTCTTTCTGTTCTCCACTCTGACCTCTTGTCTCTTCTCACCTCCCTAGCGTCTCCACCTAGGTGGTCTCCTTCTTCCCTTTCTTCCATGGTCCTCTCTCCTCTCATATCAGATTCCCTCTTCTGCAACCCTTTACCTTTCCCACCCAGCTGACTTCACCTATCATCTTCTAGCTTGCTTCCTACCCCTTCCCCCACCTTTTTTAACTCTGGCATCTTCCTCCTTCCTTTTCAGTCCTGAAGAAGGGTCTCAGCCTGAAATGTTAACTGTTTATTCCTTTCCATAGATGCTACCTGACCTGCAGCGTTCCTCCAGCAATTTCAGTGTGTTGTTATTGAGGATAACTCCTGTTTTCATCTTTAGCATAAGCTCGTTTACATCTGTGTGTGAATAATCATGGTGTCTGTGTCAAGCAAAGCATTGCCAGTTCGATTGCCACTTAGTGTAGTTTTAACCTGATCCCAGAAAGATGTGTTCAGACTTCTGAAGTGGGAATTGCCACCAAGGCTCAGAGATGTAAATTACTGCATAGAGCTCAAACAAAGCAAAATTTAACTTTTATTTGTTAAAAGATGCAACTACTCATTTCCAAAGTCTCATTTGATTTGAGCTTTAGCAGATTTTGTTTGTATGGTTATATTATATGGTTTGTCAAACAGGCTTGGCTGTTTTTAAACTTTTTTTTGGAGTTTGGATGAATGAAGTGAGCAAAGATAAAACACACCAAATTCTGCAGATGCTGGAAATCCAAAGCAACACAAACAAAATGCTAGAGGAACTCAGGCAACATCTATGCAAAGAAATGAAGATTGGATGTCTCGTGCCAAGACCCTTCATCAAGACTCAGCTAGACCTGATGAAAGGTCTCGGTCTGAAATGCCAATTGTTGATTCATTTCCATGGACACTGACTGACCTGCTGAGTTCCTCCAGCTTTTTGTGCATGTTAGAAATAAGCAATGGAACAGCTTATAATCAATTCCTTGTAACTATGGGCACCAGATCATCAAGAAATACAAGGAGGATAAAACATTAGTATAATAATAACAACCAATATGATGAATCAGAAGTTCACATATACTAAAGACAGAGAATAGTAGGCAAGAAAGAACAGAATTAGGGGGGAGTATGTAGTGAAACAGAGGACCGATTTGCAATGGCTTATTTTGAACTAACACTCAAGATGAAACTATAGTAGAATTGTGGAATTTCACAGAACAGAAAGTGGCTTCGCTGAATGAGTTGTATGTTCTTTTGACCTTTACCCTTTTGACTCACTACTGCTGCTCCGTGACACTTCTGCACTTACGGCCATTCCTTTGGCCTTTTCCCACACCTTATCAAATTTTTCTCTCAAATATCACTTCTCTTTTAAAACTTCCATGAATTTTGCTCCCATAGTTATTTCTGGTACGGCTTCCCACACATCAGAAGCCTCCTCCTGTGTTTAACAAAAAAAACTCCCCAAACTCTTCCTTTTTTTTTTAAGATGAAGTGCAGTTATTGAATC
The DNA here is from genome assembly GCF_030144855.1 of Hypanus sabinus. Classification (NCBI taxonomy): domain Eukaryota; kingdom Metazoa; phylum Chordata; class Chondrichthyes; order Myliobatiformes; family Dasyatidae; genus Hypanus; species Hypanus sabinus. Next base: position 35,944,867 of record NC_082735.1, read on the forward strand.
ATCAACAAGTTTCTCTTGCTTCCTGTCTCAAATCCTCTATCTCTTTTTGCTTACTTGTGATAATCTTAAATGCAACTGTGGGTATCGGCAGCCTATGATGACCAGAATGAGAAAACTAATAGATCAAATGGCAAAACTGGCAGCTAATTCATCTATTTCTAATATACCCTTGCACTCTCACTTCTCCTCATGACCGAAGTCTTGAGTTTCTAATATTCTTCTTAATGTCCTGAAGAAAGATCTTGGCCCGAAACGTCAACCATCTATTCATTTCCATACTTGCAGCCCGACCTGCTGAGTTCCTCCAGCATTGTGTGAGTGAAGCATTGGATCTCCAGCATTTGCAGGCCTTTTCATGTTTATTCTTGCGAATCCCTTTTGCATCTTTGTGGCCTTTGCAGACAATCCAAACACAGGATGTAGAGCAACACGGGACAGGAGTGGGCCTTTTGGCTCCCAAAGTCACTGAGTCATTGACTGCTACAGCCCAGTAACAGTCCCTCCAACCCAACCATATCAATTGACATGCCCATTTAAGCAAATCCCATTTACTCACATTCTGACCTTTTCTCTATAAACCTTTCCTATCCATTTTACCTGTCCAAGTGACTTTTAAATGTTATTATTGTACCTGTTTCAACTACTTCTGACAGCTTGTTCCATATACACCCCACCCTCTGTGTGAAGAAGTTCCCCTTTTAAAGTTTTCCCCTTTCATTTCAAACTATGCCCTTTAGATTTTGATTCCTTTTCTCTGGGTAAAAGACTACACTGCTAATGATTTAATGTACTTTCATCCTTCAGTTTCCTATACTCCAGGAAATAAAGCCCTGGCCTCCCCAACCTTACCCTATAATTTGGGCTGACAAGTCCAGGCAAGAGTATCCTAAATATTCTTCGCACTCTTTCCAGCTTAATGACATCTTTTCTAAAATTAGGTAACCAAAACTGTAACAGGCTCTGTTCTGAAGCAACAAAGTGGGACTGCCTTGTTGATCACCTCTGTACCATCTGCCACTAGCCAGACTTCCCGATGGCCAAACGTTTTAATTCCAAATTCCTACTCCAACATGTTGGTCCATCTCCTCCTTTTGTGCCAAGATGAGGCCACCCACAGGTTGGAGGAGCAACACCTTATGGTCCATTTGGGTAGCCTCTAACTTGATGGCATGAATATCGAGTTCTTCCTCCAGTAAACAAGTTCCACACCCCATTCCCCACCTTTTACCTCTTCTTACCTGTCTATCACCTCCGAGTCCCCTCCTCTTTCCCTTTCTCTTATGGCCCACTCTCCTCTCCTATCAGATTCCTTCCCCTCCAGCCCCTTACCTTTCCCATTCACCTGGCTTCACCCATCACCTTCCAGCTAGTCCCCTTCATCAGCCCCACCTTTTTATTCTGGCATCTTCCCCTTTCCTTTTCAGTCTTAAAGACGTTCTCAGCCTGAAACATCGGTTTATTCATTTCCGTAGATGCTGTCTAACCTGCTGAGTTCCTCTAGCATTTTGTTTATGTTGTACACAGAACTCCTGGTCTGGCTTCACTAACTTCTTGTCCAACAAAATAAATTTTCAAGGATGTTGACAGGACTAAAGGACCTGAGTTATAAGGAAAGACTGAGTAGTTTAGGATTTCATTCCCTTGAATGTAGAAGCTTGAGGGAGATTGGACAGAGGTATACAAAATTATGAGTGGTTTAGATAGGGTAAATGCAAACAGACTTTTTGCAGTGAGGGTGGGGGAGACTCTAACCGGAGGTCATGGGTTAAGAGTGAAAGGTGAACTGTTTCAGGGAAACACGAGGGGAGCTTTTTCACTCGGAGGGTGGTGAGTGTGTGGAATGAGCTGCCAGTGCCTGTGGTGGATAAAGGTTTGAGTTCAACATTTAAGAGAAATTTGGATAGATACGTGGATGGGACGGTCATACGGAGGTCTAATTATCCGGGTTCATCCAGCTTGATGGGATGAGGCAGATTGATAATTTGGCACGGGTTAGATGGGCTGATGGGCCTGTTTTAGTGCTGAAGTGTTCTATGACTCCCCATTGTATGACTTGTGCCGTTGAACAAGTCCCGACAACAGTGTTTCGAATTAATATCCAAGACAGTCACCATTTGGTAAAACAAAACCACAGGATGGAGCCCCCACCACCTGCAGGTCCCCTTCAAGTCCTTCACCAGCCTAGAAATACGTCGTCATTCCATCGTTGCTGCCGAGTTCGGATTCTGGAACTTCCTCCAGAAACACTACTGTGATTCAAGATGCCCACTTTCCACACCTTAAAGATGGGCAATTAATCCCTGCCCCGCTGGTATCTTGAAAATAATAATAATTTTTTTTTTTAAAAACTACACCCGAATCAAAAGGGTTTTTAGAAAGATCAAGGACAGAATCACTTGTGAAAGTGAAAAATATTACACACTAGGGAGAGAAGCAGAAGAGGCAGTAAATTACGAGCACGAGAGGTTCTGCAGATACTGGAAACCTTTAGCAACACACACAAAATGCTGGGGGATCTTGGCAAGTCAGGCAACCTCGATAGAGGGGAATAAGTAGTTGATATTTCAGGCTGAGACCCTTCATTAGGTAGTAATGACTGGTCTCGACCTGAAATAACGATTGATGCTGCCTGAGCTGCTGAGTTCCTCCAGCATTTTGTGAGAGTCAATAAATTACTTGTTAAATTTATCAGAGAAGTTTGATGAACAAATCTGCAGTTTTATTATTCCAGCCTTAGTTTTATTTTTAAAGTGCAGCATTCTTAAAAACTTAGTGATGGGATTCATATTATGTTAGTGGAACGATGATGTATTATCAGGTCATTCGAATGAACCCAGTGCATCTGCATCCATATCGTGTGAAGCCATTTCTGGGCTAGAATTAGCAATATGAACTCTAACGAGCATGGATTTGCCCAAAAGAAAAGTTGCCCAAAACAGGTCTAAGGCTCATCTAGGATTTTGAGAGGCACAAACATTGTCTATAAAAAGTATTCGCCCTCCTTGAGGTTTTCACACTTAAATGTTTTCAAACATTGAATCACCATGGATTTAACTTGTTTTTTTGACACTGATTAATAGAAAAAGACTTGTCAAAGTGAAAACAAATGTCTACAAATTTATTACAATTATTAAACACAAAATAATTGCATAATTACTCACCACTTTCAAGTCTGTATTTAGTGGATGCACCTTTGCCAGCAAATTCAGCCTTGAGTGTGTGTAGATAGGTCTCTATCAGCTTTGTACATCTGGATACTACGATTTTTCTCATTCTTCTTCACAGAACTTCTCAAGCTCTATCAGGTTGCATGGGGTTCATGAGTGAACAGCCCTTTCCAGGACCTGCTGCAGTGAAGCATCCCCACAGCATGATGCAGCCATCACCATGCTTCATGGTATGGGTGGTGTGTTTTTGATGATGTGTGGTGTTTGGCTTATTGCCAAGCATAGCATTCAGTCTGAATGCCAAAAAGTTCAATTTTGGTTTCATCAGACCTTCTTCCAGCTGACTTCAGAGTCCTCCGCATGCCTTCTGGCAAACTCCAGTTGAAATTTCATGTGAGTTTTTTCCAACAGTGGCTTTCTCTTTGCCACTCTCCCATAAAGCTATGATTGATGAAGCTCCTGGGCAACAGTTGTATGTGCAGTCTCTCCCATCTCAGCTACTGAAGCTTGTAACTCCTCCAGAGTTGTCATAGGTCTCTTGTTGGCCTCCCTCACTAGTCCTCTTCTTGCATGGTCACTCAGTTTTTGAGGAAGGCCTGCTCAAAGCAGATCTACAGCTGCACCATATTCTTTCCATTTCTTGATGACTGACTTAACTGTACTCCAAGGGATATTGGAAATTTTCTTGTATCCATCTCCTGACTTGTGCTTTTCAATAACCTTTTCACAGTGTTGCTTGGGGTGTTCTTTTGTCTTCATGGTGTTGTTTTTGCCAGGATACGGACTCACCAGCAGTTGAACCTTCCAGATGCAGGTGTGTTTTTGCCACAATCAATTGAAACAGATTGACTGCACACAGGTGATCTCAATTTAACTAATTATGTGACCTTTAAAACCAAATGGTTGCATTAGTGATGATTTGTTGTGTCATGTTAAAGGGGGTGAATACTTATGCAATCAATTATTTTTTAGTTTATATTTGTAATTAATTTATATCACTTTGTAGAGATCTGTTTTCACTTTGACATGAAAGAGACTTTTTTTATGTTGATCAGTTTTAAAAAAGGCCAAATTAAATCCACTGTGATTCAACATTGTAAAACAGTAAAACCTGAAAACTTCTGGGGGGTGGGGGTGGAGGTGGAAAATTTTTATAGGCGTTGTACTATAACTTGGGGGAGGTTTTATTTTTCTCAATGCTGTGGGAGTCGAATGTATCCTACCATCAGTTTCAATTTACCATTGACCATTCCCAGGGAAAACACAAGGTGGGTTAGGATTGATATTATCTCCATACTATCTCAAAGGGCAAGTATTATGAGGTACAGGTCTGAAAATTTTGCACAGGTGACCCTGGAGATGGAGCAAGTGGGGTCCGTTGGCTCGCTAGAGACCTTTTGTTGGTGCTGAGACCACAGATGTTGGAGGGCATTCTGGGGGGAGGAGGTGTTGTTTGTCATGTCTAATAATGACAAGAAACTTGTGCAATGGAGCTATGGAAGTGGAAAAGATGTTGCACTGGAGCAGTTCCACTCTCCCTCGGCCTCAGGAGTCCAGGTGGAGTGGTATGAAGAAGCATCACAAACTGGGGTCTTCCTTGTTTGCAGTGGATAACCTTGACTTTGTCTGTGCCTTGCATTGCCCTTCGCTCTCCACGGAGTGTGGCAGACCCTCCTCCCTGGCCATTGGATCTCACTGTACACCTCATACACTTGGTCCACCAAAGATGACCTTGCCTGCTAGGACAGTCATGCACCCTCACCTGGCTTAGCCCGCCCGTCGAACTGGCGTGCCATGGTGTGGCCACTGTCACATGCCGACAGATGCTTGGAGCCAGGGGTGAAAGCTGAGGGTCTGGTGGGGACCAAAGGTGAGTGAGCTGCCCCAGAATGGACACAATAAGTCCCTCCACCAAAGCTGCTAACCCTCCCTGGACATCCTACACAAGAGGAAAATATACAGGATCATAGGGTCACGGTGTTATACAATTTGGAAGCAGGCCCTTTGGCCCAACTCATCAATACCAAATAAGTGTCTTCCCGAGCTGGTCCCATTTGCCTGTAATTAGCCCATATCCATCTGAACCTTTCCTGTCCATGTGTATCATAAGCATTCATTCATCTATTTATTTACTTAATTACAGATACAGTGTGGAATAGACTCTTCGAGCTTTGTTGCTCAGCAACCCCTGATCTAATTGTAGCCTAATCACAGAAAAATTTACAATGACCAATTAACCTATTGACCGGTACGTCTTCGGACTGTGGGAGGAAACCCGCGCATACCAGCTCCTTACAGATGATGCTGGGACTAAACTGTGAACTCTGACACCCCAAGCTGTAAGAGCGTTGTGCTATCATGGTGCCCCCACCACCATTGTAGAGGGAGATCTAATTGTATCTCCCTCCACTATTTCCTCTAGCAGCTCATTCCATACGCTCACCTTAAATCGTCCCCTTCACCTTAAATCTATGCCCTGTAGTTTTATACTCCCCTAGCCTGGGGGAGGCATGTGGGGAATGATGACTGTAATAGTCCATATTATCTATGGCCTGAATCCCACATGATTTCACCTTCAGAATTAGCATACCTTTTGTGTTAGTATACTGCATAGTTATGTTAAAGCATAGGTAAAAAAAAAGAAACAAAAGTACAAAAAAATGGGGCTTTGGGTATAAAGGCTATGAAGAAATCCTTGGATGAAATGGAACTGTGAGGATATGGATTTGCTAAATAAGCAAAAAGAAAGCAAAGGTAAAGAGGAGGAATAGTGAGATATTGATTTCCCAGATCGGAGAGACACAGATTGCTTTGTACCACTTCTAAGTTCAAGTTTATTAACGAAGTATGTAGACCATTTACAACCTTGAGATTCATTTTCTTGCAGGCAGTCACAAAACAAAGAAACACAATAGAACCCATGAAAAACAATGAAGACCGACAAACATCCAATGTGCAAAAGGGGACAAATCTGGCAAATAATAAAAAATAAGTAAACAAGTAATACCTAAAACATGAGCTGCAGGATCCCTGAAAGTGAGATCACTGCTGTGGAGTAGCACCTTGAACACTCTATTATCATCTATTTTTCTATATCTAATATGATTTAGATAAATATACAAGAGAATTGTGATAGAAACTTATTCATCTGTAATATGGGGACACTTGATCAAAGATTACAAATTGAAAATAAGTTGTTTAGCCACACCGCCCTGCTTCTTCACATAAGCCTTGCCTTCAGCACAGATGACTTTATTTCCTCTTCTATATGTCAGCTAATATTCATTTTCCTAAATGTAGACAAGACCTATGATGGATTTTCACAATTGTGTCACATATCCTGGATGTGTGACAAATTTTTTTGCATATTTTCTTGCACAGACCTTGAAAGGTCCATGGTCCCGTTGGTGAACTCAGATGGAACAGGTATGCCTACAGGGGTGAGGATGAAGATCTAGCATGCAGGAATGCCACATCTAGTAGAACTGCTGTCTCATTGCTCCAGTGACCTGGGTTCTGCCCTGATATCTGCTACTCTAAGAGTGGTGTTAACAATTTCACCCAGGAGTTTTCCCGTGTGCACTGGCTTCCTCCCATGAGTGGGCTGATAGGTGAATTGGCCATTGTATATGTTCTCACACTAATATAGTAATAGATGAATATTATAATTTCTACAGAGATACAGGAATAATATATATTTCAGGGATTCTGTAGATGTTGGAAATCTAGAACAACACACACAAAATGCTGGAGGAACTCAGCAGAACAGACAGCAGCAATGAAAATGAATGAAGAGTCAACAAACACTTCGGGCCAAGACCATTCTTCAGGGCTTGAAAGAAAGGGGGAAGACACCAGAATAAAGAAGTACAGGAGAGGGGAAGAAGGATAGATGAAGCCAGGTGGGTGGGAAAGCTAAAGGGCTGGAGAAGAAGGGATCTGATAGGAGAAGAGGGTGGACCACAGGAGAAAGGGAGAGAAAAAATATGCTTCCTTGTCAGTTTAAGGATTCAGTAGAATAAGAACCTCTTTTCATGCTGTATGATTCTATGGCACTCTCTCTCTCTCTCTCTCTCTCTCTCTCTCTCTCTCTCTCTCTCTCTCTCCCTCTCTCTCTCTCAGCTGAATTTCAGGGTTGTATATGATGCACCATCAATAACTCACTCTGAGATGTAAAGGTGAGATATCGGCTTTTATTGACTGGAAGAAGGAACAAGCAGTGGTTGACCACTATACTACATCCTGGAGACTGAGAGGCCGGGCTCAGGCCTCGATCGCCTTTATACAGGGGTGTGTGGGAGGAGCCACAGGAGCAGTCAGCAGGGGGTGTGTCCAGACAGGTATATGTAGTTCACCACAGTATACTGCATGCATACTTTGATAATAATGCATTTGAATCTCTCTTTTTAGTTCTCTTTCTTTCTTCCTTTCTCTCTCCCTTGCTCTCTCTTGTTCTTGTTCTCACTGCCATCATGGTAGTGTCAGAACCGTGTATTTGGAAAACAGTTGAACAACTCAAAGGAGTAAATATAGAAACTGAAGACAGAACAAGATAAACGTTTTTGCTTAAGCCCCATTACTCCTACTGGGGCATAAGCCGCAGACAGTAGTTCAACAGAGTCCTCTGCCCTAGGCCAGTCTTTCACATTGTCTCCAGCTGTAGCCCATCTTTTTGGTGTATCCTTTCTCTCCCAGAAATAAAGTCTTGGAGCTTCATGAGGAAATCTGCAGATGCTGGAAATTCAAGCAACACACACAAGTTCAGTTGGAGTTTCTGTAGCTCAGGGATTTTATGGGATTGGTTTGCTAGCCGCATGGCCAACTCTCCTCCTTTCGGGCTTGGGACTGTCCGTGGCGAAGTTGAACAATATAAACACTAGGATAGATTTCCTTTGAATGTAGAAGATTAAGGCATTATCTGGCTGACAAGCTTGATTAGTTTAAATGTGTCCATAGGTCAACAGAGAGAAGCTATCCATAATGGTAAGAATGTCTACTCAGGAACAAAGAACATATCATTATTATTATTATTATTATTATACCCTGGCCACTTAACTGGGATATCAGTACACATTTATTGATTCAAAAAGTGCTAGAAATGCGGAACTCTTTCCTTCCAAAATTTATTGAGGATGGGCCAAGTGAAAATTTCACAACAGAGATGGATAGAGTTTCCTTAAGTAAAGGTTCTAAGGATCGCTGTGGGAGGTCATCGATGGCCTGTGTCCGCTGGGAACAAAAAGTCCAAGAAGAAGAAAGATTGCTGAACCAAGGGATTTGTTAAATTGGTTTACTGCTGTTACATTCACCAGAAAACAATGAAAAACATTGTTTTACAGACCAATTCAGTGCTACAGTGTATTGAGGTAGTGCAAGGGAAAACAATAACAGAATGCAGAAGAAAATGTTACAGTTGCAGAAAACGTGGTGTAGGCAGATTATAATGTGCAAGTCTACAATGAGGTAGAATGTGAGGCCCAAGACTCCAGACCTCAGAGGAGAGGTGGATGAGTTAGAAAGCGGATCAGCTTTGATCAAACGGAACACCAAACAGACAATGATGGACTGAGCTCTATTTCTGTTCCTAAGGACAGAACCATGTGTTCACCTCGTCTTGGTATAGGTGTGATGGAGTGGACAGCCTCAGTGGAAGTGCTGGAGTTCAGTGACAAATGGCAGCTTGTTGGTAGAAGTTCAAGTCAGGTCTGTTGTCATCGAACTGTGTACACGTGCATTGTAAAATGGACAGCGTTTCTCTGAACTAGAGTGTAAAGCACAGTAGTACACATAACACAGAATAACTTAGGAAAGTAAGAATAAAGTCTACAGAAGAACTACACATAAATAAACAAAATAAAATGCATAAATTAAATATTGTCAGGTACGGAACAGATTAACCAGTGACACTTTGAATGCTGTGCGGCAGGGAGTTCAGAAGCCTAATGGCCTGAGGGAAGAAGCTTTTTCTCATCCTGACCATTCTTGTTTTTATGCATTGGAGTCTCCTACCTGATGTAGAAGGTCAAACTGGATGCTGGGTGGATGGGTGGTATCCTTAATAATACTAGAGGACCTCCAAAGGCAGCGTTTCTGATAAATGTCCTCGATGGACGGTCAGGAGCCCCCTGTGATCCTCTCAGCCATTCTCACAGCTCTTTTTAGGGACTTCTGGTTGTTCCCATACCAGATGGAGAGGCAGCTTCTCAGGACCCTCTCAATGGTGCTCCTGTAAAATTCAGTTAAGATGGCGGGGAGCCTTGCTTGCCTCAATCTCCTTAGGAAGTGAAGATGCTGCTGTACTTCCTTGTTCAGGAGATGATGTTACGGGACCAGGAGAGGTAATCTGTGATGTGAACTCCCAGGAACTTAGTGCACTTAGCTTTCTTTACGAAGGGGCCATGTATTCACAGAGGGGAATGGTTCATCTGCACCTAGCTGAAGTCCATTAAGGAATCTATTCTTCCTCTCCATGCTATTCTACCTTCCAAAAAGCAATGTTAAACCATTTGTTAAAAGCAGTGTAATGATGTTCTTCTAGTTGCAGTTAGACCTCTCACAGGAGAATAAAAAGAAATATTGAAATTAAATTAGTGCTAGCTTAAGCAAGGTGAATTCCCCGGGGGAACTCTTCTTCATCTTTCGGCCCGATCACCAATTGCCTTGTGAAGAATCAAGTTGCAAACAAGTTGTGTCATGTTATGGACTCTGCTAGAGTTGAGTCATGGTTGGGGGAATTCATATATCTGTTGGCACAGATTCTATTTGCATTTGTTTGTCAACGTTGATAGAATGGGGCCGGGTTGACTTGATAACAGAGGCCTGTCTGTAGTGAAAATGATATGAATTGCAAACTGCGCACCGGTGATGACCTAGTGGCAGCTTAGCAGTCGGTGAGCTGAACTGACGTTCCTGCAATAAAAATTGCATTGGAACTTTAAGGGGACTTTTGCAATTTGTTTGTTTGGAAGAAGGGATTTGACAAGAATCCCCAGATTTATTTTGATCAAAGTATATCCTTGTTGATGGGACTTCTTGAGAAATAGCATATCAGGACCAAGGCGGGTTTCACTGAATGTGAACAGATTAGTGAAGAAAAGACACATTTCTGTAATACCTTATCACATCTTTCACACGTAGTAAAGTTACTTTTAGGGTAAATGAGGGATTTTGAATGAGATTGGAAATAATCCACCCGTAAATTTCATCAACTACAAAAATAGTTAAGTTCAAGTTTATTGTCATCTGACTGTATATATATATATATATATATATATATATATACAACCAAACAAAATAATGTTCCTCTGGATCATGGTGCTCCCAACACAACATATATCACACACAGCACATAAACCAAAATATTATACTATAAGTAAGCTAATAAAATATAATTCAAAATGCACTTAGTAAAGTGCAGCACTGTAAACAGTAACCAGATTGCTGACTTAGTGACAAGACAGGGTATTCACTAGTCTTACAATCTGGGGGAAGAAACTGTTACCCAGTCTGACAGTCCTCATCCTGATGTTCCTGTATCTCCTTCCTGATGGTAGTGGGTCAAAGAGATTGGAAGATAGGGGGTAGGAATCCTCAACAACACCTCAGGCCCTTCATCTGCAATACTCCCGGTAAATAGGGGAGAAGGAGACACCGATGATCCTCTCCGTATTTTTTACTGTCCTTTGTAGGCTCTTCCAGTCCGATGCCTTGCAGCTTCCATACCACAGAGTGATGCAGCCAGACAGGACAATCTCAATGGCGCTCCTGTAAAAATTGGTGAGAAATGGGGTGGGGAACCTCAGTGAATAGTTGAAAGTAACGGAGATCCTATTACCTCGGGTATGGCAGGTGGCATTTGATGCCTGAAGGACGAGTGAAGGAGACACTTCCTGATCCTGCAACTTCACGTTTTTAGAGAGTAGATGGGAGGTTCCCGATAAGGTGGATTTCATTGGAAAGGAGTGGCAGAACTGTTGTGTATTTAGTATTTCAGTATTACTTGAGTAATACTGTAAATAAATTATTGATTAAGCATTCTTGTTTATTTAAATAATATGTATATATATATATATAAATATGCAAATTACACACGTCACGATGCTATCATGTGATACATACACGCCTTGCTTAACGTAAAGAACAAACTAAGACTCACGTTTCTTGGACCGCTAGTTTCCTTTTGAATTAGTTTAATGTTTTGAAGTTATAGAATGTAACAAGAACTGGCTCCATTGTTTCTCGTTCCCTGTTTGATAGTCCTTTCTGGATGCTTTCTCAGGACTTCTCACGCACTGGCTGTTGACAAGAGACGTCCATTGAAAGTGTTAGCCTTGTTGTAATAATCACTGCTGGAAGTGTCATCTCTCTTGCTTCCAGACAGGAGGTTTGACAAGTGTTGACAAGGGGTGCAAACGGCACCATAAGGTCCATGTCAATATTGTGAAGGTGAGCAGGAGGGTTCTTCTTGATGCCTTTGACCGTGCATATCCACTGTTCCCTCTAAGCAGCGTGGGTGCGTGTCTGCGCGGTAACTGCAATGCTCTCGTGCTCGTAGCCTTTGTTGCCACGCAGCTGTAACCTCCTTTGATATAATGTTAAAATAATTTTGAAGTCTATGTTAATATAATTGTGAATTATCTTGTAATTAATCACGTGTTAATGAATATAATCCATAAATTTTCTGGATAATAAGCATACCACAACCTTTACTTTGAAACATTGTAGAGCTTTAACGCATTTACGTTGTCAGTGTTTCAAGTTACAATACTGTTACAGGTTGTAACAACGAACAAAGGCAGGATGAAAGTTGGTAACTTGTTGCTGATGAACCACCGGCCTGCTGACACCGACGCCATCGAAGTTTAAAAGTTTATGAAATGTGAAAGTTTTCTTGTACTGTATTTCATTATACCCTTCCACTAATAAATAAAATCAACAGTATGTGATTTTCTGTTTTAGTTATAAATATTCATAGTGTGCATATTACAAGAAAACATTTAAAGTGCCGCGCAGTTTTCAGGCCTTGTAAAAATTTCCTGCTCAGAGCAATGGTTGGTCCGCACAGCTGTAAAAAACAAATTCGAGTGATCGTTGCCCATGTCACTAAACTTAGGCTTCATCCAGTTACTCTAAAATATGTGGACTGTGGTTAGGAAAAAATTGAAAGTCAAGCATAGTTTAATTTGTAGTGAAGTGGTTAGAGAGGGGTTGATGGTGCAGACAAAGGGAATGGAGACAACAAAGAGAATCACCTCGAGTCTCTGAGGGACTGATGGTGGCCGAGTAATGAAAGCTTGTCGGTGGCTGACCTGTCCGCAGCAACTTAGACAGAAGGAGGTGAATGAGAATAGAGGAGAGAGGGAATGAACTGTCTGGTCCAAAATACAATATTGTTACTGAAAATCTGAAATAGAAAAGAATGTTCAAAATACTTAGCAGGTCCAGTAGCATCTGGGGAGATAGGAAAACAAAGTTACTATTGGCCAATTCTGATATCAACCAGTTATCTAAAATTGTTAGGTTCTGTTTAAGTCCCAAGACTGCAACATGCCTTTTCATGAGGCAGGAGGCTGGTCCTGAAGCTCACATAAGATAAGATCGTAAGATATTGGAGTAAAATTAGGCCATTTGGCCCATCGAGTTTGCTCCGCCATTTCATCATGGCTGATCTATTTCCCTCTTAGCTCAATCTCCTACCTTCTCCCCGTATCCCTTCATGCCCTGACTAATCAAATACTTTTCAACCTCTGCCTTAAGTATACCCAGTGACTTGGTCTCCACAGCCGCCTGTGGCAACAGATTTGACAGATTTACCACCCGCTAGCTAAAGAAATTCCTCCTCATCTCTGTTCAGGGCATGAAGGGATATGGGGAGAAGGCAGGAGACTGGGGCTGAGAGGGAAAATGGATCAGCCATGATGAAATGGTGGAGCAGACGATGGGCCAAAAGGCCTAATTCTGCTCCTATATCTTATGGCGTTATGGACTTCTTCATCACCCTATCCACCTGTTTTGCCACTTTTAGGAAGCCATAGATGTGCATCATGTTTCCTTTGAACATCAATGTTCCTAAATTCCCTGCCATTTATTCTATATGTCTTACAAGTATTTGACTTCCCATAGTAAGACACATCACAGTTGTCTGGATTAAGTTAAACTCCATCTGCTACCGCTCCACCTAACTTTCTAGCTGGAACCCAGAGAACATCTCTTCTATTTGACAAAAAGAAAAGTGATGAAGACAATGTGGTACATGGTCCCTTACTGGAATCCATTTACAGCACTGTCTTCATCACTTTTATTAGTTACCTCTTCAGAACACTCAAGCGGACTTGCGAGCCATGAAGCATGTTGACTCCTCCCAGTTAGAACCTGTCTTTTCTAGTGAACACAAGTCCTGTTTATCAGAATCTTTTCCAGCAACTTACCTACCACTGATCTATGGTTTCCCGTTGTACAGTTTCTGGATTTTCTCTTTTGCTCTAAGAATTTGTATTTTATTTAGCGATACAGTTTGGAGCAGGCTCTTCCCGCCCAACGAGCTGCACCTCCCAGAAACCCACCAACTTAACCCTAGCCTAATCACAGGACAATTTACAGTGGCTAATTAACCTACCTACCAGTATGGACTTGGACTATGGGAGGAAACCGGAGCACCTGGAGGAAACCCACTCATTCTCCAGGAAGGACGTACAAACGTGTTTACAGAGGATGCCAGAAATGAACTCTGAAGTCTGATGCCCCGCGTTGTAATAGTGTCACACTAACAGCCACGCCACTGTGGTACCCCAATTCTACATTAACTTATCTACACTAATGCGAGCCAATATTATGAGCACTTCCTCCTTCCTGATACAGAATATTAGAATATTCCTAGCTTAACTCTCCTTCCTTGATGTCTTCTCCTTGGTGAATTCTGATGAGAAATTTTCACTTAGGACCTTTCTGTATTTAGGATACTTCTGTCCTTGAGGGAACCTACTCTTTCAAAAGCTGCCTCTTGCTTCCAATATACTTGGAAAAGATTTTCTGATTCTCCCCAGTCCAAGATAAATCCATGTTTCATGTCACCTCTCCTAAAAGGCTGAAGATGTTTTCACTCTTGTCAGCCAGCCCCACCAGAGTTTGTGTTATTTACTTTCTCTTGGATTCTATCCCAGCATGGACTTTTTCTTTTCTCTCTATCCCACATCCTTCTCCACATCATATGTTCATTTTCTAGTACCACCTTTTTCTGCTGACAGATGCTGTAGCTGAAACATTAACGCTGTTGTGCTTTCTATGAATGCTGCCTGATTTGCTGACTACATCCCATATTTTCTGTTTTTACTGTAAACAAATGTCTTCTGTACACTTCTGGACACAGCAGTGCTGAAAGGACATACCGGAGAGGTTGCAATGAAGGTTCACTTGTGTGAAACCAGGGCCAAAGGACTGCATTGTTGAAATATTAAACACAAGGGAATCTGCAAGATGCTGGAAATCCAGAGTAACACATAAAATGCTGGAGGAACTCAACAGGTCAGGCAGCATCTATGGAGAGGAATAAAGAGTTGATGTTTTGGGCCGAGACCCTTCATCAGGACCAGGATTGTTGCAATCCCTCATTTTACTTTCTGTGCTTCAGCACATGTAAAACTGGACCCCTTCACCATACATATGCAACCTTGGCACCAAACATCCTTTCAGGCAATTGTTCCGAATACAACCAAGAAACATAGAAATAGTCCATAAAACCACTTACTTTCAGATCGTTTCTAGTCTGATTATTTCTGTGGTTAACAGTATGTGGTGCAGAAAAAAGAACCTCAAATCCCCCTAGAAAACAGGGAGGGGAACCTCTGCCACCTTGTTTCAAAGGAACATGGGAACAGCAACAGAGCTATCCACCCTCAAGGCTGTCACAACATTCACTCAGGTTATAAGAACTGCCAGAAATATTTTGTTTTCCCACAGTATCCGAAGTTACAGATGTCTTTCATGCTTGATGAAGGGTCTTGGCATGAAAAAGGGACTTGGCCTGAAATGTCGACCATTTATTCATTTCCTGACCTGTTGAGTTCCGCCAGTATTTTCTGTGCGTGGCTCTGGATTTCCAGCACCTGCAGGATCCCTTGAGTTTATGATTTTCATGCTTATCTGCTTTTAGGCTTTCCCCTGTTTCCACTTTCCCATCAGGATTTACAGGTGTTAGTTATAATGGACACTAAATCTATATTCTAGAAGCGATAGAGTTCTGTGGTGGAGGAATTCATGTGGAAATATTTAGAAAATATTATAAATCTATTAAAAAGATATTTAAAAACCAAATAAGTCGGTAGTCAGTTTCCCTACAAGAGCAACACACATAAAATGCTGGAGGAACTCAGCAGGTGAGGCAGCACCTATGAAAAAGAGTAAACAGTCAACGTTTTGGGCCAAGACCCCTCTTCGGGACTGAGCAAAGACCCTACAAGAGCTGTGTTATTGAGTGTCATAGCTATCAATTTTACTTGTTGCATGTAAATATGGGAATTTTTAAAAAGTTAAGCATGCATTGTAAATAACAGTTTTGCACAGACTGGAGTAGCACCACAATCTCATTGCCTTGAACAATGACAGTGAAGTCTATTCTGGTGATGGAATTAGTGAGTCAAATCTGTTTTACAATGTACACAATCTATGTGATATTCTGATATTACCAGCACATTCATGTTTAGGTGACTTATATTGTACCTTAAAACTCTTGCCACAGTATTAGAAGCACAATTTACAATATAAATGTACAATCCTTCCTGCAGTCAATTACACCCCATCACTACAAGTAATGTAACCCATTACACGAAACAGTACATACACTTTACACCACTGTTCCCTCTGTCGATGGACAGCCACACAGTAGCTGAAATGCTCCTGCGCGCATAGCCATCGTAGCTGCGCAGCTGAAATTTTCTTTTATAAAATGTTAACATAATTTAGAAATTACTTACTTACTTAATGCTCATTACGCCGCTGGTGTTTAGGACAGCAATGAAGGTCCCCCATCTCTGGCAGTGTTCAGGGCTTCCTTCATTGTGTCAGTGGCTTCCTTTCGGTTTTTACCACTGTCAGTCACATGTCCGGGGTGAAGACTCAGGAATACCATCATACTCAGATGTAGAAGGATTCTCTGTTGCTGTTTCTGTAACTATTTTGTTTTACCAGTCAGGGTTGTTAGCCTTGAGCTGAACCCCTGAAGTTAGAGGGCCGGTCTGGCCTCTACTCTTAGACCTGTTTGGCATGGGTGACCCAATAGAGAAATTATGTTAATATAATTTTGAAGTTATGCTAAGATAATTTTGAGCAAGACTCTAAAGAATAATATAATTTCTATGGGTTTGAAACTCAGGGTGTTGCATATGAAGCAAATGTTGGGCAATACCAAAGCAAAATGAAGCTGCAGAGATGTGGTTTTCGAAAAAGAATGATGAAAATATTGTGTGGAAAGGAAGAGTAACAAATGTTGCGAAAAGTTGGAATAAGAAGAGAGCTGATATCATCAATCTGGAAATGGCAGCTGGAATTTCTGGGACACGTACTGAAGAAAGAGAAGCTTGAACATCTCACAGTTAACAGCACATGACGTACATGAGTTACGTCAAAGGAAAAGTTTTGAAGAGCTTATTAGAACTTATCAGATTAAAGACAGATGGAAGACCATGATTGTCCACTTTAAGCAACATGACACATAATGAATAAATTATGAAATCTGATTTAATATAATTGTGAAATATTCTGTAATTAATTATGTTAATAATGCAATCCATAAATTTTCTAAGCAATAAATGTATCACAACCTTTACTTTAAAACACTTTAGAGCTTCAATGTGTTTCAAGTTACAACACTGTTACAAATTGTAACAATAAACACAGAATGGAAGTCAGGAGCTCATTGTCAATAAACTGCTGGGTCACAATTAATTGTTTATAAAATGCTGCATAGTTTTCAGTGTGTGTAAGAATTTCCTGCTCATAGCAATGGTTGGTCTGCACAGCTGTAAAAAAAATTAGAGGGAACAATGTACATAATCTGTGTGATAGTCTGTTATTGCCAACACATTTGTCTAGGTGACTAATGTGCTTGTAAATTCTTTCCATGGTTTTAGAAGCATATTTTACAATGTAACTGAAATCCTTCCAGCTGTTAATTATGCACCATCACTACTGACAATGTAACCTACTATATGAGACAGTGTTAGACAACAAAGGATCTTGTATTTTATGAGCAAACTGTTGAATATATTCAATCCACTCCTCTTCTGGAATTGTATCAAATGAATTTGAGTCATTCTTTCTGGAAGTCAATAACTTGCCAGCAAGCATTAACCATTGACAGTTTGGGATGTATGCAGATATGTTACTGGCCAAAGTTCAATGGAACAATACTCTAGCAGGGAAGACAGTGGAACAACAATGGCAGGTATTTCTGGAAATAATGCAGAAGGTGCAGGATCGGTTCATTCCAAAGAGGAAGAAAGATCCTAAGGGGAATAAGGGACAGCTGTGGCTGATGAGGGAAGTAAAGGGCAGTATAAAAATAAAAGAGAAGAAGTATAATATAGCAAAGATGAGTGGGAAACCGGAGGACTGGGAAGCTTTTAAAGAGCAACAGAAGATAACAAAAAAAGGCAATACGCCAAGAAAAAATGAGGTACAAAGGTAAACTAGCCAAGAACATAAAGGAGGATAGTAAAAGCTTCTTTAGGTATGTGAATAGCAAAAAAATAGTTAAGACCAAAATTGGGCCATTGAAGACAGAAACGGGTGAATTTATTATGTGGAACAAGGAAATGGCAGACGAGTTGAACAAGTACTTTGGATCTGCCTTCACTAGGGAAGACACAAACAATCTCCCAGATGTAATAGTGGCCAAAGGAACTAGGGTAAAGGATGAACTGAAGGAAATTTATATTAGGCAAGAAATGGTGTTGGATAGACTGTTGAGTCTGAAGGCTGATAAGTCCCTGGGACCTGATGGTCTGCATCCCAGGGTACTTAAAGAGGAGGCTCTAGAAATCGTGGACTCATTGGTAATCATTTTCCAATGTTCTATAGATTCAGGAACAGTTCCTGCTGATTGGAGGGTGGCTGATGTTGTCCCACTTTTCAAGAAAGGAGGGAGAGAGAAAACATGGAATTATAAACCGGTTAGCCTGACGTCAGTGGTGGGAAAGAAGCTGGAGTCAATTATAAAAGAGGAAATTACGACATTTGGATAGCAGTAGAAGGATCAGTCCAAGTCAGCAAGGATTTATGAAGGGAAAATCATACTTGACTAATCTTCTGGAGTTTTTTGAGGATGTAACTATGAAAATGGACAAGGGAGAGCCAGTGGATGTAGTGTACCTGGACTTCCAGAAAGCTTTTGATAAAATCCCACATAGGAGATTAGTGGGCAAAATTATGGCACATGGTGTTGGGGGCAGAGTACTGACATGGATTGAAAATTGGCTGGCTGACAGGAAACAAAGAGTAGCGATTAACGGTTCCCTTTCAGAATGACAGGCTGTGACCAGTGGGGTACCGCAAGGCTCGGTGCTGGGACCGCAGCTGTTTACAATATACATTAATGATTTTGATGAAGGGATTAAAAGTAACATTAGCAAATTTGCTGATGACACAAAGCTGGGTGGCAGTGTGAAATGTCAGGAGGATGTTATGAGAATGCAGGGTGACTTGGACAGGTTGGGTGAGTGGGCAAATGTATGGCAGATGCAGTTTAATGTGGATAAATGTGAGGTTATCCACTTTGGTGGCAAGAACAGGAAGGCAGATTACTATCTAAATGGAGTCAAGTTAGGAAAAGGGGAAGTACAACAAGATCTAGGTGTTCTTGTACATCAGTCAATGAAAGCAAGCATGCAGTTACAGCAGGCAGTGAAGAAAGCTAATGGCATGCTGGTCTTTATAACATGAGGAATTGAGTATAGGAGTAAAGAGGTCCTTCTGCAGCTGTACAGGGCCCTGGTGAGACCCCACCTGGAGTATTGTGTGCAGTTTTGGTCTCCAAATTTGAGGAAGGACATTCTTGTTATTGAGGGAGTGCAGCGTAGGTTCACAGGGTTAATTCCTGGAATGGTGGGACTGTCATATGTTGAACAATTGGAGCGACTGGGCTTGTATACACTGGAATTTAGAAGGATGAGAGGGGATCTGATTGAAACATATAAGATTATTAAGGGATTGGACACGCTGGAGGCAGGAAGCATGTTCCCGCTGATGGGCGAGTCCAGAACTAGAGGCCGCAGTTTAAGAATAAGGGGTAGGCCATTTAGAACAGAGATGCGGAAAAACTTCTTCACCCAGAGAGTGGTGGATATGTGGAATGCTCTGCCCCAGAAGGCAGTGGAGGCCAAGTCTCTGGATGCATTCAAGAGAGAGTTAGATAAAGCTCTTATAGATAGCAGGGTCAAGGGATATAGAGAGAGGGCAGGAACGGGTTACTGATTGTGTATGATCAGCCACGATCACAGTGAATGGCGGTGCTGGCTAGAAGGACCGAATGGCCTACTCCTGCACCTTCTGTCTATTGTCTATTTATCCAATGCAATCCACGTGGTAACGCAATGGTTAGCAGATGCTATTACGCCTTGAGACGTCGGAGTTCAGAGTTCAATCCTGGTATCCTCTGTAAGGAGTCTTTGTATATCCTCCCCATGGAATGCACATGTTTCTCCCAGGTGGTCTGGGTTACTCCCACAGTCCTATAATGTGCTGGGTAGGTTAATTGGTCATTGCAAGTTGTTCGATAATTAGGGTAGAGTTAAATCATGATTGTCATGGTTGCTGGGGTACCATGACTCAAAGGGCTAGAAGGACCTATTTCACACTGTATCTGGAAACTAAATTAAACTAAACAGAACTTATCTACACAAGGTTAGAATGTCCGTTTGTTGGAACATCTATAGAACAAATTATACTCCGTGTCTGACCCTTTATTTACACCTAACATGCCAAGAAAGTATTGCAAGTAACAGTTCAGTGGAACCTCTACTCTGTACTTAAATCACTGCAGTCCCTGCTCTGGGAATGTTGCTGAATGTCCTTGGAGAGTGTGAATGAACAGTACAGAGGGAGTTTTTCACTCTGTCTAAAACATCCAATTCTTATCCTGAGATGTGAAATGGAAAGGTATAGAGGAAACATTACTCTATATAACTTTTTTATTTAAATTTCTTTCTTGTATTGAATCCATGCTGTTTCCAGCCTAGAAATAACTCAGGGTACAGAATAAAGGGGATTTGGTTCTAGTATCACCATATACCATCCCTGCCCTGGGAATGCAAAGTCTTGCAAAAGAAGCTTTGGAATTTGCTCAGCCTGAATTAGATGTCAGGCACAAGTGAGATTGCAACAAACACATTTTATTTTGCAGGGTAAATGCATTCCTTTAGAGAAGGCATTGCTGATTTAGGAGACAGTGAGTTCATATACTATTCATGTACTCTCCAAGAGCACCCGAGCTTTGCTGTGTTTTGGAGGTTTGAGTGCCTTGATGACCCAGAGAGCTATGTTGGATGGAGTCAGGATTTTATGCTTTGACTCTTGGTAGGGTCACCCAGGCTAAACTGGTCAAAGGGTAGAGGACAAACTAAGAATTTATATTTAAGACAAGGTTGGACAGATTTTTGCATAGTACAGGAACTAAAAGTTATGGGGAAAAGGCAAGTAGTTGGAGATGAGTCCATGGCCAGATCAGCTATGATCTTCTTGAATGGCGGGGCAGGATCGATGGGCCAGATGGCCGACTCCTGCTCCTATTATGTAAATGATCCACCGGCTCTCCAGGTTTGGGGATTCAGCTCAGGGCTAACAACCTTGACCTGTAAAACAAAATTGTTACAGAAACAGCAATGAAGAATTCTTCTTCATCTGAATGCGACAGCATTCCTGAGACTCCATCTCATGGAGGCTTGCATGACTGACAGAAGTGAAAACTGAGTGGAGGCTACTGACATGACGAAGGAAGCCCTGAACACCGCCAGAGAGGGAGGATGTTCATTGCTGCCCTAAGCGCCAGCGGCATAACGGGCAGTAAGAGTTCATATACAGATAGACTGATGAGCAGCAAGAAGGCCAAGACGTTAATGTCTTAGAGAAGGGCTCTACAGTCCTATGTAGGCCTAACAAGCTACATCAATAATCTTCAGATCTTACATTCAACGGTTAAATGTGGAGCAGTTAAGTGCAGTGCCTCTAAGGGTGAAAGCCATGGCCGTGTCCGAAAACACGGTAGGAGGGGTGGGATTGAAGTCCGATGTAGATGCCACTGTACCACTGGCTGGCTATATCTTAAACTAGAGAACGTACATACTCTTTACAGGCAGTGGGATGCGATACCCAATCACTGGTGCTGTAAAGTATTATACTAACCATTATGCTACCATGTTGTAACATGCCATAGTTGTACAGAATAGAAACAGGTCTACCGCTGAGTGATCCTATTCTAATCCCAATTGCGCGCATTAATTCTACATCTTGTTATGAATTTCCATATCCAGGTGCCTCCTCTGCGTTATTACTGTTCCAGCTTTCACCATCTCCTCTGGTAGCTCACTCCAGTTAGCAATTACTCTTTGTGTGATGAAGCTAGCCCTCTTTAAACCTCTTTCTGCTCACCTTAACCTGTTGCGATATTTGTTGTTTTGTGGCAGCAGTACGTTGAAATACATAATAATAAAACCCATAAATTACAATAAAATATATAGTTAAATTAAATAAATAGTGCAAAATAAGAAACAAAAAGTACTGAGGTAGTGTTACTAATACTAGAATATCTACAGATGCTGGAAATCCAAAGCAACACACACAAAATGCTGGAGGAACTTCGCAGGCAAGGCAGTGTCTATGGAAAAAAGACAATGGTTGATATTTCAGGCTGAGAACCTTCATCAGGAGAGTGTTACTGAGGTAGAGTTCATGAGTTCACTATCCATTCAGAAATTTGATGGCAGAGGAGAAGAAGCTGTTCCTGAAACATCGAGTGTGTGCCTGTACCTCCTTCTTGATGGTAGCAATGAGAAGAGGGCATGCCCTGGGTGATGGGAGTCCCTAATGATGGATACCACCTTTTGAAGATGTCCTGGATGTTTGGGAGGCTGGTGCCTCTGATGGAGCAGGCTGAGTTTACAACTAAATGCTGTATTTTCCAATCCTGTGCAATGGCCCCTCCACTCCAGAGGATGATGCAATTGGTTGGAATGCTCTGCACAGTGTCCCAGTAGAAATTTGCGAGTGTGTTTGGTGACAATCCAATTCTCCTCAAACACCTAATGAAATAGTGCTGCTGTCGTACACTCTTTGTAACTTCTGACAATGTTCCTATCCCATGAATGAACGATTAAAATGATGAATGAACAACTGATATCCAGCTTTAGCTGTGACAGCCCATCAGACGAACAGTGCACCCAGGATTAACGCTGCTAAAGATGGTCATTCAAGTTGTGAATCATCCCCTTGCTTTGCACTGTCGTGACTTGAAGTGAATAAAGTCCTAAGGTGAATTTTAATGTAGATCTGAGGCACTTGGTGAAGAGTTAACATTTCACGTGTAACCTTTTCATTAATCTTTGCCATGGTAGCATAGTAGTTAGCATGACAGTATTACTGCTCGGGGCGTCAGAGTTCAGAGTTCAGTTCTGACATCACCTGTAAGGAGTCTCTGTACATCCTCCCCATGGAATGTGTGGGTTTCCTCCGGGTGCTCCGGTTTCCGCCCACACTTCAAAGACGTACCAGTTAGTAGGTTAATTGTTCATTTTAAATTGTCCTGTGTTTAGTTTAGGATTAAATCAGGAGTTGCTGGGTGGTGTGGCTTGGAGGGCTGTACCTCTAAATAAATAAATACAATGAACTCCCCACTTGAAACGCAATCCCACAAGCACCATTCAGAAAGATGCAAAGTAATAGTCCTCATACCATCAGCACAAAGGCAGACTAATGTTCACAGGGCACGAGATCTCGTGTTGCTAATGGAATAAAAGGACAACAGTTATTTTTAGCTACTTGGTCTCTGGCTATCCAATAGCTGTAACTGTCAATTAATACGTGAAACCCAGAGGCCTTGTGCTCAGCGTTATGTCTGTGCTGTTCAGCGTGGGATGTTATTCATCAGTCGATCTGCAGACATCATGCCATCAGGTTTCCACCAAAGTGAGTCATCTTGGTCTCAGTAATCATCAGCTGTCACCAGCATTGACATCTGAGAGTGACTGATTTCCTCTCAGGACGATTGCTTTGAGCATTTGGTGTCAGAAGTGAAGGCTACTACTGTGAATTAAAACTACCTGTCAGCACACGGAGAATCAGATCCTCTGAGCAGATAGCAGTCCCTTTATCACCGGCACCAGCACCAGCCTACCCGCCATCGAGGAAATATATACAGAAAGGTGCCGGAAAGTAGCCAGTAACATCATGAAAGATCCCACCCACCGTGCTCATGGACTGTTTGTCCCACTCTCATCAGGGAGGAGGCGATGTAACATCCACACTAGGACCACCAGGTACAAAAACAGCTTTTTTCCCCAAGCTGTTCACCACCTCCCACCCATTAACTCCACCACTACTTTTGTGATGTTTTTTGTTGTGTTGCATCGGATCTGGAATAACAATTATTTTGTTCTCCTCACACTCATGTATGGGAAACGACATTGAACAATCTTGAATTTTTACTCGACATCAGTCCAGTTTTGCTTTGACATCAGCATGTCAAATAACGAACATTACTGATAATGATCACTGAGATGAATTGAATATGCCTGGACTCTTTTGATTTTATGTTTCATATTCTGTATTTCTCACTCTTTTTTTTGGTTGGTGTGTGTGTGTGTGTGTGTGTGTGTGTGTGTGTGTGTGTGTGTGTGTGTGTGTGTGTGTGTGTGTGTGTGTGTGTGTGTGTGTGTGTGTGTGTGTGTGTGTGTGTGTGTGTGTGCGCGTGCTCATACATACTTTGATAATAATGTACTTTGAATCACTGAATATAACAAAATTAAGAGAAAACTCTACCGCATACTTTACCAACTGAAGAGGTGTCTGTCGATTTGTAATTCCATTTGTAATGGAAGCACAGTTTGTAAGTTGGAGAGTTGCAGAAAATGAAATTATTTCATAAAATATTTCTCTGTGTCTTTGCAAAAGAGATAAATATGAACACATATATAGGGGAGAGCATCACAAAACTAACCTTATGTGTTCTCTGCTCTAAATGAAGTCTTATATCTGCCATGAATTATCTCTACACTAAGTACTGTACTAGGTACATGAATGAGGCCCTCCATTGGTTGGGGTTACCATGGATACTGTGTCCCTGCAGTTTCCGTGATAACCAGGTTTGGAAAGCCAGGGCAATACGATTTGGAAAGCAAGCAACTGCCCACGAGCAGCTCCTCCTCTCCATGCGGCTGATAAATCCAAAGAAACAGCAAAGATCGACACAATTTGGCATCAGCGGTGTC
Source organism: Hypanus sabinus (assembly GCF_030144855.1). Taxonomy (NCBI): domain Eukaryota; kingdom Metazoa; phylum Chordata; class Chondrichthyes; order Myliobatiformes; family Dasyatidae; genus Hypanus; species Hypanus sabinus. Next base: position 35,969,504 of record NC_082735.1, read on the forward strand.
ACAGGAGTTGCCAGTCAGCATAGTTCCCCTCAAGTTTAATTGTCATTCAACCATACATGAACACTCATGAACACAGCCAAACGAAACTGCATTACTCCGAGGTCAGGGAGCAAAACGTAGTACCAACAGTCACACACAGCACAAAGCACACACAAGATACCAAACACACTCACGCAATAAAAGAATCTAAAACTTGTGCCAACAGAACCCGTCTCACGCTGAGCAGTAACTGGGGGGTGGGGGCTTCATCGACTCCAGCTTGAACATTGCACCACACTGCCCCCAGTACAGCACACTTGTTGTACTGCCTACCCCTGACGACTCCATGCCAGAGCCCAGTCCTTGCACGTACAAGACAACGAGCCTATATAGGGTGGGAGTTTAGAATATGCAACCACACAAAATGTACATGGATTTAGTCCAGATCCCACAGCCCATCAAAATCTTCAGTCGAGCACAATGGAGCTTGTCTTCTACGCAGTGAATGCTGGAGGGGCAGCAGCAACTCCCTCCCGGATGCTGCACTACGCTGCCCCTGGTGGGGCGCACCATCTCACTGCCTCCCTCCCCGTGGCTGTAACGCAGGTGACCCCATGGCTTGGGGCCCTGACTCCACTGAGTGCCGCCAAGGTCTGCAGCCAAGCACAACGGAGCACATCTTCCACTGAGCGAAACACCGGGAGGGCAGCACTGACCGTGCCCTGGATGCCACGCCACTCCCGTAGGAGTGCACCGGCTCCGCTGCCTCTTTCCTGGCCGCTGCAAACAGACGACACCCTGGCTTGAGGCCTTCTCCGCACTGCAGCCCTGCTCTCAGCAATAACTCAATGAACTGAACTTGCGGCAAAACAGATTAACAATGTTCAAAAGGGTCTTGCGATCACAAGAAGAACGACTGAGAGGGCCACTCGCTATTTGACTGTGAGCCTCCATTGGCTCAGGCAGCAGCATGTTGCACAGCCCCTACATTTTCTCTGCCGGCGGGCAACTCGCTGATGGTGTAGCCCTGAAGTACTTTAAGTTCTTAATGTACAGCACGATCTTGTGATGATTAGAAATTTGCTTACATAGGACAGTCGCACCTTTTTTTGACACTGTGGAAGCCGCTACAACCAAACACACCATCATCTTACTGGAAGAACATTGGACTTCAGCTCTGGAGCTTTACTCGCGGTTTACTCCCAAAACCTTCTCCAGGAGTGGGCATAACCGCAAGGCAGCAGAGCTTTGAGATCAAACTTCTCTTTCTCTTTGATGAGCTGCCAATCATGGCTGACAAGCCCCACCTGCCCGAAGCAACTGGTCTTAAGGTGCCAGTAACCCGCCTTTGCCTCTTCTCCTGTCAGTAGAAATGACTCTGCTGGGTTTGCCCCTTCGCCTCTCAGTGGAACGGCTCCCTTTCTTAGTAGCTAAACCGCATGGAGTTGGAGTTGGTTGTCTGAGGTTATTTGAGATGCACGCCATTGTGGGCATTTAATAGGTAGTGGGAGCTTATCCCCACTAGCTCTGCCCCTCACCCTACCACAACCTGAAGTAACGCTTGTATTAATTTAACAGCTAAAAAGTGGAAAACTGGTGAAATATGTTATGCTGTTTCATTAGAGAATTGGATAAAATTTTATATTGTATTTGATTAGATCTAGCTCATCATCATCATTATTGTTGCGTGCCGTGTCATATGATATAGGCGATCGTGGTTTTCCACGACCATGAATGTTCTTGGTAAATTTTCTGCAGAAGTGGTTTGCCACTGCCTTCTTCTAGGCAGTGTTTTTACAAGGTGGGGGACCCCAGCCCATATCAACACTCTTCAGAGATAGTCTGCCCCTCATCAGTAGTCACATAACCAGGACTTGTGATATCCAGCAGAGGTCACCAACCTATTTTGCACCACGGACTGGTTTAGTATTGACAATATTCTTGCGGACTGGCCGACGGGGTGTTAAACACGACCGGAATACAGCGATACGTGAAGGGGGCTCCTTATGTCCAGTCTATTCCGCAATTTAGTTTACGTGGCTATCAGCACTAGCTTCTGTCCTGCTTGCTCATGTTTTTTCCACTCAAAAAACTCAACGGGTTTGTCTTTAAGTGCAGGGTGCTTGGACTCAATGTATTGAAGCATTTTTGAGGGCTTCATTGCCTCATTAGACAGCCTCCGGGCCTGAACTCCAGCTTCCCGCCCGCCCGTCGCCAGATGCCTAGGCCAGGTGCGGCAGGTCGTGGATGGGGTGAGAGGACAAGGTAAGGGCCGGAGGTCCTCATGGCAGTCGCTGTCCAGAGAGAGCAACCGACCGAGCGAGGAGTGCGACAGGGCGCGCACCCCCCCCCTCCCCGTAGGCAGGTAGGATCTATCGGCCAACAAAAGTTTGGCTCGAGCGATGACTTTCAGTAGATCGCAGCGAGGTAGCCGCTCTGCTACTTACGAAACCCTGAGCCCGAGTTAGGTCGTCTGTGAATATTTTAGCACCGGGTTCCCCACAAACATTCGGTGTGGTAAACAGATTTAGAGGCGGCGCCCACCTGTCCGCACTCCAGGCCGGTAGCAACGGCACTTCCCGCCGGCCACGCGAGGCCAACCAGTGACCCCTGGCGTGGGGGTGTCACTGCGTTTAGGCGACTGATGACCTCGCGTGTGTTCAAGTTCAACAGTGGGCGTGACAGGGAATGAGGAAAGGTGCAGCTGACTTATATCGTTTCCTCGCGGCGCGGTAGCATATGCTCTGTGGCCCGGTGGTTGGGGACCACTGATATACACCAACTGCTCGTGCTCCTTCCCTGCTCCCATGGAGTGCTTTACACCTCCTTTGGCAGAGACTGCATCATCCCTGCCACTCAGATAGGATATACAGTTGATCAAACGGCGGGGTTTAAGGAGCATCGAAAAGAGTATGGTTCGGTTAGGGTTTAAGAACGATGCATATGTTATGCAACAGTTACAGTTAGCTGCTTTGCATCTTGTTTTTGTATTGACATACAACACAGAAAAGGCCCTAGCAGGCCTTTGAGCCACACCACTCAGCAATCCCCCAATTTAATCCGAGCCTAATCACAGGAAAAGTTATAATGACCAACAGGTAATTCTTTGGACTGTGGGAGGAAACCAGAGCACCCGGAGGAAACCCACGTGGTTACGGGGAGAATATGCAAACTCCTGACTGGTAGTGGCAGGAATTGAATCCGGGCTGCCTATACAGTAAACCATTGTGCTAACCACTACACTACTGTGCCGCCCCCATGCTGACAGTTCTAAAAGCACTCAGCATGCTGCCTGACCTATTTTTGTCACCACTAATCGATCAGTTAATACCTGACACCAAGAAGCCATATGATAATGGGGATGTGCAAAGTCTCAGAATTGGAGCAATGACGAATTTATATTTTAAGCATCATTCTTCGCTCCACAAAGTTCTATGATTCTATGTACCTAAATGCTGCAAGTTTCTGACATTGCACATTACAAGTGATATTAGTTGCATTGGGTAGGTAGAAGTCTCGAGATTTCCTAGTCACACCCTTGCAAAAAGTGCTGTCAGCCATTACCCGGAACTTCTAGAGTTCCGTCATTCTGTTTAGAATTCCAAGAAACAATTTTTCAAGTACAGAAGTTGTTCAAAGAAATGTTACCTTATTTCTTAGAAAGGCTAGGAGAGCATTGCTTCCATTCCCATGGAACAGGGGCCCCTTTATCGCACTTGATCAGGAGGGAGGAGAGAAACGGTCATCGATGAGAGAAGGGAGAGAGGTGCGAGTCGAGATGGTGTTGATCACAGTAGCGTCTGGGCGACTTGATAGTGTAACACTATTACGGCACTGGCAATTACCATTCGGGGTTGATTTCCCGACACTGTCGGTAAGGAGTTTGTGTGCTCTTCCTGTGACCGCGTGGGTTTTCTCCATCTACTCTGGTTTCCTCCCACACTCCACAGATGTACAGATAGAGTGTGTGAAGTGTGGCACGCTATGTTGGTGCTGGAAGCCTGGTGACACTTGCAGGCTGCCCAGCACAGTCCTCGCTGATTTGATTTGATGCAAACAATGCACTTCACTGTATGCTTTGATGTACATATGACAAATAAATCTAATCTTCTTTGAAGGCAGGCTGCACAGCACCTGCGATGGAGCTGGAAGGTTCCAAAGGCAAGTATACACCAACCTTGGGGCCTATGAAATGTGAAATAATCAAAAACAACTAAGTTACAATCTTATAATGTGTTGGCCTCAGGACATTCCAAAATAACCAACAAAGGAAATTTACTATTAAGGTACATATATGCCACCATATACAACCTTGAGATTGCTGGCATACTCAATAATTCCAATACCCAGAGCAGAATCCGTGAAAAGCTGGACAACCAGTGTGCAAAGGTCTGTGCCAAAAGCATGGCGACACTTGTGGGCTGCCCCCAGTGCAGATCATTAACACAGCGATGCATTTCACAGTGAGATTCGATGCACATGTGACAAAGAGAGCTAATTTTAAAAAAATGCACACAAGCCCTAATCCTAAACAACAGGTCGACAACAGAGGTAGAAGAGCGTTAAAGAAAATGTATCATCTGTTGGCTAAGCCCCCTGATCAATCTTTCCCACTGCAATGTTGTGACTCCTCTCCCATAAACGTTCTACAGGAGGGGAGCTAACCCTCAGAACTAACATGAAATGACAATTCCATTTCATGACCGAGGTGGCAGAGCTGCACTATGCAGGTGACACTTGCACATCAAGACATGGGCTTTCAGGGTGGGGCCCTGTGCACGACCCAATTCCTCACCAATGTTGGTGACTGAAGCATTGCGGGAGATTGAAACATCGAGCGAACAGGCGGTGTGTACAGCTGGCAGAGGCCCCTGCACACTTTCTCTCTTGGTGAGTGAGAGTCTGTTGGCCCTCGGGTGGGGGAACAAAGTCAAGCCAGATTATACCATTGAAACACTGAGCTGTTGGTCTCCCCTCTCAGTGTCACAGGACTAATCTCTCTCTCTCTCTCCCCCTCTCCTTTGTGAGAGAGAGAATGCCTACCTGAGATGTCTGTGTTGGGATAGGCAGTAGTTTTTGATTATGGTCTTTTTGGGGGCTTTTCTGTTGCTTTCGTGGTGGGTGCTGGGGAAGGGTTCACGCTTTTGCTGGAGCATGTGGATGATTTTGCTGCTGCCTGTACGTGGGACAGGGGAGGAGGGATTTGGGGTTCTAACATTTTCTGTCATTCATTCTTTGTTTTTCTGTTTCATGGACATCTGTGAAGAGTAAGAATCTCAGGGTGTACACTGTATTCATTCTCTAATACTAAATTGAATCATTGAACTATTGAAGGTTCAGCTATACGCATGCCTACAGCTAAACAAAATATTGTTCCTTTGGGTCAAAGGTGCAAAACACAGTACATATATCACAAACAGACACAAAATAATATTAGCACTATAATATTAACAGATAATAAATATATTCTGTTAAGACAGTTAGTTAAATATACAACTGTATAAAGCCTCTGGAGCTGTCACAGATAATGTGTACTGGGTGTTCAGGAAGGGCAGGCTCCAAGCTATTCTAATTCATACATAGAAGCAGAAGAGAAGATCGGTCTTACCCTGAACATCCACTGAACAAAGGAGCAATACTAACCAGCGTGTGCCATATAACATTTGTTCGTTATGTGCCATGTCATATGCCGTGGGTAATCATAGTCTTTCACCAAAGCTGTTCATGGCGAAATTTTCTACAGAAGTGGTTTGCCATTTCCTTCATCAGAGCAGTGCCTTTGCAAGGCAGGTGAGCCCAGCCATTATCAATACTCTTCAGAGATTGTCTGCCTAGCGTCAGTGGTCGCATAACCAGCTGTCCGTGTGACCATCCACCACCTTCACTTGACCCTGATTGGGGGCTAATGATCATGTGATCTTTAAATGATCAAATAAGCACCCTCATCAGGTGATAGACGTTGCTCTAGGGTGACCTGTAGGCTAGCCAAGGGAAGGAGTGTCTTGGTAGAGACGTACCTCCTCTCCACCTCGCCACCCTCTAAAGGTGTATATAGTTAAATATACAACAAAATAATGCTGCCGGCGCTGTCATAAATAACATGTATTGGGTATTGGGTCAGACACCCTGAGCCAATAGGCTGGTCCTGGACTTATTTCCACTTGGCATGATTAACTTATTATTATTTAATTATTTATGGTTTTATATTGCTATATTTCTTCACTATTCTTGGTTGGCGTGATTGCAACGAAACCCAATTTCCCTCGGGATCAGTAAAGTATGTCTGTCTGTCTGTTCAGAGAGTTCAGACTCCAAATTATTCTTATTCATAAGCAGAAACACATGAGGGGATGGACCTTCCGATGAGCAAGGCAATGTATCAAACTGCATGTGTCACATAACACTGCTATCTCATATCTGAAACATCCTGCACTTCTCAGACCCCAAGGGCCATCACGTAGTGATGACAGATGAGATGATGAGTAATAAGATGATGAGAGGCATTGATCGTGTGGATAATCAGAAGCTTTTTCCCAGGCCTGAGATGGCTAGCACAAGAGGGCACAGTTTTAGCGTGCTTGGAAATAGGTACAGAGGTGATGTGGAGGCAAGTTTCTTCTGCAGAGTGGTGAGTGCATGGAATGGGCTGCTGGCAATGGTGGTGGAGGCGGATACTTTTAAGGTCATTGAGGCGCATGAGTCTTTTAAGAGACTCCTGGATAGGTACATGGAACTTAGAAAAATAGAGGGCTATGGGTAACCCTAGGTAATTTCAAAGGTCGGGACATGTTCGGTGCAGCTTTGTGGGCCAAAGGCCTGTATTGTGCTGTAGGTTTTCTATTCTATTCTGAAGAGATTTTTGCAGATCAAGACCTCAAAGCTGCACACAATTCACCGTCCATGGGGCAGCAGCCTCCAAGAGGACCACATCTTTGTGGTAGGGTGTGGAGGTTCATGCGCCTCAGTGACCTGGAGAGCTATGTAGGCTGGAGTCGGGACTTCATGCCTTGGGCTCTTGGCAGGGCCACCCATGCCAAACAGGGCAAAGGGTAGAGAAAAGACAAAGAGTGGTCCAATGGTCATCCAGATTTGGGAGTTCAGCGCAGGGTTAACAAACCTGACTGTTAAAGCAAAATTGTTATGGAAACAGCAAAGAAGAATCCTTCACATCTGATTGGGACAGTATTCCTGAGTCTCCACCTGTGGAAGAGTCTACAAATTCCACATGGGCATCAACAAAATCCACAAAACTGGGGTGGAAGCCAGTCCTTGATTGTGGGGGAGTGCCAAAGAAGGAGGGTTGTCTATGACTGTGATGCCAGCACTTACCTACAAAATAGACAAAGCTTTCATGCAACATCTTGTCAGAAACCTGTCTTCGGTAGTGTGGTGAACTACATATACCTGTCCGGACACGTCCCCTGCTGACTGCTCCTGTGTCTCCTCCCACAGACCCCGGTATAAAGGCGGTTGGAGACACCACCCCGGTCTCAGTCTCCAGGATGCAGTGTGGTGGTCACTTGCTGCTTGTTCTTTCTTCCAGCCAATAAAAGCCGATATCTCGCCTCACGTCTCAGAGAGTTATTGGTGGTGCATCAGGTAGTACACTGCTTCTTTGTACTGGCACATTCTAAATGTTCTATGCATCATGAATCGTAAAGTGTCTCTTTCAAAAGAATTGATGGATTTTGTTTCACTGCAGTTTGTGGTTGAGAAAAATCAGCATTTGGACAATCACATCTTTTGAACCTCACCTTTAATTATTATTTGCAATTTCCTTGAATGTGGTTATTATTCATTTACAGGATCTAGGTGTTGCTGGAAAGACAGCCTCACCTGCCCTTAAAAAAGGAGGGCACCTGCTTCTTGAAATGATTCTGGTAGGGAGGTTAATTCTGCACTGTTTTTGGGTAGGTAGTTCCTGGATCTGGGTTCAGAAGTGTTGAAAGGGTGGTGATATATTTCTAAGTGAGGATCCTTCAGAGGGTGCTAAGGGTGGAACACTTTCTGGATGACAAATGTTGTAAGTATGTTGATGAAGCCTTGGTGAGTTGCAGCTAATTATAAACACAAGAGGTTCTGCAGATGTAAACACTCACAGCACGATAGCATAGTGGCTAGCACGACACTTTGCAGTACCAGGACTTGGGTTCAATTCCCGCCACTGTCTGTAAGAAGTTTGTACAGTCTCCCCTTGACTGTGTGGATTTCCTCTGGATGCCCCAGGCCCACAGTCCAAAAGTATTCTGGTTGATTGGTTAATTGGACATTGTAAATTGTCCCAGGATTAGGCTAGAGTTAAATTGGGGTGTTGCTGGGTGACGTGGCTTGAAGTTCTGGAAGGACCTAACCTGTGCTGTATCTCGATAAAAAAATAAATTAGAAATGCTGGAGGACCTCAGCAGATCCATGGAAAAGAATAAAGAGGCAACATTTCAGGCCAAGACTTTTCATCAGGACTGGAAAGGAAGAGGGTAGAAGTCATTTTGCAAATAGTACATACTGTTGTCACTATATATCTGTCACAACCAAGGGTCATTTTTTTAAAAGAAAAAGAAGAGATTTTTTTTGAGTTAGTATATGGACTGTATTTTCCCAGTGTCATCTCGTGTATTGTTCCTTGGATTGGATACCTTTTATGTCTAGTTGTTCGTCTTTGGACTAGCTCTGGGTTTCACTTTGTGTTGCAGGTGTCTCATTTGGGATCACGGTGATTGTTAGACTCTCTTTGTATTTATCACTTTTGTTCAATTTGGGATAATTTAATTAGCACAGGATTTTCAATGTCTTGTATTGGAGTTGTTGTCTTTGGGGATTATTACTCTGTCTGGACACCTATATTGTCTGATTGGTCCTCAATTCCTACGTGCTCCAGGGTGTATTTCAGGGGTGCATGCTAACCCCGCTTTGCTTAGCCATTGTGGATCCTTGTCTGGTGAAACTCACACTGAGTTCTTTTGTGTATTGTGAGTGATTTCAGTTCTTTATAGTTTGCCTGAGCTGTGGTTAGTTTTGCTGGTTAATTTCTGTAATAAATCTTTTGTTTTGTTTGAGTTGCTGAAGTCTCTGTGATTCCTGCGCTTGAGTTTACAGTATCAATAGTAGGTGAGAGTGAGCATTTAGGATGATTAATGGCCAAAATAGTGACAACATTCTGGGAGATATCATACCTTTAGAGAATGATTCATTCAAGTAAATGGAGAATTTGGCCTTAAAGATAATGGGAAAAAAACTTTGGGCAAACTTTCTGACCTGCTCATTATGTGGCAGGTTCAGTTGCAATTCTGAACAGCGGTAACCTCAAGAATATTGATGGTGAGGACCCAACAATGGTGATGAATGTCAGAAGTAGGTGGTTAGACTTTCTCATGATGATGAGTGGGGCACAAATGTTTGTGGCCTCTTATCAGATCATGTCTAAATACTTATTTTGTCTTACTGCCTGCAGCCATGTTCTCCTTCATTGTTTGTAAGAGTTGTAGATAGAAATGAGCCTTATGTGACAATTAGGGGAAGTATGCGGTTGGCATCCGTTTGTCTCAGAGGACAATGGGTGATGATGATGATCATCACAAGCTTGGGTGGAAGGTGTGGAGATCCTGAGATGCCCAGTCATCAAGATCCCCCTCTCGGCCTCATCAGTGTAATCCAAAGGAAAGCTTATGAAGCAATATGTCTGGCAGCAGGAGCTGCTGGAAGGATGTTCAATGACATTCAGCTGCCCGAGGGGCTCCACTCTGGACTTATTCCTGTAGCCTTCCTCTCTCCTGAGGCTGCCCACAAGGCTATTTACCCATAGCTGGGGGTCTGGTACTCTATCACCAGGGTGTGAACACACACTGGTGGGCCTACGTGCTATGTGTGCAGAGGCCAGGCCTCTTCCCTGTCCTCTGCAGTTCAGTTTCTGTGTGTCACCAGCGAGGAGGCACGACGTGAGGCTTGCTGTTTGAGAGGCTGTGTACTGGCAGGGAGGGACTCAGCTCTCCTTTAAGCAAGACTGTGAGCCAGCAGTGGAAGCTGAAAGTGATAGCAACAAGCACTACCCAGTACATTACCACACTAAATGCATCACAACAACCATTTTGACACCAGGGGAAGTACGTATGGCACTGATAAAATGACTAAAGATGATTGAAAATGCAACGGACTGCAGATGCTGGAATCTGGAGCAACACAAAAAGTGTTGGAGGACCTCAGCAGGTCAGGAAGCAGCTTGAAAAATGAATGGTTGACGTTTTGGGTCAAGACCCTTCATGTGAAGATTATTGGACCCAGAGGAAAAATATCTAGTCATGTAATAGATCTGACCTCTCACAACTACAGCCTTTGTGCTAGGTGACTCTAGCCTGTGCAGAACATTCCTCTTGGTCCCTCTTGCTCAACCTGTCTTCTTAAGACATGTTCTCTAATCCAAGCAGCATCTTGGTAAATCTCCTCTGCACTCCCTCTAGAGCATCCACATCCACATTTTCTTGAATAGGTGGGCACAGCGGATGGCCTAACCATTTATAGTGCCAGTGACCCAGGTTCAATTCCCGTTGCTGTCTGTAATGAGTTGTACATTCTCTCCGTTGCCGTGTGGGTTTCCCCCAGGTGCTCTGGTTTCCTCCCACATCTCAATGATGTGAGTATATTATGTATAAACCTAGGTTAATTGATCACTTTGCTGCATTGGACTAATTGGGCCAGAAGGGCCTGTTACTATGCTGTATCTCTAAATAAAAATAATTAACTATATACAGATAAATTCTTGGATCAGTCAAGCAGAGTTTCCATACAGAATTTGTGTGTGTGAGTGTTTGAGTGGGGTTTCAGTATGTGACTGTGTGAAAGTGAAGTTAACCTGATTGGCTTGATGAGAAATAAGAAGTATCCAATCGGTTACCAGCTTACTTGGCTCCTGACTTTGCGCTTCCTGCAAGGTCCCTACGGCCCATTAGGCCATTGGTGAAGGTCCTCCATCTCTGGCAGTGTTCAGGCCTTCCTTCATCATGCAAGTAGCTCAGTTTTCACCACTGTCAGTCATGTAAGTCCCAGGTGGAGACTCAGGAATACCGTTGTGCTCAGATGTAGAAGGATTCTTCACTGCTGTTTCCATTACAGATTTGTTTGACCAGTCAGGGTTGTTAGCCCTGAGCTGAACCCCGATTCTGGAGGACCGGTAGACCACTCTTAGTCTGATCTCTACCCTTTGACCTGTTCGGCATAGGTGACCTTACCAAGAGCCAAAACATAAACCCCTGACTCCAGCAGCATAGTTCTTTGGGTCATTGAGACACGCAGTCTCCAAACCATGGTAAGGTTGTGGTCCTCTTGAAAGTTCCTTCAAGTTTAGTAAGATTAACCAGGTTGTTATCGGAAAGGAGGGAGCAGTTGGCAGGTGAGGGAGCAGGATTTCGAATCAGATAATTAATTCTTTGTGGACCATAACTCACGAAATTGCCTCAGTTAAAATGATACCACTTGGAGGATTCCCAGTTGGAATAAATGTGCATACCTATAACATGTTGCAGTAATATGCTGAGTGTGCAAGTGAACATGGGTGTGTGGGGGCATGGTAACACACACCTGGACATACCGAATGGAAACAGCTTTGCCCACATGCACACCTGGCAATGGATCTGGCATAAGTGTAAGTGCATCAAGGGATGAGTGTTGGTACCTATAGTGCTTGACTGCTATTATTGTCTCAGTTCTCTGATTGCTGTAGGCTTATCTTACACAATCTTTGAGTTTATCATGTGCTCAAATAGCTCATTCACACAAAGCCTCATTAAATCCACAAAGATTTGCCAACATTCCAAATTAGCAGAAGCACAAAGGCCCAGCCAAATTAATCTCTGACATTTATTTGCCCATTGATGAACTGTTGCATAACTGATTAGAAACTTGACCATGTCCACAATGTGTTTGCTAACAGTGGCATTGCTTCTTTGCTGATTGCAGTTTTAGATTATTTCTGTTTGCCTGATGTCCTTTCACTATGAAATACTTCTTTGGAAAAGGAGATACATCTTCGTGGCCTTCAAATGGAACATGATCTCATTTATTCAGATACTTAGGATATGCAGTACTGGCTGTTTGATCTATCTGGCATGGGAGTGCTTATAGTTTTCATGGAATCTTTTACCTCTTTATCTTAGCCTATAAGTATTCCATCCTATTCCTTTCTGCTTGGGAAGTTTCATTTTCTAAGTTTTATTCAAGTGAAGTTTTAATTCTGGCAGAGTTTGTTGTGACTATCTTATATTTAATAACACTCAATCAAAATCATTTGTTCACTAACAATTTCCTTTAGATTTTCTCTAATCTGTTTCCAAAGAAAAAGAGTCCGATCTTTCCTCTGCTTTCATAATAGATAAATCTTCTCAGATCTGTTATCGTCGTCGTAAATCTTTTTATCATTTTCTTCGGAACCCTGCTAATATTGTCAGCACCAGACCTGTATGCATTGAATGTGGACTCACGCACATTCAATACAATCAAAACATAATTAGGTATTTAGGTGTTTAGTTCCATGCTTTTACAAATTATATTTGAGTTACACTTTTGTTAAGGCCTTGTTGCCTAACTCTTTGCCTCTGTACCATTTATATGCCATGGCCTTGTTAGCTCAGATCACTTTTTGGTGATGTTATAGCCTTAGTTTACGAACAAGACTAGGTTCCTTGAGGTTGTTATGGGGGGGGGGGAGGAATTATTGCGGATAAACTCCCACTACCTATTAAATGCTCCCAATGGCATGCATCTCAAGTAGTCTCTGACAACCAAGACCAGCTCCTGGCCTTGGTTGATAAGGATATCAATAAATTAGAGAGAGTGCAGAGACGAATTACTAGGATGTTACCTGGGTTTCAGCACTTAAGTTACAGAGAAAGGTTGAACAAGTTAGGTCTCTATTCATTGAAGCGTAGAATGTTGAGGGGGGATTTGATCGAGGTATTTAAAATTTTGAGAGGGATAGATAGAGTTGACGTGAATAGGCTGTTTCCATTGAGAGTAGGGGAGATTCAAACGAGAGGACATGATTTGAGAGTTAGGGGGCAGAAGTTTAAGGGAAACACGAGGGGGTATTTCTTTACTCAGAGAGTGATAGCTGTGTGGAATGAGCTTCCTGTAGAAGTAGTAGAGGCCAGTTCAGTTGTGTCATTTAAGGTAAAATTGGATAGGTATATGGACAGGAAAGGAGTGGAGGGTTATGGGCTGAGTGCGGGTAGGTGGGACTAGGTGAGATTAAGAGTTCGGCACGGACTAGGAGGGCCGAGATGGCCTGTTTCCGTGCTGTGATTGTTATATATGGTTATATATGATTCATGTATGGCTTGGCAACTAAACTTGGTGGAACCATTTCTACTGACAGGAGCTGGGGCAAAGGCAGGTTACTGGTGTGTTAAAATTGGCCACTTTGGCAGATGGGCCTCATCAGCCGTGGTCGGCAGCCCATCTAGGAGAAGGAAAATTCTGATCTGAAGCCTCTGCTGCCCTGTGGCTATACCCATTAATGGGGATGGCTTCAGGAACATTGCGGGAGGATGACAGTAAGTTCATAGGAAAGAGGTTATGACTTGAAAAGATGGAAATGACTGAAGATGAGATGTTGCTCTGTGCAGAGGTCGAGGGAGGAAAACAATACAGAAACCTCAATGGAAAACGTAAACTCCAAGTGAGTGCAAAACACTATGGAATATGTTGAGAAGGAAATGGCCAAAGGAGGACAAAGTTGCCAAGGATTAAGAGATGCTTAAATGTTTAATATCTATGTCACTGCTGTAAAATTTGAATACAGAAGATAAGAAACTTTACAGAAACTGTACTGGGTTCATCATGGTACAGGCAATGAAGAATGAGAGAGAAAGAAAGAATTTTTTTCTTTTGCCCCTCTCACTCTCTCCCACCCTCTTTCTCATCTCTCTCCCCTCTCTCACCCACTTCTGTTTCTCTCTCTCCCCTCCCTTGAACCGAAATGGATAACTTCACTCAACTTCACTTGCCCCATCATTGAAATGTTCCCACAATCAATAGACTGACTTTCAAGGACTCTTCATCTCATGTTCTCGCTATTTATTTATGATTGTTCTTTCTTTCTTTTTATATTTGTACAGTTTGTTGTCTTCTGCACACTGGTTAAATACTTACGTTGGGCACTCTTTCATTGATTCTATACGGTTATAATTCTATAGATTTATTGAATATGCCCAAAAGAAAATGAATCTCAGGGTTGTATATATGCACATATATGAAATATATGTACTTTGATAATAAGTTTACTTTGGATTTTAAATTCTCTCTCTCTCTCTCTCTCTCTCTCTCTCCCCCCCCCCCCACACACACACACACACACACACACACAGCAAGATTACTGTTGTAGAGGGTATCTGAGAATGGGGGACAACAGGGGAACTATAAAGCGAGAGATTGGATAGTCCTTGTATCTGGTCCAGGACTGTGTGATGAGCCAGGAGAATCTCCCCGGGTGTGGGGGCAGGATTTAATTTGTCAATCAATGTACTTTGCTGTATAGAATCAAAAATGGTCATGGAATAAAGAAATCAGAGGCAGCTCTAACAGTGGAGATTGGTGTTGAAAGTTAATACTCTAGTAAATATAAATTTGTTAAAAATATGTTGTCATATTTATGGAGAACGGAGCATATTAAATACTCAACTTGACGTTTAATTCACTAATCCAGGGAGGGGACTCAAAGTTTTTTTATTATCTTTGACTCATGTCTAAGTCCACAGAAAGACTTAATCACTTGTCATAACTGTCAATGCTTCAATTCATCACCGGCAAGAGGCAGTAATCCGTATCGTTTGCTGTAATTCCTTGCTGCTTCATTTCATCATGTCAGTGGGCTAGCCAAGCCAGACTAATTAAAGGTAGAAGCTGTTGTCAGCTGGGAGTTCCCAGCTTCTGCTCAGAAAAATATTAGTGCAGCAAGGGCGAAGAACAAATTAATGGCCCACACACCAGATGGAATAAACTGACAGCCGCCAACTGCGAGCCCGATTCGTCCGCATCTCAAACTGTGAAGATGAAGAGTTTTTATTTGTTTAGAGATCAGCGCAGAATAGACCCTTTTGGCCCTTCGAGCTGCACCGGCCAGCAACCCTCAATTTAACCCTAGCCTAATCACAGGACAATTTACAATTAACCTACCAACCAATACATCTTTGGACTGTGGGAGGAAACTGGAGCACCCAGAGAAAACCCACACATTCCATGGGGAGGATGGACAAACTTCTTACAGAGGATAATGGAATTGAATTCTGATCTCCAGCTCCGAGTTGTAAATGTATTGTGTTAACCGTGGTACCCTATATATGAAGATGTCCATACAGAAACACATATGCACACACACAGACACAAATATATCAGACAATCAATGTATAAAAACATTCAACAGCACACTATAATCAGATATTCATTTATATATACCCTCAGGTCTCTTTATTAGGTACCTCCTGTTCCCCAAAAGAGGCTACAGAGAGTATGTTCATGGTCTTTTGCTGCTGTAGCCCATCCACTTCAAGGTTTGACATGTTGTGGATCAGAGGTGCTCTCTGCGCACCACTGTCGTAACCCATGGTTATTTGAGTTACTGTCATCTTGAACCATTCTAGCTATTCTCCTTTGATCTCTCATTAACAAGACACTTTTGCCCACAGAACTGCCATTTCTGTTTTCTGTTTTTCTGCCAGAATGGTTTCTGTTTTTTGCACCTTTCTCCATAAACTCTAGAGACCGTTGTGCGTGAAAATCCCAGGAGATCGGCAGTTTCTGAGATACTCAAACCGCCCCATCTGGCACCAACAATTGTTCCACCATCAAAGTCATGGAGGTCACATTTCTTCATCATTCTGATGTTTGGTCTGAACAAAAAAAATGAGCCTCTTGACCATGTCTGCATGGTTTGTATGCATTAAATTGCTGCCGCATGATTGGCTGATTAGATATTTGCATTAACAAGCAGGTATACAGGTGTACTTAATAATGTGTATGCAGGTTAAGTGCACACACAAATTTATTTGCACTTGTATATACAGCTATAACTCAAAACAGCCGAACACTTAAGTATACACTTGTCTATATTAATTTGTTCAGCTACAGTATACTCATTATACAGAGCAACACATAGAAAATGCTAAGGAACGCAACAAGTCAGGCAGCATTTAGGGTGAAAAGTAAACAGTCAATGTTTTGGGCTAAAGACTCTGTGGTCTTGAACCGAAACGTCACGTGTTTGTTCCTCTCCATAGATGCTGCCTGACCTGCTGAGTTCCTCCAACATCTTGTGTGTTTCTCTGGATGTCCAGCATCTCTTGTGTTTATCCTTGTTATACACAGGGTTGGATCTTCTCTTTCCAAGGAGCTTCTGACCCATTCTGAGTATTCAGAGACTTTTGCTATTTTGTCCGGACCCCTGGTTAACATGGATACTGCCCAGACCCCTGGGATTCTGGTTAACATAGATATTGTCCGGACCCCTGGTTAACATGGATACTGCCCAGACCCCTGGGATCCTGGTTAACATGGATATTGTCCAGACCCCTGGTATTCTGATTAACATGGATATTGTCCGGATCCCTGGTGTCCTGGTTAACATGGATATTGTCCGGACCCCTGGTGTCCTGGTTAACATGGATATTGTCTGGACCCCTGGTTAACATGGATATTGTCCGGATCCCTGGTGTCCTGGTTAACATGGATATTGTCCGGACCCCTGGTTAACATGGATATTGTCCAGACCCCTGGTATCCTGGTTAACATGGATATTGTCCGGATCCCTGGTATTCTGATTAACATGGATATTGTCCGGACCCCTGGGATCCTGGATAACATGGATATTGTCTGGACCCCTGGTTAACATGGATATTGTCCGGATCCCTGGTATTCTGATTAACATGGATATTGTCCGGACCCCTGGGATCCTGGTTAACATGGATATTGTCTGGACCCCTGGTATTCTGATTAACATGGATATTGTCCGGACCCCTGGGATCCTGGTTAACATGGATATTGTCTGGACCCCTGGTTAACATGGATATTGTCCAGACCCCTGGTGTCCTGGTTAACATGGATATTGTCCGGACCCCTGGGATCCTGGTTAACATGGATATTGTCTGGACCCCTGGTTAACATGGATATTGTCCAGACCCCTGGTGTCCTGGTTAACATGGATATTGTCCGGACCCCTGGTTAACATGGATATTGTCCGGATCCCTGGTATTCTGATTAACATGGATATTGTCCGGACCCCTGGGATCCTGGTTAACATGGATATTGTCTGGACCCCTGGGATCCTGGTTAACATGGATATTGTCTGGACCCCTGGTTAACATGGATATTGTCCGGACCCCTGGGATCCTGGTTAACATGGATATTGTCCAGACTCCTGGTATCCTGGTTAACATGGATATTGTCCAGATCCCTGGTTAACATGGATATTGTCCGGACCCCTGGTATCCTGGTTAACATGGATATTGTCCAGATCCCTGGTTAACATGGATATTGTCCAGACCCCTGGTATCCTGGTTAACATGGATATTGTCCGGATCCCTGGTATTCTGATTAACATGGATATTGTCCGGACCCCTGGGATCCTGGATAACATGGATATTGTCTGGACCCCTGGTTAACATGGATATTGTCCGGATCCCTGGTATTCTGATTAACATGGATATTGTCCGGACCCCTGGGATCCTGGTTAACATGGATATTGTCTGGACCCCTGGTATTCTGATTAACATGGATATTGTCCGGACCCCTGGGATCCTGGTTAACATGGATATTGTCTGGACCCCTGGTTAACATGGATATTGTCCAGACCCCTGGTGTCCTGGTTAACATGGATATTGTCCGGACCCCTGGGATCCTGGTTAACATGGATATTGTCTGGACCCCTGGTTAACATGGATATTGTCCAGACCCCTGGTGTCCTGGTTAACATGGATATTGTCCGGACCCCTGGTTAACATGGATATTGTCCGGATCCCTGGTATTCTGATTAACATGGATATTGTCCGGACCCCTGGGATCCTGGTTAACATGGATATTGTCTGGACCCCTGGGATCCTGGTTAACATGGATATTGTCTGGACCCCTGGTTAACATGGATATTGTCCGGACCCCTGGGATCCTGGTTAACATGGATATTGTCCAGACTCCTGGTATCCTGGTTAACATGGATATTGTCCAGATCCCTGGTTAACATGGATATTGTCCGGACCCCTGGTTAACATGGATATTGTCCAGACTCCTGGTTAACATGGATATTGTCTGGACCCCTGGTTAACATGGATATTGTCCAGACTCCTGGTATCCTGGTTAACATGGATATTGTCCGGACCCCTGGTTAACATGGATATTGTCCGGATCCCTGGTATTCTGATTAACATGGATATTGTCCGGACCCCTGGGATCCTGGTTAACATGGATATTGTCCAGATCCCTGGTTAACATGGATATTGTCCGGACCCCTGGTTAACATGGATATTGTCCAGATCCCTGGTATCCTGATTGACATGGATATTGGTTCATTTCCTCTCGTTATTTTTTATTCATGCACAAACTGATCTGGAGCACCCAATGTCCTTTCCCAAATTTTTGTTCCCTCTCCATAAAATGAACAAATTTCTTCAGGGAGACCTTGAATTGGTTACTCTTGTTCCAGAAGCCAACTGTATTATAGAAAATGTAAAAATGTTGGACAATATTGCAGAATTTATCCTATTTAACTGTGGCTTAGTACGGCTTTCTAATTTGAAGGAGATTATGAAATTAATTCCTGCTGCAAAGATTCAAGCTGTCAGAAATGCAACCTTGCAAATAATGTGTTAAACTAAATCCCCATCTCTTTCAGGTGAAGACTCAGGGCACTTCTGGAAGAATGTCGGGAGTGGTATCCCTGGTGCAACTCATGCTTACCCCATAACCAGCCTCACTCAAAACATATTAACCTTGCTACTTGTAGGCCCCTGCTTTCTGCAGGGATTCGAATGGGTAACAGAAGTTAGCCACAGTAGTCATAGTGCAGTAAGAAATAATAAAAAATATGGGTATTTGTGAGTTTTCCCTTGGGAAGGTCCTGTTGGTGGCAGGTAGGTTACCAAAACCCTGCTTAGGTCAGAGTTAGCAGGACCTCTGCTGTTAACAGTGGAGTGGAGTGAATGATCAGCCATGATCTCAGAATGGCGGTGCAGACTCAAGGGGCCGAATAGTCTACTTCTGCACCTATTGTCTATTGTCTATTGTGTTGGGAGGAGCAAGGCGGATTTGCCATTGTCGGTTGTTGAGCTGTTGCCTCTTAGGAGGAGTCTATGCATAGTTTGGAGATGGTGTTTGTGTGAGAGAGAGAGGTAGAGAAAGGAGTTTGGTGAGTGAGTGAGGACTGACTCACCTTTATGAGTATAAACAGATGGGCTGACATCAGTCTTGGACATAAAAGAACTAACAGTGAGTTGGCACAAATAACTGTGGGTGCTGGGAAATCAAAAACCCAAACCGCTTTATAGCTGAGCAAGTTTCTTAAGAAAGAAGTTATAAAGCAATCCACTACCTATTTTTCACTCCAGGAAATCTCCAGAGTGATTTGTCTTTTTAAGGCTGCCTCATTGATTATAGCTTTGTTACTTTCTCTGATAAAGGAAGGCAGTGGGGGTGCCCAGTGAAGGCATTTGTAAACATACATCAAAGTAGCTTGTGAACAGGTTGGCTTCAGGCCCTGGAGATTTATCTTTATGGCCCATATGGGTATGACCTGGGTTACAGCCAACTCCAGATTAGGATCCATCACAGTAAGTGGCAGAAGAGAAAGTTTGCTTCTGTGTGAAGGTGCCATTTCGCCACTCTGTGCCTGGGACTGCCTGAGGGTCACTGACGCTGCCAGCAGGCAACACAAAGCTGCTTCTTTGAATCTAATCTTCTCTGGCATCAGAATCAGATGTTGTCTGAACTCTGATTCACTTCTATTGGTGCATGAATGTGTAGATGTAAATATTCAGATGGTAAAACTTCCACAAAGTCTACAGTGCACGGAGATTACTGTACTTACCAAGTAAAGGGACGTGATCACCGTGGTTACAGTAAAACAAGCCAATCGTTACTGCTCTGACCTGCCTCAAACACCATTGCTTTGTGAGGTGCTGCCACCTATTTTCCACTATGCGCTTTTAAACCTTCCAGGATTATCCACTGGGTTGAGTTGTCCTCCGATCTTGGTAATTTACTTGCAAGCGTTTCGTCACCAAGTGAGGAGACATTATCAGTTGATTGTGGTGTGTCCTCCGAATGCTTCCTCCACGAGGACCACAAACTTGTTGTGTGTGCCTCAATGACCTGGAGAGCTATGCTGGCAGGAGTCAGGGCTTTATGCTCTGGGTCTTGGTTGGGTCACCCGTGCCAAAGGGTAATGGCCAGACTGAGAGGGGTCCTCCAGGTTTGGGGGTTCAGCTCAGGCTAACAAGCCTGACTGGTCAAAAAATGTTACGGAAACAGCAGTGAAGAACCCCATATCTATGTGTGAAGGTACTTGGCCAAGGACAGACAGAGATAGAATCCCTTCCTTGCTGCCCTAAATACCAGTGGCAGAATGGGCAGTAACTAACTAACTCCGAGTGTTTGTCCTTTATATCATTTCAATCAGCTGATCGGATGTCATTTCAGACACTCAGTTGTGATGTGGGGAGGAAATCTCGTTGTTGATTCGATGTGTGGCAAACTTCACACGTTGCGGTCTGGAATTTTGCCCGCATCAGCTTATAAATAGGATGAAGGTCTATGTGTTTTTTATAGAATTACTTGTGGAAAACCACACTTCCAGGAACTCTATTGCATGCTGCGTGTTTGCTTTCGCCATGACTTTCTCCGATGCCCGGTCGAATTTGTGCCCCTCTCGATCCTTGTGGGTAGAGACCAGGGAGAGTCGGTTACGTGCTTGACAGCCAGTTGATATTCAAGGAGCCTTGTGGATAGTTTTCAATCAGCTGATTTTAAAGTATAAAAAGGCCAAGCATTCAGGGGACGCATCACCATCAACAGTGCCCTGACAACGTCTCCTCACGTGGTGTTGAAATGTTTGCAAGTAGATTTCCAAGACTGGGAAACAACTCAATCATGCGAGCTGCACATCTGAATTATTTCCAGGATTATCTGTTTTAACACTATGCCACTGAATTGTAGCTCTGATGCATTCCCTGAATGTTTATACATGGTGGTGCACGGAATTACTATTGACACTAATTACGCTCTTTCAGTATGATCATAACAATCCAAATTTAATTCAGATTTTCAAAATCTTGTATCTAAGCTTTCATTTTTGATAAGGTGTTGTGATGCAAAATATTTGATTATTTAATTGTTGAGATAAAGCGTGGAATAGGCTCTTGCTGAACTTTGAGCTGTGCCACCCAGCAATCTCCCGATTTAACCCTAGCCTAATCACAGGGGAGTTTACAATGATCGATTAACCTATCAACGAGCATGTCTATGGACTGTGGGAGGAAACCAGCTTGCTTATATGGAGAACGTACAAACTTCTTACAGGGAGCGGCAGGAATTGAACCCAGTTCACTGATATTGTAAAGCATTGTGCTAACCACTATGCTACCATGGCAGTAAAGATGGTGCTGAGCTGCCATGTCCATCAATGTCATGGCTCATATTTGGATGTTTTGTTTTGGTTCATAGGGATAGTTTTGGGGACTGGGAGAGGAGTTAGGGATCAGGTTAGGGTCTAGGGATGGGGATGAAGAGGAGTTAGAGGTCAAGGATAGAACGAAGAGTCTAAGCAGAGGTTCAAATCCACTCAAAATGCTTGGGGGGTCTGCTGTTGGCGAAGGAATGTGTGGGGACACTTGTGGGCTGCCCCCAGTACATCCTTGAGTGTGCTGGTTGTAAATGCCGCTAATGCATTTCACAGTATGTTTCAACGTACATGTGATAAATCAATCTGAATTTGAATCCTGTTCCAAATACAAAATCGCCTGAGATACACTTCCAAAGTTATAAAGGCTTTGTATTCCTCTGAAGTTAAGCATCAGCTTAGACCTCTTCATTTTAGTATCACTACCTCTGGTTCTTCATTATTTCCTGCACTCTGCATTGATCAAAGACAATGATTGATCAATGGCAAAATCTTCCCTGTTATGCAGGGTGCAGATGAGAATGAGTGAAGGTTTCGACATTGAACATTAGTTGTAAAATACGATCTAGATCAGAGGTTTCCAACCATTTTTATGCCATGGATTCCTATCATTAACCAAGGTATCTGTGGACTCTAGACTGGGAACTCCTGAGCTAGATAATGGCAAATTTGAGACTAAGAAAAGTTTCCTGGATAAGTTTTCTAGGAGGTTGTAGAAATTATAGGAGAGCAGGATTTCCAAAGAAGATTTTATTTATTTCAGGAAAATACAAGGAAGAGAAAAATTATCCTCCATGTATTTTCTCCTGCACTAATCTGAAATTTCTGTTATAATAAGTATAACAATGGTAATCTATATGGGTGGCAGGGAGGAGGTACATCTCTGTCAAAGGAGATATAAGGTATTGCTTCCCTCCGTTAGCCTGCAGGTCACCCTTGGGCAAGGTGTAACACCTGCTTAGGCCCTTAATCGGGGTTATGTGAAGCCATGGAGCAAGAGGTCGTATGAGCAGTTGATGCTTATCACAAATCCTGGTTATGCGACCACTGATACCAAGCTGGACAATTTCTGAAGAGTATTGATAATGGCTGGGGTCACCCGCCTTGTAAAGACACTGCGCAGAAGAAGGCAATGGCAAACTGTTCTGTAGAAAAATTTGGTACGGTCATTCATGTCAATATGACACAGCACATAATGATGATGATGAATCTGTAGAAACACAGGATTTATAGGAGAGAGTGAGAAAAAAAGATAGCCAAATCCCAATTACTTGTTCAATGGGAACAGAGCTGTGAACTGAAGATGGAAATCAATCTTCATCAGTTAGGCTACAAGTGAACCAACTCTTTAGTGAAGGAAGTCCCAGTAATGGAGATCTCTGAAAGATATGGAGCATAATTTCTCCCTCCTGGTATCCACTTGAATATCGGGATAATTATTATTTTCTGTAAGAGTAGATCACATTGGTATGTGAATGAACCAACAAAAGTGGTCACACAAGCTCCTGCAGCAGATGGCTTGTCTTACACTGAAAAGTTAAACAGGCTGGGCTTGTATGCTCTGGAACTCAGGAAAAGAAAGATATGGATGAACTCCTGAGGGTTTTGAGTGAGTGGATGTGGAAAGGATGTTTCCCCCATGGGACACCCAGTTTAAAAGTAAGGCTTGCCGCTTTGACACATAGATTAGTCGAAATCTTTTCTTTTAGAGGGTCTTGAATCTTGGGAATTCTATTTCTGAAAGGGTGGTGGTTGCAGAGTCATTGGTTACTTTTTGTTGGAGGTTTGGATAGATTATGGATTAGCAATTTGATGAAAGGGTGCAGAATACAGAATCAAGATTATGGGGGATCATTGAATGGGAGAGCAGATTTGAGGGGCTGAATGGCATATTCATAACCTGCATTACAGACTAAGTAAAGAATAAAGTCAAAAGTTGGACAGGACACAAAGGAGAACTCTGTTAAACTACATTTAATGTAGCAAACGTTCTCTTGTGATCACTGCAGATGCAGTGAGTGTTTTAGCTCTCTGTTTCTGTCTGTCTGTCCGTCTAACCCTCTCTCTGCCTTTCTGTCTCTCTCTCACTCTCTCTCTAACTGTCTGTCTCTCTCCGTCTCTGTTTGTTTCTGTCTCTGCCTCTGTTACTGTCTGTCCCTGTTTCTCTCTGCCTCTGCCTGTCTGCCTCTGATTCCCTCTTATCCCTCCATATTTCATTGCTGTGTTTAAAATGCTACCTCTGATGCCAACCTTGAATGGATCATTATCAAATATTGTTTAGTGGTTCTCCTCAGAAATTCCTTGGAACGGAATAGTGCATTGAAGGAACCACAAAAATCTATTTCCATTGTAAAAAACAGAATGCTGAAAACTTAGCAGGTTGCACAGCATCGACAGGGATGACATTTTGGGCCGAGACCCTGAAATTTCATTTTTCATAATACCTCTTCTGAAAGTATGGCATCTTGAGCAGGGCATCGTAGCGTAGATGGGCCTTTGTACTTGAGGGCCCTGGGGTTTTCTGACTTAGAAGCAAGGGTACTAGTCACTAACACCTTTATTGCATTGCTTCCGAAGCTTAGCAGACTGCTAACTCCCTCTCCTGCTGTTCATGTCAGTAAGCTTGCAAATTGTAATTGTTCTGCCTGCCCCCATTATGTTCCACTTATCCGGCACCTCCCTCTTTTGATTGGCTTCAGGAGCAGTCTGGCTGGAGAATTGTTAATTGGGATTAACGAAGTGTAGCTGTAATGATTAAGTGAATTCACTGGCCCTGCAGAATGAAATCTCGGTTTATGCGAGCATTGGCTGATTAGCTTTTGCAAGTGGGCTTTGTCTGCATTGGCCAGGCAGTGCTCTGTCTGCGGGCAAGGAAGCCTCTGCTTACAGTTCAGAGATTTCCAGATGGAGATAGAAGGAATTAAATTAAGCTTTAATAATCAAGAAGCGGCTTAAATCTAAGAAGTAGGCCATGGAGTTCTAAAGGATTAAGGTCGTTGGATGCTATTAACCTGTAGGTGAGAGAGAGCTAGGTAGGGAGAAGTAACATTGCATTTACATGACTCAAAATGGGGTGAAATGTGACGAAATGGGTGCAGCTAAACTGTAATATCTACAAGAGTTTATAAATTCAAGAAACTATTCAGGAGTTTCCTACAAATGGTACTGGATTCAGCCCAGTACATCACCGGTAAAGCCCTCCCAACCAATGAGCACATCTACGTGAAGCACTGTTGCAGGAAAGCAGCATCCATCATCTGAGATCCATCTCACCCAGGCCATGCTCTTTTCTTGCTGCAGTCATCAGGTAGAAAGTACAAGAGCCTCAGGACTTGCACCACCAGGTTCAAGAACAGTTACTACCTCTCAACTATCAGGCTTTTGAACAATAGAGGATAATTACACTCTTCTATTGAGGTGGTCCCACAACCAATGATCTCGCTTTAAGGACTCTTTATCTTGTTATTTCATGCTCCTGTAATTTATTGCTATTTATTTATATTTGGCAGTTGCACAGTTTATTGTCTTCTATGCTCTTGATCTTCCATTAATCCTGTTTACAGTTACAGTTCATTAGATTTACTGGTTATACCTGCAGGGAAAAGAATCTCAGGGTTATATGTGGTCATATATATGTACTCTGATAAGAAATTTCACTTTGAACTTTGATTTAAAAACTGGACCCAGGTTGTTCAGGACTGAAGTTAGGAACTACTTTGCATGCTGTGTGTAGAAGAAATGTGAAACCTTTTTGCTTGAAAACAGTATTGATCCCAGATCAATTGTTTGATTGATAGTCTTTTATTCCCTAACAATACATACCGGTAGTGTAACACTTCAAGGCGTTAGTGATCGGGTTTCAATTCCCGCTGCTGTTTGTAAGCAGTTTGTACGTTCTCTGTGAAATTCTTCTGGTTTCCTCCTAAAACGTATGGGTTAGTAAGGGTGACTATGCTGGTCTATCTATCTATCTATTTACTTATTGATTGATTGATATAGGTGGGTATGCTATGGGTATGCGACTTTAATTAGTTCCAATTTGCCTATTAGCGCAACAGGTAATCTCATTGAAGATGCCATCTCATTGGCTCTTTACTCAACCCCAGAACATCTGGGCAGCAAAGATGCAGACATCAGGATGCTCATTATCGACTATAGTTTGGTGTTCAATACTATCATCCCCTCAGAGTTAATGAATAAAGACCTTGGCCTCAATACCTCCTTGTGCAATTGGATCCCTGATTTCCTCACTTGCAGACCCCAGTCAGTTTGGATTGGCAACAATAACTCCTCCACAATCTCCATCAGCACAGGCACACATGTGGCCAAGCAGAGCTCCAGTGCCATATTCAAGTTTGCTGATGACATCATCATTGTAAGTCAAATCAAAGCTCTTGAGGAATCAGCATTTAAGAGGGAGATTGAGTGGTGCTGCAGCAACAACAACCTCTCACTCAATGTCAAGCAAGATCAAGGAGCTGATTATTGACTTCAGGTTCCTTGGTGCTGGAAGCAAGGCGATACTTGACAGCTGACCCAACACATCCCTGGACTCTGTTGGTCGTTGACACAAATGACATGTTTCACTCTACTGTAAGTTTTGATGCACGTGTGCAAGTAAAGCTAATCTTTAAGAAGGTATTAGGCAAGACTAGAAAGACTGAATTTGTTTCTCTTGGAGCAGCGAAGACGAAGGAGAGGTCTGATTCAGTATTCCAAATACTATTTCCTCATAACAGTGAGAATCTTTCCCCCTTAGCAGAGGGTGTAGCTTTAAGGTAAGGGGTAGGAGAAAGATTTTTTTTCTTTGAAGGGTTGTTGGAAGTAGGAATACATTATCTGAAAGGGTGGTGGGTGGTGATAGTTTTAAACAGCATTTAAGAACAATTGAAATGAGAATTTAGAATGGATTGGCATAGAACGCTACAGACTGTCGGCTAGAATTTGAGGTTAGTATGGAAGGATACGTATTGTCTGGTATGGAAAGGGTGGGTAATTTATAATTCCATGACTATTATTATCTCACAAACAGTTGTGGCCACAGATCCAGGAATTGACAATGTGTAGCCTCAAAGTCTGAAGTTTAAAGTGCATTTATTATCAAAGTATGCATACATAATACAACCTTGAGGTCTGTCTCCTTACGGGCAGCCACAGAATAAGGAGCCCAGAAGAACCCACACAAAAAAAAATCCAGCAACTACCCGATGGGGCGGAGAGGGGGGGAGGAGAGAGAAAACCGTACGAACAATAAAAGCAAGCAGAACGAAAGTGACTGCATAGACGAGAATCCTGGAGCAGTCGGATGGGCCTCAGTCCATCATATAGCGGAGTAAATGTCATGGAGCCCACTGCCAGAGAGCCCAGAGGAGCCACAGCGGGCATGGCAGAAAGGTAAAGATTCGGGGAGGTTAGGATCTGGCATTGTCACAGTTAATGTGGACAGCAAGGTCAAGAGAACATAGTGTGGGCGATGAGCATAAAGCAGCTCTTGCCAAACAGGGTTGGATAGTAATAACAAACAGCAGGTAGGTGTGGGTGATACAGCATTGCACAATGGGAGCTTGTAGGATTCCAGTCGGTCTACAAACCTCCCTCTCTGCATGACTTCACAGAACAATGATTTCCTCTTGATGATGGCATTTATGAGAAATCAGGAAACAAAACAAGGATCATGTAAACTAAGTGATTTTCTGACTAAGGGACAAAAGCTATTAGCTGACAGGCATTAAGGTACCATTAGGCAGCTCTCCTGTGCCTACTTAGGCCCTCCAGCCCATCTAGTCTGTACTGAACATTTAAACTGCCTACAACAATCAACCTGCATTGGGACCATAGTCCTCCATATCCCTATTATCCATGTATCTATCCAAACTTCTCTTCAACTCTGAAATCAAGCTCGCCTGCTCCACTCGTGCTGGCAGCTCATTCTCTGAGTGAAGAAGTATTCCATCATGTTCCCCTTAAACTTTCCACTTTTCACCTTAACCCATGGCCTTTTGTTGGAGACCCACCCAACCACAGTGGAAAAAGCCTGCTTGCATTTACCCTATCTATTTTGTAAAACTCTTATCAAATCTCTCCTCAATCTTCTACATTCAAAGGGACAAAGTCCTAAATGATTCAATTTGTCCTTATTACTCAGGTTTTTCAGACCTGGCAACATCCTTGTAAATCTTCTCTGTACTCCTTCAACCTTATTTACATCTTGCCTCTAGGTAGGTGATGAAAACTGCACACAATACTCCAAATTAGGCCCCACCAACCTTTTATACCTTTCAACATAACATCCCATCTCCTGGACTCAATACTGTGATTTATGAAGACCACTGTGCAAAAAGCTTTCTTTATGACCCCACCTTCCTGTGACGCTACTTTCAACTAATTATAGACTTGTATTCCTTTGTTCTTTTGTTCTACCACCTTCCTCAGTGCCCTCAATGTTAACTATATTCTTTTTCTCCACAGATGTTGCCTGAACCGGTGAATGTTCTTTTTTTCCATTTTCTGTTTTATATCAGCATGACTAAGAATGTTGACAATAAACCAACAGATACATTACTCCCAAAGACCTGAGGATTGTATGTAACTGTCCAAGAATCACTTCTGCAAAGCAATCCTTCTTTTCGATCAGGAAGACAACACCTTTCGGGGCCAATACAAACCCTGTACTCGGATAGTGTGAACAATTCAAATTCAAAATTCAAAGTAAATTCATTATCAAAGTACATACATATCTCCATATACAACCCCGAGAGTCATTTTCTCGTGGGCAATCACAGTAAATACAAGAAACACAACAGAATCAATGAAAGACCACACCCAGCAGGACAAACAACCAAAAGACAACAAACTGGGCAAATGCAAAAGGAAAGACAAAAAGAAATAATGATCATAATATAAACATTAATTTTGGACTGAATAGGTGCAGAACATTTAACATAAAGAAAGGTGCAATAGATCTAGTGGAATATAAAACACTAGATTTATATAATATATTAACAATATATTAGCTGGATACAATACAACTGAAACATATAAATATCTGGGATATCAACAAGCAAAGAAAATAGATCACAGTGCGATAAAGGAAAAACTTTTGACAGAATTTACTTCAAGGCCTAAGAAAATCTGCCAAACAGAAATCAGCAATAAAACTATAACAAAACAATAAATGTTTTCACTGTACCCATAGGAGTACATTATTTTGGCATAATATCTTGGTCCAAAACTGATCTGGAAAATTTACAAAGAAAATTAAGAACTGAAATGACAATTTTTAGATTGTCATTTTTAGATGACAATTCAATTGATTTGACTATGTACTCTCCAATGCACTTGGATTAACACTACCTAGGACAGAAGGGGAAAGAGGAATAACCAATATAAAAAATTTACAGAACAGTCAGATAAAACTTCTGATTGTATTTTCGTTAATGGAAACAGGATTCTGCACTTGACACAAGCATTTGCAATTCTGATAAGATGTACACACCACTAAACTTAAATGAAAGCACAACCCTGTAAAATGAAGAAATTATCACTATAGAAGGAAAATGTTAACCAATGGAACAGCATGACTCTCCTTGGAAGACATCCCCATGATCTGAGCAGACTAGATATTGACATGGAAGCATTGAACACCTGGCTCAGAGTGAAAGACTTCATTCCAGAAACATGGAGCTTCTTTGTGGTAATGCTCTGCCCCAGAAGGCAGTGGAGGCCAAGTCTCTGGATGCATTCAAGAGAGAGTTAGATAGAGCTCTTATAGATAACGGGGTCAGGGGATATGGGGAGAGGGCAGGAACGGGGTACTGATTGTGTATGATCAGCCATGATCACAGTGAATGGTGGTGCTGGCTAGAAGGGCTGAATGGCCTACTCCTGCACCTACTGTCTATTGTCTATTGTAATACAGGATCAGGTGATTAACACAAAAATATCAAAAATGCATAATAAAAGACCAACAAATTCAAAATGATAAATGCAGACAATGCCAAGAGAAACCAGTAACTATCCAACACATTACAGAATTCTGCAGCAGTTTAACTCAATCTGATTTCTTACACAGGCCCAAACATCATTCACCAAAATCTTGCTTTAAAATACAAACCCATAAGAGATACCACACCTTATTCCAAATACAAGCCTGATGCACACTTAGAGTCAGAGTCCTATAAATTCTATTATGACCAATCCTTTATTTCAGATATGACACTCCATAATAACTGTCCGAATATAATATTACACAAGCAAGAACAAGCAAGAACATCTTACTGAATAGATATAGCCATTCAAGACACACACAACGTACCAAAATCAATAAATGAAAATCACCAGAGGAAATTGAAAGACAATGGAACATGAACTGGATATACATTGTCCCGATAGTAATATCTACGATTGATAGCATCCCAAAGTCACTACACAATAGCGTTACACAATTAGGCCTAAACAACAAATTTATGTAAATCTGCAGAAAGCCATAACACTAAACACCGCTAGAATAATCTGGAAGTTCCTAGCAATTGTGAAATGAGTGTGCTTGGCTATACCTGTATCTTAGGTTTTACCAACTTGAGCTGAGAAAAATAAAAAAGCACAACAACAATAATAATAATGATGATAATAATAATAATAATAATAATAAACTAAGCTATAAATATTGAGAACATGAGATAAAAAGTCCTCATAAGTGAGTCCATAGGTTGTGGGAATAGTTCAGGGATAGGGCAAGTGAAGTTATCCTTTCTGGTTCAAGAGCCTGAGGGTTGAGGGGTAATAACTGTTCCTGAACCTGGTGGTGAGAGTCTCGAGGCTCTTGTACCTCCTTTCTGATGGCAGCAGCAAGAAAAGAACATTACTTGGATGGTGGGGTCCCTGATGAAGGACGCTGCTTTCCTGCAGCAGTGTTTCATGAAAATGTGCTAAAATGTGCCCCAGGTATGTTTAAACAGATGCCTGCACCAAATTCCCAGGCTCAGAGGGTTCCCGAAAACCTTTGAATATTTCTGAATCATGCAAAAACAATGAAAAGTTTTGTAAGCTATTGAAATCTTTTTAGAAATTCATATTGAAACCAAAAGCAGACAGGTAGAACTGGAACAATATAAAGGCGGCTTTAAAGGAAGAGGTAGTTCACTTACGGCAAGCCATTGTTGTACTATTACAGCTGTGTAGAGCAAAGGGAAAACGAACAAGCTCAGAGCTCCTTGCTCAAAGGGTACTGTAGAGTAAGATTTATTTGTGATAAGTGTTGGATAATAAATATCTGAGTCAGGCTTATTATCACTGACTTTATGTCATGAAGTTCATGTATTATCAGAGTATGTATGTATTGTACAACCTTGAGATTCGTCTCCTTACAGGCAGCTACAAAACAAAGAAACCCCAAAAGAACCCATTTTAAAAAGACCGAAAAACATCAAATGTGCAGAGAGAAGAAAAAACAAATAGCATTCAGAATGAAAGTCAGTCCACAGACATGAAACTGGGCATCAGCATAGCCAGAGCAGGCCACAGCCTCAGTTCAGTGCAGAGCTGAGTGAATGTTGCGAAGTAGTTAGCAAAATCAGCCAGACCCTTGCCTCTGGTCCCGATACCCTGCCTCTTCAATCTGGCCTGACATTAGAATTGTCCGAACAATGGGTCATTCCTCGGTCTAGGTTCCGGGCCCTGTCAATTCGATACGCTCTGGGCCTGGGCCTCGCTGCCACACCTTGGCCCGTACCTGACCTTTCCAAATCGGTCTGGCACTTCGATCGATCAATCCATGGGTGTTTCCTTGCTCTGGGATTGGGGGACGGGCCTCGCCTTCGCTCACCTCGACTTTGCCTTGCCTCTGCTTGTCTCAATTCAGCCTTGCTTTCTCGCCTTGGCTCTGCCTCAACTCTGCTCACTTCTCCGTAAGCAGGATAGACTTCCAAGGATTTCAGAACCAAACGTTATTCCACAATCATCATTATCAAACCACTCTGTTTCATTATAGCATGAACAATACTTATTCATTTAGAGATACAGCACAGAACAGGCCCTTCTGGTCCTTTGAGCCCTGCTGCCCAGCAACCTTCCACAGTCCCGATTTAACCCTAAATTAAAGATGGGACAATTTACAATGACCAATTAACCCACTATCCAGTACGTCTTTAGACTGTGGGAGGAAACTGGAGCACCAAGAGGAAACCTATACATTCCACAGGGCGGACGTACAGAATCCTTACAGATAATGTTGGAATTGAACTCTGACCTCCGCAGCCCCGAGCTGTATTAGCTTGGTATTCTCTGCTGTGCTACCTGTGGTGTCCATTTTAATCTACTTTACAAAGCTGCCTTTGCCAGTTCACTCAATCTACCTGCATATTTCATTAAAATTATTAGATCTGGGTGATATGTTTGGTTATTTATTTATTCAGTGACACAACAAGGAATAGTCACTTCTGGCCCTTCAAGATGCACTACCCAGTAACACACGATTTAACCCTAACCTAATCACAGGATAATTTATAATGACCAATTAACCTATTAACCAGAACATCTTAGGTTTACAAAGCAATACACATTCTGATTACAACATTGTTGGACATATTCCAGAGTGCTATAAACTCATAAACTACTTAAACTTTTCCCTTAATTATAACAAGATATATGATTGATGTAAACAATACTCATTGTTGTAGATGCAGTGTAGGATTATGTTGTGTGGAAATTAGTTATATCACCCTCTCACCTTGTTAAAAATGATTGTACTTGGAATGCAATCTGTTGGCAGCAAGGTAACGCAGGTGAAATATGGGAGGAACTCAGCAGGTCAGTCAGCATCTAAGGAGAGAAGGAAAAAGTCGATATTTCAGACCAAGATCCTTCATCAGGATAATTGATGCAACATAGACCTTTAGGACCTGAAAGCTGACGTTGACGTCCATCCTCATATCCTGCATATCAAGATTCATCATTATACTTCTGGAAGGAAGGAGATATGAAGTGAACTGTGTTGACAGGAATCGTAAGTCGTTTTACATAACGATAAGTTAACATATTCCTCAATACGGTACGGTAGTGTAATGGTCAGCACAATGCTTTACGGTACCAGCGACCAGGGTTCAGTTCCCACCACTGTCTGTAAGGAGACTGTATGTCCTCCCCGTGAAGGCTTGTGTATCCTCCGGATGCTCTGGTTTCCTCCCACAGTCCAAAGACCCACCAGTTACTAGGTTAATTGGTAATTGTAAATTGTCCCGTGATTAGGCTGGGGTTAAACTGGGGGCTGCAGGGCAGAGCGGCTTGGAGGGCTGAAGGGCCAATTCCGCGCTGTAACTCAATAAATAAATAAATAGTTGGTGCCTTTAATTACAGCTCCTTGCCAGGCTATGAACAGACAGTAGGTGAATACAGTTAATCATCTGGGAGACCAGCTGAGTGTTTTTGCCAGCTGCTGTAGGGCTGCAGGTATCTTCTGCCAGGTGTGAAGAGGGCACCTCCGCGTCTCATCTCTCACCCCACTTTGAGCTGCATCACTGAGCAGAGCTGGGAGAGTTGAACAGACCCACTCCCTGAGTCTGTGAGACTGGCTGGCAGCCACACCCACTGCTGCTGTTTCGGTGAACTTTGATTCTCTCTGTGCCTTGTTTCTGCCCATTTCTGAGTTATAAACTGTGTGGGTTACTTGCAGAGCAACCTGCATACAAAGTCAAAATAAGTAAGGAAGACGTCCCATAGCCTCTAGAGCAGTGGGTCCCAACTTGGCGTCCACAGACCCCTTGGTTAATGGGAAGCTCCATGGCATAAAAAAAAGTTGGGAATCCCTGCCCTAGAGTTTTGGTTTGTAGTCTATTTGAAGGGGATTGAGTGGTCCACTGAATAAAGCTGAAGGCCAGCAAACTATTCTCTTTGTAAAATGTCAGTACCCATACTGTACATACTAAATTACACATATGGGTGGGAGGAATAGCACTGTTCTTGAACTCATTCTGTCTGGACGTACAACAGCTCGGTATGGCAACTGCTCGTTGCCACTCAACTGCAAACAGCTCAACTCCAGCCTCCCCTCCAAGGACTTCGTCTGCGCTCCTCGCTGCCGCAGAAAAGCAGCTAGCATGATCAGAGACCCCAACCACCCTGGACACTCTCTCTTTTCCTCTCTCCGATCAGGCAGAAGATTCAAAAGCCTGGAAGCATGTAAGAACAGATTCTGCCCCACTGCAACACGCACAAGATGCTGGAGGAACTCAGCAGGTCAGGCGGCATCTATGGCAATGGATAAACAGTCGACGCTTTGGGCAATGACTCTTCTTCAGGACTGGAAAGGAGAGGGAAAGCTGCCAGAATAAAAAAGGGAAGGGGAGGGGAAAAGTCTAGATCGAAGGTGATAGGTGAAGCCAGGTGTGTAGGAAAGATCAGGGGTTGGAGAACAAGGAATCTGATAGGAGAGGAGAGTGGACAGGAGAAAGTGAAGGAACAGGGGACATGCTGTCCTGTTTGTCTTGTAATTGTACATTCAATTTAAAATTATGTCAATAACTGTGCATGACCCTGTGAAATCAGAATCAGAATACATGATTACATGATAATATAGAAAAAATACTGAATGACATTAA
This sequence comes from Hypanus sabinus, assembly GCF_030144855.1. NCBI lineage: Eukaryota > Metazoa > Chordata > Chondrichthyes > Myliobatiformes > Dasyatidae > Hypanus > Hypanus sabinus. Next base: position 36,003,719 of record NC_082735.1, read on the forward strand.
GTATATATGCCTGTATTAAATAGTTAAAGTAAGTAGTGCAAAAGCAGAAATAATTTTTTTAAGAAGTAGTGAGATAATGTTCATGGGTTCAATGTCCATTCAGAAATCTGATGGCAGAGGAGAACCATAGAATCATAGAACATTACAGCATAGAAACAGGCCTTTTGGCCCTTCTTGGCTGTGCCGAACCATTTTTCTGCCTAGTTACACTGACCTGCACCTGGCCCATATCCCTCCAAACCCCTCTCATTCATACAGCTGTCCAAGTTTTTCTTAAATGTCAAAAGTGAGCCCGCATTCACCACTTCATCTGGCAGCTCATTCGAAGGAGCTGTTACTGAATCATTGAGTGTGTGTCTTCAGGCTTCTGTACCACCTCCTTAATGGCAGCACTGAGAGAGGGCATGTCCTGGGTGGTGGGGGTGTTAATGACAGTCACTGTCTTTTTGAGGTACTGTTCCTTGAAGATGCATTGGAAACGACGGAGTCCGTCTAATACCTAAGATGGAATTGACTAATTTTACAACTCTCTGCAGCTTACTTCAGTTCTGTGCAGATGGTACCCCACCCATAAAGGACAAAATGACTTTGCAACCTTTTTACCTTTATGGCTTAAATTGACACCTTGCAATTAAATTTACTGCTTGGGGTTTAGAACGGGACGATAATACTGCTCAGTGTCAGAACATTTAAGTATAGGAGAGAATTACAGAGCTTTATTAGTCAGTGATGGAAACGACTGAAATAGCTCGTGTTCTATATGTGAATGTGAAGTTTGATTGATGGAGGCAATGTGTTTCTGAGCTGCTTAACCACTTTTCCTTTTCTCTGGAAGAAAGATTAAGGTGAGGCCTGAATTAGTTGGCTTAAAATAGAACGTGTTCTTTTTGTCCTTCCTAATTTCACTGTGGATGAGGCCTGAAAATCTCTGCTATTTGGCCATGAGAAAACATTCTAGACATAGATCTGTGCCAGCAGTAAGACTATTGATTTCTACATCTGGATTACTACCACAGTCCAAAGATGTACCAGTTAGTAGATTAATTGATCGTTGCAAATAATCTAGGGTTAAGACGGGGGTTGCTGGGTGGCATGGCTTGAAGGGCCGGAAAGGCCTATTCCACACAATATCTCAATAAATAAATAAATGTGACGTGAAGGCTTTGCTTACTCGTCCGTTGAAAGCTGTTTTTACTGTGCTAATCATTGATTGGCCCGTTTGAAGGATGCAACATCTCTTTCCCGTTGGTTGCCGTGTGTGCCACAGGCCTGGTGTCTGGTTTCTGGTGCTTCAGGGCCTTTCCCTTGTCTCAGGGCACTCATCTTCACACTACGGTCACAACCAGTGCTGAAGAGCCATCGGGGAAGTGAACTGCAGATAAAGTGGGGCCCACACAAACTCTTAGCTCAGTACCTGTCTGTTGAAATTCTGTAGTTGTGTAACTTGGGGAAACTACATGGGGTACCTGCTGAGCTTGAAGTGCCAATGAATGTTTAGTATCGTAGTTTTTGTAATTTAGGGTGACTTAGATGTTCAGTTGAATGTTTTACTGTATGTCTATAAATTAATGGCTAATGTGCTTATTCATAATCAGTTTCCTCTGTCTCGCTTAGCAAACCCTGTGAACCTGCTTCCTTGTAACAATAATTAAATAAAATGTGCCCACGCCACACATGTGAACAATTATCCTCTGGAATGTGGGAGGAAACCAGAGCACCTGGAGAGAACGGGGAGAAGGTGGTTACTGGGAAAATGGACAAACTCTTACAGCCAGTGGTGGGAATTGAACCTGCTTTGCTGGCATGGTAAAGCGACGCGTTAACCACTATGCCACCATCTTCGCCATGTCCCATTGTTTGTTGTCTCTCAGGAAAAAATACCCCACAGCATGAACCTGTGCTGAGAGCTTCAGATCAGGTAATGCTGAAGCCAGCTTACACAATGAGATAAGGTGACATTAAGCACAGAATGGATTTACAAGCCAGGTCACGCAGCAGGTCAGAAATCTCTGAAAGTACCATCGACTGTCTGAACTGTACTATTGCCTTCACACTGTGTTTAATGGTAAACCTTGGAACCTGTCACTGTGCACAGGATCTATGGCAACCATGGAATTTCTGTTCCTGCTTGCCTCAGTAAGAAGGCAGCCTTGGGAACTCCCTAGAATTCACAAACAATGCTGCAAATGAACCAAAGTACTTATCAAAGAACTTGCATCATTTAGAAAAACCGTATTTCATCTCTACAATGCTCCAGTGAGCTCGAGGACTGTGATCGGCTTGACTTCAGACTCATCCATAGTACAGTCGGCCAAGGAAAGTTGACATTGGTCTCAATACATAGTGGTCTCATATCTTCTCTCAAACTCAGTCAAAGATATCGTATTATTTAAATGAAGAGAGTGCTTTATTAAGCAAAGGAATGTTGAGGCAGCATGCAGGATATCTCTGTTATCAGTCTGTTACAATTAGGTAAGCAATTTCTACACAGCGACAGATGAAAATTCCATTTAAAGAGTTATTGTGAATATTTTAATTTATTTAGAGATGCAGTGCAGAATAGGCCCTTCTGTCCCTTTAAGCCACTCCACCCAGCAACCCCCGACAACTCCCGATTTAATCCTAACCCAACTATGGGGCAATTTACAATGACCAATTAACCTACCAGGTCCATCTTTGGGGAGGAAACTGGAGGACGAGAATCAGAATCAGAATCGGGTTTAACATCACCAGCATATGTTGTGGAATTTGTTGAATTTGCAGCAGTAGTACATTGCAATACATGATAATAGGGAAAAAAACTGAATTACAGTAAGTATATATATATAAAATAGTTAAATAAGTAGAGCAAAAAATGTAGTGAGGTAGTGTTCATGGGTTCAATGTCCATTCAGAAACCTGATGGTAGAGTGGAAGAAGCTGTTCCTGAACCGTTGAGTGCGTGCCTTCAGGCTCTTGTACCTCCTCCCTGATGGCACTATGAGGGCATGTCCTGGGTGGTGGGGGGTCCTTAATTTTTTGAGGCACCATTCCTTCCTTGAAGATCTGGAGAAAACCCAAGCAGTCCACGGGGAGGATGTACAGAGGCTCCTTACAGAGGACACTGGGATTGAACTCTGAACTCTGACACCGCAAACTGTAACAGTGTCATGCTAATCACTACATTACTATGACAACATTGAATTGTCTACCCTAAACTTGGTTGCAGTACAAACACAGGGCACCGAGCCACGAGGTACAATGTCTGGAGAGGTACAAACCAATATTACACCCCTCCATTAGTCTTCGAAAAATGGGATAAAATAGCCATCTAGAATGACAATACACTTTAGCAGAGTCCTCAAGATATTGGATTCATATTTAGATTTACTTACTGCATGTATATCAAAACATATGGGGAACATGAGGAGGACCTTTTTCACTCAGAGGGTCATGAGAGTGTGGATGGGCTGCCAGTGCAAGTGGTGCATGTGAGCTCGATTTCAACGTTTAAGAGAAGTTTAGATAGGTACATGGATAGTAGAGGTATGGAGGGCTACGTCTAGATGCAGGTCAATGGGTATAGGAAGCTTAAATGGTTCAGCACAGTCTAGTGGGCTGAAGGGCCTGTTTATGTGCTGTACTTTTCTGTGACTATGATTTTAAATAAGTGGTGCATCTAGAGAAAAAAGTGAGGCAGTTTGCATGTATCCAAGGAATTAGCTGGGGCAGCCTGCAAATGTTGTGCACCTTGGTCTGGAGGAACATAGTCTCTTTTGGCAGTATGCATGTGTACGGTGAATGACAATAAACTTGAACTTAACAGTGTCAGATTGTTGACACCGAAGTATCTATTTTTGTTTGGTCACCTCCATTTATGCTCTGGCACTTTCTTGTTGCCGAGCCAAGTTAACGTACCACTGGTTACTCGTGTATTAACACCTTCACATTAGGCCCACTTAGCACTGGTCTCTTGCAGAGAATTGACTCACTCGGTCCTGGGTACTCTTAAAGTGACACTGTCTCCTTCCTTGCAATGCTGATTTCATCCGCTCTCAACATTGGACATTTGATGGCCATTTTGTTACAGAAATTATATTTCAATTCATCCCACTCATACCTTTTCACACATGCATTTCTTTCCCAGCCAGACTCAACACTAGTCTAAGCAACTTGTACTTCCTGCCATTGACATCGAATGCTTCCAGCTGACTTCGTGGCTTTGCAACTTCGCATGTCTGTATGCACTTCGCTGGTGTTAACTCTGCTTCACACGGGAACTATTTTCCTAGGCTGGACATTCATATCACGTAGGTCATCTCTGAGAGGTAGCACATTCAAAATGGTGCTTATCTGCAGACAGTCTGACGTCTGATGAGGGCGTATTAAAGGACTCTCGTTGCTTCTGGTGGTACACAATGGCCAACTAGCTCTTTCTTAGGAAGTTTACCATTTTCATAACTGCCTGCTTGTAATGCATTTAATGCTTTCTCCAAGGTACGAATTGAAGGTTTTATGGTACAATTCTGGGTGTTGGAGTAGAGATGCGTCTCTACCAAAGGAGGTTTAAGGCACTCCTTATCTCCATTAGCCTGCAGGTCACCCTTGTGCAAGGCATAGCACCTGCTTGGCCCCCAATCAGGGTCACATGAAGCCATGGGAGCAGGTGGTGGATGGTCGTATGAGCAGCCGGTGCATATCACAAGTCCTGGTAATGCGACCAGTGACGCCACACAACCTCTGTATGGAGTTGATAATGGCTGGGGTCACTCATCTTTTAAAGACACTGCCCAACAGAAGGCAATGGCAAACCACTTCTGTGGAAAAATTTGCCAAGAATGATCAAGGAAGTGATCACCCATGTCAAACTTCATGGCACATAATGGATAAACGATGGGACAATTCTGTCAACATGACAAGTGAAATGCAAATACACTATGCTCTGGTTGCCAGCTCAAACCATCTGCTTTTGCCAACTCAGTAAACTCTTCCAACCATTCCGTCTATCAATACATATCAATGCAGCTACAAAGAAGACATGACAGCAGCTATATTTCATTCGGAGTTTGAGGAGATGTTATATCACTGAAAACACGCACAGATTGCTACAGGTGTACCATGGAGAGCGTTCTAACTGGCTGCACTACCATCTGGTACGGGGTGTCTACTGCACTGGATTGAAATAAGCTACAGAAAGTTGTAAACTGAGTCAGCTCCATCATGGGCCCCTCTGTAGAACCCAGGGCATCTTCAGGAAGCGATGTCTCAAAAAGGCAGCATCATCATTAAGGCTCCATTCACCCAGTATATGCGTTGTTCTCATTGCTACCATCAGGAGGGAAGTACTGAAGTCTGAAGGCAACAGACTCAATTATTCAGGAACAGCTTTTTCCCCTCTGCAGACTTTGAACCCATGAACACTACCTCACTACTTTTTTATTTCTATTTTTTGCACAATTTATTTAATATAACTATTATATATATACATACCGTAATTCACAGGTTTTTCTGTTATTAAGTATTGCTCTGTACTGCTACTGCACAGACATCAAATTTCACAACTGATTCTGATTTTGTTTTTTCATTCCGTTGAAATCCACTTACTCAGCTGCTTACAGCGTTGTGCTTCGAGCAACTGAGCAGAAACACACAAAAATATAATTCAGCTGACCAGAAATGATGCCAGGCTCTTGGAAAATGCCAGCCTCCTGACCAGTAAGTCAAAAAGCCCAGAAAGTCAAAACTTTTGCCATTTATTTCTCTCCATAGATGCTGCCTGGACTGCTGAGTTCCTCCAGCAGTAATAGCATTGAGATGCTGAAATGTTTTATTCATCAGGAAACTACAGGTTAGTTTCTCTAATGTCTATCATTTTAAGATTGCTGGAAGCCATTATTAGAGAGGTAATGGCAAGACTTTTACAAAATCATTATAAAATAAAGCTGAAACAAAAAAGAGATGTTGCGTTGGATAACTTTGCCTGGGCTCTTTGACAATTTAACATCATTATCCTTATGTGCTGTGTCGTATGACGTGGGCCATCATGGTCTTCCATCTGTCCTTAATCTGAGTTCTGGTAAGCTCTTCAAAACTCTTGTCTGTCAATTCCTTGATGTAAATCATGAATATCATGTGCTGTAGACTGCAACTTTATCCTCCATCAATTTTTCCCATCATTGGAAAATGTTCATGCTTCTCTTTCCTCAGTACATGTCCCTGAAATTCCAGCTGCCTTGTCCTGATTGATAATATCAGCTCTTTTCTTATTCTAGGTTTTTGCAATATTTCCTCATTTGCTACTCTGTTATTCCATAATACTTTCATCATTCTGGTCAAAAACCACATTTCTGCAGCTTCAAGTCTTCCCTCATTTTACTTTGATGTTGTCTAATGTCTGCTTGCATGGAAGAGAATGTTGGACAATTTAATGACCAGGATGAAATAGGGGGAAACACTGGATGTAGCGTATTTGGATGTACAGAAGACATTCAATAAGATATCACATGAAAGACTTCTGTACAGCATAACAGCATCCAAGGCTCCAGAGTCAATGAAGAATACTACATGGAAGCAGGACCTTTGACTCAGCTTATTGGATGACTGAGGATCAGAGGTGGAGAGGGTCAGCAACTCTAAATTCCTTGGTATTATTATTTTAGAGGATCTATCTTGGGACCAGCACATAAGTGCAATTACGAAGACAGCACGGCAGTGCCTCTACTTTCTTAGGAGTTTGCAGAGATTTGGCATGACATCTAAAATTTTGATAAACTTCGATAGATGTGTGGTGGAGAATATATTGACTGGCTGTATCATGGCCTGGTATGGAAACACCAATGCCCTTGAACAGAAAATTCTACAGAAATTATTGAATACAGCTCAGTCCATCACGGGCAAAGCCCACCACTCCACTGAACACATCTACATGAAGTGCAGTTGCAGGAAAGCAGCATCCATCATCAGGGACCCCCACCACCCAAAACATGCTCTCTTCTCACTGCTGCCATCAGGTAGAAGGTACAGGAGCCTGAGAACTCACATCACCAGCTTCAAGAACAGTTACTACCCCTCAACCATCTGGCTCTTGAACCTGAGGGGTCAATTTCACTCAACTTCACTTGCCCCAGCATTGAAATTTTCTCACAACTAATGGACTCAGGAACTTTTCAACTCATGTTCTCGATATTTATTGCTTGTTTATTTATTATTATTGTTTCTTCCCACATGTATTCGCATAGTTTGTTGTCTTTTGTACTCTGGTGAATGCCCACATTGGTGGGCTTTTCATTGATTCTGTTATGGCTGTTATGCTATGGATTTATTGAGTATGCCCACAGGAAAATGAATCTCAGGATTGTATACAGTGACATATATATGTACTTGGATATTAAATTTACTTTGAACTTGAATATATTGGCATGTATAGATTGTTCGGTCATTTTTGGACTGGCAGTTAGTATCACTGAAATCTGTGCTTTCTTCTCAACTAATAACAGTGCATATTTGTGACTTTGATTAACGGATCGAGTATATTGTAGTTGAATTTGCCGATAATGCTTAAGGTAAGTCATTGAGCAAACTTTGAAGAGCACAAAAGAGCCTACAGAGTCATTTTGAGAAGTTAGTTGAATGGTAAGAATTTGGTGTGTGGCATATAATTATGGGGTTACAGGCTGAAAGCCAGGAACTAGGATTGAGGAGGAGGAAAAAAAGGATCAGCCATGATTGAATGGTGAAGCAGACTTGATGGGCTGAATGGCCTAATTCCGCTCCTATGTCTTATGGTCTATAATTAAATGGTAGGGCATTAAGTGGCTAGCTACTTTGGAAGGAAAACTAGAAAAATAAATTATTATTTAAGTAAGATGAGACAAAACAATTAGCAGTAGAAGGGGATCGGCGTTGAAATGCAAAATATTTGCATGCAGTTTTAACAAGTAATTAGAATTAGTTAAGGGTAGCGCTGCAGTATAGTCTAATGCTCTAACAGTGGCAATGACCTACGTTCAATTCCACTGCATTGCATAAGGAGTTTGTACGTTCTCCCTGTAACCACGTGGATTTCCTCCAGGTGCCCCAGATTTTACCCCCACATTACAAAGATGTATGGGTTCGCAGACGAATTCTTCTTATGGGTATAATTGGGTGGTGGGCTCGTTGGGCCACTGGTCCATGCTTTATTTCCAAATAACATAAGAATAAATCTTGGTCTTTATTTCAATATGTCATCATCATCATCATTATGTGTCGTGTCGCAATCATGGTCCTTCCATGATAATGACTGTTCTTGGCAGATTTTTCTACAGAAGTGGTTTGCCATTGCCTTCTTCTGGGCAGCGTCCTCACAAGATGGGTGACCCCCAGCCATTATCAATACTCTTCAGAGATTGTCTGCCTGGCGTCAGTAGTCGCATAACCATGACTTGTGATCTGCACCGGCTTGCTCATACGACCATCCACCATTTGCTCCTGTGGCTTCACGTGACTCTGATCGGGGGAGGGGGGAGGCTAAGCAGACAGTACACCTTGTCCAAAGCTGAACTGCAGGCTTGTGGATGGAGGAAGCACCCTACACCTCCTTTGGTAGGGAAGTATCCTCACCCCATCACCCAATTTCAATAGGTAACCAATGTAAAATTATGAACGTTCTGTGTTTGCAACTTTTTAAGGCACTGGTGAGCCATCACCTGGAGCACTGCATTTAGTTTTGGTCTCCACATTTATGAAACCTTATATTTCCGTAGGAGGTGTTGTAAAAGTGGTATTCATGGTTGATTGTTGGTTTGCAGAAGGTGATATTTGAAGGAAATATTAGCAGGATGAGCCTATACTTGTTGGTGCTTAGAAGAATAAGAAATGATCTCATCGAAAGACAAGATTTTGAAGAGGATTTATAGCAGAGATGCAGAGGATATTTCTCCTGCTGGGCTGAGTAGAAAAAATGATGCATTGTTTCAAAGTGAGAGATTGAGAGATTGCCCAATTAAGGAGATGGGGGGGAGGGGGGAAAGAATTTCCTATCTCAGAGGGTTCCGAACCTTTGGAATTCTTCTCTCTAAAGTGGTGAACCCCTGAGTATAGAAAATCTGCAGAGACAGGAATCCAGAGCAACACACACAAAATGCTGAGGAACTCAGCAGACCAGGCAGCGTCTACGGAAAAGAGTAAGCAGTCGATGTTTTGAGATGAGATCAAGGGTCCTGCCCATCACTTCCCTCTGATGCTCCGCCCACTTTTCTTTCTTCCATGGCTTTCTGTCCTTCTATCAGATTCCCCCTTCTCCAGCCTCGATCCCTTTCAACAATTAACTTCCCAGCTCTTTACTTCACCACTCCCTCCTCCTGGTTTCACCTATCACCTTGGGTTTCTTCCTCCTCTACCCCCACTTTTTTAATCTGACTCCCCATGTTTTTTTCTCCAGTCCTGATCAAGGGTTTCAGCCTGAAGTGTCGACTGTCCTCTTTTCCATAGATGCTCCCTGCAGAGTTTCTCCAGCATTTTGTGTGTGTTCCTTGACAGTCATAAGGCATGGTGTTGAGGTCAAATTGTATTGTTGAATGACAGAGTAGGTTTTTGGGAGACTGTTTCTGATATTCTTCCATTCCATATTATCATCTTCCTCCACCTCAATCACAGTTCCGATATTAAATCCAAAGTTAGAGAATGTTCTTAAATTATTTAAGATTCTGCTCTCTAAAAATCTGTGCACAGCAGGTGTTAAGGGATAACAGAGGTAAAGGATTCTAATCAAGGGGATTGCATGCTTTATGTGTAGAATAATGGAGGCTCCAGCTGAGAATTGGCCGATAATGATGTGGCTTGGGCTACTTATAAATACCATTACAGATCCTCAGAAGCAAGATACAGGCTAAAAGTTTTCATAGGTTTTGTGAAGATCATAACAGAATTATTTATCCCTAGTACTAAGTTAGAGGTGAAGAGTAATTGAGGGATTTGGGAACAAAAGTTATGGGCTAACTGAACCGATATAGTCATTCACATCTAGAATAATGGACATCCAAGAACAAGTTGTAGACTTTAACTTAGCTAAAGGTTTAAGGTTTATCTACAGAACATTCAATATTTAGGAGTGAGTTACAGACCAGCATCAGATTGAAGGGTTTGGCAGACTTACACACAGTGGCCACTTTATTAGATACCTCCCGTATCTAATGGCCAGAGTGAATGTCTGTGGTCTTCTGCTGCTGTAGCCCACCCACTTCAAGTTTTAATGTGTTGTGTGTTCAGAGTTGCTCTCTGCACACCACTGTTGTAACGTGGGGTGACTTGAGTTATTGTTGCCTTCCTGTCAGCTTGAACCATTCTTCCCATTCTCCTCTGACATCTCTCATTAACAAGGCATTTTTGCCTACAGAAGTGCTTCTCACTGGATGCTGTCTGTTTCTTGCAATATTCTCTGTAAACCCTGTAAAATCCCAGGAGGTCAGCAGTTTCTGAGATACTTAAACAACCCTGCCTAGAACCAACAATTATTCCACAGTCCAAGTCATTTAGATCATATTTCTTCCCCATTCTGATGTTTGGTCTGACCAACAACTGAACCTCTTGACCATGTCTACATGCTTTTATGCATTAAGTTGCTGCCACATGATTAGTGGATTAAATATTTGCATTATTGAGCAGGTGTACCTAATGAAGTGGCCACTGAGTGTATGTTGTATGTCGAAACTTAACTACCATAGAATTGGTTAAATGCCGGAATCTCATGAAGGGATTTAAAATAATGATTTATTTGTAATAAGGTGTAAGATGGAGTTTTATTCAGTGGGTTAACATATAGGACAATATTTAAAATATCATGGAATGTTTTAAGCTGAACATTTAAGAGAACATTTTCATAAGTCAGCTCAGGTATTCAGGTTGATTGTGAAGATGCCTTTGTGGCAAAGTGTGATAGCTGGTGTAAAATTGGGATTTACCCTACAACCATCAGGATCCTGATCCACAGTGCAGAACTTCTCTCACCTCAACACTGAATTGATTCCACCACCCATGGACTCACTTTCTAGTACTCTACCACACATATTCTCAATATTGCTAATTTATTAATGATTTTAACATTTTTTGCACTGTTTGTCCTTCTTTTGACGATTAAATGTTGTCAGTCTTTGTTTGTATTTAGCTTTTCATTGATTCCATTGCATTTCTTTGTCCTTTGGTGTGTATGTCCACAGGAATATTAATCTCAGGGTAGTATATCGTGACATATACATACTTTGATAATAAATTTACTTTGAACTTAGAAACCAAGAAGGGCGTGAAGAAGCTGACCTGGTGTTGGAAGTGCACCTGACCTAGAGATGAGGAAGGTCAGTCAGCAGATGGGCTTTTGGTTATGGCATGGTGAAACCCAACTGAAACCCGGTTACTTGGACAATGACTGGAGAGGAGCACAGGGTCTGGCTGAAGTGTGCTGCCTATGACCGTTCAATAGCAAGCTCAGTCTCATTACTTAATTGTTTGGCAAGGTGCAGGGAGGGCAGCCAACATTTTTGGCATGCTGCACCTCAGTGAAAGTTTGGGTTGCAGGAGAGGGGGGGGGGATAATTGTGTGGGAGAGGAATTGAGACTCAACCAGTCACTCACAACAATGGAATAACAGAGCAGAAAAAAAAAACAAACACACCAGCCTCTTGTTAGCCCCCCAGATGGCTGTGTGGAGCCAGAGCTGGACAGCACCATGCCGTGCTTTTGTGCACACGTTCTTTATCGAGGGATAATAACTTCAGTCTTAACAGATATGGTAATTGATTGTTTTTGTATGTAGGTCAGCTCCTGATTGCCGGCTTGTTCCAAGCGCTTGGTATTTAATGGGTTAAGGTCATTGTCAGAGCGAGTGAGACACAGGTCACTGATAGCATCAATCAGAATTATCACTGACCATGTGCTGTCTTTACATCTGTTCTTTGTTCCAGGATTTTATTTTCTGTGGGAGGGGAAGGCTAAGGAGGGAATCGGACAGCTTCCAAAGGCTAAACCATTAATGTCCTCCTCATTGGATAATCTTAAAAATAATCCATTGATGGCTTGGCACCCTGGTAGCCTATAGCTAGACTGAATGCAGACGGAGTCACCCTGCACTCTGTGCGATTGGGTAGTTCTGGCCCATTGGGTTGCTGAGGAGAGTGACTCTCTGCTGTCTAAAGCTTTGGAGGCCCACGTTGTGGGGCTGATTTTGGAGTGGAGTTCAAGCACGGAGCAAGGATGTGGGTTTAATCATAACCAGCAAGGAAAGGGGTATGGAAGGGAGGTTGATGCCGGCACTGTAGAGGCAAATCTTGACCTGTAAGTATGTTCATTCTGCAAGAAAGCCATTGTGACAATGTTCTCTAAAGCTGCTGTATAAATTTTTTGATCAACGTAGAATAAGACAGCCATAACAGGAGATGGACAGGCATTATGCCGATCAAATCTGTTTTGCTTTGGATTCTTGGTAAAGGATTGAGAGCCAGAGAATGACATATGAGAGAAAAGAAGAATTTTCTAGGGTAGTTCTAAAAATTCAGAAAGTTATGCATTGGACAAACCAAAGAAATAGAGCATGGACTCCCAACTTTTTTATGTGCGGACCTCTATCATGCACTGCAGGGTCTGTGCACCCCAGATTTTCAAGCCCTGAAGTAGAGAATGGTGGGAGAGAGGAAACTTGGGTCAGTTTATATTGTGTTTTCCCAGCTATTGAGCACATCTACATGAAACCCTGCCATAGAAAAACAGCATCCATCATCAAAGATCCTCACCATCCAAACCACGTTCTTTCTTCGCTGCTGCCATCAGGTAGAAGGTACAAGAGCATCAGGACTTGCGCCACCAGGCTCAGGAACAGTTACTATCCCTCAACCATCAGGCTCTTGAACAAAAAGGGATAGCTACACTCATTCTACTTTTGGGGTCCCCAGAACTGATGGTCTCACTTTAAGGACTCTTTATCTTGTTATTTCATGTTTGTTATTTATTGCTGTTTACTTATATTTGCATTTGCACAGTTTGTTGTCCATGATCCTGTTTACAGTTACTGTTCTATAGATTTGCTAAATATTCCCACAGAAAAAGAATCTCAGAGTTGTATATGGTGACATGTATGTACTCTGATTATAATATTTACCTTGAACTTTTTTGAAATTTGTATTTCCTTTCTAAGACTATTTAAGCCATGCACCAAGGTTGCTTGATGAAATGAAATTAATTCTCAGTGAACTGCCATTCTTGATGCTGTACTAAGACCATAAATTAATACAAACCTTTTGGAAAGGGAACCCAGTTTTGTAAAAATGGCTGATCCTGTTTTTTATCCACCCCTGTTTTTTAATTAATCACAAAAGGCAATGGTGTAAATTGGAATGAAACTTGCATCATGAGAGTAAGGTGATATTGTTTTGTCCCCATTTTTCCTTGTGGGGATGTTACACCTTGAAGCAAGTGCAGTTTAGGAATTTTGAAATCAATTCTGCAGTTTTCAGTCATGTACAACCTGAAGAAGTAACATCAAAAAATTTGCAAGCAAAATCTTAGATTTTTCCTAAACAGTACTGAATATATTTCCCTGGCTGATGTCTCACCGTATGGGTGCTCTTGACCTGAGTCCCAGGGTACTGTGCCATGTTCTCCTGCAGCCATATAGACACCTCGTTAACTGGCCAAGATCTGGTTCTAAGATCATAATACTTTATGATAGAATGGTGGGGAATTTGGTCTCTTTGTAGTTTTTCATTTTGCTCTTTTCATCTTAAAAGAAAGATCTGATTTTCTTTGGATGTCATTTGTGATTATGGAATATTTTTGTAGTTTACAGCCAATGAAGTATTCTGTGCAGTGAAGTTATTGTTGTCATGCAGGAAAATTGGTAGATAGTTTGCACACAAAGACCCACAAATAGCAATAAGACAATTATTAGATATCTGATTTCAGTTCAAAAGATATTAATTGTTCAAGATACCTCTCTGCATCACCAAACCAGGCAGTGTGCTCTATCTCACTTACCATTGTGCCTTTTCAACCTAGAGACAAACTGTATCTTTGTCATTGCTAAATACTTGTGAAAGTACATTTTAGATATTTTTACCACATGTTTGAAGTGAATTGTGATAGTGAGTTTCTGAATAATAAAGCCAAGTACAGCAGTGAGTGTAGGGGATTAAGGGACTTTTTAAAGGGAATTTTTGTTACATTAGATGCTGCCTGACCTGCTGAGTTCCTCCAGCATTTTGTGTGTGTTGCTCTGGATTTCCAGCATCTGCAGAATCGCTTGTATTTAGATTATCTTTAAAAGATATCAGCATATGGGAACTTTTGTTCAATGGACCTGAGATTTTAAAGGTCCTTCTACTGCAGGTCTATATATCAGGAATCCTTTTTTTAAAGGCTGCTGTCAGCTTTCTCATGATTAATGTCCAGATATCAATTCTCCTTCTTTAAAAGGAATCCATTTGCTTAGGTTGAATACTTATAGCTATAAGAATTTCAAAAATTTATTTTTCAAAATGTAAAAGTAGAATGAGCAATGATGAATCAGCAGCCTGCTTTAAGCTGCTCCTGTATTTCTTCATCATTGCCGTAAGTGGAATTACCCTGTATCCAGCTTACCTGTTCATGTATTTGACTGTTTCCAAATAAAACACCTGTATTTGATAGGGCATTAATCAAAGTCCAGCCTGCTGTCCTGAGATAGAAAGCAAAGCTACAACAAGTGAATCAGCAACTGAAAGAAAACTTCAACAGAACTAAAATTGTTCAGACCGGAAACAAGTGTCCTTGTTGCCCAGTCTGTCGTATGGGGTATTTACAGTCCCACACATCTGCACAGAATGGGCTTGGTAATGCACCTCCAACAGTTCTGCTCTGATAGTCAGGGAACAATGAACTGAGAAGAAATTTACTATAATTATTTTCCCAATAGAATTCCTTGTTGTAAGGACTCTTTCTTTTTAGTTGTGTTATTGGAGATGGACAAATAAAGAATCACTCCACAGGATAATGTATCAGTTTGCCTTCTGAGTGGGAAGGTAGAGGATCTTAACAAAGGACGTGTTGGTCAACCTATGGTGGAATGTAGTGCCATGGTACTGAAGATTGCAGTTCTTCACTTGAAGCTTTCAGGGATATCACTAGTCAGAGCTGAAAAAGGGCACAGCCTAGCCTGGTATCCAAAGCACAGGAGAGTTAATATTCTCCAAAATCTATTTCATATCAAATTCCCTGATGGATATGAATGCTCACCCCTGAGCAGAACCTAATGTTTAACTATAATATGCTAATCTGCTATGAGTGACTAATGTTTAGGATCATCCGGAAATATAAAGATGTTATTGAGTATTATGTCTTAAAAACAAAATTCTACAGTATCTAGAAGATACTAGAAGGTACAGGAGCTTCAAGACCCACACCACCAGGTTCAGGAACAGTTCCTACTCCTCAAACATCAGGCTCTTGAACCAGGGGGGATAACGTCACTTGCCTCATCCTTGAAATGTTTCCACAACCAATGGACTTAACTTTCAATGTCTCTTCATCTCATTCTCGATACTTATTGCTTATTTATGATTATTATTTTTCATTTTGTCTTTGCACAGTTTGTTTGACTTCTGCACTCTGGTTGAACGCCCTAGTTGGGTGATCTTCCATTGATTCTGTTACAGTTACTATTCTATAGAGTTACTGAGTAGGTTCACAGGAAAATGAATCTCAGGATTGTGTATGGTAACATATGTATACTTTGATACTAAAATTTACTTTGAACCTTAGATAGTTCAACAGGCAAACACGAAGAAGCTGTTGATGCTGAGTGAGAGGCATCAGCAAGATGCCCAGGTTCAAATTCTATTCAGAACTAAGCAAGCGGATCTCACATGCTGTAGGCTGGTGATTCTTAAAAGTGTTGTTAAAAGGTAAATTAGCAGCCAGGATTCATCTTCCTAAAGTCACACCTGTCTCGGCTATGATGCCTTTCGTAGTCAAATAACTCACCACTGAATCTGCACCCAGTTGCAGCTCCTTAGATACCAAGTTAAAGAAGTTGAATTCTGTCTGGGTGACCTTCAGCTCATCTGGGTGAATGGGAAAGTGGCAGATAGGAACTACAGAGAGGTAGTTACCCCTAAGTTGCAGGACGCACGTTCCTGGGTGACTGTCAAGAGGGGGAAAGGGAATCGGCAGCCCGTGCAGAGTAACGCTGTGACTGTTCCCTCAATAATAAGTCTACCACTTTTGAAACTGTTGCGGGGGATTAACTGCCAGGGGGAAGCCACAGTGACAGGTCTCTCCTACTGTGCTGTCTCTGACTCAGAAGGGAGGGCGAGAGAGGAAGAATGCAGTCATGATAGGGGATTTCATGTTTCGAGGAGCAAGAAGCAGGTTCTGTGGTTGCCCAGATGGTATGTTGCCTCCCAGATGCCAGGGCCAGGGAAGTCTCAGATCAGGTCCACAGCATTCTGGAAAGGAAGGGTGAACAGTCAGAAGTTATGGTACATATTGGCAGCAACAACCTAGGTGGGAAAAAGGAGGAGGTCCTGAAGAGAGAATTTAGGAAATTAGGCAGAAAGCAGGACCTCCAAGGTAGTAATCTCTGGATTGCTACCTGTGCCACGTGCCAGTGAGGGTAAGAATAGGATGACTTTGTAGATTAGTGTGGCTGAAAAATTGGTGCAGGGGACAGAGGTTCATATTTCTGGATCTTTGGGATCTCTTCTGGGGAAGGTGCATGACCTGTACAAAAGGGATGGGTAACACCTGTACCCTAGGAGAATCAATATCATTGCAGGGAGGTTTGCTAGAGCTGTGGGGGAGGGTTTAAACTAATTCGGCAGGGCAAAGTGAATTGAAACAATAGGGTGGAGAATGGAGCAGTTGGTATACAAGCAGATGCAGTGTATACATTGGACTGAATGTGTTATATTTGAATGTATGCAGTATATGGAGAAAGGTAGATGATCTTGTCGCACAGTCAGAGATTGGCAGGTATGATGTTGTGAGCACCTCTGAGACGTAGCTAAAAGAGGGTCTCATTGAAACCTATCAAATAATGAAAGGCCTAGAAGAGTGGATGTGGAGAAGGTGTTTCTTATAGTGGGGGAGTTTTAGGACTGGAAGGCACAGTCTTAGAACGGAGGGACACCCATTTAGAACAGAGAAGACGAAAAATTTCTTCAGCCAGTCTGTGGAATTCATTTTGCCACAGACAGCTGTGCAGGCCAGTTCAATGGGTATATTTAAGAAGGAGGTTAACAGGTTCTTGATTAATCAGCATGTCAAAATTTAAGTGGAGAAGGCAGGAGAATGGGATTGAGAAAGATAATAAATCAGCCATGATGGAATGGCAGAGCAGACTTGATGGGCTTAATGGCCTAATTCTGTTTTAGAATCAAAAGTATTCTGGTAACTGCTGCTGTGAAGTACTTTACAGATGCTCTTTAAATGCAAGTTATTATTGGAATAGGTTCTTAAATGGTATTTGACCTGTTAGTCTTAGTAAACCAACAGCAAGCTCTGGTGAAACTGTTTTCCTCCTTGATTCCAATTATCCATTTAAAAATTTAAAAAAATATTACTGATCTCAGTTGAGAGATTGCTTAAGGAGTTAATGGAAGGCTGAAGATGGATCAAGTGTCCAATCCTTGCTAATTCCAGCTCAGTCATTGCATTTACCTCGTGGGTAGAGCACTAAAGCATCTTACAGAAAATCTCATCTTACATTATTTGCATGAGAGATACTGCCCTAATTTCTGTACAGAGCAGGCTGCCTCTGTGGAGACAATTATCCATGAAATACTTTCATCAGAATATTCCTTATGAGTAATTCTCCATCCAGGATATAGACAACAGAAGAACATCCCAGGTTCTCTGGCTCATGAAAACCCCTTTATCCAACACTAATGGTGACCCTACATAGGATCTTGTACCATCAATGCCCCTTTCTTGCATCCATCTCCCTCTGTAACCTCTGTAGCTTTCTCTAACCCAACGATGAAGTCAATGACCTAACAGCCTACACAAAAGCCTGACAAAGCCTGGTGAGTCCTGAGGAATGGTCTCAGCCTGAAACGCCAACCATACTCTTTTCTGTAGATGCTGTCTGGCCCACTGAGTTCCTCCAGCATTTTATGTGTGTGTTGCTTGGATTTCCAGCGTCTGAAGATCTTCTCTTGTTTGTAATTGACTTAACAACCTGCCTTGGCGAAGAGTCTTGGCCCAAAACATCAAATGTTCATTCCTCTTCATAGATGCTGCCTGACATAATGACATCCTTCACCATTTTGTGTGTGTTACTCTGGATTGACAGTTTCGGCAAAATCTGTTGTGTTTCTAACCCGGTGAGGTCCCTGCATTCCTGCATTTCTAAAATGTTGGTGTTGGCAACTGTCTGCTACTTTTCCTTTTTTAACAGATGTTTGTTGAAACCTGCCTCTTTGGCTAAGCCTTTGGTTGTCTATCCCGATATATCCTTATGAGCTTTACAAGTTCCTTGAAACCTGCCTCCTTGGCCAAGCCTTTGGTTGTCCATCCCAATGCAACACACGAAAAATGCTGAAGGAACTCAGCAGGTCAGGCAACTATGGAAATAAGTAGATAGTCAACGTTTCGGGTCATGACCCTTCTTCAAGTCTGTCTATTTCAATTTCTCCTAATGAGCTTCAGGATCAAATTTTCTCATCATAATGCTCCTGTGAAGTGCTTTGGGATATTTTACTCCATTAGAGAAGACATTTCAATAAAAATAACTTATAGTGGCATGGGAGGAGGGGTTACCATGAAGCTACTTGAGTGTTGGCTTGGTGCTGAGGTTTTCAATTGTTTATTTAAATTTATATTCCAAATCCCATATACCGGACACCCCATATGGTCCTGTCTTATTTTTTAGTAATGGAGATGCACCAGACTGTGGAAAGATGCATTGGGATTTGAATGGAGATCCCGAACTGCCATCCTGGTGAGGATGGTGCATGAGGTAGCGTGGTGGTTAGCACAGTGCTTTACCATACCAGTGACACGGGTTCAATTCCCACCACTGCCCGTCAGGAGTTGCACATTTGCCCTGTGACCACGTGGGTTTCCTCTGGGTGCTCCAGTTTCCTCTCACAGTCCAAAGATGTATCGGTTTGCAGGTTAATTAATCACCGCAAATTGTACAATGCTTAGGCTAGGATTAAACTAGGATATTGCTGGGCGGCATGGCTTGAAGGCCCAGAAGGGCCTACTCCGTGCTGTATCTCAATAAATAAATGAAAATAAAAATTAATGATGGCAACACCGTTACTGTCACGACTTGAAGTCTTGTACATTCCTCTCCTGCTCTGAAACCTTGGATGGAAAGGGCACAATTGTCAACTGATTGTATGTTCCTGCACAAGCAATGATAATAATTAGGAGTTAACTGCGAGTCAGGGTGGTGCATTCCCTCTTGTCCATACAAGAAATCTGAGGACATAGCAGAGCTGAGGCAGAGTGCTGATGCAGTACTCCACCATCAGAGGTGTTACATTTCAAATGAGGTCCACAACCAAGAAATCACCTGCAGTCTCATCTGCTCATCAGATGTCCTGGCAATGTTTTGAAGTGTTCAGCCTGGTTTACTAGATCAGTATTAACCCTTCATCTAACATCATTATTATGTGCCGACTCATTCCGTGGGCAATGATAGTCTTTGACCATGATTGAAATTGGCAAATTTTTCTACAGAAGTGGTTTGTCATTGCCTTCTTCTTGGCAGTGTATCGGCAAGACAGGTGACTCCCAGCCATTATCAATGCTCTTCCGAGATTGTCTGCCTGGCGTCAGTGGTGGCATAACCAGGGCTTGTGATCTGCATCAGCGGCTCATACGACCATCCACCACCTGCTCCCTTGGCTTCACATGACCCTGATCAGGAGGCAAAGCAGGTGCTGCACCTTGCCCAAAGATGGTCTGCAGGCTAGCGGAGGGAAGGAACGCCTTACACCTCCTTTGGTAGGGATGTATCTCCATCCTGCCATTCCCCACTAACAGCATAGAAGGCATTTGTCTCATTATCCTGTGTGGGAACTTGGTGTATTTGAGTTTACTTCAGCCTGAATCAGTGGCTCCCAAACTGGGGTGCATGGACCCCTCAGCTAATGGTAAGGGTTCACAGCATAACCTAGGTTGTGAACCCCTGCAATTGAAAAAATGAAAGCACTTCAAAATGTTCTTCATTTTCAGTGAAATTGTTTTTTTTTCCCTCTTTGCTTGACTCTTGCAGAGTCTCCGATGTTGTGTTTGGCCCTGTCATGAGGCACTGAGAGGGCACGAAGATGAAAGCTGAGGTGTCGGACATGAGCCAGTGGAGAGAGGTGGATTTGGAAGAGAAGTGCACCTATATTGTAAATGACCAACCAAGGGACCCGACCAAATGTACAGAAATCCCTTGGGCCAGAGCTTCCATACCCCGAAACCTTACCTTCAAATACACAAACAACAACGAGGTAGGTCTTTCCGCAGTGGCGCATACAAAATGCTAGAGGTACTCCACAGACCAGGCAGCACCAATGAGAAGGAATAAAGGGCTTGATGTTCGGGGCCAAGACTCTTCATCAAGACTGGAAAGGAAGGGTAAAGAAACAAGAATAAGAAGGTTGGGGGCAGAGAGAGAGTACAGGCTAGAAGGCGATAGGTAAAGCAAGGGGAGGGGGTAGGTAGGTAGGTGTTCAGGGGAGAGGTATGAAGTGAGAAGCTGGAAGGTGATAGGCGGAAAAGGTAATGAGCTGAAGAAGATGGAATCTGATAGGACAGGAGAGTGGACCACAAGGGAAAAGAGGAGGAGAGGACCTGGGGAGAGGTGTTAGGCTGGTAAGGAGAGTAGCTAGGTGGGCAGGGGAGTGGTATGAAGTGAGAAGCTGGGAGGTGATAGGTGAAAAAGGTAATGAGCTGAAGGAAATGAGAGTGGACCATGTGGGAAATGGAAGGGGTACGAGCACCTGAGGCAGGTGATAGGCAGAAGAGGAGAAGAGAAGCAGTAAGAGCATGGTAAATGGGTAAAGAGAGTTGGGGGAGGGGGGCAAAAATTGACAAAGTGCTTCTGTATCTAATTGGTCCAATATCCTGAGCATCACATTGCAATTGCAATTTAATTTGTAAAACTAAATGTAAATTTGAATAAAATGGGCTGCAGTCTATGCATTTTAACTTGGCATGTTTGCATGCCGGAGGTACATGATTCATACAGATTGTGTGTGTGTGCATCATGGCCTGCTTCTAAAATTTGGTTCTGTTCTTTATATTTCAACTTAAAAACTTGCATTTTCTTCAAACAGAGATAGAGGACATTTAGCCCATCATCTCTATGTCAGCTCTCAGAGCACCCTCCCCCCATTCCTAGCCCCCAATATATTTCCCTGTAATATTCTCTAATCTTCCAGCTGTCAAAGAGGTGTGGGGAGGGTCTCTAGGTTACTGTTCCATGCAACTAAGGACAGAGTGGCATTTCAGAGTCTCAGGACCCTCCTGCTGAAGGGTGTCAGCCCTTTGACTATGACTCTTTTCTGTAGATGCTGCCTGGCTTGCTGAGTTCATCCAGCATTTCGTGTGTTTTGCACAGGTATGTGAGTGCTCCCTGATGGAACTACAGCCTTATAAACCAACATTTTCCAGTGAATATTCAAAGTAGGTCTTTGAATATGACAGCAAAAATAAATAGAGCCAAAAATAGGTACAATATCTTCAGGCAGGAAGCATTTAAAATTTGAAGCTGGAATCAAGTTTTAGATTAAGTTTGTAAAGAGCATTGTATAAACAGCTGGAAATACTCTTCCCTCTAAGCTGTGAGGGCTTGCGGCCCTGTAGTAACTGAAATGCTCCTGCGCACATAGCTTTTGTTCCTGTGCAGCAGGTATTTTCTTTTATATAATGGCAATAGAAATTTGAAATATATATAAATATATTTGTGAAATACCCTGTAATTAATTATGTGATAATGAATATACTGCACTGTGCAAAGATTTTAGGTACTTTACCTATGTATGTATGTATATATATATCTAAGACTTTTGCACAGCACTGTATAATTTTGCTCAAGTTGAGCATAAATGAAGCCTGGAATTTACAAGCAGTATTTTTTATCTGGGCTTTTCTGCAGATTGGGCAAGAGGAGATGTGAGGCAGGCAGCTCAGTAGTGTAGTGGAGAAGCAGAGCTATGTAACTTCATGTTAAAATGGCTTAAATTGTGATGAAATGTGAATGAAGTACAAGAGATCAATGCTGTAGTGCAGCTAACCCTTAATATCTACAATACAGAAGTTTAACTATTCAAGAAACCACTCAGGAGGATGCCATGGTAGTGTAGTAGTTAGCACGATGCACTTGCAGCTCGAGAGGAGTTCAGTTCCCATTAGATCTGCAAGGAATCTGTACATCCTCCCCGTGGAATCCTTGTATTTTCTCCGGGTGCTCCAGTTTCCTCCCACAGTCCAAAGGCATACTGGTTAGTAGGTTGATTATTCATTGTTCTTTCATTTAAAGAACATTGCAAGAGTTTGACATCTCACAACATCTTAAAGTGCAGGAACATTGATACTCGATTTTGTTTCTAGCTTATTAGATTGCTATAATACGCTCTTTTCAGGACCACCTAAGAAAGATATAAATCGGCTGCAGCTTGTCAAAATGCAGCAGCAAGAACTTTAATAATAAAAAAAGAAAATCTGAGCACACTTCACCAGTTTTATCCTCATTACCTTGGCTGCCTGAGTCCTTTAGTCTCAATTTTGAAATCCTCATAATTGTTTCTAAGGCTCTAAATAATCTATTCATTTAATTTATGTAAACCACTTTCAGCCTGCATCTTAATGTATGAGAGTTGCTATATAAATAAAGTTATTATTATTATTGTAAGTTGTCCTGTGATTGAAGTCAATGCGCTGCTGGGTGGCGCGGCTTGAAAGGACCGCAAGGGCCTATTATAACCATATAACCATATAACAATCACAGCACGGAAACAGGCCATCTTGGCCCTCCTAGTCCGTGCCAAACCCTTAATCTCACCTAGTCCCACCTACCCACACTCAGCCCATAACCCTCCACTCCTTTCCTGTCCATATACCTATCCAATTTTACCTTAAATGACACAACTGAACTGGCCTCTACTATTTCTACAGGAGTATTCTGCACTGTATCTCAATAAATAAATAAATGAAGATGTGATAGGTCCAAGCTTCCTCCTTTATAACAGCGTCTGTCTCCACCCCCACCTCCAGCCATCTGTTCTTGAAAATCTCTTCTGTACTTCTCATCATGACTTTGCCAATGTTCCTTTGGTAATGCATGAAGTCACCATATACTATCTGGTAGCAAATCCTCTCACCACAGCCCCGGTGTCTGTAGATGCCAACGGCTTCCAACACGCTAGTGACTCCATCACAAAATTTTCATTTTATTTCCCAGATCAATTGACATCTATTGTGTCTCTGAATGCTCTTCCACCATTACAAGCCTCATTCCTCCAGCTGGGATCCCTTGTCCCATCTTTGTTGCCTGCTCCCTCAACTGCAAAGCCTAGACTTTGGCAGCCCCTTCCCCAAGCCTTCCTCTTCCATCACACCTTCCTCAAAATCCACTTCTTAGGTCAAACATTTGATGACACGTTCAAATAATGTCTTAAGAGGCATGCAGCTAAATTTTGTTTGATAACATAGGAAAAACGTTAACGCAGAGACACAATGGAGAGGAATAATGAGTCAACGTGTCAGGCTGAGACCCTTTGTCAGGACCTGATGAAAGGTCTCAGCCAAAACATCGGATCTTTATTCTTCTCCATGGATGCTGCCTAACCTGCTAAGTTCCTCCAGCATTTTGTACGTGCTACACTGGATTTCCAGCATCTATAAATATTTTACTATTTTGTGGGTTTTAATGTTCACAGTGTTGTTACAGACATAGACGTGTGGGCCATAAACATTTCTTTCTACATCATTTTGATGCTATATGTAGTCAGGAAGTGTTTGATATGCAACATGGATCTATTTAATCTTTTCAATCTATTTTGTGCCTTCTCATTGTTTAATGGCAATAGCAAATGAAGTGTTAAAAACTAGTTTATTCCTGGCAATCCTTCACATAGTAAGAGAAGTATGAAGTGCTCATTGTCTGAAATGGAGGGAAAGGTTTTTCATCATGCCTGTCTCCACCCACACTCTGGGCAAATAGGTGGAAGGCGGCCTGACTTATGGCCAGTCAGTTATCTCACAAGCTATTCAGAAGGAGAGTCATTCCAAAATATTACTAATTTCACTTCTACTTGGCAAAGGGAAGGTGTCACCATTTCTGTTTTGTTTCGTTGGTCTCCATTTTTGGGGTAGTGAGAAGTTATCTCTCCCTCGAGGTCTGCCTCCCTCCCATTCAGGACATACAGCACATCAGAAGTTCTGTATAAGCAGTGCCCCCAGCATTGTCAAAGATCCCTCCCATCCTTCCTACTTGCCTTCTTGCTGTCGGACAGAAGGTACTGCAGCATAAGAACCAGAACTATCAGGCTGGGTGACAACTTCTTCCTCCAGGCTGTGAGACTTCTTAACAGTCTGATTCCACCCAGTACATAGATACACCCTGTTCGAATGTCCACTCCCCGACTCACAGACACTCTCTCATCCTGCAATGGTCACTTTTCGTCTTTTATTGCTCCTGTTTCACGTATTTATATTACTGTCAGTTTTACATCAAACTTTAGAACTCCTCCCTTGGAGTATCAGACACCCTGAGCCAATAGGTTGGTCCTGGACTTATTTCCACTTGGCAAAATTTACTTATTATTATTTAATTATTTATGGTTTTATATTGCTATATTTCTTCACTATTCTTGGTTGGTGCGACTGTAATGAAACCCAATTTCCCTCGGGATCACTAAAGTATGTCTGTCTGTCCGTGTCTGACTATTAAATCAAGTCAAGTTTATTGTCATTTAACTATGTATATGCATACTGCAAAACAAGACAACATTTCTCTGGAGCAGGGTGTAAAACACAGCAGTACACGTAACACACAATAACTTAGAAAACCAAGAACTAATCTACAATGGTAAGCAGAGCAAAGTGCTTAAATTAAATACTGTAGGGCACAGTACAAATTATCTGGTGACACTTCATGTGACAGGGAGATCAGAAGGCCAAAAGGCCTGAGGGAAGAAGCTGTTTCCCATCCTGACCGTTCTTGTTTTTATGCGTCAGAGCCTCCTGCCTGATGGTAGAAAGTCAAAGTGAATGCTGGATAGAATGGCAGGATTCTCCATAATACCCAGGTCCCTGCGCTTGCGGCGCCTCCGATAAATGTTCCCGGTGAATATTATAATAGCACCAGTAACTGTCTTACATAAACATGCATCTTGAACTTACGTCAACCTGTCAACCTTCAGACCATGGCGCACAGGGACTTGTGTCAATGTTACACTGTGACTGCATGACCTGGATCATAACTATAGGTGCTGTGTGTGACTGTATGTACTGTGTTTTGCACCTTGGCACCAGAGGGACAATGTTTCATTTCACTGTATACGTATGTATGGTTGAATGACTATAAACTTAAACTTATTTCCACTGGGACCTTGAAGAGGACCACAACCTTGTAATTGGGTGTGGAAGCTTGTGTACCTGAATGACTGGGAGAGCTATGTTGGCTGGAGTCAGGGCTTAAGGCCCATTTTGGGCCTTAGTAGTTTCACCCATGCCAAGCAGTCAAAGGGCAGAGGCCAGACTAAGAATGGTCCACCGGTCCTCCAGGTTCAGAGGTTCAGCTCAGGGCTAACCCTGTCTGCTGAAACTAAATTGTATGGAATCAATAATGAAGGATCCTTCTACATCTGAGTGTGACAGTATTCCTGAGCCTTCATCAGGGACTTGCATGACTGAGAATAGTGAAAACTGACAGGAATGTATTGACATTATGAAGAATGCCCTAAACACCAGTGATGTAATGGACAGTAAGTAAACAAGTAATTTCCACTGGGAAGCTGGAGAGACATTAGGATTCTCCCATTTTAGTATGAGGGGTGATTGATAAGTTCATGGCCTAAGGTAGAATGAGTCAGCTTTAGAAAACCTAGCACATTTATTTTTCAACATAGTCCCCTCCTATATGTACACACTTAGTCCAGCAGTCGTGGAGCATACGGATCCCTTCTTATAGAAGTGGTCCACAGCAGGAGATGCGTTATATGCACGTGCAGTTCAACTCTTTCAGTGAAAATACAGGAAGTTTGAAGTTAATAACTCATTTCCTTCGACCTTAGGCCACAAACTTATCAATCATCCCATGGTGTGGATCACTTCTG
Source organism: Hypanus sabinus (assembly GCF_030144855.1). Classification (NCBI taxonomy): domain Eukaryota; kingdom Metazoa; phylum Chordata; class Chondrichthyes; order Myliobatiformes; family Dasyatidae; genus Hypanus; species Hypanus sabinus. The sequence continues at coordinate 36,029,983 of NC_082735.1, forward strand.
GAGGTCCAAGATGCTGACTTCTTCAAAGAAGGGATCCATGTGCTCCACGACCGCTGGACTAAGTGTGTAAATGTAGGAAAAGTAAATGTGCCAGGTTTTCTAAAATTGACTCCTCCTACCTTAGGCCACGAACTTATCAATCACCTCTTGTATGTCAAATTGGGGGTGTCTACTTCCTTTCACTGTTTACCCGTTTTAAATTTAGTGGCTACTGCATAATTCTCAGTGCAGTCATGATGAAGACTCTCTTGAGAAAACCTTGCAGCAATAACAGCGGCTTCTTCAGAAATAAAATACTAAAACATTTAACTTAGAACATGTTGGCTATATAATGTGGTCTTCTCTATCAAGCTCTGACCTTTGATGTGGTCCACAAAATGGTAACCCATTTTATTTCATTGATAGCATGAGACTGCATTTAACTCTTTCATGCTGTCAAGGAATTAAAATGGGTTAGCAAATTATGGACCACATCAAAGGTCAGAGTTTGATAGAGAAGACCACATAATATAGCCAATTTGTTCCATGCTTTACGATTTTTCAGCTCAAGTGGTTTTCAGAAATGCTGAAGGTTGTCTGTGGACTAGACCAGATCTCCTCACTCTGAATTAGACAATGGTGATGGATCTGACTATCGCTGTCATTCTGGTCCACACCCCTAACCTTTAATGTGATCTCCGATCCTATCCAATTGTCAAACCTCACCCCAGGACCGACTCCCAACTGATCTTTCTCTGGCATGGAACTTGCTTCTTGATTTGATCAATATGTATTTCAATGGATAATCACTGAAGAGTTGAAATATGAAAACAATATAGTTCTATTATTTTCTGGTGTAACAATGCAGATGACATTCTTTCTGTCTTATATTTTCACCCTTAGTTCTGTGAAACCACTGTGCCTCGGGGTCAGATGTTTGAGTAGAAAATGCAGCTGCTGAGGAAGAGTGCAGTGTAGGTGGTGTCAACTTTCCAGTCACCGTTCTCTCTAATTCAGCTACGTACACTAGCCATTGCTCTGAACATGAACATTTTACACAGCCTGAAAACTGCACGGCGCTTCAAACATTTCTTTTTTCTAGACAGCATTGGCATTCAGCAGGCCGGCAGTTTATTAACAGTGAGCTACCGACTTCCATTCTGTGTTTACTGTCATGACTTGTAACAGCGTTGTAACTCGAAACACTGGTTGATCTCTCAAACACGAGAAAATCTGCAGAGGCTGGAAATCCAAAGCAACACGCACACAATGCTGGAGGAACTCAGCAAGCCAGGCAGCATCTATGGAAAAGAGTGAACAACTCTGTGATGAAGGGTCACCATCCGAAACATTAATTGTTTACTCTTTCCCATAGATGCTGCCTGGCCTGCTGAGGTCCTTCAGCAGTTTGTATGTGTCTTGTTATGTTGAAGCTCAAACATTTCAAAGTGAAGGTTGTGGTATGTTTATTATTTAGAAAAATTATGAATTACAGTACTGTGCAAAAGTCTTAGGCACACATATATATATATATATAGCTAGGGTGCCTAAGGCTTTTGCACAGTAATGTAGTAATTTTGTGTATTGCACTGTACTGCTGCCATTAAAAAAAAACAAATTTCATGACATATATGAATGATGATAAACCTGATTCTGATATGGGTCTGTTGTGGATTGAGAGTGGGAAGGGAGCAGGGAGAGGGGTATCAAGGTTGGGAAAAGGGGAAGGGAGAGGGGATGGATTGGGAAGCACTGGAGAGACCTTCTGAAATTATCGATAAACCAATTGTTTGGAGTCAAGTGATCTTGCCTGGTGTCCCAGAGCTGGGTGTGTCCACAGCCATGCGACCCCCCTGCCCCTGGCACCCCACCTCTGGCACCTGTCCCACACCCCTTCCGTGGTGCTCCACCCTTGCCAACATCCTTTTCTCTCACCAGATTGACAGACTTGCTTGTCGCTCCAATGTTGACATATTACAGTACTGTGCTAAAAGTTTTAGATGTCCTAGTTATATATATGTACAGTGCCTTAGACTTTTACACAGTACTGTATTTGCTTCCAAAATGAAAATAAAACCATTTGCTGGAATTCTGAATATCAAAGAGAAAATGCTGAATCACTTTGCTGCTGCTCTTGACATATTTTCAGCATTTTTTGTAATTTTTTGTTCATTTCTGTGTAAACATTTATTTAACCACAACTTTTGTATCATTCTGGGCACAATGCTTTCTGAGGGACATGAGGGCTTTGGCGAGGATACTGAAGAAATTCACAAGAATAGTTCCTGTAATTACAATTGAACAAATAGACTGGAAAAGCTTGGGTTTATTCTTTACAGAAAGCCACAAGAGTGGATTTAGAACGGTTTAAAATCAGAAAGGATTTAAACACAGTAAATAAAGTCAAAGTATTTTCTGAGCAAAACACACAAAATGCTGGAAGAACTCAACAGGTCAGGTCAGGAGATGAACGAACAGTCAACATTTTGGGCTGAGCCCTTCATTAAGACTGGAAAGGAAGAGGGAGGATGCCAGAATAAAAGGTGGGAGGAGGGGAAGGAGGACAAACTAGAAGGTGAAAGGTGAAGGACCAGAGGAGGAATCTGACAGGACAGGACAGTGGACTATGGGAGAATCAGAGATTACGGGGACAGGAGAAAAAAAGGGTCTGCCATGATTGAATGGTGGAGCAGACTTGATGGGCCAAATGGCCTAATTCTGCTCCTATGCTTTAAGGTCTATGGTCTAAATAGAAGGAGGGACACCGGGGGGAGGTGACATACAGGTGAGGAGAGGAGGTAAGAATTCAGAGGGAAAGAGGCGGGTAAAAGAAAAGAGAAAAAATTACTGAAAAGAGAAATCAATATTTATGGCATTGGTTGGAGGCTACCAAGACAGAATATGAGATATTGCTCCTTTACCCTGAGGAGAAAAATGATGCAATCACAGTTTTATAAGTGACTTGCATACAAATAATTCATGAAAGGAATACCCGAAGGAAAAATTGATGCTCATACCATCAGGGCGGAGGCTACTTAAGCCAGAGGTTCCCAACTTGGTGTCCACGGACCCCTCGGTTAATGGTGGGGTCACTGGCATAAAAAAAAAGGTTGAGAACCCCTAACCTAGACAGAATACAAGGTGCTTTCAGTTGCAAAGATGCAAATAACTGGAGGGAATGCATTTGACTTAATTGACAAAAGAGTCAGAGGTGACAGGAGGCAAACCTGGTTTCCTCAATTACCGGTTCAGATTTTGAACGCATGACTCAGTAAGTGAATGGAAATAAATTGAAAAGTAGCCTAATCGCTCTTCATGAGAACCTGTGCAGATGAACTGAATGACCTTTATTGCTGTGCCTCTTTACTGTGCGGTGTTCCATGCAGGATACTCAAAAGGTTGCAAACCTTTGTGAGATTTGTCCACATAGCACTCTTGAGATCAGGAAACCCCAGTACATGTCATGGTCATTGTTCAAAGACTGTGACAAGTCAGAAGTTCTGACGGTGCATTTGCTTCATGTTAAGAGACCTCTAATCGGTTGGAGAATAAACAGGAAGCAGCTCTTTCCTCTGAACTCACTCGACTAAACCAGTAAGTGTAGCTTGTCAGATTTTCTGTTCACCGCTGTTGATGGGGATTTCCTTCACTGCATCATGAGGTGGATTTGAGTTACTGGCATTGAAGTGCTAACAGTCCCACAGTGTTTCCTATTCACCTCTTCACGTAGGCTCAGCATATGTTTCACAATCTCGGTGTTTGGAAGGCGGAAGCAAGAAAGAAAGTGTTTTTTCATGGCTAAATAACACCTCAAAATACAGAGTTAATAAAGTATTGTTGAAGTGTAGAATGGAGAAATGAGACAACTAGTTTTTATAAGTCAAGGTCCATAATGAGCTCAGAACTGATCTGTCCAGTAATGTTGGCTGAGAGGCAAGTTTTGGCAAGAGCAATGTGCAGAACTTCTCACTGATGCTGGGCCACGGCTGCAGTTAAATGATTCACCGCTGATAGGGTAAGGTTCTGTTAGTACTGAGCTCAAAGTGATGACCTGAACAAGTTCTTAGAGAACCCACAATCTTCTGTTAGAGGGGTGCTGTTCCAAATCTACAGAGCAGTGGACAACTGGTGAGAAAGTGATTATTTTTCTTATAGAACCAATCATTCCAGCTGTAAGAATGTACATCAGTCAAAGGGTCACCTCAGACTTGGCTTCCAATTCTCAAAGATGGCTCAGGAATCTCCAGGAGCTGAAGAGTGATATTCTGGATACTGCAGCCATCAGTGTGAGAAAAATCAGGGGAACATGGAATAACTGGGTTTTATTCAATTAATTATAGGTATTTTTTTGGCTATTGAAGTATGGGAGGTGGGATAAAAGGGCATCATCCTGGGGCATTTCCTCTGTGAACTCTGCCATGGACGGTCCCAAGCCTGGCTGCAAAAGGAGGAGGGTTGGGCATGGGGCTAGCAACCCCATCCTGTAAAAACCCAGAGCTACGTCCATTTACTTCATTCCTGGGAGAGCAAGGATCTTCACCAAGAAGATGTATGATGTCATGTGCAGAAAGTAGAAGCCATAGGGTTGATCAGACTTTTGTCGGCCCAGGTCAGAGGAAGCTGGTGAGCTGCTGTCAGCGGCCCATGCCCCAGTGGGGGTAATGGGCTTAAGAAGAAGTATGTCCCTGTGTTGAAATTTCCAAAGCTCCACACCCAGAGTCCCTACCCCTCAGCTTGGATATGGTAATTGACTTACAACTGTTAAAGTAACATCTACAGCTCTGCCAGGGGGTCTTCTTCCATAAGATCACTGGTGGACATTTAGTGAAAAGCCACTTACCTGTTGGTGTCCCTGATTCTTTTACTATTCCTCTGAGGAGATTATTCCCTGTTTAAGAAAAACTTATGGACCCCAAGTATCTTTTGACTGATTATGCCAAATTCCAGCTGCTCTATGTTAGAGAGTATTTTACAAATAAAACTTAGGTGATTGTGCATATCTTTGGTCTATGCTACAGGAAAAATATAGTGGCTTCAGTTAGGATATAGACCAAAATTGCCAGGAGGCTGTTTGATGTAGAAAATATACTAATAAAGAACAGAATGTGAAAAAGCACTTTTCCTTAAATAAACACGTTTTACAGGGCAGTAAGATCAGGTCAGTTAGAAGATGCAGCAGTGTAGCAAATTGTCTCCTGTAGCTGAAGGATGGCAGATAAAGGACCATGGATAAACACAAAGCAGGAGAGAAACATTTGAAGGTCAACATCTCTGAGTCTCTGGGACTCAAAGTTCAAAGCAAATTTATTATCAAAGTAGATAAATGTCACCACAAACAACCCTGAGATTCATTTTCTTCCAGGCATACTCAATAAATCCATAATCAAATAATAACCATAATAGAATCAATGAAAGACTGAATCATTGGTGTTCAACCAATGTACAAGAGGCAACAAACTTTGTAAATACAAAAAATAATAAAAATAAATAAATAAGCTATAAGTATTGAGACTACAAGATGAAGAGTCCTTGAAAGTCCCTTTCAAGATTAATGGTTGAATGTTAAACTATGGCCACATTCAAAATCAGATTAAAATTAACTGAACTCATCATAATTTGAGAAATTTGCTGTCCTGGCTTGATTCTGACTTGCAGCTTCAAAGTAATTTCTGTATTTTTTTCTGATCTCAAACACAGTGTTCTGAATGTATGTAATGCATTTACTTGCAGTAGATGTTCATGATACAATAAAATATATAGAGTGCAAAGTTCAGCTTCTATCCCCTTCATATCATTAAATCCTCTTCTTTAAATGATCAACTTTAAACCCCACCCTGACTTCACTTTGTATCTTTTTGACAAAGAATGCCATAATTTTCCCAATTCATCCCTGTGCAGAACCTAGGATGTTTACCCATGTTAGAAATGCCCAAGGAGTTTTTGATGGAACAGTGCAGCAGAAGCCTTACACTGAATCAGGAGTCCCTAACCTGGAGCTCACGAATCTCTCAGCTAATGGTAGGGGGTCCATGCCATAAAAAAGGTTTGGAACCACTGCCCCAAATAGAACTTGTACTAGAAAGGAAGTGCTTAATGGGAATGTGTGTGGTGGGGGTGCTTGACTCCAGTTAAGTGACCAATGCTGTACATCTCCAGTGCAAAGATTCACTTCAGCTCCTGTTCATAGTTGGAAATTGATCGAACGTGACTGGGCCATCTTTTTTTCCTCAGCAATACTTGGCCAGAATTGGAGTAAATTGGAGTATAAGTATACGTACGTCAAATAGGAAATGACTAGCACCATCCCTTCCCTGAAAAGCATTAATAAATCATGTTGGAATTTTTACCTGACATTAAACTAAACCCAGTGCTGGTCTTGCTATTGATGTCTAGATCCACTAAAATAAATCAATGAATGGAACACAGAACATTTCAGCACAGTACAGGCCCTTCGGCCCACAATGTTGTGCTGAACTTTAAACCTACTTTAAAACAATTTAACCCTTCTCTTGCACAGAGCTCTCCATTTTTCTATTGCCCATGCGCCTATCTAAGAGTCTGTGAAATGCCCCAAATGCATCTGTTTCAACTACCACCCCTGGCAGCGTACCCACATACCCACCATTCTCTGTGAAAAACCTACCTCTGATTTCCCCTATTCAGATATAGGTAAATGTGAAGTTATCCACGGTCAGGAAAACAGAAAGGCGAGTGTTATTGGCATGACAATTAACTGAGTAGACGTACAGAGGGTTCTGGGTGCCCATGATGTCTCACTACAATTATATAGTGTCTTGGTGAGACTGAACTAAGGAGGGCTATACTTACTTTAGAGGGAGTGCAACAAACACTCATCTTGGGATGGTAGAACTGTTGTATGAGGAGTGATTAGGTCAACCCAACCTTTATCTCAGTGTTTAGAAGAATGAGAGGCAATCTAATGGAACTGTGCAAATTTCTGACATAGCTTAACAGTTTGTACGCTAGGGAGATGTTTCCTCTGGGTGGGGCATCTAGAAACTGTTCACCGTTTCAGGATTTGGGGGTAAGATTTAGGACTTCTTCAGATGGTGGCAAAGTAGCATTGTAGAGCTGTTCAGTTTGGAAACAAGCCCACCTACTCAACCTGTCCATCACCAGAGACCCCCACCACCCAGGACATGCTCTCTTCTCGCTGCTGCCATCAGGAAGAAGGTACAGGAACCTCAGGACTCACACCACCAGGTTCAGGAACAGTTACTACCCCTCAACCATCAGACTCTTGAACCAGAGGGGATAACTCTACTCCACTTCCCCATCACTAAAATGTTCACCTATGGCTCAATTTCAGGACTCTATCTCATGTTCTTGATATTTATTATTATTTCTTCCTTTTGTATTTGCACAGTTTTATGTCTTCTGCACTCAGATTGGACGCCCAGTTGGTGTGGTCTTTCATTGTAGTCTATTCTAGTTATTATTCTATTAAGGATTTATTGAGTATGCCTGCAAGAAAATGAATCTCAGGGTTGTATATGGTGACATACTCTATCTGTACCTTGAGAATAAATTTACTTTGAAGTTTGAACCATTGTGACTGTGTTGCCCAGTGATCTAGTCGCATCTGACAATGTTTCACTCACAGTATTGTAACCCTCTCCTATCCATCTGGTCATCTAGATGGCTTTTTAAACTGTTGCTACTCCTCCCACCTCAACCACAATTTCTAGCAGCTCATTCTATATATGACCACAATTTGCATGATGAAGCTGTCCTTGATGTCCCTGTTAAATATCTTGTTTCTATTCTTAAACCCATACCCTCTTGCTTTCACTAGGTAAAAGACCATGTGCTTTCACCATGTCTATGCCTGTCATGATTTTATATACCTTTATCATACTATCTCTCAATCTCATACATTCCAGGGAATTAAGTCTTGGTCTGCAACCTCACCTTGTAACTTGGGCCAAGTCCAGCCAGCATCCTGGTAAATCTTTCCTGCAGTCTTTCTAGTCTCCATCACAGAAGCAAGATAACTGAATAAATTTGAGGAGAGCAGTCCAGTATCAAGACCTGGTGAAAGAGAAAAGTAGGAAATAAATGATATATATCCACATGCATTTGTATCTATCTAAAATACACTCAGTGGCCATTTTATTAGGAACACCTGTACACCTGCTTATTAATGCAAATATCTAATCAGCCAATTATGTGGCAGCACTTCAAGGCATAAAAACATGCAGACAGTTGTTGTTCAGACCAAACAATGGGGAAGAAATGTATTAAAAGTAATTTTGTCTGGCAGTGCAGGAATTGATCCCAGGTCAATGGAAATGTAAAGCATTGTTGCAACCACTATGCTACTGTGCAGCTACCAATAAAGTGTTCACATTATAGATTTTAAAGCATTGGTGGTATTGAGAGTAATGGGGAGAGGGTAGGAAATTATTTTGAGATAAAGGATCAATCATGTTTGTATTGAATGGTGGAAGTGACTCAAAATGCTCATTCTTTTCTACGCATCGAATGATAAACTTTCATGTTTTCTTTTTCTTCTTAGCCCACATGTTACAGATTCTTTCACAGTTGCTTTCACAACTACAGTGATCATGATTTTTGTGACATTAGGACTTGTAACACAAACCCAGGTTACCATATTCTAAAAATATATGTGAATTGTAATTTCAAGAACGCCTGATACTCTTCTGCAAAATGTGTGCTTTGGCCTAGATAAGTTGATTGCCCGGAAACTGAGAACTGTATTTCTTTTCCCAAGAAACTTCATTTCAATGTTAAACTTTAGATAGGAGATTACCAATAATTCATACCAGGTAGGCAAATAAAATAATTTAGTGTTGATGACTGAGAATGAGATCGAATAAAGTGTTGAAACGTTTCCCATAAAAAGCAATAATCAGCTGAAATGAGCTGGTGGACAAAGACTTATCAGGTGTTCACTAGACCTCAGCCTGTTTTGGGCTCTTGGGCATATGTGGAAATTGCAAGTGACTTGTCTGGTGGTTTAATGGCTGTTCACCTCATCTCCCATTCCACCCGAAGGTTTTTCATTCATCCATTCACAGAGCATTGCTGCTTTGGAGAGAGGGTCTGGGCACCTTTCACACCTGTAGCTCCTTGCTTCAGATCAGGACTGTCTGAATTTGAGAAGGTTGTTCCATTTATTTAATTGTAAACGCTGACAATGAGGAGAAATGCACAGAAATATTTTAATAACTTTACTGTATTCGAATGCCCTTTTGTGGAACTGTTCAATGATTTTCATCAGGGCCTGATGGGGTGGGGGTGTCTCAGCCCAGTCAACTCTTCATTCCTTTCCACAGTTGCCACTTGACCTGCCGAGATCCTCCAGCATTTTGCTTGTGTTACTCTGGATTTCCAGCATTTGCTGAATCTTGTGTTTATGTTCGTATTGCTTCATGTTCTATTCGTTGATTAATTTTTGATGATCTGGGCACCATTAGAAGGATCAGCTGTAATGTGCTAGCCATCTGCAATTGCAGTTAAGAAGCTGGTGAAGAGCCAAAGTGTTGAACTACAGCAGAGTTTCTCATAAAGTTACTGAAGATTCTCTTGCAGTGCTGTTGGGCAGGGATTTCAAGGATTTCGAAGCAGCAATGATGAAGGAGCAGTGCTAGGTTCTAAGTACATTTGCTATCATTACACAACCTTGAGATTCGTCTCCTAACAGGCAGCCACAAAAGAAAGAAACCCCAAAAGAACTCGTTAAAAAAGAGCGTTAAACACACAATGTGCAAAGAGAAAAAATGTGCACACAATAAAAGTAAGCAAACAGCTTCAGAACTGAGGTTTTATGAAAGACACAAGTCCGGACGTTAGAGCAGTTGGAGCAGGCCACAGCCTCAATTCAGTGCAGAGCCGAGAAAACGTCATGGGACCACAGACATGAAGCCAGGCATTGCTGCAGCTGGAGCAGACCACAGCCTCGTTTCAGCTCAGAGTTCAGTAAACATCTTGGAGCAGCAAGTAGAACTGCACAGAACCGGCAGAACAGGTCCATGCTTTGTCTCTGATTCTGACACCTTGACTTTTTCAATCTGGTCGGGTGCTTAAATTGATCAGGCATCAGGACTTTCCTTGCTCCGGGCTCTGCTTGCCTCCGGTATGTCTCGTCTCCTCCTGCCTCCACAAGCCTAGCCTTGTGCCTGCACACTTCTCCATGACAGCGCTGATTGTTATTAATAAAGTGCTTAGTAGTTTTCTTTGTATTTTGCTGCCGGTAAGTAGTTGCTAGGCCAGCACCATCTTAAACCAGAAGGACATATTCCAAGGTGAGCATGGAGTATGATCAGGAAGGAAACCTGCAATTACATTCCTGATCATCAGTTTCCCTTGTTAGTTTAACGACAGGTGACAGTGCAAAGAAAGGCGAAGGAACAGGTAGTGTTACAGAGGGAAGGAGTCTGCAGAAGGACATGGGCAGGTAAGGACAGAGGAGGCAAGCAAGAGGCAGATGGAATACAACGTTGGGTTGTGCATTTTAGTAGGAAGAAGAAAGACCTAGATTATTTTCTGAATGGGGAGAGAATTCCGAAATCAGCGGGTCAAAGGGATTTGGGAGTCTTAGTTCAAGATTCCCTTAAGATTAATTTGCAGGTTCAGTCAGTACTGAGGAAGGCAAATACAATGTTAACATTTTTTTGAGAGGAGTGGGGTATAAAAACAAGGATGTACTGCTGAGGTTTTATAAAGTATTGGTCAGACCATATTTGGAATTTTGGAAGCAATTTTGGAGGCTGTGTCAAAGGAAAGATGTGCTGGTCCCAGAAAGTGTCCGAAGGAGCTTCATAAGAATCATCCCAGGAGTGAACTGCTTAATATATAAGAGCAGCATTTGATGTCCCTGGCCTGCATTGGAGTTCAAATAGCTGAGGTGGGTGGGGGAGGTATTGGAATGAAACTTGAGAATAATGAAAGGCCTGGTTAGAGTGGACCGTGCACACTCAGTACCACCTGTACCACCTCAGTATCACCTACACCTGTACCTTACAAAATGGCCACAGAGTGCACAGTATATTTGTGGCCTGCTGCTGACGAGACCATTCACTTCAAGGTTCGAAGTGTTCTGCATTCAGAGATGCTCTTCTGCACACAATTGTTGTGTTGTTCCTTTCCATGCCTTGTGGCTGTGGTGAACTACATATACATGTCTGGACACGCCCCCTGCTGACTGCTCCTGTGGCCCCTCCCACTGACCCCTGTATAAAGGCGATTGAGGCCTGAGCCCAGCCCTCAGTCTCCAGGATGCAGTGTGGTGGTTAACTACTGCTTGTTCTTTCTTCCAGTCAATAAAAGCTGATATCTCGCCTCACGTCTCAGAGAGTTATTGATGGTGCATCAGTGGCGCATCATGCAAAACATCGCTGTTGTAACGCGTGGTTATTTGAGTTACTGTAACCTTCCTGTCAGCGTGAACCAGTCTGGTTCATTCTCCTCTGACCTTGCTCTCATTTACAAGGCATTTTCACCCACAGAACTGCCACTCACTGGATGTTTTTTGGGTTTTTTTTCCCACCATTTTCTGTAAACTGCAGAGACATGAAAATCCCAGGAGATCAGCAGTTTCTGAGATACTCAAACCACCCCGTCTGACATCAACAATCATTCTGTGATCTAAATCACTTAGATTACATTTCTTCCCCATTCTGATGTTTTGCCTGAATAACAACTGGACTTCTTGACCACGACTGCAAGCTGTTATGGATTGAGTTGCTGTCACATGATTGGCTGATTAGACATTTACGTTTGGGGGCAGGTGTACAGGTGTACCTAATGAAGTGGCAACTGAGAGCATGTGTGTCTACACAGTTAATTTTCTGTCCTGAGGGTGACTCCCAGGGTGCTTAGGGTGAGGAAATCAGTGATGGTAACAATACTGAATACCAAGATTAGACTAATAGGAATTAACAGAAATTCACTTTTGAGCAATTGTTGGGAAATGCTGGAATTTTACCCAAAACAACCACTGCTCACAATCTAGTCCCCACTTAGAAAGTGCAATGTTGGCATCCCTACAGTCACATCTACCGTCTGTAAAGAACTACTTCACGTGATAAGATCCAGCCCTGGGTTGTTTTGCTTACCATAAGGCCATAAGATATAGGAGCAGAATTTGGCCTTTATGTTTATTGAGTCTGCTCTGCCATTTCACCACGGCTGGTCCAATTTTCCTCTCAGACCCAGTCTCCTGTCTTCTTCCCGTATCCCTTCGTGGCATGATCAGTCAAGAATCCATCAACCTCTGGCTTAAAAATACATGAAGACTTGACCCCACAGCGGCCTGTGGCAAAGAATTCCACAGATTCACCACTCTCTGGCTAAAGAAATTCTTCCTCAGCTCCGTTCTAAAAGGATGTCCCTCTATACAGAGGCTGTGTCTTCTGGTTTTAGACTCTTGCACCATAGGAAACATCCTCTTCACATACACCCTATCAAGGTCTTTCACCATTTGATAGGTTTCACTGCAGTCACCCCTCATTCTTCTGAATTCTAGTGAATATAGGCCCAGGGCCACCAAACACTCTTTGTATGAGAAGTTATTCAACCCTGTAATCATTTTCATGAACTTCCTTTGAACCGTCTCTAGTTTTAGCACATCCTTTCTAAGATAAGGAGCCCAACCTATTCACAATACTCTAAGTGAGGCCTCACCAATGCTTTATAAAGTTTCAACATTACATCCTTGCTTTTATATTCTAGTCCTCTTGAAATGAATGCCAACATTGCATTTGCCTTCCTCACCACAGACTCAACCTGCAAATTAACCAAATTAACCTTTAGAGAGACCTGCACAAGGACTCCCAAGTCCCTTTGCACCCCAGTTTTTTGTATTTAGAAAATAGTCAACCCTTTCATCTACCAAAGTGCATGATCATACACTTCCCAACACTATATTCATCTGCCATTTCATTGCCCACTCTCTTAATCTGTCTAAGTCCTCCTGTAGCCTCCCTACTTCCTCAAAACTACCTGCCCCTCCAAGTATCTTCATATCATCTGCAAACTTTGCAACAAAGCCATCAATTCCATCATCCAAATCATTGACATATAACACAAAAAGAATCAATTCCAACACAGACCCCCTTGGAACACCACAATCATTCAGAAAAGGCTCCCTTTATTCCCACTATTTGCTTCCCGCCAATCAGCCAATGCTTTATCCGTGCTAGAATCTTTCCTGTAATACCATGGGCTCGTAGCTTGTTAAGTAGCCTCATGTGTGCCACCTTGTCAAAGGCCTTCTGAAAATCCAACTACACAACATGAACCTATTCTCCTTTGTCTATCCTGCTTGTTATTTCTTCAAAAAAATTCCAACAGATTTGTCAGACAAGATTATCCCTTGAGGAAACCATGCTGACTATGGCCTATTTTATCATGTGCCTCCAAGTACCCTGAAACCTCATTGTTAATAATATTCTAACATCTTCCCAACCACTGAGGTATGACTAACTGGCCTATAGTTTCCTTTCTTTTGCCTCTCTCCCTTCTTGAAGAATGGAGTGACATTTGCAATTCTCCAGTCTCTTGGAACCGTTCCAGAATCTAGTGATTCTTGAAAGATTAGCATTAATGCTTTCATCATCTCTTCAGCCACCTTCTTCAGAACTCTGAGGTGTATACCATCTAGCCCAGGTGACTTATCTACCTTCAAACCTTTCAGTTTCCCAAGAATCTTCTCTCTAGTTATGGTAGCTTCACACACTTCAAGACCCCTGACACCTGGAATTTCCACCATACTGCTGGTGCCTTTCATAATGAAGACTGATGCAAAATACTTATTTGGTTTGTCCACCATTTTGTTTTCCCCTATTACTTCCTCTCCAGCATCATTTTCCAGCAGTCCAATATTCACTCTCACCTCTCTTTTACACTTTATGTATTTGAAGAAACTTATGGCACCCTCTGTAATAGTATTGGCTAGCCTACTTTTGTATTCCATCTTTACCTTCTTAATGACTTTTTCTATTGCCTTCTGTTGGCTTTTAAAAGCTACCCATTCCTCTAACTTCCCTCTAATTTTTGTGCAATTATATGCTCTCTTTTTGGCTTTGACAGACAGACATACTTCATTGATCCCGAGGTTTTGTTACAGCTGCACCAATCAAGAATAGTGAAGAAATATAGCAATATAAAACCATAAATAATTAAATAATAATAAGCTAATCACGCCCAGTGGAAATAAGTCCAGGACCAGCCTATTGGTTCAGGGTGTCTGACACTCTGAGGGAGGAGTTGTAAAGTTTGGTGGCCACAGGTAGGAATGACTTCTTATGACGCTCAGTGTTACATCTTGGTGGAATGAGTCTCTGGCTGAATGTTCTCCTGTGCCTAACCAGTACGTTATGGAGTGGATGGGAGTCATTGTCCACGATGGCATGCAACTTGGACAGCATCCTCTTTTCAGACACCCCCACAACATCACTGTCCTTACGAATGAGTTTGTTGATTCTGTTGGTGTCTGCTACCCTCAGCCTGCTGCCCCAGCACACAACAGCAAACATGATAGCACTGGCCACCACAGACTCGTTGAACATCCTCAGCATCGTCCGGTAGATGTTAAAGGACCTCAGTCTCCTCAGGAAATAGAGACGGCTCTGACCCTTCTTGTAGACAGCCTCAGTGTTCTTTAACCAGTCCAGTTTATTGTCCATTCGTATCCCCAGGTACTTGTAATCCTCCATCATGTCCACATTGACCTCTCTTGTTAGCCATGGCTGTGTCATCTTTCCTTCCGATACTTCTTCCTCTTTGGGATGTACATATGCTGTGCCTTCCGATTTCTTCCAGAAATTCCAGCCATTGCTGCTCTGCCATCATCCCTGCCTGACCTGCTTGCAGTCTGCATCAGTTTCTGCATCTCAATGAACGTCTTCCATTCATTGCCACAGTTAAAAATCAAAGTAGTTTTACTCCTGATGAAGGGTTTCGGCCCGAAACGTCATCACTACCTCCTCCCATAGGTGCTGTCTGGCCTGCTGAGTTCTGCCAGCATTTTGTGTTTTTATTAAAGTAGTTTCAGTATCCAATTTCCAAATTGACTCCTTTCATGTATCACACTTAAGGGAAGAGTGACCGCATTCATGTTCTTTGTCTGAGGACCAATAATGCTAAAAATGTGACTCAGTGCAATTGATTTGTTCCCATCACATTACTTGCTTACTTCCATTTTGTAGTTAATTGTGTTCCAGTTAAGTAGGAGTGCTTTCCTGAATGATGGCATCACTGCTTGATGTGGTGAGAATTACTTGCTATAGCTGGGTGAACAGGCAATGTTTCATTATTTGGTCTCCATTTGCCGATTGCCCCCTCCCCTCAATTCCCACCAGTATTGGCCTGAAACCATCTGCCAGCCTGCCTCCTACTAGCCTATTAACAGGGTAACCTTCACCTTCCAAACTTCAACGCAATTAAATGCGATGATGTGGTCTTAAAAGTGTACAAATATGAGAAAATCTACAGACTCTGGAAATCCAAGCAAAACACACAAAATGATGGAGGAACTCAGCAGGCCAAGCAGATCCATGGAAAAGAGTAAACAGTCGATGTTTTGGGCCGAGACCCTTCATCTAATGAATATTTGGGGGGAACATAGAAACAACGGAACATGGAAATCTACAGCACATTACAGGCCCTTCAGCTTTCAACGTTGTGCTGACCGCATAGCCCTCTATTTTTCTAAGCCCCATGTACATATCTAAGAGTCTATTAAAAGATCCTATCGAATCCACCCCCCCTTTGGGGGGGGGATTGTTCCCTATTTATCCTCTAGTTCCCATCCTTCTCAATTCCCTCAGACAACAGGACCTCCTTATCAGCTGGGGCTTCATCATCATCATTGTGAGGTGTTTCCCATGAACATGTGTGTTCTATGAATTAATCTCATTCTACTTTGTCCCAGTCACAGTGAAAGTAGGAAGGGGCAGGAGAAGGACTTCACAGGGTTGAAGTAAGCTGCAGAGAGTTGTAAACTTAGTCAGCTCCATCATGAGCACTGGCCTCCATAGTATCCAGGGAATCTTCAAGGTGTGATGCCTCAAAAAGATGATGTCCATTATTAAGGTCCACCTCTACCCAGGGCATGCCCTGTTCTTATTGTTCCTAACAGGAAGGAGGTACAGGAGCCTGAAGGAACACACTCAACAATTCAGGAAACACTTCTTCCCCTCTGCCATCTGATTTCTGTATGGAGACTACCTCACTACCTTTTTATTTCTATTTTTGCACTACTTATCTAATTTAACAAGTTATGTATGTATAAACTTACTGTAATTCATGTTTCTTTTTTGTCTTATTATGTATTGCATTGAACTGCTGCTGACAAGTCAACAAATTTCACAACACATGCCGGTGATATTAAACCTGATTTTGATTCCAAATTAGTGTCAGTCTCTTCAGGGGTGACAACAGAGAGAAGAGGGGAGAAATTTTGACGTTCCTCCAAGAACACTGTACTGGTTCTGGCATCAAAAGAACCTTCCGTGTGTGAAAAGCATTTTCTTAAGAGAAGGGTTTCAAGGGATGTGGAACCAAGATGGTGAAAGGAGATGAGTTGAAGAGCCACCAAGGTATAAGTGGGTGACCCAGCAGGCTTGCAGGGTTGACTCGACTCTTCCCAGTTCTAATCACTTCATCTAACATTGAGTGTCATCCACTCACTCAAGGCATCACAACAGATATAAAAGGAAAGCAACTACTGGAGATTAAATTGGTACAGAAGTCACCCATCTGTGAGAATTCATTGGTTCCCCTTTAATTCTTGAAAACCATTACTCAAATGAAAGAGAGAAATGAAATGATTCTTTATCTTTAAAGCAGGATGTTGCAACATTGCCATTCACTGGTATTGCTGACATCCAAACTGTTTAATTTCATAATGCTGATTTCCTACAACGAGATTGTTAATTCAGTTTCCCCACATTAGTAGTTGTCATACACAGTCACTTTGTGAATTAATAGTTAGTGTAAAACAGACTATCTGGCCTTTGAATATTTAAGATAATGTCATTAGATCATGGGAGATACTGTATATCGAATAAGGAGCAAGGAAGATACACTTCCATTGCACGCAAGCACATCATTGGGATATTCCAAATTAGTGCACAGCCAAAGAACTGCTTATAAACTCTCCTCAGGCTTCCCTCCAGGTACAGGCATCAATGCCATCTTCAACACACACACAATGATGGGGGACCTCAGTAGGCCAGGCAGCATCGATGGGAAAAGTATAGTTTCGGGACGAAGGTCTTGCTGAAGGGTCTTGGCCTGAAACATCAACTGGACTTCTTGCTATAGATGCTGCCTGACCTGCTGAGTCCCTCCAGCATTTTGTGCGTATTGTTTTTACTTCCAGCATCTGCAGATTTTCTCTTATCTGGCCTGATGGTATTTATAGCCCCATATTGCCTCCCTCCTGATTGGTTAGCCCTCATCCAACTGGGCTTCCGCTCTCCCAATTGAGGAAGTATCTCTGTACCAAGAAAGTATCACTGCATATTTCCCCAAAATAAATATTATCTGCAGTTTATCTGCCCATCCAAACTATGTGTTCCGCTGCAGTGTGACACTGTGCTTTCTACAGTTCACAATACTGCAAACTTCCTGTGAACTACAAATTTACATTTTGCGCATTTCACTCAAGATCAATGCCTTTAATGTGGACTGGGGGGGGGGGGGGTAAGTAAAAACAATGGACCAATCCTAGGTTTGCTGACGAAGCTAATATAGGTGTTACCATGGACACTGTCATGTAGCATGCACAGTAGCATTGTGGTTAGCATAACAGTTTGCAGTACAGGCGATCGGGTTCGACTCCTGCCCCACTGCCTGTAAGGAGTTTATACATCCCATGACTGTGTGGGTTTCCTCTGGGTGATCTGGTTTACCCCCCCCCCCCCCCACAGTCCGAAGACTTACTGGTTGGTAGGTTAATTGTTGTTGTTCCGTGATTAGGCTAGGGTTAAATCAGGCTATTGAGTGGCACAGCTCAAAGGACCATAAGGGCCTACTTCACACTGTGTCTCAATAAAATAAAAAGATAGTGATTACCAAGAGATGTTGATCAATTACTAAGTGGGACAAGGAATGAAAATGGTTTATGTGTGAAGTATTGGGAAATCAAAACATGATAGGACTTTCAGAATGAAGCGTGGGGTCCTGGTGAGTGTTGTAGAACAAAATGACCTCAGTGTACAAATACCTAGTTCCTTGAAAGTGACATCATTTCTAGACAGGGTGGTGCCCAAGTCATCTGACACATTGGCCATGATCAATCAGGTACTGAATAATTGGGAGTTTATCAGTAACGTTCACTCAATGGTCTGTAAGTAGTTTGTACGTTCACCCCGTGACTGTCTGGTTTCCCTCCACAGTCCCAAGACATACTGGTTGGTGGGTTAATTGGTCGTTGTAAATGGTCCCGTGTTTAGGCTAGGATGAAATTGGGGCAGAGCAGCTTGGAGAGAGACGAGCCATTGAGGTTGCTGTACCTGAATGCTGTATCCACACTGTTGCTCAATAAATAAAAAAACAAATACATAATGTTGCACTTGTGTAAGCCATTAGTGATGCTGCAACTGGAGTCTTTCTCCCAGGGAAAGGAAATCAAAAACTAGGGGCATGGTTTTATGGGGACAGGGGAAAGGTTTGAATGGGTCTTGAGGAGCAACCTCTTCACAAAGTGGGTGAGGAGTATATGGAACAAGCTGCCAGTGGAAGAGGTGAAGCATTTAAAAGACATTTGGTTGGTACCTAGATTGTAAAGGCTTAGAGGACTATGATCCAAATGTGGATAAATAGGTTGAGCATAGATTTGCGTCTTGGGTTGGGGAGAACCAGTTAGATTGAAGAACCTGCTTCTGGACTGTGCTACATTTGAGCACTATGTCTTTGCTAATGCATAACATATTGCTCTGAAGATCACCCTAAGTTCAGCATCTCTGATGGCACACGAACACGCAGAGACTGGAAGGATGCGAGCATTGTGTAGGCAGACGTCTTGTGTCTTGGCTCAAAGCATTAGCCGTTTATTCCCGTCCATAGATGCTGCCTGACTGACTGATTTCCTCCAGCTGTTTGTCTGTGTTTCGTAGGATTTTTAGCATCTGTCAAATCTCTTGTGCCTTGGGGTCAGTGAGGCATTTAATTACAAGTTAACTAGTTCAGCACCACATTGTGGGCCGAATGACCTCTTCTGTGGGCGCCATGATAGCGTAGCAGTCAGCATGATGCTATTACAACTCGGGGCATCAAAGTTCACAGTTCATCCTCTATAAGGAGTTTGTACATCCTCCCCATGGCCGCATGGGATTCCTCTGGGTATCCGGTCTCCTCCCACAGTCCAAAGACGTATCAGTTAGTAGGTTAATTGGCCATTGTAAATTGTCCCGTGATTAGGCTAGGGTTTGATAGGTGAGTTGCTAGGCAGAGTGGCTCAATGGGCTGGAAGGGCCTGTTCTGTGCATTATCTCAAAATAAGCCAATTAATGAATCAATAATTACTGCCTCAGTAATGCACTGGAGCTTCCACCTGCACCCATAGCTTTGACCCTGCTGCTGTTGACTGAATGCCTGCGACACTAACCTGGCTTTCCACATGTTAACCTGAGCAAACCTGTCTGTCCTGACCTGCAGGTGATTGGAGTGATTAGCAGAGAATACATCCCCCAAGGGACACGCTTCGGGCCACTGGTTGGGGATATCTACACCAAAGATAACGTCCCAAAGAATATAAGCAGAAAGTACTTCTGGAGGGTGAGTAACATTATATTTATTTGAGATACACCTCCCAGCAACCCACCTATTTAATCCTAGCCTAATCACAGGACAATTTACAACCTACCGATCAGTACGTCTTTGGACCTTGGGAGGAAACTGGAGCACCTGGAGGACACCCACAGTCATGGGAGAACATTCAAACTCCTTACAGAACTCCTAACTCTGGAATACCCCAACCTAACCACTACATGACTGTGGTGTTGCCCCAAGGCCGCAAATCTTATCCTTGTGCCTGCACAAAAGGAAGAGTTTGTATTTACATCACGCTTTTCAGGAGATGCCAGTGAGTATCCAGCAGTTCATTGGGGTAATGGTTATTGTTCTGATGGGAAATTTGTGCTAAGCATATTCCTACAAATTGCAATGACTGGGATCATTCCCTTTTAATGATATCAGTTAAGATGTATTTTGCCAAAATAGTGCTGAGGCACCTTTTCTCTTCAATCAAGGGCAGGTTGAATTTGCTGAACTTCTGACTCCTAGAATACTCCACTGGAGATATCGCTATGGTTGCCAAAGCTGTTGAAGTTCGAAGTAAATTTATTATCAGAGTACATGAATGTCACTAGATACACCTTGAGATTTATTTTCTTGCAGGAAATCGCAGTAAATACAAGAAACTCAATAGGGTCAATGAAAGGTCGCACCCAACTAAAAAAAGTAATATTACTACTACTAATAATAAATAAACAGTAAAAATTGAGAACATGAGATGACGAGCCATTGAAGGTGAGTCCATAAGTTGTAGGGACAGTTCAGTAATGGGGCAAGTGAAATTATCCCCTCTGGTTCAAGACCCTAATGGCTGGGGGGTAGTAACAGTTCCTGAACCTGGTGGTGTGAGTCCTAAGGCTCCTGTACTTTATTCCTGATGGCATCAGCGAGAAGGGAGCACGTTCTGCATAATGGAGTCCTTGATGATCAATGCTGTTTTCCTGTGACGGCGCTCCGTATAGATGTGCTCAGTGGTGGAAAGAGCTTTACACATGAGGGACACATGAAAGGGCTTTACACATGGTCGATTCGTCCCACAGAAGAAGTTGTTCTCAAATGGCAGGGCTAGGCAACCATGGCAAACAAGGGAAGTTAAGGATTGCCTGAAAGCCAAGGAAAGGGCATATAATGTAGCAAAAGTAAGTGGGAAGTTGGATGATGGGGATATTTTTAAAATCCAACTAAAGGCAACTAAAAAAGCTATAAGAAGGGAAAAGATGAAATATGAGGGCAAACTAGCCAATAATACAAAGCAGGATACTAAAGGTTTTTACAGTTATTTAAAGAATAAAAGGGAAGTGAGAGTTGACATTGGACCACTGGAAAATGATGCTGGTAAAGTAGTAACGGGGGAAAAAGAAATGGCAGTACTTAATAAGTACTTTGCTTCAGTCTTTACTGTACGAGACACTAGCAGTGTGCCAGAGGTCTGTGAGTGTCAGAGCAGGAGTGAATGCCATTGCTATTGCAAAGGAAAAAGTGCTAGGCAATCTGAGAGGTCTTAAGGTGGATAAGTCACCTGGACCAGATGGAGCACATCCCAGAGTCCTGAAAGAGGTTGCTGAAGAGATAACAGATGTATTGTTCATGATCTTTCAAGAATCACCTGATTCTGACATGGTCTCAGAGGATTGGAAAATTGCAAATGTCACTCCATTCTTTAAGAAGGGAGGAAGACAAAAGAGAGGAAATTATAGGGCAGTTAGCCTAATCTCAGTGTTTGGGGAAGTGTTAGAGTGTATTATTAAGGACAAGGTTTCGGGGTACTTGGAGACTAATGATAAAATAAGTCAAAGTCAGCGTGGTTTCTGTAAAGGGAAATCTTGCCTGTTGGAAGTCTTTGAAGAAGTAGTAGGGAGGTAATGGATGTAATTTACATAGATTTTCAGAAAGCATTTGATAAAGTACCTAACATGAGGCTGCTTAACAAGACAAAATCCTACATGAAACCTACTGGCATGGATAGAGATATGGCTGACAGGCAGGATGCAGAGAGTGGGAATAAAAGGGGCCTTTTCTGGTTAGCTGCCAATGACTAGTGGTGTTCCTCAGGGGACAGTATTGGGACCGCTGATTTTCACATTGTTTGTCAATGATTTAGATAGTGGAATTGATGGCTTTGTGGCAAAGTTTGCAGATGATACAAAGATAGGTGGAGGGGTAGGTGGTGCTGAGGAAGCAACATGATTGAAGCAGACAAATTGGAAGAATGGGCAGAAATGTGGCAGATGGAATACTGTGTTGGGAAATGTATGATAATATATTTTGGTAAAAGGAACAATATTGCAGACTATTATCTAAATGGGGAGAAAATTCAAACATCAGAGATGCAAAAGGACTTAGGAGTCTTCGTGCAAAACTGCAAGGAGGGTAATTCACAGGTTGAGCCTGTGAGGGTAAAGAAGGTAAATGCAAAGTTGGCATTTATTTCAAGAGGAATAGAATATAAAAATAAGGAGATAATGGTGAAATTTTTTAAGACACTAGTCAGGCAGCTCTTGAAGTATTCTCAACAGTTTTGGGCCCCCTATCTCAGAAAGGATGTGTTGTCATTGGACAGAATCCAGAGGAGGTTCACAGGGATGATTCCAGGAATGAAGGGATTAACATATGAGGAGCGTTTGGCAGCTTTGGGTCTGTACTTCCCCCCCCCTCCCCCCATGGGAACTTAGAAGAATGCATGGGGATCTCATTGAAATCTACTGAATGTTGAAAGGACTAGAGGACTAGATAAGGTGGATGTGGAAAAGATGTTTGCTCTTGTGGGGGTATCCAGAACTAAAGGGCACAGCCTCAAAATTGAGGGGACACTTTTAGAACAGAAGTAAGGAGGAATCTTTTAGCCAAAGAGTGGTGAATTTGTAGAATGCTCTGTCACAGACTGTGGTTAAAACCTAGTTCGTAGTGAATGGGTTAACATATTTAAAGTGGAAGTTGACAGATTCCTGGTTTGTCAGGGCATCAAGGGATATGATGAGAGGACAGGTGTATGGGGTTAAATGGGATCTGGGATCAGCCATGATAAAATGGTAGAGTGGATTTGATGGGGTGAATGGTTTAATTCTGCTCCTATATCTTATGGTCTCCCCATCTCTGATCCTCTGATGAGGACAGGCTCATGGACGTCTAGTTTTCTCCTCCTGAAGTCAATAATCATGTCTTGTTGACATTGAGCGATAAGTTGTTGCTGTACCACCACTTTGCCAGATTTTCAGTTTCCCACTATATGCTGACTCATCACCACCTTTGATTCAGCCAATGACAAGTGGTGCTAATTTTACAAAGTTTCATATTTTGAAAGAGAATTAGGGAGGTGTAGGAACTTCGATCTATTACCATTAGGAAGTCCACACCTCAATGCTCTTACTTTTTCACAACCAATGTTCACACACCCCCTAAACTCAATTTGTAGATATTTTATAGTTGGGTTGAGTTTTCTCAGATCTTGGCAATTCACTTGCAAACATTTCATCACCATATGAGGAGACATCATCCTAAATCAGATTATGAACCAATGTGGGCAAAATTCCAGACCACAATGCAGAAGGTTCGCCACATAACCAGTGAGCGATGAGCTTTCCTCCCCACATCACAATTGAGTTTCAGTAATGTTGGCCAATCAGCTGACTGATAGGTATATAAGGGCCAAGCATTTGGAAGACAAACCACAACAATAGCACACTGACGAAGGCTCTTCCCACGTTGATAAAATGTTTGCAAGTAAATTGCCAAGTTCGGGGAACAACTCAACCCAACCATCAACCACTCGAGCTACACATTTTCCGAGATATTTTATGGATGGCTTTTGTTGAGATTGGGCAATCTTGTGACCTTGCACACATGCTGTTGAATGGGGCTTGAAGAAAGACCTTGATCATTGGGATTTAGAATGAGATCTATTGAGGAATGGAGGATGCTCTTATTTGATATGATCATAAAGTTCGCAGACTGAAAGTATGCAGGACAGATGTTGCTTATCGAGTTGTTTGGACACAATTTGGATTATTGCGGAACTTGGACAGTAGTCAAATATTATTGGCTTGAGAGGGTCTATAACATGATTTCTCGGATCAACAGTTTTAAGTTGTACTGAAAATTGTGCATAATCTGTTTGGAAAGTCCAAAAGATATAGGAGCAGAATTAGGCCATTTGGTCCATCAAGTCTGCTCCACCATTTATCATGGCTGATCCAATTTTCCCCTCAGTTCCAGTCTCCTGCCTTCTCCCCATATCCCTCCATACTCTCACCAATCAAGAATCTATCAACCTTTGCCTTAAATATATATTAAGACTATCTGTAGCAAAGAATTCCACAGATTCATCACTCTTTGGCAAAAGAATTTCCTCCTTACCTTCATACTAAAAGGATGTCTCTGTATTCTAGGCTGTATCTCAGAGCTGACTACCTCATGAGGCATTTGAGGTTTTTGTGGTTATGGAAGAGTACGGCAAGGCTGGTCTGGACACATTGCAAAAGTGTGGTGAAAACTCACAGCTCACAGATTAAAAAGTGAGGAAGTTAGAAGAAGGAAAGTGAAAAGAACTATCTTGTTCACTGAGATGTGGAAGTAGTTACCATAGAGGCTTTTTTGGTGCTGCTGGGGGTGGGGGGGATCATAGAGTCATCGTGATTGAGGGGTATGGAATTTTACAGGAAGATGAAGACAGCGGAGGGGGAGCAGGAGGAGGGTTGTGGGGCTGTGAGGTGGGGAGTGGTAGAGGGGAGTGGAGGGTGGAGAATCACTGACAGAAAAGGAGCAAAACAATTATCCCACAGTAATTTCATTCACTTGCTGAGAAAATTTACAAGGACGTTGCTGAGTCTGGAGGACCTGAGTTATAAGGAAAGATTGAAAAGGTTAGGACTTTATTCTTTGGAACGCAGAAAATTGAGAAGAGATTTAATAGTAGTATACAAAATTATGAATGGCATAGATAGAGTAAATGCAAGCAGGTTTATTTCACTGAGGTTGGACAAGACTACAACTAGAGATCATGGGTTAAGGGTGAGAGGTGAGAGTTTAAGGGGAACATGAGGGGAAACTACTTCACTCAGAGGGTCATGTGAGTGTGGAATGAGCTGCTAGCACCAGTGGTGCATGCGAGTTTGATTTCAACATTTAAGACAAGCTTGGATAGGTATGTGGATAGAAGGAGTATGGAGGGCTATGGTCCTGGTGCAGATCGATGGCAGGAGGCAGTCTAAATGGTTTGGCATGGACCAGATGGGCCAAAGGGCCAGTTTCTCTGCTGTACTTCTCTATGACTCTAGAACTTAGTGGAATCAGGTACAGCCTTTAAACTCTGGTGCCACATTCAGATAGATAATTTTTAGAAAAATCAATTACTTTAAAAGTGACTTCTAGTCATCCTTTAAAGATTATGATAAAGAGTGAGAGGCAAGTATTCTTTGACATGGAGAGCAGTGGGCGCCTGAAATGTACTCTTGGGGGAGGTAGTAGAAACAGATATGGTAATAATATTTAATGATTTTTTTAGTCAAACACATGAACAGATATGATTCTTATATAGGTAGATGGGATTAGATTGGCATGTTCTGCACAGAGATTTGTTGTATGATGTGGGCGATCATGGTCTTTTCAAATCCATGACTGGTCTTGGCAAATTTTTCTATAGAAGTGGTTTGCCAACACCCTTTTTCTGGGCAGTGTCTTCTCAAGATGGGTGACCCCAGTCATTATCATTACACTTCAGAGTTTGTCTGCCTGGCGTCAGTGGTCACATAACCAGGACTTGTGATGTGCATCAGAGGCTCATATGACCATCCACCACCTGCTCCCGTGGCTTCACATGACCCTGATCGGGTCATGATACACCTTGCCCAAGGGTGCCCTGCAGGCTAGCGGAGGGAAAATGGGTCAAAATCCTATTTCTTTGCTCTATTGTACTACGCTTTATAAGATGGGATATAGGTGGATGTGGGTTAAGGACTGAATGGAAATTGAGATGGGGGGTGGGGGGTGGAAGAATTGACAATCTGGTATCTGCAGATATGGAAAGGTGGCAATATGAAATTGCAAGGCATAGGGGAAGACAGATTTTGGGTTGTGAGGTGTAGATTGACAGCTGTAAGGAGCAGGATAGAGAGATATGGGGAAGTTGGAAAGGGAGGTGATGAGGCCAAAGTAGGAATATGGGGTTTGAGGGCTCGACAGATTTGGGTAGCATGGAGACTGGATTGATATCCATAGGAAAGGAGGTTCTGGGGTCTTGTGCTGTTGGGAACTGCAGGGTTTGAAGAGGAGTTGAGGGGATGGAAGTAAAGGGAGAGGGCTGAGGAGAGAAGTGAAAGCTGCAGAGATTTGATTTGAGGGACAGGGAGAAATGGGGAGACAGGATTGAGTTTCTAGACTGGTAGGAAGATAAGCTCAGGGGTTTGAATGGAGAGCCCTGGCTGGGCTATGGGAAGGTGTGTCTAATACTCATGGGGAGGTGGAGAATGTTTGCAGTGGGCTTAAGAGTTGTTGATGGAGGTGAGCCTTGAGAGATCGTTGGGGGTGGGGTGGTGTAGGGCCCTATGAATTCCCTAGGGAGATCAGGGAGTTGGGTAAAGTTAAAGGGCAGGACCCCCAGGGTTGCGATCTCAGGGTTGCTACCCATGCCATGTGCAAGTGAGACCAGAACAAGGAAGGTGATAGAGTTTAATAAGTGACAAAGGAGTTGGTGCAGGTGGAAGGGCATTAGATTTTTGGATCATTGGGCTCTCTTCCAGGGACGGTGGGACCTGTGCGGAAGGGATAGTTTGCACCTGAACTGAGGGGGGAAGGTGTGCCAATGCTGCATGGTGAGGGTTAGGGTTGCAGGGGAATGGGAACCAGAGTGTCAGACAGTTAGTGAAGAGGTTGTTGTACAACCTCAGACAAAGTTAGAAATGAAAAGGTTGAGCATGGTGCAAGCAGTGTCCTGAGCTGCCTATATTTCAATGCAAGAAGTATTGTACCGAAAGTTTACCGAAAGTTTCTTCGGATACATGAAGTATAAAAGAGAGGCAAGAGTGGATATCGGACCATGGGAAAAAGATGCTGGAGAGGTAGTAATGGGGACAACAAAACGGCAGATGAAGTGAATGAGTATTTTGCATCAGTCTTCACTGTGGAAGACACTAACAGTCTGGTGGAAATTCCAGGTATCAGGGATCGTGAAGTGTGTGAAGCTACCATAACTAGAGAGAAGGTTCTTGGGAAACTGAAAGGTCTGAAGGTAGATAAGTCACCTGGACCAGATGGTGTACACCCCAGAATGTTGGAAGAGGTGGCTGACAAGATCATGGAGGCATTAGTAATGATCCTTCAAGAATCACTAGATTCTAGAAGACTGGAAAATTGCAAATGTCACTCCAGTCTTCAAGAAGAGAGAGAGGCAGAGGAAAGGCAACTGTAGGCTAGTTAGTCTGACCTCAGTGGTTGGGAAGATGTTGCGGTCAATTATTAAGGATGAGGACGCAGGTGCTTGATAAAATAGGCTGTAGTCAGCATGCTTTCCTCAAGGGAAAATCTTCCCTAACAAACTTGTTGGAATTCTTTGAAGAAATAACAAACAGGATGGACAAAGGAGAATCATTTGAAGCTGTGTACTTGGATTTTCAGAAGGCCTTTGACAAGGTGCCACACATGGAGCTGCTTAACAAGCTACAAGCCCATGGGATTACAGGAAATATTCTATCATTTCTGTAGGGAAAGTGGTGAAAGGTTCAGGTTCAGGTGAAAGAGTGAAGTTGGGATTAAGGACTGCAGGAGATGAAGGTTTGGGTAGTAGGTAGATCGGAGAAAAATGATTGTGGATTCATTTGAGCCTATCATTTAATTTGCATATCTACTGTATTGTCTGTCTTTCTTTGTGTGTCATTATTCATTGATTTGTTTGTACTTCTTTGCATCTACTGTGAATGCCCGCAAGAAAACAAATCTTATGGATTGTATATGGTGACAGATACGTACTTCAATAATGAACTTACTTTGAACTTTGAAAGGTTTTCAGTCTCCAAGGCTTGGGAAAATGTGCAGCTCTTTCCCATGGAGGGTCGATCAGCCTGGCTGTTTAATCAACCCAATCCTGCTGGTTGGGTTTGCAAATTGGTGGCTTGATGATTAAAAACCAGGACGGGGTACAGACTGTTAATACATCATTACATTAACCATGAAAGGATCTGAACTGTAACACATACTTACTACACCTACAACATCCTGAAGGGTAGGAAGAAGTGCAGACAAGCCTTTGCTGAAAAATCACTGTCTGCCTCCTGTGTCTGACTCAATAAAAGTTCTGTTTCAGTCTGAATATTGGCCTCTTTTCATCGGTAACTATTCTGAAGAGAAATGCCCTCTTTTGAGGGGTAGTCAAGATCAGAGATTAGATAAGAAATGCATATTTAATTGACTTCCCTCCTTGGCAGCTGAGGACTATCTTTTCCAAATCTGCCTCTGATATGAAACACAGGCTGATTGTAAGTCGCAAGATGTTTGAGGGGAAGTGAGAGGGTGGGCAGGTGGGAAGGGGATTCTCTTGCTGCTGTAATCTTGTTTCATCTTGTTGTTGAACATAGTGGGGCATTCTATATTGATGCTTGATTGTGTGGAGACCCTTGGGGGATGCTCCCAGCACATCCTTGCATATGTTGGTTCCTGATGCAAGTGACATGTTTCACTGTACGTTGTGATGTTCTTGAGATAAATCAATCTGAATCAGGAGGATGGGGACGAGCTGAGTAAGTGGTAAGAAGATTGCTGATGGAAAAATGTGAAGTCATCTCCTTTAGTGCACAACATGCAAATAGAATATTTTTAAGCGATAGAAGTCTAGATAACATTAATACTCAAAACGAGGCATGTGTCCTTTTACATTGATCATTTTGATACAGCAAGAGATTAGGAAAGCCTTTGTGGGAGAATTGAGCTGATGAGTAAAGAGATCTGACTGTCTTTCAGCTAGAAAATCAGCTTCTTTATGTAGAGCCTTGGATAAAATCAGCTAGACTGTTGTGTACAGCTATGCTCAACTTATCTAAGAGAGGATTTCCTTGAGAGAATATGCTAAAGATTTGCTCCAGGGATGGCTGAGTGAAATTTTTTACAAGAATCCTGCTTATTTAGAGTATCCAATCTGGACAACAGCCCATCTCCACTCTACATTTCTTAACATTGACAAGTCTAGAATCATAGAGTCATGGACAGCAACAGCAAAGAAGCAGGCTTTTCGGCCCATCTATTATTCTGTGTAGACTCATCGACCCACAACTGGACCATACCCTTCCCATCCATGTACCTATCCAAACTTCTCTTATATGTTTCAATTGAACCTCCAGCACCTCTACTTCTTTAGGAGTTTGCGAAGATTCGGCATGACATCTAGAACTTTGACAAACTTCTGTAGATCTGTAGTGGAGATTATATTGACTGGCTGCATCATAGCCTGCTATGGATACACCAATACCCTTGAACAGAAAATCCAACAAAAAGTAGTGGACACAACCCAGTCCACCACTGAGCACATCTACATGAAACACTGTTGCAGGAAAGCAGCATCCATCAGCAGGGATCCCACCGCCCAGCTCATGCTGTCTTCTTACTGCTGCCATCAGGAAGAAGGTACAGGAGGTTTATGATTCACACCACAAGGTTCAGGAACAGTTACTACCCCTCAACCATCAGGCTCTTGAACCAAAGGTGATAACTTCACTCAAATTCACTTGCCCCATCATCGTGATGTTCTCACAACCGATGGACTTACTTTCAAGGACTCTTCACCTCATGTTCTTAATAGTTATTGTTTACTTATTTATTATTATTATTATTATTATATTTTTCTTTTTGTATGTGCACAGTTTGTTGTCTTTTGCACACTGGCTGAGTGCCCAAGTAGGGCGGTCTTTCGTTGATTCTGTTATTGTTATTATTCTATAGATTTATTGAGTACGCCCACAAGAAAATAAATCTCAGGGTTGTATATGGTGACATATCTGTATTTTGTTAACAAATTTACTTTAAACTTTGAATTTCCAGAGGCAGCTTGTTCCTTTCTTGCATCAGCCTCTGAGTGAAAGTTCCTTCTCGGATTCCTCTTCAATGTTTCACCTTTCACTCTGAGCATATGACCTCTAGTTCCAGTCTCACCCAACCCAAAGGCCTGCTTGTATTTGCCCATCTTTACCCTCATTATTGTGAACACATCTGTCAAATCTCCTCTCATTGCTTCAGGGAATAAAGTCTTAACGGACTCAAACTTTCCTGACCACTCAGGTCCTCCAGTCCTTTCAATATCCTTGTAAAATTTTCTCTGTACTCTTTCAATCTTTCCTGTAGGTAGGTGACCAGAATTGAACACAATATTCTTTTTTTTAAATTTCCCAGCTGAGAAAGATAAGATGGTAAATAATAATAATAATAACAACAAGTACTTTATTGATCCTGAGTGGGAAATTCTTTTGTTACAGCAGCATCATTTAAAAACTAAAAGTTAAAAAACTGCGGATGATGTCAATCTGAAATAAAAACAAGTAATGCTAGAAGTACTCACCAGGTCAGGCAACATCTGTAGGGAGAGAAGGAGAGTCAACCCCAAGGAAATGTCTTTGACCTGAAATATTAACTGTTTCTTATTTCTGTAGATATTGATAGAGTTGATGAATAGTTTTTGCTGTTAATGATTTTATGGCATTTAATGGCCCCTCATATCTGTCTTGCAGGCCCACCTGCACTGGTTATAATGCATAAATGAGTGAATCCTTGATCCTGTTACTGAATTAGTTCACAGCAAACACTTCTTGCTGATGTACAGGTCACACTGATGTATGTTAAAATTGTAAAGCCACAAGACTTGTAAAGCACATAATTGGGCCATTTTGTTCACAATGTCATTTACACTAATCCCATTTGCCTCACTGCACATTATTGAATTCACTCTGTCTCCTTAAACAAGGGAAAGTCTGCAGATGCTGGTAATCAGAGTAATACACACTAAATGCTGGAGGAACTCGGCGAGTCAGGCAGCATTTTGGGTCGAAATCCTGATGAAGTAGCCTGAAATGTCGACTGTTCCCTCTTTTCCACAGGTGCTGCTTGTCCTGCTGAGTTCCTCCAGCAGCTTGTATGTATTACTGTCCACTTAATTGTCCATTTAAACGTCTCCTGCCATGAGAACATGAAATCTGTATCTTGCTTGAATGTGTGGGAATTCACTCAGCCGCATTCCTGTGTGTTGTGTTTTGAAGTTCATCACGGACCCTTCTACCTCAGTGTAAGCCACCACTATGCTGTTTGCAAAGTATCTTTGGCCAATTTTATGTTTTATTTGTTGCCGGGCATGCAAATGAACAAGAACAGTGCTTTCTGCCTGGTGAATAGGTGAGGGGCAGTGCTATGTATTAATGTTGCCCTCAAACTTCCGTGAGTGTTACATACTGAATGTAATTTATTTGTTGAGATACAGCACTTCCAGCCTTCGAGCTGCGCACCAAACTACTTCCGATTTAACCTTAGCCTTATCACGGGACAATTTTCAATGACCAGTTAACCTATCAACCAGTAGGTCTTTGGACTGTGGGATAAATCAGGAGCACCCGGTGGAAACACACGCAGTCATGGGGAGACCGTACAGACTCCGCAAAGACAGCAACAGGAATTGAGACACTATGCTACCGATATGTGAGAAGGCGTTCTGGGTAAACCATGAACACCAGCGATGCTGCAGATGCTGGAAATCCAGAGCAGTGCAGGCCAGGCAGCGTCTGTGGAAAATAATAATCAGTCGGCGTTTTGGGCCAAGACCCTTCTACAAGTAAAATAAACAGCCGCACGTTTGCCCCTCCCCTCACCTCTCCGTCTCCTGTGTGTGTGTGTGTGATTCTCGACCCGCAGTACCACAAACATAACACACAGGTTATGTGTTCATCACCAAACCAGCTCACTCCTCGGTCTCATCGCCCTCTCCTGGGCGTTTACCGCCTCGTTTCCTCAATGAGCATTTCTAAAATGGGGGAAACGAGAGCTTTTTCTTATTGTATTTAATATATTTCTCATTGTAACTCATTGTGTTTGACTTATTTCTTATGCAACTTGTAGTATTTTTATGTTATTGCACAAATTTCACCTCACATGCCGGTGATAATGAACCTGAAACTGATTGTGTATTGTTGCCGCAAAACGGCAAATCTGACGACGTATTCCGGCGGTAATAAACTCGATTCTGATTGACCTTAACCCCAGTTGTCCAGCTTGTCACTTTACCTCCTCTTCTTTAGGCCCACTCCGTTTCAAAAACAACATATTTCCTTTCGTCGTGTTTAAATCAATTCGGACGTTCAAGGAGCTCCATTATAAGTAACTTTTTTTCCACAAACTTCCCACTTGTAGAATTATGTTGCGTTTCAACTGTCCAATTTATGATTTAACCCGGTTTCCTGATTTAATTCGTGCCGGGTGATATCTGACCCCCTTACCCCGCATTTAAAACTGTGAGCCTGAGCTGACTGAATTCTGTTTAGTTCACGCATTGAACGCGGCGAATTCGAAGTCCTTTTTAACGCGTTAATCGCCGAATTGTAACTGCAAGGGTAACTGGATAGGTAAAAAAAAATTGTAAATTGGAATGACCTGGAAACCGCATCCAGATTTGCCAGCTGTTCTTGTACACTCTGTAACAACGGCTAAGTTTTGTTTTTGATGTTTGGTGTTGGGGAACGGGGTGTGTATGTGTGTAGGTTCATGAGGTGGGACCCCCCCTCCCTCCTACATTTTACATTGTCGGCGGCATCACATCCTCACGCCCGCTGGTTCG
Organism: Hypanus sabinus; assembly: GCF_030144855.1. Lineage (NCBI taxonomy): Eukaryota > Metazoa > Chordata > Chondrichthyes > Myliobatiformes > Dasyatidae > Hypanus > Hypanus sabinus. The sequence continues at coordinate 36,062,543 of NC_082735.1, forward strand.
AGTCATTATATAACCCCGGCTCCAACTCTTTCGAATAACGATCCCCGTTGATATCAGAAACTCTGCGAAATTCTCCCAAAAGTGAGTAATTGTTAAAACTAATCCCAGCTCGGGGAATATCCGCAGTTGTTTGTGCTGCGATCTCTCCCGCCTTCTGAATAAAGTATTGCTTTAAAAATGGACCGTGCGGTGCGGTACCTTACTACAAGGGAATCCTGAAGGGGTCAGCGATAATGACGCGTGTGCCAGGAATTATTGTGACATTGGAGAAAATCAAGGGAACCAACTTTCTGGTTCGGTTTTGACGATCCGAAACTTTAACGTAATAGCAAAAAAAAACCTCCTGAGTTTTGTGTGAGTTGACTGGGACATGGTGAGGAGCCGCGCCACCTAGATCAATTGGAGGCTAGGAATCCTCAGGCTGGTTGGTCATCTCGTTGCCAGCTCTGCCCCTAGTTACGATCAGAGCACAGAGCACCACCCAGCGAAGCTGCCAAAGCATTCTTGGAAACAAGTATGAACATTCCCGCTTGCTGTTGGGAACTCAAAGCCGTGACAACCCAACCTGTGAAGCACATGAGCAGACTGTTCGCTTCTCAATAAGAATATGACTAACCCACCGCATTACTGTTTATCCCATTCTAACCCTATATTTCTCGATCTCTTATATATATATATATATATATATATCTCCTTTCTAAATGGTATCAGTGACTGTCTCTCTCTCTCTCTCTCTCTCTCTCTCTCTCTCACACACACACACACACACACACACACACACACACACACACACACACACACACACACACACACACACACACACACACACACACACACACACACACACACACACACACACACATTCAAATGATACTCCTTACTCTCTTGCAGAAAGTTCTGCTTGTTTCTCTCCTAAATGGTTACTTCCCGACCTGGGGTCCATGGCATTAAAAGAGGTTTAGATTGTGACTGTGTTCTAAACTCCCCAAACCCAATGGAAAACATCCCATGTCCCACCCTGAGAGGGCTTCTGAGAACCTCATGTGGTTCAATAGGTCCTCATTGTGGAAACTCCTCGCTAGAAGCTCAGCCTACTCAACCTCACCTCTCCTACAACCAACCTGCAACTGAAGACCAGTTTGGTGAGTCATCGAGAGCAACTGGGAACTCATTTCTAATAACAGGGAATGATTTCAGAAGAATTGTCCAGTTCGATATCAGTACAGCTGTAATAAAATAGCTTTTCTAATGTACCTAAAATCCTCTTGTAATCAGCCACTTGCTCTTCATTATTACCCGCTGTGCCTAGAGTTGTTTTTCAGTGGCTTGTGTGGACGTACGCATCTACCAAAGGAGGTGTAAGGTGTTCCTTCCCTCCGCCAGCCTGCAGGACACGCTTGGGCAAGGAGTAGCCCCCCGATCAGGGTCACATGAAGCCATGGGAGCAGGTGGTAGATGGCCATATGAGCAGCTGGTGCATATCACAAGTCCTGGTTATGTGACCACTGACATCAGGCAGACAGTCTCTGAAGAGTATTGATAATGGTTAGGGTCACTCGTTTTGTAAAGTCACTGACCAGAAGAAAGTAATGGCAAACCCACTTCTGCAGAAAAAATTGGCAAGAGCAACCATGGTCATGGTCATGAGACCATGATTGCCTATGTCATGACCATGGCACATGATGATGATGGTGTGTGTAGGGAAACCAAATCCCTTTGAATATCAATACACTGCAGTCCTCACCATTCAACAAATACCCAGTATTTCTGGGATTCTTCTGTCAAAAAGGATCTCCCCACACTTTTTTCCATATTACACTCTGCTTGCCAAGTTGATGTCCATTCATTCTGTTTCTTTCATTATCATCCTTATGTGTCATGACATATGACATGGGCAATCAAGGTCTATGACCATGGTTCTTCTTGACAAGTTCTACAGAAGTGGTTTGCTATTGCCTTCTTCTTGGCAGTGTCTTTACAGGACGGGTGACCCCAGCCATTATCAATACTCTTCAGAGATTATCAGTCAGACATCAGCAATCACATAGCCAGGGCTTGTGATATGCACCAGCTGCTCATACGACCATCCACCTCCAGCTCCCATGGCTCCATGTGACCCTGATCAGAGGGGCTAATTAGTGTTGACTCTTTGCCCAAGGGTGACCTGCAGGCTAGCGGAGGGAAGGAGTGCTTTACACATCCATTTGTATCTCCACCCTGCCACTAATTCTGTTACTTTACATCCTCTTGAAGCCTCCTTACCCCCTTATCCCACATGCATTCCCATTTAGAATTTTTGGTTCATTCAGCAAAATTGTAAATATCATGGTTCTAGATTGCCATGGGTGGACAGGAATATAGAACAATAGTTGCAATCATATTAGCAAAGAAAATTTATTTTCAGCATTTTGGATGTGGACTTGTACTATAGACTTTTTTCAGTCTTGTCGTTTTTTTATACTCTGTGTATTTTACCCAATCTTGTTTTTTTTTGCATGGGAAGGATGGATTTGGGGGTTAATGATAGTATTGTCTTTCTTGGTTTCATGGCTATCCAGAGAAGAAAAATTTCAGAGTTGTATACTTTGATGATAAATGAAGCTTTGAACTTTTAAAAGGGACTAATGCCCTACTCCTGTTCCCAGCTCACCAAACTGCTGCCGCAGATTGTGAATGTTAAGTGCTGAGACGAACTCTGCCATTCACACTGGACACATCAGCCATGTGATGTGAATAGGCAGTTTAAATGGTTCAGCACAGATGTTGGGCTGAACGGTCTGTTACCGGGTGGTACTTTTCTATGACTCTATGGCTTCTGACCTCCAAAGCCAAGAGTAAATGCAGGTCATTCTGGTTCCTGAGGGCTCCCTAACATGATGAGAATTTTGCAGCGGTGTCTCAGAAAGGCAGCATCCATTATTAAGGACTTCCAGCATCCAGGGCATGTCCTTTTCTCACTGTTACCATCAGGTAGGAGTACGGAGGCCTGAAGACACACACTCAGTGACTCAGGGACAGCTTCTTCCCCTCTGCCATCCGATTCCTAAATGGACATTAAATCTTTGGATATTTCCTCACTTATTTTTAATATACAGTATTTCTGTTTTTGCATGTTTTTAAAAAACTATTTAACATGTGGAACTGATTTCCTTGTTTATTTATTATAATTATTTTATTAAATTTATTATTATTGTTGTTATTATTATTATTATCTCTGCTAGATTATGTATTGCATTGAACTGCTGCTGCTAAGTTAACAAATTTCACGTCACATGCCGGTGATAATAAACCTGATTCTCATTCTGATTCTGAGAGACAAACCTCCTGACACCCCAAAAACACCCCGCTGGTGACAATCGATTTACTTTATTTGAATGTAAATGTAAAGAAATCTTCTTTGGACTTTGAACTGCAAGGCCCAATGCAGGAGTGTGAAGGAGCTTGATACCACTGGGGACAAATCCTCAGGCACTGCCCAAACATTCATTCCCTCCACCACCAGTGCTATATTTTTATAAATTTCAGAAGTAAACCATACAAAATTAAAAACATATATATATATATATACATAAAGGGGAAAAAGACAATGTGAAAAACTTTTACATTGAATGTTGTTACATTCAGTTCCGTAAACTTCTAAATAAAAAAATAATGTGTAATACTTGTGACCCCTTCGTAGTCTGAGGGGTGTCTGCATCCAGCTCCATTTCTCCATGCACAGTGATGGAGAGACCCTTCCCAACAGATCCCTAGCATTGTCTTCCTCAACATGGACTGCTGCTGCTACCTGGCTGAGTTATTCTGACAGCAGCTCCTGAACCTGTGAGCTCCACCACCAAGAAAAACAAGAGTGGAAGGTGTGTGGGAACATCTCCAAGTCCTACACCATCCTGATTTGGTAATACCTTGTTGTTTTTGTGCCTCGTCCACAAAGGAAGCTGGTTTGTGTGTGGGTACAAGTGAGACTGTACTTATGCAAATATATTCTGAGAATTGTGTTCATCAAGCATTGTGTTCATCAAGCCTTGTATTCTGAGAATTGTGTTCATTAAGCACAAGGACTGGCATTGGCAGCTTGGGACAAACGCACAGTCTTTGTGTTAAGTTGCCTCTGTAATTCTATGGTAGATGTGATCGAAATGTTAGCAGACCCTCAGTGTCTGGATTAATGTCAGCCAGGGATCAAATCCACATCTCATCCAGCCTCCAAACCCTCTGAGATACCTTTGCCTCTGATTCTAAATCTTTGCGCTTTTCATTAGTAACGGAGCTGCCATTGGCAGTCACACCTGGAGTTGTAAAACTCTGAAATATCCCCAGTAAACCTCCTTTTTTGCCTGTCTTCCTTCATGTATGGCATGCCTCGATAAGCTTCAATGCCTGGTCAAATTTCTGCATATCATCCCAATGTTTCACCCTCTGTGTGAAACTGCCAAATGTGGAATTTGAAAGTGAGCTTTGCTGCTTTGTTTCGGTGGGGCTCAATGAGACAAGAACAGGTTGGTGCTGTGGACCTGCTTCAGAGAAAGTTGGTGACCGCAGGACCCACTGGAAGTTGTGTCTTGATTGCCAATGGGGCACAGTTCTTCAGGCATCTCCCTTCAGGTGCCAATCTCTATAGGCTCTGTGCCTTGGTCAGTCTATAAACATGAAAAGTTTTCAGATGTTGGAAATCCAAAGCAACACACACACACACACACTCACACACACACACACACACACACAATGTTGGAGGAACTCAGCAGGTTAGGCAGCATCTATTGAAATTAATGGATAGTTGACATTTTGACCCAAGACCCTTTAGTTGACCCTTGGTCAGACTAGGTGAGATAGGAGGCTGATGCCCATGGCTATGTGATTGTACCTGAGAGATCCATACGGAAACGGAGCCATGCCCATAGTACCTGTGAGACCTACACCCCAGGAGAAGGTGACGACGGGAGACCCAGTACAGTGTTTAACCATGGGACCTGTGTGCTCTAGCTGGTGGCAGTGGATTGTTGGTGGGGGGGAAGAAAGGAAAATCTTGACAGAAATATTCTCAGCTCCGGGATTGTGCTTCCGGGCCTTAGCAGCGTTTAAATCCAAGATGAGCGGGAATCAGGAGGCAAAACGGGTGTCTCAGAGAGCAGGGTTGTGGGCAAAACGCCACCGGGGAGTTGGTGGTCTGGTATGAGTTCCTCAGTTATTCCTTCCTGCAGGATTTGAGACTCGGGTCTGGTAGGAATCCAACACGAAGTGTAAACTCTATGATGCCGATTGATCAATATCCCCTGGCTCACTGCTATTCCCTCATTCAGAAAAGAAACAACAAATTACATCAGCTGTTTGAACGCTGTCGTTCTACTTCCTGCTCTGGAGAGACATTCCCTTTATCGGACAAAGATGAGAGGCGATTTGCCTGTCAGATGGGGTGGGGTAAATGCTAGTTTTTTAAAAAAAGGACGTGAATAGAAATGCGCACAGAAAGATCCAACCCTACCACGTGACAGCTCTTATAAATAACTCGCTTATCATGACAGCGTTAGGCTGAAACCTGTCAAGTGCTGCTACGTAGGGGGAGTCGTACGAGTGATAGTACTCCCAGTTCTGTTGCGCTCACAGTAACACTGAAAGGCGCAGAGTGGACCCGTGATTACATGGAGCAGGTTGAGAACTTGTTTTGATTATATTCGCCTGATCCGATTCTTTAATGGAATCAGGGACGCCAGTGATCGTTACATTAAAGCGTTCACCCAAATGTTTACGTTAATGTAATTTTCACCATAGGTTTATTCCGCCGGGCGGCTGCATCATTTTCTGGACGGCTACAACGAGTATCAGAGTAATTGGATGCGGTACGTGAACCCCGCACACTCGGCCGCGGAGCAGAATCTCGTCGCTTGTCAGAAAGGCACCGACATTTACTTCTACACAGTGAAGCCGATCCCTCGCAACGATGAGTTGCTGGTCTGGTACAGCCGAGACTTTGCCGAGAGATTGAATTACCCCCCAAGCGACATGGTGATGTTTAAATTCAGTGAGTCTTCGGTTTTTAATTGAACTATATATATTTTTTTTATATCGAAGTTGCCGAGAATGGAAATTTGCTTCTACTCTTGTCCAGTTTAAAATAAGGACTCCACCCCCTTCCCCACACCTCGCAGTGGTCATTCAAACAGCCAGAACGTAAAAGGTCTGAAACTTTCCCCCCAAGTTTGAGCCCGAGGGGTCTGCTCTCTTACCCACCCTGGGGCATTGAGTTGGGTTGAAGTGCAAAAGTTCCCCTCTCTTCTACTGCTCATCTCCCCCCACCCCACCAGGTTAACCCTGTGCTCCCCCCTCCCAAGCAAGCGGCTAGATGCGTCCAAGCGGCGTCCACCAGCTGGTATATTCTCCTTGGCGTGTTCGGTCTTGGCCGCTTACAACCGCTGCCCCACGTTCTCTGTCGGCACCCCACCACGGGATTGTTTATTGTTGTACAGTAGTATTTTCCCGGTCACGTATAGAATTCAAAGCAGGTGAGAACTTCTGATAGCGGGGAAGCAGGCTGCGACTGACAAGCGCCGGTCGTTTGCTGAATACAGAACGGGGCGGAGAGAGGCAATGTTTTAAACCTTGTTGCAGTTCACTCTTTAGTAAGTCCGGTGACTGCGGCGATGGTGCTATGCTGAAACAATGCAGACCCGCTCCAAATCTCACGTTAAATGTCTAAACCGTTCGAATCGGACGCATGCCGAGCCGTTTGAGAACGGCGGGGGGAATGGGCTGACTGATGAGGATGTAATGTGCCCCATATGTAACCCCCACCCCCTCATCACAACCGCTTTACCCAAAACCTCCCGTAACCCATCAATGGGCATGGTTGGCGTCAGCGGGTATCAACCAACTCCCCCTTTACTCTGGAACCTTTCACTGCTCTGTGAGATCAGAGTTTAAAAAAAAGGTCAGCAATCAAAGGTTTAGACAATCGTACCTGTTCCCTCTCACGTAACAAGAGGGGAAAGTGTTGGAACTAAACTGTTAAATCCAGATTTCACGGTGTGATTACAAGAAGTTTCAAATTTCCTGCGTATCAAAGCTGATGCGAAAGGGAGACACGGCAGCGCGGTGATTCCTTTCATTTCAACCCTGAGATGCGGTTAGCAAGATAAACCTTCCTTTAAGAGAAATAATTTACACTTTCAAACAGCCCCCCCCCCCCATATTATGTCCTGCAGGTGGAGGCTGTCTGTACCTTCTAAACACTTCAAAGGTTTGTGGAGCGGGGCTTGTTTTTTAAGAGATGAGATTAGAAGCCGCAATTGGGAAGGGTGAAGATTTATTAAAATGATGGAGTTGTGTTTTTCCCCAACACCATTTTCATTGTATTCTACCCACTCAGAATCAGAATCAGGTTTAATATCGCGAACTTTGTTGTCTCTGAGGCGGCAGTGCATTGCAATACATAATAATAGAGAAAACTGTGAATTACAGTAATACGTGTATAAATATAAAATTATTATAATCTATATAATAATTTAAATAAGTAATGCAAAAATAAAAATAAAAAGTAGTGAGGTAGTATTTATTCACGGGTTCAGTGTTCATCCAGAAACTTTGAAAGGTAGCTGAATGTTTTTAATAGATCCTATCGAGTGGGTGGCATTTTGAAATAGGATGTGGGGTGGTAACTGTGATCTCTCCTCCTCACCTTTGGAGTGCTGAAGTGAGAGCTCTCCAAAAGAAGTTATCCAAGTACCCTTTCAACAGAACCCGTTAAAGGAAGGGTGGTCTGGCCTCGTACTGTCCGGTGTCGTTTTAAAGAATCTGGTCATTTAGCTGTTAAAAATAACGCCATTGAAACCCGTGGGAAGAGATATTTTCTGCAGAATATTCAACCTAGAACTGAGAAGGCAAGTGAATGTGTGAAGGCTGAAGATTTTGTTGAGTCAAACTGAGCGTTTAAAACCAGGTCCAAGCTAAAGATGTGATGGAGAATCGGGATGAAAAATCCTGAGTTTGTGTACCTTTGTACGATTATGCATACATGCGTTTGTGTACATGTCAATGTGTGAGCATTTATTAGTGCGCACTTTAGCCTATATGTATGATAATACATATTTGCATATTTTTATTTGTATAGGAATGCATGCTGGTGTGCACATATCTATCTGTTGGTCCAGTTTACTCACAGCATATCTGAATATTACCCTCTATTATTCACTGTCTGGATTAAGTTAATCAGAAAGTTGTGACTTCATCTGGGCTCAGCGTCCTCTTGTAAAATATAATTTTTGTAGCTGAAGCCTTGTTGGTGCTGGTTGAGTAATGAGCAACAAGTTTCTGTTGTCTTGTGCTGTGGTTTAACAAGTGTTGGCCCTGCCAAACAGGTTTTTATTACATGTAGCAGCCACAAATTGAAAACTTAATTTGTCCTGATATTTCCCTCTCTCCCTACCCTGGGGTGTTAGTCAGTCTGCCAATATCATACTTTCATTGCTTGTCACAGACAGGCACACGGTTCTGGTTAAACATATTCTGTCAGGGTAGCCTCGAACCTGATGGCATGAATATTGATTTCTCCTTTTGGCAAAAATCTACCCCACCTTCCTCTATTCCCCACTCTGGCCCCTTAACTCTTCTCACCTATTACCTCCCCTGGGTCTCCTGCACCTTCCCTTTCTCCTATCAGACTCCTTCCCCTCCATCTCTTTATCTTTCCTACCTACCTGGCTTCACCTATCACCTTCTAGTTATCCTCCTTCCCCGACACCACACCATTTCATTGTGTTGTTTTCCCCCTTCCTTTCTACTCCTAAAGAAGTCTTGACCTGAAATGTTGACTGTTCATTCATTTCCATAGATACTGCCTGACCTGCTGAGTTCCTCTAAAATTTTGTGTGTGTTGCAAATGACCTTTTATCTGCACTGCTGTAGTTTGACGTGGATTAGAGAACAGGGCAAGCTGACAGTAGCTGACCACTGCTTCTGTAGGTCAAGGGTGACTGAAGATTGTTGAGAATGGGGCTCCTCTTAGTTCAAATTGCCAGCAAAGAAAATTTGCTGATATCTGGCATTTGTGTGTGTCAAGTCCAACGTCTGCTTGTACAAGCATACTGGTTCACCTATGATGTCTCCAGCCCATGAATTAAAAACAACTAAAAATTCACACCCTTTTTTCAAAGCTGCTCATGGCCACTGTCCCCTACCTACTTCTTGAACTTCTTCCACTTTACAACCCGCAGTTCACAACTCCCCCCATATTACAACACCTCACTTTACACTCCACCCCACTTTACAATGCCCCTCACCTTACAAACCCCCCCCCCCCGCCAATAACTCAAAAACCTTTATTGTACCCGTCACCACCAAAGCCCTTCTGGAATAAGCTTTTAACTCTGTTATCTCCTGGATGATGTTTTTCTCTCTCTCCCTCTCAGTCACTGCTTAAAACCAAATTTTTGGCCCCTTTGTATTTCCCTTAAGAGATTTTATAGTATCAGATTATATTTAATGTATTAAAACATCCCAATTTAAATAAAAATAAATAAATGATACTTGATAATGATAATGAGAGGCATTGGGATGTTTTAGTACGTTAAATGTACAGTGTGCTGTCACGAGCATAGAAATGTTGTAATTGTTTTAACAACAAAAACCTTTTGATGTGGAGAAGAGAAGTCACTGTCCAAAGACAATTGGATGAAATGCTTTGCCACTGCACTCAGATTCAATACAATCTGGTGGAACAGACTCGATGGGCCGAATGGTCCAATTCTGCTCCTGTGTCTTATGGTCATATGGAAATCTCAATGAGACTCATTTCCTTTGGAGTTGAGGTCGATAGCTGTGTGAAACTGGATAAATTGGCAGCTTGTGTTCTGGAGGAAAGTATGTTAATTTTACTGGTGGAAATGCTGAATTGCAGAGAATTAAGTGATACCATAGTGTCTTTTCATCTCTGAAAATAACTTACAATATTTGCATTGAAAGCTATTTCCACCCTCACTCTCCTGCCACTCTAGCCAGTTTCACTACATTCAAACTGAAAAAGAAAGTGGGGTTAAACATCAGTCAGTTAGGATCCACTTCATTACAAAGTCCAAAAACAATTTGAGGTTTTAATTGACTCAAATATTGACTCTGTTTATTAAATGACAGCATAACGCACAAAGAGAAATCAATGCAAAGGCCAGCTTGATTGTGCTGAGCTGGGAGAGTTGTGTATATGTGGGCTTCGTTGAGTTGGTGACAGTTGATTGCAGCTCTCCAGATATTAATGCAACCCTGTGAGAAAGTAAACTGATGTTTTTCGCTATGTCCACCCCGCCCTGCACCACCACCTCATGCTTCAAATACACCAAGCAATATTTCTCCCATTTCTGTTCTAGTTATCAAGATCATATCACTTAATGACTTGCCATGTGCAGTGTTTTCACTTCTTAGTCGGCAATAACTTGTTGCTGCCTTCCTCCAAGTGATGCCCTTTCCACAATCTTGGACTGATAAATAGTTTGGAGTTTCAGTGTGCCTTTTACCACCTCAGGAATCCTCGGGTGCTTCACAATCAATAGAATGCTTTGGAAATGTAATCACTGCTATAATAGTGTAGAAAATGCAGGAGTTAACTTTCACACGCAAGCTTCAATCAGCAGTATTTTGATAATCTGATTCTCAAGAAGATGATTGAGAGATAAATTCTGGTAAATAGTAGAGATATCTTTTTCCGCCAGTTTCCTGTAGAGGATCTACAAATTAATCCAACGGGCAAACAGGGGCTCTGTTTATAGGACTCATCTAGATGGTGAGAGAGAGTTTTTTGCTGATCTTGAGTCGGGGGAGCACAAATCAAAATGGTGCTGCAGACTGTAACATCAAACCGTGTGAGCTGTCTCTCTCTCACCATGGCAGGAGCACAATCTCTCTCTCCCTTGTTAGTGAGAGAGAGGACCTGTTGAGATGTCACAGCGATGGGATGGACACTAGTTTTTGATGGACTCCTGATCATGGTCTCCTTTGGGGCTTTGCTGTGCTTGCATGGCAGGTAGTGAGGCTGCTGCTCTTTGCTGAAATAAGTGGGGGGAACGGGAGGGGCGCTTTGGGGTTCTTATGTTTTTTCTGTCATTCGTTGTTGGGGGGGGGCTTTTCTTCTGTTTCGTGGATGTCTGCGGAGAGTAAGAATTTCAGTTTGTATACTGTATACCTTCTCGGATCCAGAATCAGGTTTAATATCACCAGCATAATTCGTGAAATTTGTTAAATTTACGGCAGTAATACGACACAATACATGGCAAGGTTAAAAAAACCCTGTGAATTACAGTAAGTATATACACATATATATTAAATATATAGTGCAAAAACAGAAATAAAAAATAATGAGGTAGTGTTCATGGTTTCAACGTCCATTCAGAAATTGTATATTAAATATGTTCTCTGATATGTTTGATATTAGATGGAACTATTGAATCATGGTACTATTGAAAGAATTTATGGATCTCCTCACTGAGCAGAGAAATGTATGGCCCATCAGTCGGGGACCTGATTGTGACTATGTGTTGAAAGTAAAGCTGATATTTAACTTACAGAGTAATCCAAGTTACATTCATCATTTTAGGTTTCAAATGATGGATATCATTGTGTAACAAAATATAAATGAGCCTGTCTATAAATGGCATATTATCAAATGTTCATCACCATTAGAGTCCAAGAATGAGGTGTATTGTGAAAGAGCTGTGTGTGACTCACACTCATAATTGAACATGACTTGTCAAAAGTAACCCCACGTATTCATTACCACAATAATTTGCATTTCTATAATTACTTTAATGCCTGAAACAAGTATGCAATATAATTGATACTGAAGCACATCAGGTGATAAAAGGAGAGGTGACCAAGGGTTTAGTGAATCAGGAAGGTTTTATAGGTGGAGAGAGAGCTGAAGATGTTTAGGGAGAGATTTACAGTGTTTGAAACTTTTTCACTTAAATGGGAGAATAATGAATTAAGTGAGGATACCTGAACAGTAATATTTGGAAGAGCTCTGGAGTCTCGAAGATTGCAGAGATGGTTTACAGGCACTGGGAGCAGGGCGAGATTTGAAAATTGGAATCAGCATGTTAAAACTGAAACTCTGACAGGTTTAGAGTTCTCCCTTGACTGCCTGGTTTGCCTCCTGGTGCTCCGCTTTCCTGCCATATCCCAAAGTTGTTGACTATCCATAGGCGATAAGTTGGCCCTAGTGTGTAGGCAGGCGGTTGATGGGAATGTGGGGCCAAGGGGCCTGTTTCTGTGCTCTGTCTCTGACTGTGATATAGGTTTATGGCTAGGCCTGAAGGTTAAATATTACTCAGTACAAGTTACTTTCTGCATTTGCATTACGATGAAGCAAAGCTCTTATCATGCTCACTTCCTTCCCTCTGATGCACCAGTCAATACCGGCAACTGCAGTGCTGGCCTTGACCAACCCCAATCCTGCTTCAGCCCAGTATGTTTGTTCTACAATCCGTCATTTACTCACGTCAAAAGGAAAGTTCAGCTTCATTTGTCGCACGTGCATTGAGGCATATAGCGAAGTGTGTCATTTTGCATCGAACCAGATCGGTGAGGATTGTGCTGGGGGCCACCAACGTTGCAGGCCTTTGGGTTGTGAGTACCCAGAGGAAAGTCATGCAGTCATGGGGCCAATGTACAAACTCCTTTCAGACAGCTGTGGGAATTCAACCCTGATCAGCAATTACTGGCACTGTAACAGAGTTATGTTAACTGCTACATTACTCTGCAGTTTTGAATGCTGAGGTGAGGCAGCAGGTGACTGGCTTGAAGCTAATATATGGAGTGGATATCACAGCTATCTATTTTTCCTGTTGTTTAGGGGTATTGTTATTAGGCTGGCTTGAAAATCTGAGGGTACTGTAAGGAACAGGAGCCTTAACTAGGTAAATATTCCAGTTTAACAATCTGCTGGAGGAACTCAACAGGTTGAGCAGCATCTGTGGAGGGAAAGGAATTGTCAACACATCCTCTCCCCCACACACTTTGTTGTGTTCTTCGAGCTGCTCCACATTCGAGCACCTGTGGGTGTCCCGCCGAAGGGTTTCAGCCCGAAACGTCGACTGTATTTTGTTCCATAGATACTCTCTAGCCCGCTGAGTTCCTCCAGCATTTTGCGTGTGTTGCTTGGATTTCCAGCATCTGCAGATTTCCTCATGTTTGTTTCTGCAGTATTTTGTGTTTCCAAGTGTGCTAGCTACTTTCATAGAAGAAGTGAAGCAGTTTGGGTGACAGGGGGAAGGGGGAAAGCAAAATGGCAAAATACCAATGCTCTAACGATTGGGAATGCATGGCCTGAAAGGGTGGTAGTTACTCCGCGGAGGAATAGGTGCTCTTTACCGCATTCACTAAGATCAGTCCAGTTTCACTTGTGAGATGAGCTTTGCAATGTTATCAGAAATGGTGCCAAGTAGTGAGACGAAGATGCCAATGAATCCTGTGCATGATGGGTTGGTTGACGCCACGTGGTTGCTGGTCCACAGGCCCCCATGCAGTCTGTAGCAGGTGCCAATAGTTTGGGTGGAAGGGGAAGAGGGATGAATAGCTAATGGAGCAGCACTTTGCAATGAGATTCAAGGGATGGTGCAGTGATAGAACAGGAAAGGACAACACAAGAGCCCAAATCAATAAGCTATAGTTTAAACCCATGTGTGAGAATTTTCTAGAGATTTATCGAGATACAGTGTGGAGTAGGCCCTTCCAGCCCTTTGAACTGTGCTGCCCAGCAACCCTCCGATTTAATCCTAGCCTAATCACGGGACTATTTGCAGTGACCAATTAACCTGCCCACCGGTACGTCTTTGGTCTGTGGGGGAAACTGGAGCACCCGCAGGAAACCCATGTAGTCATGGGGAGAACGTACAAAATCCTCACAGGCAGTGGCGGGTGTGAGACATGAAGGGCAACTACGAGCTTCAGACGACTTTCCACTAATGGTGATAATGGGAAACAGGATGGCATACTTGTTAAAGTAACAAAAAGAAGGATACACATCCAAAGACTGTGAAAGGTGGTAGGGAAATGCACCACTACATTAGATAGTTAATTAAAAGTCAAGCCTAGCTGTAAGGCTTGACACTTTCCTAAAATCATATTCCTGAACCTGCATTTACAAAGCATATTAATAAAAATTGTGTCTATTGTCTTCCTATCAATGAAAGGATAGGGAATTAGAAGTCAATAACTCAGTAAATAATGTTTCTTTCTTACCTTCTGTGTAACAGTAGTAAACTAAACTTGGTGATTTCTTATCCTCCGAGTTTACTGGGTTTAGAAACTTAATTCCACGCAGTGTCATTATATGATTCAGCACAATTCAGAATGACTGATTGCTCCACGGTTAGTCAGCCCCTTGCACCAAGACCCCACCCACTTAAATTTCTTCTGAAATGATTTGGCGAGTGAAAGAGGAAGCGCTGGTTCAGTGCGACTTGCCTCCTATCAGAAGGCTCATCTTTGGTCACAGATCAAAGCATAGTTATTTTTTTATAGCAGAAGCACTTTTACTCCAGCAGCTCTGCAGACCGCTGGGTTTAATGACTGTAACTCTTTATGTGCCTAATCAGCACCAAACCCATCTGCCCAATCCCATCCTGTCTGAAAGAGCTGGGTTCAATTTGAGTCCTCCTGCCTCATCTCTCAAACGTCTCTGAAGGTTGGCTCAGTACCCTAGTCCCATCCATGCATTGTTAGATTGACCTGGATGATAATATAGTGCAACGTGGCTTTCAAATATTTTGAGGAACCAAAATGTATAAATTCAGTAGAAATTTTATCCATCAACCTTCAGTAGGTGGGGAAATAATTCAATGATTCAGCATCGATCATTTTAATCTTATTCTTGTTTTGTTTCTGTGACCATGTTTTTGATGTTAGTGCCCTCTCAGCCTGTGTCAGTCCTCTCAGTCATTGCGGAAAGACAAATCCAAGTTGTCTGACCATGCAAGACACCAGAAAGGTTAAAAACACCTCAAATTTTTCACCTTTGATTTACTCCATAATCCAAAAACATAAGGCCTCTTTTATCACTGCACCTTCCTTTCTCTACCCCAGAGTGACAATATCTTTCACAGTCTGTTATCTCTACTTCAAGTGAAGTAACCTTATTTTCGTTGGAAACACAGAAAATATCTTTGTGCATGTTAGGACCCCACAACAGTGAAGAAGTGGAGTTAATCTGTTTTTGGCATTTTATTTTTATTCAGAGCTAAGTTTTGTCGGGGCACGGGGATGAATTTCCTGCATTTCTTCACAATAGTGTTAAAAAATCTATTAGGTGTCCATTTTATATACTGTCATGAAGTGTTGGCCTAGACTGGAATGGCAGAGAAAGCCACGGTTTTCTGTGCTACTAACTAGCCCATAATTAGTGCACAATTTCACTAAATGATTACATCTTTGATATCTCTTCTCTTCAACAATCTTTAGTTTTTGCTGGTATCTTAGACTGTGTGTCATGGTTCATCATCATGGTTTATCTACCACCTCAATCTATTTATTTTTAAAATTTACTTATTGTGATACAATGTGGAACAGGCCCTTCAATCTGCACCACCCAGCAAACCTCAATTTAATCCAAGCCTAATCACAGGACAATTTACAATGACCAATTAACCTGCCAACTGGTACGCCCTTGAACTATGGGAGGAAACCAGAGCACCTGGAGGAAACCAACACGGTCACAGGGAAAATGTACAAATTACTTGCAGGCAGTGGCAGGAATTGAATCTTGGCCACCTGTACTGTAAAGTGTTATGCTAATCACAATGCTATCCTGCCGTCCTGTTCTTCATTTCCCCGATTAACAATCTGGTTTGTCTTTGTCTTCCTAGAACAAAATCTCAAGGGATACAAAGATCCGGTGCCTGAATACACTGGCCAGCTACCTCAGAGCCAAGGAGATGTTCAAGAAGGCCAAAACCCAAATGATGGCAGCACAAGGAATGAGGAGAAAAAAGTGGACGTGGAGGTGATTGAAAGAGATACCCCTCCCATCACTCCAGACAGCCAAATAATGGACTTCAGTAAGAAGCTTTCATCAGATGTTGTCAGCAGATCTGCGTCAGACAAAAATGGTCCAAAGTTCATTGATGTTAAGGATAATGAACAGCCACTGGACAGGAACAATTCAAACCAAAGATCCAAAATTTCTGTAATTCAACAAACCCCTCGCATTCTTTCTCCTAGTTCAACAACCTCACCTCCCAATAAGCTCCCTCTGCCAATGAATGGGCATCCTAGCTATGCCGAGGGCTTGGTTTCCTACCCAATGTATTCACCTACAGGCCATGTCCAGCATCAATACATGTATCCATACAGCACTCTATCTCCTCACTATACCAGACTGGTATTGCCTAACTACTCACCTGGATTCAATGGCCTTCATCCGCTTGGCAGCCCAGCCACTTTGAACAACATGAACAACCTCAGCCTGTTCGGCAAGATGCCTCCAGTTTGTGGTGGCTTTGCAGCAGGAGACTGCCTCCCCTATCCCATGATGAGTCGGACTGTGTTGCCCGTCATGCTGCCCCCGGAAGAGAGGCAAAAGTGTCACATCTCAGAGCAGCCGAAAGGTGTTCTTATCCCCGCTCCCACCAGCGCCTTCTCGCCCATGGCTCCAGGGCTGGGCCTGAAGGAGATGCCCCTCACCCAGCCGCCAACTTCAGGGACCTCAATAAACTCAGAACTGTCAATGCATCTGAAAGCTACCTCATGGGTTTCAGGGAGTGAAGAGGCGATGAATCTGAGCAAACCAAAGACCTCTTCTGCAGATTTCCCTGGTTATAAGTCACTTCCTTACCCACTAAAGAAACAGAATGGGAAGATCAAATACGAGTGCAACGTGTGTTCCAAGACCTTCGGTCAACTATCTAACCTAAAAGTACGTATTTTCTTTACAATCTTTCTACGTGTAGTAACGTGCACAGACTTGCACTCTCAGCTCGGGCTGCACTTTGCATTGGAAGTCCCATGTGCTTCCTCACTGCTGACATGGGCAGGACGTGTAGAAGCACATAATTACTTGTGTGAAGGGCATTGTTCTCTCCTTCTGTTTCCAAGAAAGGAATTATCTGTGGCAGATGCACTTAAATACCTTCAGAAACTGTGGGGATTTCTGACTGCTTCCAAGTATGCCATCCGGAGTCCCTATGAGGTTTTTACAGGATAGGGAGGGATTAATAACGTAGAGCAAGAGGTCACTTTCAAAATAAAGGGTTTGCTAGTCTGGTGAAATGAGATTTCTTCACCCAGAATGCTGAGTTTTTGCACTTTTCTATTAAATGGGGTTGTGGCATCTAAGTCACTTATCGTTTTCTAGAAAGCAGTTGAATAATTGGTGCTTAGCTGTTAGAAAATGAAGGGGAAAGGGGTTAATACCTTTCTGTATTAAAAGGCGACAGTGACCCAGGTTCAATTCCCACCACTGTCTGTACGTACTCCCCGTGACTGTGTGGTTTTCCTCCGGGTGCTGCGGTTTCCTCCGGGTGCTACAGTTTCCTCCCACAGTCCAAAGACACGCTGGTTGGTAGGTTAATGGGTCATTGCAAATTGTCCCATGCTCAGGCTAGGATTGAATTGGGGGGATGCTGGACTGTACGATCGAAGGGCTGCAGGGGCCTACTCTGTGCTGAGGTAAAAGATTGCCGAGAATTTTTTGAATGATGTACAGGGATGAAGGGGTCAAAAGGCAAGTGCTTGCATTTGTTTATGTTCTCCCATAAGCTGTTGTGACCAGGATGCTGGTAGCTCTTATAATATAAAAGAGAAAATACTAAATACTGTTATGTTTTGTAACTTCAAAACATTAAAACCAATTGAAAGGAAAACAAGGAAGCCAGAGATAATGTATGTTTGTTTGTACTTTAAGTGAGAATCACGCGTTTGATGTGGTGGCGTTATGCCCTTTAACATATAACCCATAATTAATTATTTAAACAACAAAGGATGCTTAATCAAACAATATATTTACAGTAGCACACAAGCATTACTGAAATATAAAGCACACAGCTGTAACCTGAGGAGAAAAGTAAGCAGAAGGTTCTGGAAATACTCAGAAGATCAAGCAGAGGAGAGAGAAGCCAAGTTCAGGGTTCAGGTCACTGATATATCATTATAATGGGCAATGGTTACAGACACAGAGGAAGGACGGAAAAAAGGAGTGAACAAAAGTGGTTGGACTGTGACTGTGCCCAAACCAAATAAGACCAAAGGATGGGAGCTCAGGGTAATCTAAGATGCTGAGTTTAAATTGATGCCAAATTATCTGGTGCATCTCAATGAAACTATGAATGAAGTTGCTCTATAATTAACCCAACATGCTTCTATAACCAAATCAGTGGTCTCATCATTATTGGATAGAATTTGGTGTCAGTACGCTTGTTCAAACAGTTCCCAAATAAATAAAAGTTAGTTTTCAAAAACCGATATCTGCGAAAGTGGCCATACACTTCTGTGTTATCTAAAGACATAAAGCACTACAGCAAAGAAAGAACTGGCATTGGACCATTACAAAGACTAATGACAGAAGGAGGCAGCCCATCACCATTTCTCAGTGCAGATGGCTATTAAATACTGGCCTTCCCAATGATGCCCACCATCCACAAAATATATTTTTAGAAGTTTGTTATGCTTGTATCTTTTAATGCTCAAACAACACAAAATGCTGCAAATATTTTCTGATGGCTTATGCCTGGAGCAATCTGGTTGGAAGAGACTTCCCCAATGTTTCAACTTAAAGACAAACTGACCTAAAATTCAGATGTTCTAGCTTCCGAGGCAATAATGGCATCAAGTAACTGCTGAGGGAAATAGCTAGCAGGCACAAAGAACAGCATGACTGTTGGAGGGTTCCTTGTGAGGTGGAGGTGGAGTATGTGCCTTCGATGGTTCAGTTGGTGAACATACCTCCGGACCACAAGGTCTTAGGATCAAGCTCTATTCCAAGCAATTGGTCATATATTCCGGGCCGACACTCCAGCATATCTCTGGGGTAGCATTCCACAATTCTCTCAGATTCCACCTGCTGATTCTGGTGGATGTAAATGATCTCTCAAAGCAGCTTTAAAGAAGAGCAAATTTTTTTTCCCAGGGTGTCCTGGACAACACCCTTCAACCATTATCTCCAAGATAAGATAAACGAGTCATTATCATGTTACTTATTGTGCAAACTTGTGATACACAATTAACTGCTGCATTTCTTACTTGTAGTAAGAACTATACTTCACAAATGATTAATTGGATATAGACTGTTTTGGGACATCCTGAAATTATGAAAAGTGCTGTTGTCATGCATTTTTTTTCTTTCCTTTATGTGGCATATGCCACGTACCCTTTTGGTAATGAGTTGCTGGCTTACAAGCCTTAGCCTGTGACGTAAAGGAAAGTTGAAAAGAATGACTCATCTCTCATTAAAGAGAGTTAATATCTGGTGTAGCTATTACTAAAGCAGTTTTAATGGAACGTAGGACCCAGCCTCCAGCAGACTATGATCTAAATCCATTCCTTTCCTTGCAGGTGCATTTGAGGGTCCACAGTGGAGAGAGACCTTTTTCCTGCCACACTTGCAGTAAGACATTCACACAACTGGCCCATCTCCAGAAGCATTACCTTGTACATACTGGGGAGAAGCCTCACCAGTGTCAGGTAAGAGAGTGCATGCAAGGTGACTTGCAAAATAAACAGCCATGGTTCCTGACCTTAATTGCAAAAGGCAGCACGTACCATATAGACACGCCCCACAGTCGAATACCATCACTGCTGTCATGGATGGGGTGACTTTGACAAACTTCTATAGAGGTGTAGTGGAGCATATATTGACTGTCTGCATCTCATTCTGGTGTGGAAACACCAATGCTCTTGAACGGAAAATCCCACAAAAATAAATATATACAGCCCAGTCCATCAGGGGTAAAGCCCTGACAACTATTGAGCACATCTACATGAAACACTGTTGTAGGAAAGCAGCATCCATCATCAGGAACCTCCACCACCCAGGCCACACCTGGGAAGAAGGCTCAAGAGCCACAGGACTCACACCACCAGGTCGGGAACAGTTATCACCCTTCAACCATCAGGGGTAATTTCACTCAACTTCACTTGCCCCATCATTGAAATGGTCCCACACCCTGGACTAATTTTCAAAGACTCTTCATCTCATGTTCTTGATATTTATTGCTTATTTATTTATTATTATTGTTTCTTCTTTTTCCATTTGCACAGTTTGTTGTCTGGTTGGACACCCTAGTTGGGTCGTCTTTCATTGATTTTTGTTATGGTTATTATTCTATAGTGCCAACAAGGAAGTGAATCTCAGGCTTGTATATGGTGACATATATATACTTTAATAATAAATATACTTTGAAATTTGATGGGGGTGTGGAAATTTGTCTCTCTGTTTCTGGTAGGCTGCCTTGCAGTGATGCAGACAAAATTAGTAGGAGCATAACTGGCCATACTTTTTGAGTCCAGCCTGGCATCAGTGCAGACAGTACCTCAGAACTTTTTCAGTGAACTGATCCTGAGATTTTCCAAACAGGCTCCGACTGGCCAAGGCCAATGTCATGGGTTCCTGGGTGCACAGGCAGAGAGCACACCTGGCCTTCACACCTAGAACATTTTACAAATTACTGCCAAATCTGCATCATACCCTGAGTTCACTGGTGTACTATTAAACTGTTCACATGGCATACTTCTTGTGTGCAGAACTGTCTTGGTTGCCACTTCTCACTGCGGAGACCCTCAAAGGGCTGGTTTAGTTGAATGAGGCTTCAGATCATAGATGGCATCTGAAGAGCCTGTGACTCATTGCCTGCAGGAAAGCAGAATGGATGTGGGCAGCAGTGGTTGTGAGGAAAAGAAAGAATATTAATGAAATACAGGCCATAACATATAACACTTAGAGAAAAAGTAGAATAGGATTGCGTAACATTGACATTCACCTCCATTTTAACCCACATACCCCGTGGGACAGGAATTAAACTCATTTTAATGTGGCACAGTTTTGATTTTCTTCCAGTGCTTGACTTACCTTTCCTTCTTTTGCTTGGGCAGGTGTGTCACAAGCGTTTCAGTAGCACCAGTAACCTGAAGACCCACCTTCGCCTGCACTCTGGAGAGCGACCTTATCATTGCAAGCAATGCTCAGCCAAGTTCACCCAGTTTGTCCACCTCAAGCTGCACAGGCGCCTGCACAGCAAGGAGCGGCCACACAAGTGCCACCTCTGCTCCAAGAGCTACATTCACCAGTGCAGCCTGAAGATCCACCTAAATGGCAACTGCTGCATGGCGCCAGAGACCAGCCGGTCCAGGGAGGATCTCCTCAAGATCGACGATGAAATCAATAGGTTCGACATGAGTGAAAGTGCAGAAAATTTGGACAAAGCTGCCACAATAACAGAGATGGAGATGGTAACCGAGCAACCTCAAATGCACGGCCTTGACAAAGACCACAAAGAGAAACAATTCAGGGCAGAATACCACATGAGCAATGGAGGCACACATCCACCCTCTGACCTCCATGACAGGGCCAAGACTTCCAACCTAATACAGTTTCACCATGGTCCAGCAACCCTGGTCCCCATTAAAGTCAAGCAAGAAGCCAGTCTATAATTGTACAATGATCATTATCATGTGTGGGACTCATCACCAACAATGGTACATT
This sequence comes from Hypanus sabinus, assembly GCF_030144855.1. Classification (NCBI taxonomy): domain Eukaryota; kingdom Metazoa; phylum Chordata; class Chondrichthyes; order Myliobatiformes; family Dasyatidae; genus Hypanus; species Hypanus sabinus. The sequence goes on from NC_082735.1 coordinate 36,084,213, forward strand.
ATAAGAGAAAGGTGTTTGGATAAACTAGCAGGATAATTCATGACATTGAACAAAAGTGACAATTGTAGACTCAGACTATTTCCAAACTCTTTCTTGTGTGTTTTGTCTATTTTTCCCAGAGGGAGTAGTCTCTCTCAATGCAATCTGATGAATTGCAAATGGCTCCCTGCGTTTTTAATGAGTTTTTCATTCAGTCAGACCAAAAAGGAAGTCCCCCGACACATGGCCATTCCTGGGTACTGATATTGTACAGACCCAGCCTTTGCCGTGATAACCAGTTGTGCTTTCTGTGCTTTCTCAGGGTGTGTTACGTATATTTATGCAATAGAAAATGGTATATATTTTTTATCAGTTAAGAGACAATTGGATATGAGTTTATTCTTCTAAGGTCTATCTCTTATTTATTAAGAAACAGAACATTCTCTTTTTTTAAATAAAGTTGACAATGACAAAATCTTGATTGATATCTCCAGTATCTGATGAGAAAATAATCTGATTATTTAAAATTTCTTCTTGCAAATGGACATGGTAAAGACCAATAGTTGTCAACGCGTGGCATCCACGTCAGTGGCGTTGCATTTTTCAGATTCTGCGTGTTGCTTGTGGAAAATCATGTAGACACAATAGGTGCCATGTAGCGTTAGTGAGATGGCAGGATCAAATATTATGTAAAGATAGACAATTGAATCCAACCGGAAACTTGTAGTTATACAATCCCAGAAGCTTAACTCCGGAAGTCTGCCTCGGAAGGTCACCTTTGGCAGTTAAGAATGGTGAGGATAACGATGAATTTCTGGGACAGGGGTCACAGGGATTACTATACGGTACTTAGGCACAGATAGATAGCTAGGGTGCCTAAGACTTTTGCACAGTACTGTATTTGACAATATGGATCAGAAAGCGAGGTTATAAATCTGGTGGGAGCAAAGGATGTTGGGAATGGCGAAGGTGAAACACTGTTGGAGGGATGGGAGACAGGTGGCAGAGATGGAGTGCCAGGGTTGAGGGGTGGGGGTGGCGAGGGTGCAGATACACCCAGCCCTGAGACACCAGTCAAGGTCATTTGATTCCAAACAATTGTTTTGTGGTCATTACAGAATATCTCTCTGGTGTTTCCTGCTCCCTCCTCTCTCCCTTCCTCTTTTCCCAACCATGATTCCCATTTCCCTGTCCTCTTCCCACTCTTGGTCCGCAATAGAGACTCATATCAGAATCAGGTTTATCATCACTCACCTACGTCATGAAATTTGCTCAGTTTGCAGTGCAATACATAATTACAGTACAATGCAAAAGTCAGGCACCCTAGCAATATACACGTGCCCAAAACATTGCACAGTACTACTATATATGTTCAGCATGTGCTTGGATGGAATGGTGGACAGGTCTTGGTTAAGGAAGAGGTAAGACAGTGTTCCTTCACTCTACAGTCCTGGAGAAGAGGCTCTTTTTCACTTTGTATTTACCTGAAACACCTTCCATCACACTTCTTCTCTTTTGACTAGGTGTAATTCAGGGATAAAGAGTAAAAAAAAGATGAATCTCCCTCAACTTTGAAGCTTTTTGCCCCATTGGTGGTCCACAATGCTGCCCCTCCCTAATAGTAATGACCATGCTGGAATTGAAGTTTCCTCTCAGCATCCGACCTCCAGTCAGACTGCTAAATAAATCTGACCTTGTGTCATGGATGTCTAACACTGTTAAAATTTTTTGATTCAGGACCAGACGACACACTATGGAGGGTGCACTGGAGAGGCAATGCCCATTTTGCTGCTGGTGTTTACGGCAGCACTGAAGGTCTGCCATCTCTGGCGGTATTCAGGGCTTCCTTCATCATGTCAGTAGCTTCCTCTCCATCTTCCCGGCTGTCAGTCATGCAAGCCCCGGCTGGAGACTCAGGAATACCATTGCACTCAGACGTAGAACGATTCTTCATCGCTATTTCTGTAACAGTTTGTTTGTCCAGTCAATGTTGTTGGCCCTGAACTGAACCCTGAATCTGGAGGACCAGTGGACCACTCTTAGTCTGGCTTCTACACCTTGACCTGTTTGGCGTGGGGGACCATACCAAGGGCCAAAGCATAAAGCCCTGTCTCTAGTCAATGTAGCTCTCTGAAGCATTGAGGCATGCAATCCCTAAAAGGACTTCCACAAATCTGAAGTACCTTACTGGCTGGCTGAAAGCTGAGGTCAACTCAGAAACAGAAAGAGGAATTAATAGAAATTACGTGCAGCTGCATTGCCTGGAGATTGCCAAACTGGAGTGCGAAGGGATGGAAGTGGGTGGGTGAGTGTATTTCTACAGAAGGATCATTTAGATGAGTTATCAAAATACCAAAAAAAACCCCTTGAGGGTAGACATGGCAAGACCAAGTCACAGAGGGTTCAAATAGAAAGTGTGTATTAGAGTGAGTTGTCACTTATTGTGATTAGAACGAGCAAACACCTGCTCAGGGCAAACTTCTTGCTGAAAATAAAAACTAGATAAAAAGACTTTGTATTAGTAAACAGGGAGAAAAACAGTGACGTGGAAGCTTTCTAACATCATGATGGAGAGATTCCATTTCATGGTTTAATCTGTTGCTTTGTGGACATGATTAACCCTTTGCTGTTTACACCAGATGTGGATTTGAATATCTTGGAGTGGTATTGTCTAAAAAGCCCAGTTCACTGCAGCAGTGGGAGCTAGTAGTATTGCCACCTTGCGCCACAATTGGCCCAATAAAACTGAACGGTCACTTATGCCTCAATTTGCCTCTTCTTTCAAAAAGCAAAGAGAAGCAGAAAGTACTGTGGCTTTTCTTGTATAATATTCTAAAATGTCCATTGCTCCCATGGTTACCACTGATTCCAAGGCTATTAAGATTTTTACTCTAACTTTCCTTATTTCAGAGGTATCCATGGCTACTGTAGTTTTTGTAGGTACTGTCAAAAGCTATACTGGATTCCATAGTTTTAATTAAAGACCCCTGGGTTCACTGTTTCAACACTAAAAATGCAAGCCCCTTTTTCTTTCTTGAATTACTCTTCCTTTTGTGGTATTTCTTCATGCGAGGTGCAGTGACTTCATTTAAGTATTTCTCAGCATTCCAATAGCCTGTGGAATGTGCTGCCCCATGGGTTGAAACTAAGCTGAGCACATAGGCACATTGATTCATTGGACCCATTTCAGAGTTCCATATCAACTATTGCATCAAGACCAAGGTTGGGTCTTGAAGGATCTCAATGGAAAGGTACTGGAAAACAACTTACAGATTCTCAGGATGGAGAATTTGTACAGAGGGGAGGCAAAGCTGGGAAAAACCCTATATATGAAGTGGCTCATTCACTTTCACCTTTAACACACCAAACATGCGTACAGTTTTTGCCGCACACTGAAGGTCTCACTTACAGGAATCTTGCTTCACACTTGTACTTTTTGCTCACACTCTTCCACGTGCAATGATATTCTCTCTCTCAAATGTGCTTTCACATAACTTCTCTCACACATTTCTAATCATGACTTGCACTCACTAGGAGACAACTGTAACCTTTGCTGTTGCAAATAGCAGTCTCTCGCATTTGTACCCGTATCCCATGAACAATATTCTCTCTCTACACACACACACACACACACACACACACACACACACACACACACACACACACACACACACAAACACACACACACTCCCACCCTGGGATCCCTTGTTTATTCATATTGGTCTATGGCATAAAAGATTGAAAACCCCTGCATTAGGGTCTGTAAAGAGGCTATTGGTTGATGGAAAGAGTTTTAGTTAGAAAAGATTTTAAACTGTCCTGTTATTGACACAACATGATTTTTTTTCAGTCCAGTAGCTGATATATCTCTGTTTTAGGAAAGATTCTTTAAAGTCATGCCATTAGCACAAGGGAGACCAACAAGATCTCACATATGATGGCTAGGGTTTGTGAGGAGAATTCAGGCTATAATGGCATAATCTGGCCACAGTTTATCTTTTGCTTTATAAAATATTTCTTGTGGACTTCTTCTCTCCAAGTGCATGCTCTATTTCTATTGCAAGTTAGAGCATCTGTAATCTGTTTGATTTGAAAGCACTTTTTTGCTAAATTTGGTGGTCAAAGTACAAAACAAGCTTTAATTCCTTACTTAGGAAATGTAAGATTCTCTACGTTCCAGTGAATATTAGAACAGCGAGCTTAATAGATGCATGCTGCATGCTCCCTTGGTAACTTCTAATCTGTAGTTGAAGACCCTGCCACAAATATCAAGAAACAACAGTGGAGACACATTTCGTTTTGAAAGTTTGATTTTGTTAAATTCAGTCAGCCTATTTTTAAATTCATGACCGTTCTCATTTGATCAGAATGAGTAACAGGAAGTATCCATGCTGCCGAAGAAAAAACATGAGTAACATTTTCAATTAGTACACAGGGACCCAAATATTATTTCCCCATTGAAAGAAATAATTGACTCCACGGTCATGTACAAGAATAATTGCCTGAAAGTTTTATAAATGGAATTAAAAAGGAAATGGTGGCTATTGAAATGAAAGAATTTGCACTGGATCATTGCGCCTCCAACTCCTCCCCTCAATGAAATCCAAATCTTGCTGGATATTTTTCTGGGACTGGTTGGTAGATATTGGACTAAACTCGGCTGAAATGTTCTGTTTTCTGTCTTAACTAGCAAGTCAGAAATGTTACCTTGAGATTGATCGACATAGTTGCACCAAAGTTACTGTTTATTTGTGTTTTCCGGACAACTTTATATATTTTGTGTATCATCAGAGGTGTTTTTGTACAAAAAGATTTTTTTACAGTTATGTTTACATGTGGTTTATACTTTATTTATGTTTCTCTTGTGATTCATATGTAGTTGTGACTTAAATTAAACTTGTTCTTTTTTTATACCACCACAAAGTGACATAATTTTGCTCCTATCCCATTACTTGCTATTTTTCTTCCCTCTCTCAAATGCACTGGTTCCTTTTGGAGACCTAAATCCACCCATAGGTCCATCAGCTCTTTAGGGTAGACTGCCTGATAAACATCAGCCAAGATGCAATGTAGAATTATCTAAATTTACCTCACGTAAAACCCGACATTTCGATTTGCAAAACAATCCTTCAATGATTCACTCGGAGCATCAGTCAACATGGTTTTGACTCAAATCTCTTAAATGGGACTTGAACTTGTAACTTTACTGCCCAAAGACAAGAATGCTACAAATTAAAAACAAAGATTTGAATCTTTAATTTGGCAAGATATTAAAAGCTTCAACAAAAGGGCAAGAAAAAAGCTAATGGAATCGAGTGTACTATAGTAGAAAGTAAAGGCAAAGTTAGAGATCCAATGCTAAGCCTTAGGGAGATTACAATGGAAGAGAGTGTGGTTTTGAACTCCACATTGTGGAAACAATATCGTATGAAGCAGAAACCCTCACACACTCTTCCATTGTACATTCCCAAGGCTTTGTACAATAGATGTTACAACTCTGATTCATCATGAAACAGAAATACTGTATAGAGATTCAAAAACATGGAATGGTTTGCATTAGAAAGAGACTACAAGTGATGTTTAGCCAGGGGGAAATTGGGAGATGGGTTAGGGGCCTTCACCACAATATACAGCACTTGAAGAACAGACAGCATACAAGTGAATGTGCTTTATACAGTATGTATGTGTTTAATCTGCCCCTCCAACACACATCTCTGTAAGCAGCAGTCTTTACATTATGAAAGGATGGGGCAGTATATATACATATCAAAAGAATGATTTGCACTGCAGTCCAATCTCTTCATACAGAGGAAAACAAGAAGGAGGAGGTAGCATGTTGGAACTGCCACTCTGTTGAGGCTCCCAAAGGCACCATATTGAATTTAAGTCTTCCTTTTTTCCTTCCCTTTTGGAGAAATTGCAGCCCTGAGTTCCCACCTTAAGCAGCCAACTTAAGCTCCAGCTTATTAGTAGGTGAAGGTGAAAATTCAAAGGAGATGTGCAGGCACTGTTCCCTCTAAGCTGCATGGGTGCACGACCGCGCAGTAACTGAAATGTTCCCAAGCACATCGCCTTTGTTGCTGCACGGCTGGAATTTTCTTTTACACAATGTTAATATAATTTTGAGATCTATGTTAATACAATTGTGAAATACCCTGCAATTAATTATGTATTAATGAATATAATTCATAATTTTTCTAAGTAATAATTGTACCACAAACTTTACTTTGAAACATTTTAGAGCCTCAACATGTCTACATCGTCAGTGTTTCAAGTTACTGCACTGTTACAAATTGTAACAATAATCACAGAATGGAAATTGGTAGCTCATTGTTAATAAACTGCCAGCCTGCTGAATGCCAATGCCCTCTAAGTTTAAAAGTTTATGAAATGTGGAAGTTTTTTGTTACACTGTATTTTATTATACCCTTCAACTAATAAATAAAATCAAAAGAATGTGATTTTTCAATTTTCATTTTAAATATTCATAGTATGCACTTAAAAAAATTTAAGAGCTGTGCAGTTTTCAAGCTATGTAAAAATTCCCTGTTCAGACCAATGGTTGGACCACTAAAAAAATTAGAGGGAGCATGATGTGCAGGACAGATCTTTTCTTTAGATGGAGAATGGTAGGAGTTTGGAACAGGATGCCTGGGGGTACTGGTGGTAGGTGATACCAAGCTGTGCAAAAGTCTTAGGAACATAAATACAGCTAAGAGTTTTTTACAGTACTGTATTTGTCAATCTGGAGCAGAGAGCCATTTTATGCATCAGGCTGGAGCAAAGGAGATCGGGAATAGTGAGGGTGGAGTGCCATGGGAGGAATGTGGGACAGGTGACAGAGAAGGAGTGCCAGGGGTAGGAGGGGTGGCATGGGTGCAGACACACCCAGCTCTGAGGCACCGGGCAAGGTCATTCGATTCCAAACAACTGGTTTACTGATCATTACAGAATGTCTCTCTAGTGCTTCCTGTTCCCACCCCTCTCCCTTCCACTTTTCCCAAATACCTAATTCCTCTCTCCCTGCCCCCTTCCCACTCTCAGTACATGATAGAGACCCAGATCAGAATCAGGTTTATCGTCACTTCATTTGTCATGAAGTTTTTTTTGTGTGTGGCAGAAGTACAGCACAGTACATAAAATTACTACAGTACAGTACAGACGTTTTATGCACAGCACTGTGTATTGGCATCTAATAAGCTTATATAAATCTGCAAGGAACGGACGGATATGGATCACTTGCAGGCAGAAGAGATTTTGTTAAGTTTGGTGTCATACCTCACACACAGACAATGTGGGTCAACAGGACTCAATAAGATTAGTAATAACATTTCTCTTTCACTGGTGGTTAACCTCTAGGCTGGATGCTTAGCCCCTCCTGCTCTACTCCCTATTCTTCCGCACGACTGTGTGGCCAAGCACAGCTCCAGTGCCAACTTCAAACCTGCTGACAACGCTGCCGTTGCTGATTGAATCGCAGGTGGCACTATGTCAGTTTACTGGAACTAGGTAGATCACTTGCTTGTGTAGTGCTGCAAAACAAAAAAAACATCTCGCTCAACGTCAGCAAAACTGAAGAGCTGATTGTTGACCTCAGGAAGGGGAAGGAGGCATCTGATTGGGGGCTTGGCAATGGAGTCAGCAGCTTTAAATTTTCCGGTGTTAGCACCTGTCCAGGCCCAGCACGTAGTGAACCAGCTCCTTCACTTCCTCAGGAGGATAAGGATGAACACTAACAAACTTCTACAGACATATTGTTGAAGTGTGTTGACTGGTTGCATCGTGGCCTGGTGCAGCAACTTGAATGCAAAGGAGCATAAAGAGCTGCAGAGTAGTGGTCTCCATCCAAACTATCGTGAGCACATCGCTCCCACAAGCTTCTTTGAAGCAGCTTCGACAGAAGTTGCTGCCCCAAGAACTGTGGTAAACCACGTATGTAGGTTGTAACTGGGTTATCTGTCTGGACATGCCTAGACACGTCCCTCTGCTGACTGCTCCTGTGGCTCCTCCCACAGACCCGATTGGGTCACTGTTCCTCCCACTGTCCAGGACAGACATGCAGCAGGGACGTGGATCCATTTTACTGCTAATAAAAGCCTTTCAGTATTTACTCTACTTCCAGTCTTTTGGAGAAATTGATAGTGCATCAAGAACACAATAACCATTATCGAAAGTTTCCACCATCCAGAACAGGCCACAATCATGCAGCTACATTCATGCAGGAGGTGCAGATGCCTGCTGTTTCACCTGGTTCAAGAGTAATTACTTCCCTTTAACTATTCAGTTCTTGAAACAACTAGCAAAATACACTATAACCACTTACACCACCTTGCACTAAAATAGACTTAGTTTCTTTTCTATTTGTTTTCTTTAAAAAAAATTTTGTATAAATTAATCATAAATTGCCTTCATCTGAATGCTGCTTATATGGTGCTATGTATTCATGCTGCTGCTGTAAGATCGGACCTTCCACCAAGATGGCAGTATGCTCAGACGCAGTGGCCTCACTGGGGACAACCAAAGACAGTTTAGTCTTTTTCAAATGGCTTTTTTATTATTCCAGCACTCTGCCGGGTATTGAGAACTTCAGATACTGCAGGCCTGCCCTGTCAGTGAGTTGCTTGATAGCAGAGGAGCTGGACGTAGTGTGGACCGTGTTGCTGCCTGCCACAGAGAGGGTCTGCGAGTCAGTGTGCGAAAGCAGCGTGCATTCTACAGCAACAGTGAGTGAATGCCTAGGACGCTTTCCTTGCGATTGTGAGATTCTGCTGGACACTGGTAATGTAAAATACTGCAAGTCCGATTCACTGGTTTATCAGTGAGACGGCTGGAGAGGGAGATGCTTGACCTTGGTTGTAGTGAAGACTGGGCCTGATGCAGGGGGAGAGATCGCAGACGTGGAGTGGTACCACATCCAGGCTGGATTGGCGGCTGAACCCTCCCATCTGTGCTGCTCTCCAGTGTATGCTCGATGGAAGACAAGCTAGTTTGTATGCACAGATACGTTCATCCATAAACTCTCAAGACTGCTTGTTCTTACTGGCAACGCTCATGCACCATCAGTTTACAGGATATGTATATTTTCCTTAAATGCACTATACGAGGCATGATTGATAAGTTTGTGGCCTAAGGTAGAAGGAGTCAATTTTAGAAAACCTAACACATTTATTTTTCAACATAGTCTCCTCCTATATTTACACGCTTAGTCCAGCGGTTGTGGAGCATACCGATCTAGGACCTCTAGAAAGTGTCCACAGAGGGGCGAGTGATAAGTTTGCAGCCTAAAGTAGAAGGAGATGAGTTATACAGCTCTCATTACATGTACATGCAGGTCAACTCTTTGATTATGCAGAAAGTTTGAAGTTAATAATCTCATCATGGGTGATTGTTATATTCATGGCCTAAGGTAGAATGATGTGAGTTATTAACTTCAAACTTTCTGCATAATCACTCAACGAGTTGAACTGCATGTGCATGTAAAGAGAGCTGTATAACATCTCCTTCTACCTTAGGCCACAAACTTACCAATCACCCCTCCTATGTGCCTTGTGCTGTGTGTGACTGTTGGTAACTTGGCCCGGGAGAAATGTTGTTTTGTTTGGCTGTATTCATGGGTGTTCACGTGTGGTTGAATGATGAATAAACATGGATGAAAAATCCTACAAGAAGTAGTGGATATGGCCCAGTCCATCAACCAGTCAATGTACTATCCACCACACATCATTAGAAGTTTGTCAGAGTCTTAGATCACATGCTGAATCCGTGCAAAGCTCTAAGAAAGTAGAGGCGCTGCTGTGCTTTCTTCATCATTGCACTTACATGCTGACCCCAGGACAGATCCTCTGGAATTATAACACTGACGAATTTCAAGTTGCTGAGCCACTCCACCTCAGTTGAGGACAGGACAGGCTCGTGGACTTCCGGTTTCCTTCTCCTGAATTCAATAATCAGCTCCATGGTCTCGTTGACATTGAGTGAGAGCTCGTTGTGGCGCCACTCAGCCAGACTTTGAATTTCCCTCTTCTGTGCTGGTTCATTACAACCTTTGATTCGGCCAACGGCAGTGGTGTCAACAGCAAATTTAGGGTAAAACTCCCACTGCATAAGACAGACATCGATTCAAGTTCACCCTACAGTTATAACTGTCATTGCTGCTTCTGTTGGTATTATTGCTGCAGTCTGTATTGTGGCTTAGGCTGTTATGATTATTGCCGTTCGAATCGCTTCTTTCACAACTGCTGTTGGTATTGTGGCTTCAGTTCTAGCTTTTGCTGTTTATTGTAACCAGGGTGGGGCTGATAATCACAGTCCTCTTAATCCAGCTGTACATGGCTGGGAGATACTATCAGCCTCTGAGTAGAGGTTACAACGTAGGCTAAGATGTAAGTAAAGAAATTCAAAGCCATTGTAACATGGACAATAATCACTGGGGAATTTTAACCTACGGAGAGACAGGTGCTACAGGATATAGGATAATATTCATGGACTACATACAAAATGGAGTCCAAGATCGGTATATTGAGGAAACATTTAGAGAACTTTTAAATCATTATTGTTCTTTCTTTCCTTTAGTATTAGCAGAGTTTCTTGCCTTTTACACACTGCTTGAACGCCCCTGTTGGTGCAGTCTTCCATTGGTTCTGTTATGGTTTTTATTTTATTATGGATTTACAGGGTATGCCCACAAGATAATGAATCTCAGGGTTCTGTATGGTGATGTATACAGGGTGGATGGTCTTAGGCACATTTATCTAGCTAGGGATCTCAGACTTCTGCATGGTACTGTATTTGGAGTGGAGAGCAAGTTTGTAAATTTGACAGGAGCAAAGGATGTTGGGAATGGTGAGGGTGGCATGCCTTAGGAGGGGGGATGGGGCAGGTGGCAGAGAAGGAGTGCTAGGGAGGTGGGGGGTGGGGGGGAAATGGTGGCAACGTGGGTGCAGACACACCTAGCCCTGAGACACCAGGCAAGGTCATTTGCAAGATCTCTCTGGCAATAATCCACTTCTGCTTGCAGCTTCGAGTGAGATCTTCAGCTGCAGGGACCCCAACTTCGACCTTCTGTTCCAGAAAGAGAGGATGAGGATAACTACGCTGGCAGTTGAACAATGACATCCCATGCGCCGAATGCTGTAGGTGTTGTGGGCAACCTCTGCCCACATCTAATGGTCGCACCACTCATCAGGTCTGCCTGAGCCCAGGCATCTCAGGGTACATCCCAAATCTTGGTTCATCTGCTCCACCTGGCTGTTGGATAATGGGTGAAATCCAGTGGAAATACTTGCTGTTCCCCCTATCAGCTCACAGAACACCTTCCAGAACTGTGATGCGAATTATGGACCACGATCTGAGAAAATGTCCACCAGGAATCCATAGATCCTGAAGACCTGGTCCAGAACAATTTCGGCCGTCTCTGCCACAGATGGTAGATTCTCTAAGGCAATGAACTTGCAGGCTTTCGAAAATCAATCCACAATTACAGTCTTCCTCTTGGATGGTGGGAGACCAGTGACAAAGTCCATGGAGATGGGTGCCCATGACCTTTCCAGAACGGGTAGGGGGTGGAGGAGCCCTTGAAGTCAGGTACGAGGCTCCTTGTTCTGAGCGCACACCTCGCATGCTCTTTCATCATTCCAGGACACCAACACCTCCTCTTGATAAACTCAAGGGTCCTGGAAATCTCTGGGTGAATGGTTATTCTTGACAAGTTAAGTATCTGGGACCAGATGGAACTTGGGATGAACAGCTGACCTAGAATACCATTCTTAGGAATCTCCTCTTGTGCCTGAGCCCTGTCAACAAGAGCATTGATCCCCAATGAATTGGCTCTGCCAACTTGGCTTGGGGCAAAATGGTGGTAGGCTGCTTCACTCGTTCTGGTATGTCAAACTGACAGGACAAAGAATCTGGTTTCTGGTTCTTTGACCCCGGTTAATAGGTCACGATGAATTCAACGCAGTTAAAGAGCAAAGACAATCCAGCCTGCCTGGAATTCAGCCTCTTGGCATCCTGAATGCGAGTCAGGTTCCTGTGGTTTGTCCAAATGATTAAAATGTTCTTGGACCCCTCTAGCTAATGATGCCATTCCTCCAAAGGTAACTTAACTTCAAGAAGGTCACAGTTCCTCTTTGCTGGGGTTTGTCACCTGGAGAAGAATGCACACGGATGCAGTTGACAATCCGAAGGTGATCAGTGAGACAACACTGCACACACTCCGAGATCGGAAGTGCCCACTTCCACGAGGAAGGGAAGGTCCGGGTAAGGAGAAGCCAAGATAGGAGCTGATGTGAACTGTCATTTAAACTCTGCAAAAGCAGCCTCTGCTTCAGTAGTCCAGAGAAAAATTAGCGCCATCAGCGGCTCTGCCACTGAGCTGAAGTTTCTGATGACCTTCTGGTAGAAATTTGCAAACCCCAGGAATCACTGGACTTGTTTGATACTGGATGGTGGTGGCCAGTCTCTGACTGCCTGGGTCTTGGTAGGACCCATCTTGACATTCCCATTGGAGGTGATGAAACCAAAAATGAAACAGTCGTCATGTGAAACTCAGACTTCTCCAACTTGACATAAAATCCATGGTCTAGTAGCCCCTTTAAAATGTCCCTGACGTGAGCAACGTGCTCCTCCATGGACATCAAGAAGATTAGGATATCATCCAAATAGACGATGACATACTTATGGTGAGTATTCTAGAGCAGGTCATTTATAAAGGCCTGAAAACTGCTAGAGCGTTTGCATAATCGTAGTGCCACATCATTGTATTGAATGTAGACTTCCTCTCCTCGCCTTCCCTTATATGGAGTGGATTGTAGGCACTCTGTGGGCCTAGCTTTGTGAATACTCTCACTCTTTGGGGCACCTCAAAGGCCATCTCGAAAGGGTAACAACTCTTGGCGGTTATGCGATTTAATCCCCCTAAATCAAGGCAGTAGTGGCATCACCGCCAGACTTCAGAGTGAAGGCTACCGAGTTCAAATCCAGCCGGCTCCAAAAAACCTGGAGAGGGATGGGCTTTGCCAGTTTTCAGATGCCCAAGACACGCCGTACGATGAGCAATCACCAAAAAGATCGGTGCAAAAATCTTGTCATGACGGTGCCCCAACGACTCCACTAGGAGTTAAGGGCACACACACACACACACACACACACACCAACACACACACACACACACACACACACACACACACACACACACACACACACACACACACACACACACACACACACACACACAATCAATGCATGGCCTCAGGTTCCCACCTTTCATCGGTACGAAGAAGAAGCCTTCATTGTTGGGTGAGGTGGAGGGCCAAGGGAACCCCATGGCAAGAGCCTCCTTTATATACTTCTCCTTTGTACTTCCCTCTAGGCCTGAAAGCATGTACAATACACAAGCGTGTAGCGTGGGGTTCAAGTACCTGGTCTATAGCACAGTCACAGGGTCAAAGCGGTGGAAGAGTCGAGGCCTTTCCCTTGCTGAAGGGAAATGGAACGTATTTCAACCAGTTTGGGTGTTGCTATCTCCTCCTGACCTTTCTTCTCGGATGACTCCTGAGGCTTCCCAGGCGGCAGAGGTGATCCAACAGAACACAAAGGCCCCTCTCTGGGTTCACAAAGCTCAGTTATAGAAGCAGTGGCCAAATCAGAGTCGAAATCCCTGTCTGCATCTTCAGGCAAAGGCAGGAAGGCATTGCCGGTGGTCCTTGAGCCCCTTCCCCCCAAGCAATAAGCTTCAAGGATCGGGGTAGGGGAACCTTTCCTTTCCTCGACACCTGATGACTGGATTCTTTAGGCTTAGGTGAGTCTGCAGACTGTTCGGGCATCTTCTGGGTCTCTTTAAACTAGGGATTCCCTCCTTCTAGTTCCCATGCAGTCCTGATTGGACAGTATCAGCACTCTCACTGGCTTGTCCATCCTTGAGTGCAGGACTAGTCTCCAGAAGGCCTCAAGTTGCCTCACACTGAAAGCTGCCCCTTTACCAGTTATTGAGCTCGGGAGAGACTGGGTGTCCGAACACCACGCTGGAAACAAGTCCTCTTGCAAAGACTGGACCAAGCGATGATACTCCCTTCCTTCCAGTTCTCATTAGGGTTATGCTGGGACAGCCAAGGGTGCCCGAGGATCAGGGGTATGAGTGGAGAGTCAATAATGTCTTCCACATGATCCCCTATCCTCATCTGCAAAACCACAGTCTGTTGCTGAATCTGCCCGGAGCCTTGCCAAGACAGTTGCGGGAATGGACTGGCTCAACTGCAGCGGCGGGCGGTTCCTAAATCCGAAAAATGGTTGTCGATTAGCAGGACTGTACTGAGCCCTTGAAGCGGCTGTCCATACTCCAGAGAGTCAGAACATCTAAATCCTGGAAGATGGCGAGGTTGGGAGCGTCTCGTAACAGTACTCCCCCCCCCCACAGCCGACTCCTGACGGCCCTGGCTGCTCAGGGAGCCAGTGATGGTAGTCGTGGATGAGAGCTGGATCCAAGATGTCTTTTTTAGGTGCCCAGCACCTCTCCTTGGATCCGAATCCTTCCTAGTCCATGAGGATTTGCCGAACACCCCAAACAGTACATGAGTTCAAAAGTCTTCTCACCGTGAAGATCTGTTCCCCCCCGATAAATCTGGACAGCAGCAGGCCTGGTGGTGCTGGGCCTTCACCCGCCTCAGGTTCTGAACTCCCCCTTCAGCATGAAACCAGAATCAGTGCGATTGGGAATATTGGCTCCTACCTTCACTGTCCTCCCGACAGTTGACAGTCTTAGCAGTTCTCCTTACGGTTGCCCACAGGAGATCTGCTTCCTTGCAGTGCAGCAGCGACCGTGACACTGAGCTGGGACTTCTCGTTGGTGGAGAGTTTAGTGCAGCTGACCTGCATATGGGCTCGACAGCATCTGGAGCAGGAGATGGGTTGGTCAGGGTCTGAGACTGGGGAGCGGAACTGCGATGTGTAGGGATCGGCTCCCTTCAACCTCCCGAATCTGCCAGATGATTATCCAGCCGGATGGCCTGGTCAGTCAGAACCATTAAGTTCTCTGTTGGCTCTCCTAAGGTGAGGGCATCCCTCAGTTCATCTTGGAGTCTGTGGTGGTATAGTGTGGTCAAGGCCTTCCCGTTCCAACCAAACTCTTCAGCCAAGGTCTGAAATTCCACTGCGTAGTTGGTCGCTGACCGTCCTACCTATTGAACCTTCATCAGGTGGGGCGAGGCTCGGGAAGAGCCAGCAGGGTGATGAAATCTCTTCCTCGTGGTGGCCATGAATTCCTCTAAATCCGAGCAAATCTTTCATCTACGTTCCTAACGCACAGTGGCCCAGGCCAGGGCTCTCCCAGTCAGGAGAAGGATAAAGAAGACCACTTTTCTGTGTTCCAAAGGGAACCAGGGCGACTGGAAACATAGAAACAAAGAAAATCTACAGCACAATACAACACAAAGTTGTGCAGAACTTGTCCCTACCTTAGGAATTACTAGGCTTGCCTATAGCCCTCTATTTTACTAAGCTCCATATTCCTATCTAAAAGCCTCTTAAAAGACCCTATCGTATCCGCCTCCACCACCATTGCTGGCAGCCCATTCCACTCACTTACCACACTCTGAGTAAAAAACTTACCCCTGACATCTCATCTGTACCTACTCCACAGCCTTAAACCTGTGTCCTCTCGTGCTAGTCATTTCAGCCCCGGGAAAAAGCCTCTGACTATCCACATGATCAATGCCTCTCATCATCTTGTACGCCTCTATCAGGTCACCTCTCATCATCCGTCGCTCCAAGGAGAAAAGGCTGAGTTCACTCAACCTATTCTCAGAATGTGTATGGAGTTCAAACACTAATGAACATCGGGTGTGGAAGCTGAGGCAAGAACCTGGTCACCATTGAATTTCTCCGGGGTTGAAAGATGTGCTGGCTCCACAGAGCAACTGACTGGCTCTCCCGACCGACTCTGGCTTCCTCCTTGCGAAAGTCGATAAACAGCTACCTGGAGGTCGTGAATCTCGTAACAGCCCCCTTCATTCCCATTCTTCTTTTACTGGCAGTCAGCCAATCTGCTATCCATGCAAGTACCATGAGCTTTTACTTTGTTCAGCAGCCTCATTTGTGGTGTCTTGTCGAAGTCCTTCTGAAAATCCAAATCCAGATAAACATGAGCCATTGACTCTCCTTTGTCTATCCTGTCTTCAAAGAATTCCAGAAGATTTATCAGGCAATCACATGCCTCCAAGTACCCTGAAACCTCATCCTTAATAATAGGCTCTAAAATCTTCCCAATCACTGATTTTAGCCTTTCTGGCCTATAATTTTATTTCTTCTGCTTCTCCCTTTTTAAAGAATGGAGTGACATTTACAATTTTCCCGTCCTCATGAACCATTCCAGAATCTAGTACAACTTGAATGGTCATTACTAATGCTTCTGCAATCTCTTCAGCCACGTCTCCTCAGAACTCTGGGATGTGGTCCACCTGGTCCGGGTGACTCATCTACCTCAGGCTTTTCAACTTTGCAAGCACCTTCTCCTTAGTAATAGCAACCACACTCACCTCTGTCCACTGGCGCTCTCATATTTGTGGCATTTTGCTAGTGTCTTCCATAGCGAAGACCGATGCAAAATATTTATTAGATTCATCTGCCATTTCTTTGATCCCCATTACTACCTCTCCAGCATCATTTTCCAGCTGTTCGATATCCATTCCTGCCTCCCTTTTACTCTTTATAGATCTGCAAAAACTTCTTGTATCCTCTTTTATATTATTCACTAGCTTCCCTTCACATTTCATCTTTTCTCTCTTAATGTCTTTTATAGTTGCCTTCTGTTGGTTTTTAAAAGCTTCCAAATCCTTTACTTTTCCACTAATTTTTGCTATATTATATGCCCCCTCTTCGGTTTTATGCTGTCTTCTGCCATCTCATGCTCCATTTAGAATAGTTCTATACACCCCTTGGTTTCAGGTGGTAGGTTAATGGGTGACTGTCAGGAGAGGGAAGGGAAACAGGCAGCTGGTACAAAGTACCCTATGGCTGTTCCCCTCAATAACAAGAGTACAGCTCTGAATACTGTTGGGGGTCGTGGGAATAATCTACCGGCACAAGCCTCAGCAAACGGGTTTCTAAAGAGAAAAGAGAGGAGTGGGAATTTAGAGAGCTAGGCAGAAAGCTGAAAAGCAAAACTTCCAGGGTAACAGTCTCTGGTTTACTGCCTGTGCCATGTACCAGTGAGGGCAAGAATAGGGTGACTTGGCAGATGAATGCATGACTGAGGAACTGGTGCAGGGAGTAAGATTTCAGATTTATAATCATTGGGATCTTTGTTGGGGAAGGTACGACCTGTACAAAAGGGATGGAATACACCCGAACATGAAGGGTAACAATATTCTTGTGGGCAGGTTTGCCTCTACCATGGGGAGGACTTAAACTAATTTTGTTGGGGGATGGGAACCAGAGTGATAGGGCTGAGGATAGTGTATAGGGAGACTATTAGGAAAGACAGGCAGATGATAGGGTAAAATTGCAGTCAATAGGATGGGTTGAAGCATACCAGAAGGACAAAATTGAGAAAAGGTGACAAATACAGGACTGAAGATACTATGTTTGAATGCATGCAGTCTATGAAATAAGGCAGATGATCTTGTAGCACAGTTAGAGATTGGCAGGTGTGACATTGTGGGTATCACGGGGTCGTGGCTGAAAGATGATTGTAGTTGGGAGCCTAATATCCCAGGGTACACAATCTATCGAAAGGACAGGCTGCTAGGCAGAGGAGGAGAAGTGGCTCTGCCGGTAAGAAATTGAAATCAAATCTTTAGAAAGAAATAACCTATGATTGGAAAAAGTATAATCCTTGTGGGTAGAGATAAAAAACTGCAAGGGTAAAAAGACCCGGATGGGACTTATATACAGGCCTCCAGGCAGAAGCCAGGATGTGGTCTACAAATTACAGCAGGAGATACATAGAGAAAAGTATGTCAAAAAGGCAGCATTGTGTTAGTCATGCAGATGGATAGGGAAAATCAAGTTGATGCTGGATACCAAGAAAGAGAATATGTGGAAGGCCTTTCCAAATGGATTTTTGGAGCTGCTTGTGGTTGCGTCCACTAGGGGATCAGCAATTCTGGATTGGGTGTTGTTTAATGAATTGGATATGATTGGGGAGATTAAGGTAATGGTACATTTAGGAAACAGTGATCATAATATGATAGAATTCACCCTGCAGTTTGAGAAGGAGAAGCTAAAGTCAGATGTATCAGGAGTAATGGGAATTGCAGAGGTGTGAGAGAAGAGCCGGCCAAAGTTGATTGGAAGGGGGCAGTAGTAGAGATGATGGAAGAGCAGCAATGGCTGGAATTTCTGGGAGCAGTTCGGAAGGTGCAGGATAGATACATCCTGAAGAAGAGCAAGTATTCTCAAGGGAGGATGATGCAAGTGTGGTTAAGAAACACAGTCAAAACCAACATAAAAGCAAAATAGGTGGCATAAAGTACAGCAAAAAATAGAAATTAGAGGATCGGGAGAAGTTTAAAAACAAATTGCAGGCAACTAAATAAAACATAAGGAAGCAAAAGATGAAATATGAAGGTAGGCTAGTCAATAATATCAAACACGATACCAAAAGATTTTTTTTTCAGATATACAAAGAGTAAAGGAGAGTTTGGACTGTTGGAAAGTGACACTGGAGGGATAGTAATGGGGCAGATGAACTGAACGTGTGTTTTGCTTCAGTCTTCACTGTGAAAGATACTCATGGCATGCTGAAAGTTTAAGATTGTCAAGGAGCAGAAGTGAGTGCAGTTGCTATTACCAGGGAGATGGCCTCACTTCGAAGGCTCTTTATCTGTAGTTTCATGCTCGCTATTTATTTATATCTGAATTTTTTACAGTTTGTTGTTCATCCTGTTTACAGCTACTGTTCTATAGATTTGCTAAAAGTATGCCTACAGGAAGACAAAGCTCAGGGTTGTATGTGCTGATAATAAATTTTACTTTAAACTTTGAAGAGGGGAGGGAAGCAGAAGAAAGGAAATTATAGTTCATTGTCCTGACCTCAGTGGTTGGGAAGATGTTGGAGTCGAATTTTAAGGATGTGTTTTTGGAGTACTTTTAGGCATGTGACAAAATAGACTAAAGTCAGCATGGTTTCCTTGATGGGAAACCTTGCCTGACAAATCTGTTGGAATTATTTGAAAAATACAAGCAGGATAGACAAAGGAGAATTGGTAGATGTTGGATTTTCACACATGAGGCTACTAAAGAAGAGTGTTACAGAAAATATTCTATCATGGTTAAAGATGACTGGTAGGAGGCAAAGAGAGGGAATAAAGGGATCCTTTTTGGATTGGCTGCTGGTGACTAGTGGTATTTCACATGGTTCTTTTTACATTATATGTCAACGATTTGGATGATGGAATTGATGACTTTGTGACCAAGTTTGCGGATGATATGAAGATAAGTGGGGGGCAGGTAGTGTTAAGGAAGCAGAGTGGCTGCAAGAAGGACTTGGATAAATTAGGATAATGGGCAAAAAGATGGCATTTGGAATAAAGTGTTGGGAAGTGTATGATTATGCACTTTGGTAGAAAGAGTAAAAGCATAGGTTATTTTCCTAATAGGGAGAAAAACCAAAAATCCAAGGTCAGAGAGATTTGGGAATTGCCTTGCATGATTCCATGAAGGTTAATTTTCAGGTCGAATCGATACGAAGAAGGGAAATGCAATGTTAGCATTAATTTCAAGAGACCTAGAATTCATCCTGATATAATCCTGAGGTGGTATAAAACACTGATGAGGCATCACTTAGAGTATTGGGAGCAGTTTTGGGCCCCCTATTTAAGAAAGGATGTGCTGACATTGGAGAGGCTTCAAAGGAGGTTCACAAAAATGATTCTGGGATTGAAAAAGTTATCATATGAGGAGTGATTGATGACTCTGGGCCTGGACTCTCTGGAACTTGGAAGAATGAGTGTGATCTCATGAAACCTATCAAATGTTGAAAGGCCTAGATAGTGTGGATGTTTCCTTTGCTGAGGGACCCTAGGACAAGAGGACACAGCCTCGAAATCAAGGGATGTCAATTTAGAACAGGAATGAGCAGTAATTTCTTTAGCCAGAGGGGTGAATCTGTGGAATTCATTGCCAAAGACAGTAGTGGAGGCCAGGACACGGGTTGCATAGGTTCTTGACTAGTCAGGGCATGAATGGTTATGGGAAGAAGGCAGGAGAGTGGGGTTGAGAGGGAATTGGATCCGCTA
Organism: Hypanus sabinus; assembly: GCF_030144855.1. Classification (NCBI taxonomy): domain Eukaryota; kingdom Metazoa; phylum Chordata; class Chondrichthyes; order Myliobatiformes; family Dasyatidae; genus Hypanus; species Hypanus sabinus. Next base: position 36,104,423 of record NC_082735.1, read on the forward strand.
TGATGAAATGGCTGAGCAGACTTGACGGGCTGAATGGCCTAATTCTGTTCCAATGTTTAATGGTTTTATAGTCTATGGTGTATCCATTCTGTGCCTTCTGAATTGCTCCCTGAAACTCCAGCCACTGCTGTTCTGCCATCAACCCTGCTAATATTCCCTTCCAATCAACTTTGGCCAGCTCCTCTCTCATGCTTCTGTAGTTCCACTTACTCTACTACAGTACTGGTACATTCGATTTTACCTTCTCCTTCTCAAATTGCAGGATGAATTCTATCTTATTACGCTCACTATATCTTAAGGGCTCATTTACCTTAAGTTTCCTAATGAAATCTGGATCGTAACTTAACATCCAATCCAGAATTGCTATTTCCCTTAGCTGTTCTAAAATGCCATCTCATAGGCATTCTATAAATTCCCTCTCTTGGGATCCAGCACCAACCAGATTTTCTTAATCTACTGGCATATTGAAATCCCCTATTATTATTGCAACATTGCTATTTTTACATGTGTTTTCTATCTTCCATTGTAATTTGTAGCCCGCAATCTGACTACTGTTCAGAAACTTGTACACAATTCCCATCATGGTCTTTTTACCTTTGCAGTTTCTTAATTCTACCCACATGGATTCTACATCCTCAGATCCTGTACCACGTCTTTCTAAGGATTTCATTCCATTTTAAACCAACAGAGATACCCCACCCTCTCTGCCTGCCTGCCTATGCTTTCAATACAATCCTTATTAAAAGGGGCCCAACTAATGGATTATAGGAGTAAGTAAAGATCATATTCAATTTAAGAGAAGTTTTATTATGCTGCCAGGAAAGACAGCAATCTGAAGATTTAGACCTCAGCTAAGGTTTACAAATAAAAAGGTATTATAAGAGTGAGATATTATGAGAAACAAAAAGGAGTAAAGGAGTTTATATAGGCATGTAAGAAGGAAGACTAAGATGCAAGTGGGTGAATTTACAAGGAACTGATTGTAGACTTCAGTTGAAGGAAACCAGAGGTTCATGAGTCAGTCCTCATTGGAGGATGAAGAGGGTTAGCAACTTTAAGTTCCTCTAAATTACTATTTCAGAGGATCTGTCCTGAACCCAGAAGATAGGTGCAAATGTGAAGAAAACACTGCCGAGCCTTTGTTTCCTTAGGTGTCTGCAGAGATTCGACATGGCATTTAAAACTTTGACAAACTTCTATAGATGCATAGTGGAGAGTGTATTGACTGGCTGCATCACGGCCTGGTATGGAAACACTAATGCCTTTAAATGGAAATTCCTACAAAAAGTAGTGGATTCGGCCAAGCATCCACCATCAGGGATCCCCACCACCCAGGCCATTCTCTCTTCTTGCTGCTGCCATCAGGTAGAAGGTAAAAGGTTCAAGAACAGTTACTACCCCACAACCATCAGGCTCTTAAGCAAAAGAGGATAGCTACACTCATTTGCTCATCTAGTGAGATGTTCCCACCAACCAATTATTTCACTTTAAGTACTCTTGTTATCTCATGTTCTCATTATTTATTGCTATTTATTTATATTTGCATTTGCACAGTTTGTTGTCTTCTGCACTCAGGTCGATCTTTATTGATCCTGTTATAGTTACTATTCTGTAGATTTATTGTGTATTTCCACAAGAAAATGAATCTCAGGGTTGTATATGGTGACATGCATGTACTTTGATAACAAAATTTACTTTAAACTTTTGAACTTTGTATTTAAAATAAGGAATAAAAAGGAATTGCTTCAAATGAGAAAGGGTTAAAAAAAAAGTACCAATATAAAGTATTTATGACAGATTGTAAAAATCTGATGATTTGCTTCCTAGAATTTTTAAAGAGCTGATTTTAATGGTTGAGGTATAATCTTCCCAAACTCATTTCATTCTGAAATGGCTCCTGCAGATTTCTTGTAACATTGATACCAGCAGTAGGGAAAATGATAGAATCTAGAATAAGGGATGGAATACTTGAAATTATGGAACTTGGCCCTCTGGCCCAAAGCTTTCATGCCAACTTAAAAAGCAATATAGTGATCAATCAAATTTAACATGAAGCATGAAAGTGTATTTATGTTTGACTTACCTTGAGAAGTTCTTCGAGGATGTATGTAGTAAGTGAGTCATAGAATCATAAAACCGAAACAACCCCTGTTGCCCATGTAGTTCGTGCTGAATTATTATTCTGCCTAGTCCCACCAACCTGGAGCTGGACCATAGCCCTCCATACACCACCCATCCATGTAGCTATCCAAATTTCTCTTAAACTTTGAAATTGAACTCACATCTGCTGGCAGCTCATTCCACACTCTCACCTGAAGAAGTTTCTCTTAAACATTTCAGCTTTCATCCTTAACCCCTGATCTTTGGTTCTAGTCTCACCTAACCTTAGTGGAAAAAGCCTGTTTGCATTTACCTTATCTAGACCACTCATAAATTTATATACCTCTATCAAATCTCCCCTCATTCTCTGATGTCTAGGAAATGAAGTCCTAACCTATTCAACATTTCCCTATAACGCAGGTCCTTAAGTTCCGGCATCATCCTTGTAAATTTTCCCTGCACTCTCTCCAATTTATTGATTGTTATTATTATTATTATTATTATTATTATTATTATTATTATTATTATTTTTTTTTTAATTATTATTATTCTTTAGTTAGGTGACCCAAACTACACACAATTTTCCAAATTAGGCCTCACCAACATCTTATACAACTTCAGCATCCCATCCCAGAGGATGTGAGGGGAAGCTTGTGAATATGATATAGATTTTCAGAAGGTTTTTGATCGGGGTTGGACACAGAAGGTCGGTGAACAAGGTGATGCATTGCTTTTCTGAGCAGAAGCTGACCTTGCACTTCAGGACAGGAGGGTAAAACACAACCATGTAACACAAGAGATTCTGCAGATGCTCGAAATCTAGAGCAACACACACAAAACTCTTGAGGAACTCAGCAGGCCAGGCAGCATCTATGGAAATGAATAAACAGTCAACATTTTGGGCTGAGGCCCTTCTTCAGGACTGCAAAGAAGGTGAAAGACGCTAGAATAAAATGGTGGGGAGGGGTAGGACGACAAGCTGGAAGGTGATAATGAAGCCAGATGGGTAGGAAAGGTAAAGGGCTGGAGAAGAAGGAATCTGATAGGAGACGAGGGTGGACCATGGGAGAAAGGGAAGAAGGAGGGGCACCAGGGTGAGGTGAAAGGCAGGTGAGAAGAGGTGTGGGGCCTGATGCACTAACAATTACTCCAAAAGACTGGAAGTAGAGTAAATACTGAAAGGCTTTTATTAACAACAAAATGGATGCACGTCCATGCTGCACAACTCTCCTGGACAGTGGGAGGAGCAGTGACACAATCGGGTCTCTGCTTTACTGACACAAACACATATTTTTATAATTGGCTCGCATGCAATTAATTTCATGAAAGGAAACCTGAATCAAATGAAGAAAAATCTTGCCTTGCCAGCTGGAGCAAATTTGCACCACTTTCATTCGTCGCCATCTATGTTGACATTGATTTATTCTTCGATAAAGAAAAAGGTCAAGCTCCGGCAAGAATGATGCAAAGCTCAGCACTAAAACATTTAACTCCGTTGGCCTCCAGTTATCAATATCTCTACAATTTTATAAACTGTACCTCAAATTCTTTGCAGGCATTAAAATGCCTTCCTTCCTAGGCCCACCAATTTATAAAAATCAGTATGGAATCTGCTGAGGACTGTTGACATTTCTGCCAAATGTACCCAGCAAGTCAACCACAGGACATGAAGTGAATCTTCTAACCACTAAGCTCTTCAGGCCACCCAGCCCTCAACACATTTCCTTTTAATGTCACTAAGCCACTGCCACAGGCAATGTTCTAAAGCTATTTGAAGTTAAGTTTTTTTTTGACAGCCACAAAGCTGACAGCTAATGAAAGTTAAGCATTCAGCAGGAAGTGTTTGATATCTACACCAGTTATCACAGCCCAAAACACCATAACAGAAGGAGCTGAGTATTTTATACAGCACCATATTTTCACCAGGGTTCTCTGTGTCCCAAATCCACACACATTTATCTTATCCTAATATGACTCAGCATCTCATCTAAAGCTTTGACAGACTTCTATAGCTGTGTGGTGGAGAGTGTATTGACTGGTTGCATCACAGCCTGGTATGGAAACTCCAAATCTTACAAAAAGTAGTGGATATGGCCCAGTCCATCACAGGTAAAGCCCTCCCCACCATTGTGCACATCTACATGAAACGCTGTCGCAGCAAAGCAGCATCCATCATCAGGGACCCCCACCACACAGGACATGCTCTCTTCTCACTGCTGCCATCAGAAAGAAGGTACAGGAGCCTCAGTATTCACACCACCAGGTTCAGGAACAGTTGTTACCCCATAACCATCAGGCTCTTGAACCAAAGGGGATAGCTTCACTTAACTTCACTTGTGTGATCATTGAAATGTTCCCACAACCAATGGACCCACATTCAAGGACCCTTCGCCACTTGTTCTCAATATTTATTGCTTACAGTATTTATTTATTGTTATTATTTGTTTCTTTTTTGTATTTGCACAGTTCTGCACTCAAATTGTCCAGTCTTTTGTTGATTCTGTTATGGTTATTATTCTATAGATTTATTAAGTATGCCCACAAGAAAATTAATCTCAGGGTTGTATAAGGTGACATATATGTACTTTGAACTTTGAACTTCAAAAAGAGGCTGTTCTGCCATTAGATCCATACTAGCTCCTAAGGCAGCATTTCCATAACTTCCCTTTTCCTTTTGGTTATATTTCCTTGTCCTCTTGTAACTTACTCTCCCTCATTCTTGCCTTCGATTTTTTTAGCCATTTTCTGACATTGAGAATCAACTTACATAGAGCCATAGAAAAGTACAGCATGAAAACAGGCTCTTCGGCCCAACTGGTCTATGCTGCCTACAGCATCCTCTCTGCTAGTTCCAGTTGCCCCTGTTCTGCCCATAAGCCTCCGAGACCTTTCCCCTCCAAGTACCTTTCCAAATGCCTCCTATAGGATGCAAATGCACCTGCCTTGACGATTTCCTCTGTCGGCTCACTTCAGATACTCACAATTCTCTGTTTATCGGCCCTCGCATTTTGGACTCTCCAATCCTGTGGTGTTGTAGTGGCATCTGCACCGGACTTTGAGGCAAGGGGTCCCAGGTTCGAATCCAGCTGGCTCCTTGCACTCTTTCCATCCATGCTCAGTTGAGCATCAAGCTAGCAACACAACCTCATAAGTGCTAAAAAAAACAAGGCAAGGTTGCAACCTGATTCGCCTCGAGGTGTGAATAGACCTGGGGAAAAGACTATGACTGTTCATCACATCCATACCCTTATGATTTTGTAAATTTCTGCAAGGTCACCACTTAATACTCCTAAGCTCCTATTTGCTGAAAATGTTATCTTGTGTCTTACTTATTTGCACCGTTGCCTCAAGAGCAGAAGTTTAGAATGACAATCCAGCATAACACTGATATCAAGTTGCAATGCTGGAAGTGCTCTGGTGTGAATAAGGGTCACAACATTTTCAAGTAGATGCAAAAAATACTGGCATGAGTAGGTGTGAGAAGGGTTGAAGGGAGCTATTTACAGAAATTTGGCTAACATTTACGGTCACTTTATATTCACAAAAATAGACTATTTACACTTTATCACACTTTGTGTTTATGAGGGCTCCTGGAATTCAAATTAGGTTTGTGTTTCTCACCTTATGAAAAAGGAATATTTCCAAAAGATTTTGGCACTGAAATGCCTTTTAGGTTTCCTAAGATTAATGTGGAAGATGCAATGTAAATTAATGTTGTTCTCTTTGTTTTCCACAATATATTGTTATAACTGTTACCCACTTAGCCTCTTCCTTACTCTTGTCATGTTTCACTTTCAAATTATTTATCGTAAAAAGCTACTTGCTTTGACCATGTTCCAGCATTTTGCATCCAGGCATACACACTAGCATTTTTCAAATATTCCTCTAATTCTGTTAGTCATCATCCTCATGTGCCGTGTCATATGATGTGAGCGATCATGGTCCATGACCACGATTGTTCTGGGCAAATTTTTCTACAGAAGTAGTTTGCCATTGTCTTCTTCTGGTCAGTGTCTTTACGAGACAGGGGACCCCAGCCATTATCAATACTCTTCAGAGATTGTCTGCCTGGTGTCGGTGGCTGCATAACCAGGACCTGTGACGTGCACCGGCTGCTCATACGACCATCCACCACCTGCGCCCACAGCCTGATGTGAGACTGATCGGCGGGTGGGGGCTAAACGGGTGCCTAAGGGTGTCCTGCAGGCTAAGCGGAGGGAAGCAGTTCCTCACACCTCCTTTAGCAGAGATGTACCTCCATCTTGCCACCCTAATTCTGTTAGTGTAGATATTAAATGTGCCTTTTCTTCTATTCACTTTAAGAAACCACATTTTGACTTTCAACTACCCCCACCCCCCCCCCCCCCCCCGAGCTCTCTTTTTAACTTATTCAGTTCTGGTGTGATTTAGGCCAATCTTTTCCCGTCCTTGGTACAAGACATTCAGTCTTGGTACAAATTATTGTTTATTTGTCTTGAGACATTGGTATGAGCAATATTAATTCTCCATTTTAGCTATTGTTGAATGTCTCTGGTTTAAGGTGGTGCTGGTGAAGCCCAGCTTCTGCCTACTGGCAGCAAACTAAACAAAGTACTTAACACTCTTTCAGGTAAAAGTTATGGTAAACGATCAGCGCAAACAATGAAGAGGTGGGCGAAGGCAAAGCTGACTTGAGGTTGAAGCAAGCACGTGCAAGGGGAAGTCGAGGTGAGGTTGAGGTGAGCGGAGGTGAGGAAGAGTCCATGCCCGGAGCATATTGAGTTACAGGGCCTGAGTCCTAGAGCAAGGAATGACCTGATGTTTGGATGATTCCAGCGCCAGGCTGGATTGAAAAGGCAGCTGTTGGGATCAGAGGCGAGGGTCAGGCCGGTTCAGCTCGCTACTCCGCTACGCTTGCTTGGCTCTGCATTGAGCTGAGGCTGTGGCCTGCTCCAGCCGCTCCGTGTCTGTGGACTCACTTGCGTTCTGAATGCTATTTGCTTACTTTTATTGTTTGCACGTTTTGCTTTCTTTCTTGCGCTTTGGGTGTTTGGCAGTCTTGTTTTTATTAATGGATTCTTTTGGGTTTCTTTGTTTTGTGGCTGCTTGTATGGAGACGAATCTCAAGGTTGTGTAATGTATGCAAACTTTGATTATGAATGTATTTTGAATGTTGAAGAGCAATCACTCACCAAGATTGTGAATTCCCGGATTCTATCTCAATAAACGTCCAGTAGTGAAATGGAATGCTGCTTCTTCATTCATCTTCTCTCCACTTTGCCAAAAATTTTGAAGCCCAATGCAAAAGTTCCTCTCCTCTTCTGTCAATCAGCAGTTGACTGATTTTCCAAGCAAAACTTCTTACAGTTAAAAAAAAATTTTTAAAAATTAGGAGGGAAATAAGGAGCTTGCAAAATCCTATTGGTTGTTCTGGTGCTGACAGAGTTTGACTTGTCAATGTGGAGGGAGCTTAATACTGCATACTGCAGCACCGACTCTGTAACAGAAGGCTTAGTTATAATGGAATTGCATGAAGAAGCAAATGGCCAGATGGGAAAATGACAGTCATTTTGGGCCAAGACCTGTCCCGAGCAGGGCTCTCCGGCCAAAACTTCGACTCTTGATTGCTCTCCGCAGATACTGCCTAACCCACTGAGTTTCTCCACAGTTTTTTTTTGCGTGTTGCTCTGGATTTCCAGAATCTGCAGAATCTCTTCTGTTTAGGAAAGTAATCATTATCTGTGGGTCCATCCAGCTGGTAACCAAGAGTCTTTGATGGTCTCAGTTTATGGCAGATTGTTCAGAAGCAGCACAAAACATTTGAGGAACCTGTCATTAACCACTAGTACTCTAAATTCAAACGGGTCAAAAAGCAAGTTAGCATCTTCTGCACCCATGCTTTTCAGGGTGTGAAACTTCAATCCTATTCTCTTTGTACCGATAGCATCTGAGATGTGGGTGGTAAAGCAAATGTGATAGCGCCTGCAGTCTTTTTAGGTTATGTTGAGAGTGCCTCTGATGAGCAGTCATTAATCGTATAGCAACCGGAGACGCTGTGTTCGGAAACAGTTGCATTTCTCTTTCTTCAGAACTGCAAGGCATTACTTTAGTTCAAGAGAGTTTGGGGGTACTGGTGACAGGTGAAGAGTAGAGTATCCCTTTTATATCCCAAGTAATTACATGCTTTGTTAACCTGTAATTAACCCTCAGTTGCTATGTGTAACATTCTGGTGTGCACGTATTGCCTGCTATTATTTTATTCATCCACAGGATGTGGACATCAACAGCAAAATTGTCATTTCATAAGCAAAAAAAATTCTGCAGATACTGGAAGTCCAGAGCAACGTATACAAAATGCTGGAGGAACTCAGCATCAATATAAATGAATAAATATTTGAAGTTTTGGACCTAGACCCTTCAATATTAGCTTTTATTAAACATTTCTAACTGCCCTTGAGTTGATGAGCCGTTAGATTTCCACAGTTCCGTACAATTCATTACGGGTGTAAAGATAAAAGATTTCCTCTTCTGAAGAACAATTTATTTTCCCGTCATTCTAATGGTGACCATAGAACAAAAGTAAAGAGCTTGGTCACTGGAGCCCTGCTTTGCTCTAAGTCTGTCAAAAATTGCCTGAGGAATGTTAGTGCATTCTTAAATTCTTGAGAGGAAACTTGAGGCAAGGTGAGAATCAGAGTGCAAACAGCAACTAGGTGAGAAGCAACAGGTTATTAATAACATCGCACAGAGCGCAGTGTGCATGGCTGTGAGATAACTAAGCAAAGAAGCAGGCAAATGAGTTGGCTGCAAAGGAAATTAAGTCATCCCTTTCTCAAGCAGAACTGATGGACTAAAGGGGAGTTAGTTAACAATAGTGCAACAGAGGCTTGCTGATAAGTTGCTGTTTTACCTCACCAGTTGTTCCTTAAAATTGTCATAGCTGGGGAGTGGGTCAGTGGGGACTAGCTCCTACTACCCATTAAATACTCCCAATGGCGTGTATCTCTAATCACCTCTGACAACCAAGTCCAACTCCTGGCCTTAGTTACCAAGCCCGGCGGAACCATTTCTACCGAAGGAGAAGGGGCGCCTTAAAACAAGTCACTTTGGGAAGATGGGGTTCATCAGTCATGGTTAGTAGCTCGCCTAGGAGAAAGAAAACTCTGATCTCAAATCTCTACTGCCTTGTACTATAATGCACCCACTCATGGTGAAGGCTGCAGAAGTAAACCCTGAGGAAAAAATTCAGAGCTGGAGTCCTTCAGCATTGAACTCAATGCTGGTGCCAAACTGTGTTGGTCTTTACTGTTCCTTTGGATTCACCGGCTGTGCAGAGTTGCGGGCAACGGCTTGCTCTCTATAACGTACTGTCCTGGCTTGTATATCAATGGAACGCAACAGCTAGGACATAACATCCATGGTTGACCCCAACGGTGGTCCTCAAGGTCCTGTCAGGGTACCTTGGACAGTATGGCAAGTAAGGATTGTGCTTAATTCACTGGAGGAGGAAGATAATCATTGAGTCCTCTGAGTTCAGGCAAAGTTATATTTAGTTAATTTGTTAAACCTGGAGGAAGAAGTGGTGTTGACAATGGTGATGAAACTATTGTGTTTTATTAAAACCACATTCAGCTTATTTTAGGGAAAAATACTTCAAATATTTTGTTTGCAATACAGCATGGTAACAGGCCTTCTGAGCCAATGAGCCCATACTGTCCAATTATATCCACGTAACCAATTAACCTACTCACCCGTAGTATTTGGAATGTGGGAGGAAACTGAAGCACTGGGAGGAAACCCAGATGGTGACACACAGAACATAAAAACTCCTTACAGACAGCAACAGGTATTGAACCTGGGTCACTACCTTGCTGCCTAACCCAGTAAGGCCTAGAGCTTTTTGGACGACTTTTAACTTGTCTCTAAAACAGCTTCGCACACGTGTCAGGGCAAAGTGGGAGGGCACCAAATGCCAGGTATACTTTACAGACTTCAAGATTGTGTAATGTCATTTCCTGAAAACAAGTGTAAGGAGAATTAAGTAATTGTTACACCGGATCTGATGCAGATAATACAAAAGATAAATAATGCAATAATAACGTTAAAACACACAATAAATATAAATACATAGGATAGTTTTAAACATAGATTGATTGTATGTCTATAACATGATGCTAGGCTGTACATAAGGTGACTGATGGGAAATGCTAAAGTAGTGGTGGAGTTAGTGGGTGGAGGTGTTGATCAGCCTTATTGCTTGGGGAAAGTAACTGTTTTTGAGTCTGGTGGTCTTGGCGTGAATGCTACATAGTGTCCTCCCTGATGGGAGTGGGACAAACAGTCCATGAACAGGTTGGGTGGGGTCCTTGGTGCTATTGGCCCTTTTCCAGTACCTTTCTGTAAATAAGACCATAAGATATATGAGCAGAGTTATGACATTCGGCCTATCGAGTATGCTCTGCCATTTTATCATGGCTGATCCATTTTCCTCTCAGCCCAGTCTCCTGCTTTCTCCCCATATCTCTTCACAACCTGACTAGTCAAGAATCCATCAACTGCTGACTTAAATATACCCAATGACTTCGCCTCCGAGCCACAGGTGGCAACAAATTCCACAGATTTACCACTCTCCGGCTAAAGAAATTCCTCCTTATCTCCGTTCTTAAAAGAGGCCTCTCTATTCCAAGACTGTGTCCTCAGGTCTTAGAATCTCCCACCACAGGAAATATCCTTTCCACATACATTATATTGAGGCCTTTTAATATTTGATATGTTTCAATGAGATCCCCACTCATTCATCTGAATTCCAGCGAGTACAGGCTGAAATGCTCCTCTTATGATAAGCCTTTCAATCCCAGATTCAGTTTCCTGAGCCTCCTTTGAAAACTCTGCAACATCAGCACATCCTTTCTTAGAAATGGGGCCCAAAACTGCTCATAATACTCCAAGTGAGGCCTCACCAGTGCCTTATAAAGCCTTGATAACAGGTAGGCGGTGCCATTGATGCATTCCAAAATTTGTGCTGAATTTAAAGGAATATCATACCGTCCATACACAAGAGACGAGATTATAATGGGAAGCAGGAGCATTGGCTGACCTTCTCCAGCTGAGAAGGTCCTGAAGTCACCCTTAGCAGGACTCTTCCCAATCCATGTTTGTGACTGTGCCTAAGACTTTTGCAGAGAACCGTAATAATTTAACGTATTGCACTGTACTGCTGCAAAAAAAAATTCATGACATATGTGTGTGATGATAAATCTGATTCTGATATGGGTCTCTATTGCGGACTGAGAATGGAAAGAGGGCAAGGAGAGGGGAATCATGGTTGGGAAAAGGGGACGGGGGAGAGGAGAGAGTGGGAAACTCCAGAGAGACTTTTGGTAATGATCAATAAACGAATTGCTTGGAATCAAATAAGCTTGCCTGGTGTCGCAGGCCCCGGTGTGCCTGCACTCACACCACCCTGCCCCAGCACTCCTTCTCTGTCACCCATCCCACACCCCTCCCATAGCACTCCACCCTCGTCATTCCCAATACCCTTTGCTCCCGCTTGAGTCACAAACTCGCTCTCCACTCCACTTTGACAAATACAGTACTGTGCAGAAGTTTTAGGCACTGTAATTGTATATGCACTGTGTGTGGTTCTTCTTGGTCTGGAGGAACGTCGTCTTGATTGGCAATATATGTGTGCATGGTTGAATGACAATGAACTTGAACTTGAATTTGAGAAGTTATGAAGGTAGAAGCAGATGCATTGGCTGAAATATATTGATTCGGCTTCTCCCTTTACAGGAAACTGGAAGCTGTACAAATATGAACAGAAACTACTAATTAATTGTAATTGTTAATCTCAGTTACTGAGTCCTATAGGCAGAAATGGAAATAGTCGGAAGTTAAATCTAATCCCAAGCTTTATTGAATTTTTTTAGAGACCTGGGTGTGAGAGGTACCAGTGGGAGTGAGAGATTGGAAGCTTTGGGTCACACACATGAGCAGAATAGAGGAATCAGGATCAGTAATACAAGAAACACACACAAAATTCTGGAGGAACTCAGTAAGCTGGACAGCATCTATGGGAATGAATAAACAGTTGTGATTTTGGGCTGAGACCCTTCTTCAGGACAGGAAAGGAAGGGGGGAGAAGGAGAGGATAAGTGAAATCAGGTGGGTAGCTAAGTTAAACAGCTGGAGAGGAAGGAGTCTGCAAGGAGAGGAGAGTGGACCAAAGGAGAAAGGGAAGGAGGAGGTTTTAAGAATTAGGAGACCAGAGTGGGGAATAGAAGAGTGGAGATCACCCAGATAGAATATAAGGTGTTGCCCCTCCACCCTGAGGGTGGCTTCATCATAGACGAGAGGAGGCCATGGACCAACGTCAGAATTAAAATATTTGGCCACCGGGATGTTCCGTTTTTTCCGTAATCTGAACCAGTGTTTGGCTCCTCCGTTCCCCCGCCACCCTCAGTTTAGAGCAGACCCCGAAAGGTGGGCTGAATGGAAACAGTCCTGATGAAGGGTCTCAGCCCAAAATGTCGACTGTTTATTCTTCTCCATAGATGCTGCCTGACCTGCTGAGTTCCTCCCGCATTTTGTGTGTGTTGCTTTGAATAGAAACAGCAAATTGTTGCTTTCTCTGCAAGGTTATTTTGGAACCCTTGGTGTTGGGAAGAAAGGAGGTAAAAGAGCAAGTGTTGTCTCTCCTGGAGTTGCAGAACAAAGAGCAATTAATCAGGTTTGTTATCCGAGACATGGGACATCAATTTTTTAATTTTGTAGTACAGTGTAACAACATAAAATTCTATATATTACAAAAATAAATAAAAAGGGCAAACAAGGAAACAATGTGGTTGTGTCCATGAGTTCACGGACCTTTCATAAATCTGATGGAGGAGGGGAGCAAGCTTTCCTAATTTGCTGATCGTTGCTCTTCAGGCTCTTGTACCTTCTCCCCAATGGTAGTAACGAGAAGTGGACATGCTCTGTTTGGTGAAGGTTCTCAATAATGAATGCCGCCTTCTTGAGGCACGGATTCTCGAAGACGTCCACGATGGTGGGGAGGTTGTGTGACCTTATGTATTGGGGCTGTTATATGGTTATACCCCATAGAAATAATGATCGGAAAGGCACAGAGAGCATCTGTATTTATTGACAAGCACATTTACTGTCTTAGCTAAAAGCATGTGAATTTATATAATTGAATACCTGTGGCCCTACCCACTAGGATTCCCAGACGTTTCATGAACTGTCAATGAAGATAAAAGGTATTACCCGGGATGGGAGTCTACACTGGCCAGGCGTTCCTGGAGGTCCCACTCCGATCTTCACATGTCCATGGACTCCTCCACATCCACGATAGTTGGTCTCTGGAGAGTTGTTGCTGATTTGCATTTGAAGTTCCGAACTCTTATAGTGTTCCTCATCATTTCTATCCGATTGGCACAAGGCCACCTGACTTACTTGGGTTACCTTGTTATTGCTCTGGGCCAGTGCTGCAACCAGTATTGGTCTATGAACTCTACTCCCAGCCTTTAGTTCGTTCCAACTCTAACTGGTTCAAACCTGTCAAACCTGATGACACAGACAGAGTCCAAAGAGATTACAGATTTTTTTTAAAACTTTTTTTTATTGTATTTCAAGTAGTTACAAAATAAAAGTAGAAGAAAAAAAATGTATATTACCCATCCCCCCTCCCCTTAACCCCTCCCCCCTAGCATCCCTATAGAAAAAAAGAGAGAAAGAAAGAAAGAAAGAAAGAAAAAGAAAGAAAGAGTGCCTGGATATCGGAAGATCCCTACATGCTCCATGGAGTTCGTAATAACTTTAGTATATATATTTATTTCTTTCCCCAAATAACCGATTATTTCATCTTCGGAGCACCTATATATTTAATCCTGTCTTTTGTAAATAAGGACGCCAAATTTTCAAGAGATTACAGATTGTTTCTCCTGTCAGCTTGCCATTTTACTTGATAAATAGCTACATGTCTGTGAATGGCTTCAGGTTTAGTAGGTCCTTGTATCCACATGCAATTGCTCTTATTAAGTTACACCAGAGCAAGAATCGGTTCATCATACAGTTCACAAAATGGCGGCTGCAAGGACAGTCTCACAAAATGGCCACCTCTGTTCCTGCATTCTTTCTGGGCAACAAAGCCTCTGTACAAGGCTACAAAGCAAATTTTCAGAATACTCCCCACTGTGCAGCTGTAAGAGACTTTGTGACATGCCAAATATCCTCAAACTCAAAATGAAATAGACTTGTTGGCATGCTTGCTTTGAGATTGCATCAATATGGTGGGCCCAGGACAGATCTTCTGAGATGATGACGCCCAGGAACTTGAAGCTGCTCACCCTTTTCACTGCTGATCCCTTAATGAGGAGTGGGTGTGTGTTCCCTGAACTTCCCCTTCCTGAAATCCTCAGTCATTTCCTAGGTCTTGCTGACAGTGGGTGTGACATTGTTATTGTTATATCACTCAACCCGCCAAAAATCCATCTCATGCTTTATTGTCGCCAGCTGAGATTATATCAACAGTAGTGGCGCCAAGGACAAATTTTTAAATGGTGTTTGTGCTGTACTTAGCCTCACAGTCATGAGTGTAGAGAGAACGCATTGCAATGGGCTAAGCACACATTCTTGAGGGTGTACCTGTGTTGATAGTCAGCGAGGAGATGTTATTACCTACCTGCACTGACTATGATCTCCCAATAAGGAAGTCAGGAATTCATTTGCAGACAGAGTTAAAGAGGTCCAAAGTTCAAAGTGCAAAATGAATTTATTATCAAAGTACGTATATGATAAACCTGATTCTGATATGCGTCTGTTGTGGACTGAGAGTGGGAAGGGGGCAGGAAGAGGGTTATTATGGTATGGAAAAGGGGAATGTAGAGGAGAGGGAGCAGGAAGCACCAGAGAGAGATTCTGTAATGATCAGTAAAACAATTGTTTAGAATCAAATGGCCTTGCCTGGTGACTTAGGCTGGCAGTGGTCTGCACCTGTGGCACCTCCTGCCCCTGGCACTCCTTTTCTGCCACCTGTCCCACCCCCCCCCCCCCCCCCCCCCCGTGGCACTCCACCCTTGCTATTCCCAGCATCCTTTGCTCCCGCCAGATTTACAATCTTGTTGTCTGCTCCACATTGACAAATACAGTACTTTGCAAAAGACTTGGGTACGTTAGCTATGTTTAAGACACTAGCACAGTACTGTGAATAATTAAATAATACTGAGAGCAAGAGTTGTAGAGTCTTTGAAAGTGAGTCTACAGGTTGTGTTCAGCCATCAGTTCAGTGTTGAGGTGAATGCAGTTAATCACTGTGGTTCAGGAGCCTGATGGTTGAGGGTTAGTAATTGTTCCTGAATCTAGTCAGGTGGAATTGAGGGCTCCTGTTCTTCCTTTCTGCTGGCAGCAGCAAGAAGAGAGCACGGCCTGGATGGTGGAGGTCCATGATGATGGCTGGACCAGGTTGCTAGTACTGAAGGCATGTTGGTTCTGAACACTGAGCTATAATCAATAAACAGTAGCCTGACATAACCTTCCCTGCATGCATTACAGGGACATTACCAGAAGAAAGAAAACAAACTTGCACTAAATGGGTTTTGTCACATACCTATCAGAGCAGCTAAGAATCCTTTACAATGAAGGAAGTATTTTTGAAATGTATTTATGATCGTATAGAACATTTATTTACATATGGTTGGCTACCAGACAGCAATGTATTAAATCCAGCTGATGTGCTTAAGTAATGTTTGTTGATGGATAATTGTTACCCCAGGGCAACAAGAAAAACTTCTTTGGTTTTCCCCGAAGTAGTCCTGATGACGATTCAAGTTCAAGTTCAGGTTTATTACTATTCAAGCGTACACATGTATACCCCAAACAAGACAACGTTCCTCTGGACCAAGGTGCACGACATAGTACATTTAACTCAGACATATCATAAAAAGTAATATTATCACAAATCAATTAACAAATAATATGGTGCATTTACAATACAAGTTAAAAAGTAGAGAGTATAACATCACTGGCTCTTCATCTGTGATGAGACCTGGGTGGTGCTAGGGAGTTCAGCAGTCTTATGGCCTGGGGGAGGAAGCTGTTTCCATCCTAACTGCTCTTGATCTAATGTTATGGTACCTCCTGCCTGATGGTAGGAGGTCAATGAGATTGTTGGACAGTTGGGAGAGATCACTGATGATGCTGAAGGCCCAGCATTCCTCATCTAAAGAACCAGTCACAAAATCATTTCAACATCATATCCCATCACTAGAAGAGCTACACTCACTGAGCAGAGCAGACTAAGTCTGATATTTAGTTCTTCAAAGCTGGCCTTGCAACCACACAAGTTTCTGAATCAGAAGTGAGACTGTGATAAGCAAAGTACATATGTATAAAAACACGGAAAGAAGGGTCTCGGCCTGAGACGTCGACAGTGCTTCTCCCTATAGATGCTGCCTGGCCTGCTGTGTTCCACCAGCATTTTGTGTGTGTTGTTTGAATTTCCAGCATCTGCAGATTTCCTCGTGTTTGCCATGTATAAAAACACCATCATTTTCAAGACTGTCTTTGCTTTTATGACTGGAGAAGGATTAAGGCTGTTAAAACTGGTCACATCAGAAGAGAAAGAGACAAAAGAGAGTGGCACAATAGTATGACAGTTAGTCCTGCCACATCAAAATTTCAGGAATGGCTTCTTCCCCTCTGCCATCAGATTTCTGAATGGACAATGAACCCATCAGTACTACCTCACCATATTTTTCTCTCTCTCTGCACGATTTATTTAATTTAATATTTTATATACAGTATATATGGCTTTGTAGAGCAGCTTGTAGTTGAGTCCACTTGGGGAAAGGCAATTCTAGATTGCGTGTTGTGCAATGAACCAGATTTAACGAGGATCTTAAAGTAAAGGAACCCTTGGTAGATAATGATCATCAAATGACAGAATTCACTCTGCAGTTTGATAGGGAGGAGACAAAGTCAGAAGTATCAGTATTACAGTGGAATAAAGGAAATTACAAAGCATGAGAGGAGCTGGCCAAAATTAATTGGAAGGGGACACTAGCAGGACTGATGACAGATCAGCAATAGCTGGAATTTCTGGGGGCAATTTGGAAAGAACAGGATAGATACATCCTAAAGAAGAAGAAATAATCTAAAGGGAGAATGAGGCAAACATGGGTGACAAGGGAAATCAACGACAGTATAAAAGCCAAAGAGAGGGCATGTAGTATAGCAAAAATTAATGGGAAGTTAAAGGATTTGGAAGCTTTTAATGACCAAAATAAGGTGATTGGAAAGCAATAAGAAAGAAAAGATGAAATATGAAGATAATCTAGACAATAATATCAAGGATATCAAGGTATTTACAGTATATGAAGAGTAAAATCAAGGTGAGAGTGGATTCTGGACTGCTGGAAAATGATGCTGGGGAGGTAGTACTAAGTACAAAGAAATAATGGATGAACTTCATAAGTATTTTGCAACAATATTCACTGTGGAAGACATTATCATCAGTGGCATTCCAGAAACACGTGGAGTTTAGCTGCTATTACTTTAGAAGAAGGTGCTTGGGAAACTGCAAAGTCCAAAAGTAGATAAGTCACCTGGACCAAATGGGCACCCAGGATTCTGAAAGAGGTAGCCAAAGAAATTGTGGAGGCATTAGTAGATTTTGGAATGTTTCCAGAGGACTGGAACATTGCAAATCTCACCCCACTCTTTAAGAAGGAAGGGAGGCATAAAAGAGAAAACTATGGGCCAGTTAGCCTGACTTCAGTGGCTGAGCAGGTGTTGGAGTTTATTATTATGGATGAGGTTTTGGGGTACTTAAAGGCACATGATAAAATAGGCCAAAGTCAGAATGGTTTCTTTGAAGAAGTAACATGGGGATAGACAAAGGAGAATCAATGAATGTTGTATACTTAGATTTTCAGAAGGTATTTGACAAGCTGCTGCACTTGAGACTGCTAAACAAGATAACAGTCCATGGTATTACAGAAAAATACTAACATGGATAGAGGATTGACTGATTGTCAGGAAGCAAAGTGTAGAAATAAAGGGATCCTTTTCAGATTGACCGCCTGTGTCTAGTGGTGTTCCACAGAGGCCTGTGTTGGGACTGCTTCTTTTTATTTTGTATGTCAACAATTTGAATGATGGAATTGATGGCTTTGTGACCAAGTTTGTGGATGATATGAAGATAAGTGGAAGGGCAGGTTGTTCTAAGGAAGCAGAGTGTCTGCAGAAAGACTTAAACAGATTGTGAGGATATGCAAGGAAGTGGAAGGAGGAATATAATGTGGGAAGGGCACGGTCATGCACTTTGGTAGAAGGAATAAAGGTGCAGACCATATTCTAAATGGGGAGAAAATTCAAAAGTCAGAAGCATAAAGGGAATTGGGAGACCTCGTGCAGGATTCCCTAAAGGTTATCTTGTAGGTTGAGTCTGTGGTGAGGAAGGCAAATTCAATGTTAGCATTCATTTCAAGAGGTCTAGAGTACAAAAGCAATGCTGAGGCTGTATAAGGCACTGGTCAGACTGCACTGGAAACATGGTGAGCATTTTGGGCCCCTTATCAAAGGAGATGGTGCAGTGGAGGTTCCTGAGAGGATCCCAGGAATGGAGGGTCAACATTAAACAAGTGTTTGATGGCTCTGGGCCTGTATTCACTGGTCTTTAGAAGAATGGTGGGTGGAGGGAGGGAATCTCATTGAAACCTATTGAATATTGAAAGTCATAGATAGAGTGGATGTGGAGAGGATGTTTCCCATAGTGGATGATTCTGGGACCAGAAGGCACAGCTTCAGAATAGAGGGATGTCTATTTAGAACAGATATGAGGAAAAATTTCTTTACACAGAGAGTGGTGCATCCGTGGAATTCATTGCCACAGACATTCCAAGGTGGAGGTTGATAGGTTTTTGATTAATTAGGGCCTCAAAGATTATCTGGAGGAGACGGGCCAGAGGGGTTGAGAGAAATAAGTAATCAGCCATGATGGGATAATGGAGCAAGTTTAATGGGCTGAATGGCCTAATTTTGCTGCTATGTCTTCTGGTGAAGTCAGGAACAACCCTAGCCCCGTTACAGCAGTGTGAGGATGGGGTGAGCATGGATGTCCGGGAAGTGGAGGAGATGTGGGTGAGGGCAGCATCAATGGAGGAGAAAGGGATACAATAGATGAAATTACTATCTTTAACAGGTATTTAGATGGGCACATTAATATGCAAGGCTTGAAGGGGATGGTCCTGATGTGGTTAAATGGTGTAGATGGTTAAAAAAGATCAGCAGACTTGGTGGGCCTTATGGTCTATTTCTGTGCTCTACAACTCTATGGCCTTCTAACTCTAACATTTAGCTTTATGCCACGATGACGTCAGATGAATAAAGCATTTGTGAAATGTATTCATTCCAAGAAAGGTATGAAGGAAGGTAATAATTAATTTACACATGGTCAGCTACCAGACCATGGGAAGTAAGGAAATGTGAGAAGGGAATTTCCTAGCTAAACTTGGCTGCTGAATTTGTATCTTGCTTCCTACAGCCACATAAACTTTCAAAGTCTCTGATTTCCTATTTTCAAAGATAAAGAATAAATTTAATGGGATTCTATTAAAGCACACATAAAACAAAATGTTGTCATCAATCAATGCCATTAAGTCACCAGTCAGCTCTTTGTACAAGGATCATTTTGCCATAAATTCTAGGGTAATTGTTTTATCAGTGTATGAACAAAAAAAAACCTTCATAGAACAGGATTGAAGGTCCCTTTTAAAATCCTGTGCCAAATTCCTTGGGCTCCCAATAAATTCCATCATGCTGCTATCCTCCATCCTGTGTCGTCAGTCAGCTTCAGTTAGGTGGTGGAAGGGGTTGAACTTCATTTCTCTGATTCCTCTCCTAGTAATGTCTTTTCTTTGTTCCCTGAATGAGATACAAGCAGGATATCAGCCCACATATATCACACAATGTTCCTGGCAGTGAGGAAGTATTCTTCACAAGCTTATGAGGTCAGCAGGATTTCCAGACCGCCTGGGGTCTGAGTAAATTTCATTTGAAATCCACAGATTAACTTGTGGATCAGGTATTTCACAATCTTGATGTTTGCGGAGTCACTTTGTCTTTTCAGCTGATTCAAAACTGTGATTTTTTCCCCCCAGATGTTTGTAAGATCACTTCCTTCTCTTCCAGATACATACAGGATCTTTTATAGTTATATATAGTGCTTTCGATCTCCTCGGTAACTTTCGATTCCCTGGCCCTGACCACCTCAATTTCACCATGGGTGTCCACCCCCAAAACACCCCAAATCCCAATCAACAAGGCCTCAAAGCTTTCTGCTTCTTTCACAATAAAAGAACCAATCAGTTCCCATCCACCACCACCCTCCTCCATTTAGCAAAACAGGTCCTCAACCTCAACAAATTTTCTTTGGCCCCTTCCACTTTCTTCAGATTTGAGGGGTAGCCATGGGCCCCAACTACGCTTGCTCCTGATTGGCTACACAGAACAGTCCATGTTCCAAGCCTTCTCAGGTCATGTTTCCCAACTCTTCCTCTGCTATATTGAGGACTGCATCAGCACTGCTTCATACACCCATGCTAACCTCATCAATTTCATCAACTTTGCCTCCAACTTCCACCCTACCCTTAAATTCACTTGCTCCATTTCCTACACTTACCCACCCCCACTTTCTCAATCTTTCTGTCTCTATCTGTGGAGAAAAACTGTTGACTGACATAATTTACAAACCTATCGATTCCCATGGTTATCTTGACTATACCTCTTCCCACCGAATCTCCTGTAAAAACATCATTCCCTTTTCTTAATTCCTTTGCTGTCGCCGCTGCATCTGTTCCCTGGACGTGGCTTTCCATTCCGGGACATCAGAAATGTCCTCCTTCAACAAACGGGGTCTCCCTTCCTCCCAACTATTGATGCTCCCCTCAGCTGCATCTCCTCCACTTCCCCAATGTCTGCGGTCACCCCATCTTCCCACTGCCTTAACAGTGATAGAGTTCCTCCTGTTCTGACCTACCGCCCCATGAGCCTCCGCATTTAGCACACTATCCACTGCAGATGCCTCTATTTTCAATGGGATCCTACCAATAAATGCATTTTTCTCTCTCGACTCTCTGCGCTTCCTGCAGGGATCACACCCTCTGCGATTCCCTTGTCCATCTGAGCCTCTCCTCCGATCTCCCTCCAGACACTTATCCCTGCAGGCAGCCTAAGTGCGACACCTGCCCATACACCAGCTCGCTCACCTCTATTCAGGGCCCCAGGCAGTCCTTGCAGGTGAGGCAACACTTCATCTGTGCATCTGCTGGGGTTGTTAATTATGCCCAGCGCTCCCGATGCAGCCTACTCTATGTTGGTGAGACCGCCATAAATTGGGGGACTGCTTCATCGAGCACCTCCACTCCATTCGCCAAAAGAGGAACATCATGGTGGCCAAATATCTTAATTCCAATTCCCATTCCCGTTCCGACACGTCGGTCCATGGCCTCCTTTTATGCCAAGATGAGGCCCCCCTCAGGGTGGAGGAACAACACATACATTCCATCTAGGAAACCTCCAATCTGATGGCATGATTATCAATATTACTCCTTTGGGAAAAAAGAATTCCTTTCCCCTCTCCTCTTCTATTCCTCACTCTGACCTCTTATCTCTTCTCACCTACCTATTACTTCCCCTGGGTCCCCTTCTTCCCTTTCTCCTATGGTCCACTCTCCACTCCTATCAGATTCCTTCTTCTCCAGCCCTTTATCACCTGGTTTTACATATCACTGTCCAGCTGAACTTCCTTTTCCACCCACCCACCACCTTTTTATTCTGGCACCCTCCCCTTCCTTTGCAATCCTGAAGAAGAGTCTCGGCCTGAACCCGAGATAGAGAGGGGTGATTTGATATATAAAATTATGATGGGTATAGATAGCGTGAATGCAAGCAGGCTTTTTCCACTGAGGCTAGGGGAGAAAAAAAACCAGAGGACATGGATTAAGGGTGAAGGGGGAAAAGTTTAAAGGGAACATTGGGGGGGCTTCTTCACGCAGAGAGTGGTGGGAGTGTGGAATGAGCTGCCAGATGAAGTGGTGAATGCACGCTCACTATTGACATTTAAGAAAAACTTGGACAGGTATATGGATGAGAGGGGTTTGGAGGGATATGGGCCAGGTGCAGGTCAGTGGGACTAGGCAGAAAAATGGTTCGGCACAGCCAAGAAGGGCCAAAAGGCCTGTTTCTGTGCTGTAATGTTCTATGGTTCTGAAACGTCAACTTCTTTATTCATTTTCATCGACGCTGTTTGAACTGCTGGGTTCCTCCCGCATTTTGTGTGTGTACATATAGGATCATGCATCTGTGGCTGTCAATGGATCAATCCACCCTCACTCCATTACACCCAGAATCCCCCTATTGTATCCCTAACCCAAACTTCCTGCTGTCCCAGCTTGACAGCCTTTTAATGTTGTCACTTGGGATAGATTGGGATCATTATGGAATCGTTGTACTAATATGAACCATGATTTCTGGTTGTTCACTCTCCCCCTTTAGAGGGCTGTGTACCCAATTCAAGATATCCCTGACCCTGGGACATGAGAGGCAACATACCATCCAGGTGTCTCTTTCAGGTCCACAGAATCTGCTTTCTGCTCCTCTAATCCTGGAGTCATTATCACCGCTGGACTCCGCTTCTCCCCTTTCCATTCTGAGCCACAGAGCCAGAGATGTGGTCACTGCAGCTTTCTCCTGGTAGGTCGTACCCCCAACAGTATCCAAAGTGGCAAAGTCATTATTGAGGGGATTGGCCACAGGGGTGTTCTGCACTGGCTGCCTATTCCCTTTCTCTCTCCTAACAGTTACCCAGGGACCTGCTTCCTGCAAGTTAGGGGTGACTACCTTCCTTGTAGCTCCTTTCTATAACTTCCTCATACTCCCATATGAGTCAAAGGTCATCCAGCTGCAGCTCCAGTTCCTTAGCATGTTCTCTAAGGAGCTGCAGCTTGATGCACTTTGTGCAGATGTAGTAATCAAGGAGACTGGAGGTCTCCCAAAGTTCCCACATTGCACAAAAACAACATGCCACGACTTCCAGCCTCCAGACCCATTCTCAATGCACAAGCTATACTAACAGAGTTAGAACCTCAGCTTATGCCTGCTCAAGCCTGTTCTTGCCTAAGCCTGTTGAGCAATGCTGGACCATTCTAACATTGGCCCACTCACACAATGGCCGCTCCATTTGCACCTCTTTTATTTTTATTGGTCTTGCCCTGATTGTAACCTGGAAAATAAAATAAAAGCACCTGAGCTCTCTTTAAACATTCTGCGGCATCACTAGTGAAAGACCTTTGGCACTTGTTCTCAGCCTGCCAAAAGGAAAGTTGAGAGCTCCTGAGCTCTTTTAAAACCTTCCACTGCATCATTGATGAACAACCTCTCTTACTGATTTCAACCTGCCAATATGTCAGCTCCACTCAGAAAGCATGGACAGTATTGGGTGATGACTGAGGATTGGAAGGAGAATTATGAAATATATGTTGTTTGAGAATATGTAACATTTCATACTCACAATGTCAAACACACTCACCTTATCTCCTCTCTCTCTCTCTCTCTCACACACACACACACACACACACACACACACACACACAATGGATAGTGATTAAAGTCTGAGGATGGTCAATGAGTCAGAAGTAGACAAAGACTGAGAAGCGCTTTGGGTAGCACTTGACAGTAGGGTTAGCAGTTGACCATGATAGGACTGGATGGTGGGATATCCCTGGAGAAGGCAATGGGCAATTCCTGGCTGGCAATGCAATATCACTGGGATGAGTTGTAGTAGTAGTGAAATCACTTGGGTCGGGTATAATGTTCTCCTAAAGGGTTGTCTATTGGTGAGTCCTCAGGAGCCTGCAGAGGCCGATCCAGGATCCACCTATCTGGGACGTTAGAAAATGGCTATATGTGTCTTTGTTTAATGTGGGGCAGCCACCACATGACTTGAGAGATTGGGGCCACGGTCCTGTGGCATACAATGCAAGATGCCTGGGGACACCACACTGCTGCGGACTTCCTCCCCCTTCACTACCATTGCGATGTGTCGTCATCTTCTGGTAGTTCCACTGCTGAGGACTTGGTTTGGTCACTCTTTGTCTGAAACCTCTTCCTCATCCTTACCACCCTACCAGGAGCTAGGAACCAGATGGCTAAACTCCAGACGGCATCACACTTGTGATCTCAGGGACTGACCAGCGTCTCCACCGCAACGAAGTGATGATCCTCAGTGAGTTGCAGACAGTGACTGAGCTGGGCAGTTTGAGATCATTGGGTCTGGTGGTTGACAGTAACAGGACTGGGCAACGGGCCATCACTGAGGAAGTGACATAACTCTGGCATAGGCAGGAGAAAGTAAGGATGGTTTGGCAGCCAAGTAGTTAGCACAACACTTTACAGTACCAGTGACCAGCGTTCAATTCTGTAAGGAGTTTGCATGTTCTCCCTGTGACCGTGTGGGTTTCTTCTGGGTGTGCTGGCGTCCTCCCACGGTCCAAAGACATACCAGTTGGCAGATTAATTGGTCATTTTAAATGGTATTGTGATTAGGCTGGGGTTAAAATTGGGGGTCAATGGGCGGAGAGGGCTGGAATGGCCTAATTCTGCACTGTTTCCCAATATATAAAAATAACCAACAGCTGATCTAAGCAATGGAGAATGACTGGTGAATCTAGGATGCCTGCATATGCTAGCTTAAAATCCGTAACTTTAACTTTCATTTCCTCTATGTGGGGCTTCCCCAAGAGTAGCAAAAAAAAACCATAGGTTTGCTACTGTCAGATTTAATTGAGGAACATTGCCCTTTTAATGTGATAAAACGTTCTAAGTGAAACTTTCAGTTTCTAAGCATTTTTTTCATTCTTGCTGAAGTGTAATTATCATCTGCAAACAAAAACCGATATTAAAGCAATTCATATACCTGAAACTGAAATGATGAAAGGTCATTTACATCGTACCATTCCTGACTTCAGCTTTCTCAGCTTCATACTAAGAAGACAAAAAGATCTTTTGAGGTGCCTGTCACCATGGTAACGCAGTGGTCAGAATGCCCCTGCCCTGCTTGCGAATGAGTGGTGCAGGAAAATTTACGTGAATAGAAAGTAAGCAGCACTGTCATGTAGTAGTTAGCGCATCGCTTTACAGCACCACCGACCAGGGTTCCGTTCCTGCCACAGTCTGTATGCCCTTGCCATGGCCACATGCGTCTCCTTCAAGTTTCCTCCTATGTTCCAAGGACCTAGGGATTAGCAGGTTAATTGGTCTCACAGATATAATGGGTCCGCACGGGCTTGATGGGCCAGAAGGCTGTATCTCTAAGTAAATACATTTAGAAAATAAATAAGTTTGGTTTTAAAATACGTCTGACAGTGTAGGTGGTACTCTCTCATTTCTGTACTAGAGAGTTCACCCAGTCTTCGCGTAAAGTAACAAACAAAAGTGCTGCTGATAATCTCTAAAAAAAAGTGCAGAATATAGATCAGGAGGTGTGAAGGAAAGTCTTTGGCCTGAGGCATCCCATCCCTGTTAACGCTGATCGGCTGCCTCAGCATTCTCATCCTATTTGCTATTTTTGGTGTTATGCTTTGTAACTTCAGAACATTAAACTAATTCAAGGGAAGACACAGGAGTCCAAAAGGTGAGTCTAACTTTATGTTTACTTTTAAGTGAGGCATGCACGTATCATGTGGTATCATATGATAGTGTGATATTGTGTAATAGTGTGATAAAGTGTAATTCACATATGTATACGTATAACCCATAATGAATTACTTAAGCAACCAAGAATGCTTAATCAACCGATATATATATATACATACATATACATATTTACAAGATTACTCAAATATTACAGAAATATTAAATACACAATGTGACATGCGGTAGATGAACTGATGGAGGAGGTGAAAGTGGAGAAGGCGGCTTTGGGCTTTACATTTAACGATAGTCTAGTCTTGTCCTGACGTGAATTCTACCCCCAATGCTGAATATCAGGCCTGCACAGTAGGTGCCTTTCAGTTTCCACCCCACTAACAGGAATGGACAGCCACTCATTTTCAACTCGACCGCCGCAGCTTATTTAAACACTGTTCTCACCCTTAGCGCTTTTTCATTCATTGAACTGGGCAGCCTTAACCAGTTGTTTCCAGGCTTCAGTTACCTTGCTGCTTATCGTCGTTACTACCTGTTATCTCTTGTTTTCTGGCATGTTATTTTGCAGTTTATTGTTACCGCTATCACTGGCTGTTAAATTGTTTCTGCTGTTCTGCCTTTGGGTCAAGCCTCCTCTGCATTTCCTGACACACACCACACATTAATTCCAAACGTGGGAGACCCAACTTGTTTGATATCGATATTAGTTTATACTATCAAACTTACTAAGATACAGGGCAATGTTTTGTGTGCGTGCAGTCCATCCAGAGGGACCGTTCCAACATGAGTACATTGAGGTTAAAAAAGGAAAACAAAGCATAGCAAACGTGAAAGTGCAGTGCAGATAGACAAATCAGGTGCAAGGGCCACATTAATGTAGATAGGCAGGTCGAGAGTCTATCCCCTTCCATATTAGAAGTCTATTCAATAGTCCGATAGAAGCATTCCACACTTTCTCTCAGACTTTCATACCTTCTGCATAATGGCAGAAGGAAAAAGAGGAAAGTATTGGCCCTTGATTAGGTGGATACTTCCCCAAGGTAATGGGAAATGGAAGTGGAGGCTGAGTTGTATGATAGATTGGGCTGCGTTCACGGTTCTCTGCAATTTCCTGTGCTCCTGGGCAGAGCAGTTGCCATGCCAAGCTACGATATAGCTACATAGGATTCATTCTTATAAAAAAACAATAGTAACAGTCAGAGTGGACAAGGTGAATTTCCCAAGATTTCTGTGGATGTACAGGCATCAGTATGCTTTCTAGCTTTCATACACTTGGAGCAAAACAAATTGTTGGTGATAGTTACACCTGGGGACTTGAAGTTCGCAACCATGTCCACTCAGCACCAGGACGTGTACTCCACCTCACTTTCTGAGGTCAATAACCAGCTCCTTCATCTTGCTGAAAATGAGGGACAAGTTCTTGTCGTGCCTCCATGCCACCAGGCTCCCCTTTCCTTCCTGTACTCTGTCTTGTCGTGGTTTGAGATCCAGCCCACTGTGGAGGTGTCATCTCCCACAAAGCTCTTACTCTTCTATTTCCCCTACTCCCCAAGCCCTCTCACTCCTCTCCTCACTTGCCCCACCTCCGGTCTGAATCATGGTCTTTCCTTTTTCCCTAAAAACTAGTTCAAGAATTAAAACAAGGACTCCTTGAGGTGCTTCCTCCCCTGTCATCTTTCACACATCATGTGCACGATTACTTATTGATCCACAAAGCAAACAACTCACTGTCTGACAGATAACAAGAAGAGGAAGCAAGCCAAATCTTGACGCCACTCTACTGGTGGAGATACCCTGTCATACCCATGGAATATCTAAGCCTAACCAGCAGCCACAGGACAATTGATGTGTTTACAGTAATACAGCAAATCATATCCTTCTCAGTTACAGTAATTTGACGTTCACTTTAATGACACTAATCTTTGAAACTATCCCACAGGGTAATTCCAAGCATTCCTTACAAAGGAATGACTCATGCTTTGCAGGCTGGTTTCTCAATATTTCTACTTTCACTGCTGTAGTTTCTAACCTTGAATATCTGGGTTCTGATGAGGAGTGAAAGGCAGGACTGCTTACTAATTCACACGAGTCTGGCCAAGGTACAATGCTGAGGCAAAGTGCGTCATTCTCAACAGAAGGTTCTTCACAACAATACCAGCTAGCTTTGATGTTTTTCCTTTCATGTAGTAAAATGCCCTGAACCATTTTACAGGCAGTGTATTAAACCATATTTATCGCTGAATCACAGACAATAGTTCTGGGTTAGAAAAGGAATTTGGCCAAAGGGGTAAAGTTAAAGTAATGTGTTAGTGACAAATTGAGAGGCGTGGGGATGGAATACAAGATTCGGATGGCCGGGCCAGATTGAAAAGGTCAGGGTGTTGGGGCCGGAGGGGAGGTTCAGGCCGGTTCATCTTGCTCCTTTGTGGCATTTGGTCCTTTGCACCAAACTGAGACTATGGCCTGCTCCTGAATCAGTTGCCATGATGCCTGGCTTCGTGGCTGTGGACTCACTTTGGTAAACTTCAGCTCTGAATGCTATTTGCTTACTTTTATTGTTTGCACGTTTTGTTTCCTTTCTCTCTGCACGTTGGGTGTTTGACAGGTTTATTTTTTTAATTGGGTTCTATTGGGTTTCTTTGTTCTGTGGCTGCCTGTAAGGAGATGAATCTCAGGGTTGTAGAAAGTATACATACTTTAATTATCAATATACTTTGAACTCAGCCACCAATCACAGTGGTCAGTGAAGCATAGTGCTTTCAGACGCTTGTAAGGCGAGAGGAAGTCAGAGAGACAGGAAGAAGGAAGGCCATGGTGAGATTTAAATGTGACAATAGTATTTCTAAATATGTAAATACTGCTAGATCAGGAAAAATAAGTGCTGGCATTCATTCTAATTTCCAGCAGTCTTTTTCCATCTGAGCCACGTTCATACCTTAAATTCCTCAAGATGAGAAATTAAGTTGCTTTCCAGTCTTTAAAAGGGAGAAAGCAGCTGATAGGGTTGAAATGGAAACTAATTACATGAGTGAAAGAATTTAAGAAAAAGGGGAAACTGGTTTAAAAATGTTATGCAGGAGGAACTCAGCGGGTTGGGCAGCATCTGTGGGCGGTAAGGAATTGATACAGGGACTCGTCCAGCAGGTTCTTAGCTCAAAACTTTGACAATTCTTTACCACCCCACTCCCACCACAGATGCTAAATTCATTTTTTAAACTAGAATCCAGCATATGAAGTCTCTTGTGTCTCTATTAAAATAAAAACTCACCTTGGCAGAGCTGACATCTTTTTCACTTGTCTTTCAAGCCCAATATTTTTGTGTGTGATTCAATATTACTTATTCTGCAGCACATCACCTGTAAGATGCCTTGAGACATTTTACTAATTTAAAGGCACACCATCAAAGCAAGATGTGATTGTAAAAGACCTTCTAGTGAGACTGAAACATTTTGCCCTTGTAGGTAATATTTCTTCATAGAAATGTGACTGGTAGCTTGGAATGTGTTGCTGAAAAACTGCTGAGATGAGTCCTGCTGAAGGGTTTTTTCCATAGATGCTGCCTGGCCTGCTGAGTTCCTCCAGTATTTTGTGTGTGTTGCTCGGATTTCCAGCATCTCCTGAGTGAATTGAAGATGTCAAAACCAAGCACTGGTAAGTCTTTATTATGATAAGTGTTACGTCGGAAACAATTCAGATGATGTGAGCTCAGGTGGTTGATGTTGTTCTCCAATCTTGGCGATTTACCTGCAAGCGTTTGGACACCGCGTGAGGAATCAGCAGCACACTGACGATGTTTCCTAACCTGGAGATGAAAAGTTTGCAAGTAAATTGCCAAGATCAGTGAACAGCTCAACCCGGCTGTAAGCGTTAAGTGTTGCAAGGTTGTGAAATTAAGTGAATAGGTGGGTATATAATATTCCAGCGTGGGGCTTCGGTGTTCAGGGTTCAATCCCGGTGCCCTGTCAGCAGTTTGTGTACCCTCCTCGTGGAAGGCGTAGGTTTCCTCCAGGTGCTCTGATCTCCTCCCAGGGACCTGAGACATGTTGGTTAGTAGGTTAACTGGTTATTGCAAGTTGTCCAGTGATTAGGCTAGGGTTAAATCACTGGTTGCTGGTTGACCCAGCTTGAAGACCCAATGGGCCTACTCTGCGCTGTATCTATAAATACTATCAAAATAAAATGCAAATTAGACAGTGAATGACTGATCAAGTTCAAGGGACTGATGGTCCACATGCGGAGTTAGGTAGAACAAGACCCTCGAACAATGAAAGTGTGTGTCACCCCAGGGGAGGGGCATGTAAGCGGCAATGGTTTTGTTGTTCTAAAACTTAAGTTAATGCTCACAGGCACCACAAATATTTGCGAAGACAGCTTGATCATTTAAGGACTCGCACCCACCAAGTCACGCCCTGCTCTTACGCCAGTGATACTGAATCTGATTCTGAGATGGGCTGAGGAATGGCAATTTGGATAAGTGTGAGGTGATGCATTTTGGACATGGTGAGAGTTATACAGTGAACCAGTGAGCGGCAGGTCACTGACACGTGTTGTTGACAGGGGGATATGGATGTTCAAGTGAAGGCGGCCATACAAGATGAAAAGCAGGTGAAGTAGGTGTTTATTATGCTGGCCTTCATCAGTCAGAGCACTGAGATGCTTTTTCAGTCATTGGTGAGTCTGCACGCACTCGAAGCATACAGCTTTGGTCACCCTGTTACAGGAGAAACAGGGCCAAGCTGGAGAGGGTGCAGAAAAGTTTTACAAGGATGCTGACTGATCCAGTTATATCGGGTGAGGCTGGTCATGCCGAATCTTTATTCCCTAGTGCACTGGAGAATGAGGGGTGACTTCATGAAAGTTTATAAAATACGAGGAGGACAGTCATAGTATTTTCACCGGCGTTGGTGGGACCAAAACCAAAGGACAGATACAAGACAAGAGGGGAGAGATTACAAAAAGACCAGAGAAATAGCTTCACATACTGAGGGGATTGAGTGCCTGGAATGAGCTGGAACGAGGAGGGTAAAATTAAAGCATTTGGATACGTTTATGGAGGGAAGGAGGTTGGAAGGTTACAGGACAAGCGCAGGTGACTGGGACTGTCAGGGAGGAAGGTGTGGTTGGCATGGACTAGCTGGGCTGAATGGCCTGAATTGATGCTCAATTACTCCACGACTACTGAATATAGAAGTTTCGCACAGCACTAGATGGAATTGAACTGAATATGCCTGGACAAAAAAACTAATAAATCACGCAAATGGCAATGACAACTTGGTGGGTTGGTGTTTTATATTCATTGTCTCTTGCTCGTTTTTTTTTGTCATTTTGCGTGATTTGCTTTTTTTTCACATGTTGGTGGTGGGGGGGTGGGTGGTGGGTGATGCTTTTCTTCAAACAGGATCCATTTTCTTTGTTTCATGGCTGTCTGTGTGAAGACAAATCTCACGGTTGTATGCATACATACTTTGATAATAAATGTGCTCTGAATCTTTGTTTTTTATTTTATAGACAGTAGGTGCAGGAGTAGGCCATTCAGCCTTCGAGCCAGCACCGCCATTCAATGTGATCATGGCTGATCATCCACAATCAGTACCCCGTTCCTGCCTTCTCCCCAAATCCCCTGACTCCATTATCTTTAAGAGCTCTATCTAACTCTTTCTTGAAAGCATCCAGAAAATTGGTCTCCACTGCCTGCTGAGGCAGAGCACTCCATAGATCCACAACTCTCTGGGTGAAAAAGTTTTTCCTGAACTCCATTCTAAATGGCTCACCCCTTATTCTTAAACTGTGGCCTCTGGTTCTGGACTCCCCCAATATCAGGAACATGTTTCCTGCCTCTAGCGTGTCCAATCCCTTAATAATCTTATATGTTTCAATCAGATCCCCTCTCATCCTTCTAAATTCCAGTGTATACAAGCCCAGTTGCTCCAATCTTTCAACATATGACAGTCCTGCCATCCTGGGTATCAACCTTGTGAACCTACGCTGCATTCCCTCAATAGCAAGAATGTCCTTCCTCAGATTTGGAGATCAAAACTGAACACGATACTCCAGGTGTGGTCTCACCAGGGCCCTGTACAACTGCGGAAGGACCTCTTTGCTCATATACTCAACTCCCCTTGTTATTTTGTACACATTTTTATTATGAACAAAGCTTATTGAAATAAACAAAAATAGACAGCAGCACTACCTTCAAAAAAGGTCTTTAAGGGTTAATGAAGGAACTATATCTGGAGATTTTAGATAGCAACACTACTCATCCTTCAAAAATGGTCTTGAAGAGTTAATGAAGGAACCATATTGGCCATAAAATAATGATAAGGATCAGTTGTTTGAAGGAAACTTTTGACTGGGACTCCAAGGAGAACTCTGTTGAAGCCCTTTGAAAACGCGGCTAAGATTTTTTTTACATGCACCTAAGAAGGTTCTATGGCTTCACTTCAAATCCTCTTTTGAAATACTATACATCCCATGGTGCATCACTCCCAAAGCTCTTGACACATCAGTTTAATTATTTGTGTAAAAGTTCTCGGAGTAGTCAGAACCCACAAAACTCTGACTCAGAAAAAATGAGCCACAACTGCCATTAACTGGCAATTCAGCACAAAGTTATATCAAAGTATTAATGTGTGCAAAAAGGACAAATCAAAGGTGGCAATGTTCAAGCAGACCTTCTCTCAGCCTTTTTCAGTATTTCACCCACTTTGTGGGGGTCTTCCGTAACTGCTTCTTCCTAACCACAGTATAATCGCCCCAAGCCAGTTTCGCACTGATTCTATCCAGCAGTACAATGAAATATTTAAAAGAAGAATGTAACAGTGTTTTTGAATTGCTTGCCAGATTCTTCCTCCTAGAGGGCAACTGAAGAATTTCCCTCAGCCTCTGTTGATTAGAATATTTATTTTATGCAGACTTTGAACTGTTGTACCTCAATGAACTCAGGGAAGTTCCACATGCCCTCCCTCTAGTGTCACTGGCAGAGAAGCAAACGCTTTATTTAATTATGTGGCAGGGAGCAAATTACATGGAGTTCACATTAGAACATGGAATTTGACAGTAGTGTTTGTAATAGAGAAACTGTTGGAAAAATTCCGAGTGATCAGAATTATTTATTGTGAGGAAGACCCTTCTGGCATTTTGAGCTGCAGTACCCAGCAGTCCTCATCTTTAATCTGAGCCTAATCACAGGGCAATTTACAATGACTAATTAACCTATCAATTGGTAAGTCTTTGGACTGTGGGAGGAACCCAGAGCACCAGGAGGGTACACATGTGATCATGGGGAGAACGTACAAGCTTCTTACAGAGAGCGGCGGAACTGAACCCGGGTCACCTGTACTTAAAGCATTGTGCTAACCACTATGCTACCATGCTGCACAAATTCTACACTGCACAATATTGAGGCTTTGGCTAAGAAAAAGATGGAGATGCTCACATACACTGAAACAATGGACACCACGTACTGTAAATCTCTCAATGATTACAAGAACTGTACGATTGCATTTAAGAGAGAAGTTAGGAGGGCAAAATGAGCACATGAAAAGCATGTGGCAGGCAAGATGAGATGAGATTCCACAGGTACATTCAAAGTAAAAAGGTGGTTAGGTAGAGAATAGGTCCCCTTAAAAACCAGAAGGCCATCTGTATAAGGAACCAAAGGAGTTAAACTGCCTACTCCCATTGATCTGCACCAGGACCATAACCCTCTAAACCCCTATCATCCGTGTACCCATCCAAACTTCTCTTCAATGTTGAAATGAAACCCACATGTACCACTT
This sequence comes from Hypanus sabinus, assembly GCF_030144855.1. Taxonomy (NCBI): domain Eukaryota; kingdom Metazoa; phylum Chordata; class Chondrichthyes; order Myliobatiformes; family Dasyatidae; genus Hypanus; species Hypanus sabinus. Next base: position 36,137,983 of record NC_082735.1, read on the forward strand.
GTGCTGGCAGCTCATTCCACACTCTCACCACCCTCTGACTGAAGAAGTTTCCACTCATGTTCCCTTTAAACTTTACACCGTTCAACCTTAACCCTTTAACCTCTGGTTGTAGTCCTACCCAATCGCAGTGGAAAAAGCCTGTTTGCATTTACCCTATCTTCACACCTCATTATTTATTGTACCTCTATCAAATCTCCTCTCAGTCTTCTATGTTCCAAGGAATATAGTCCTAACCTATCTAATCTGTCCTTATAACGCAGGCCCGCCAAACCCAGCAACATCCTAGTATATCTTCTCTGTACTCTTCCAACTTTATTTACATCTTGCCTCTAGGTAGGTGATGAAAACTGCACACAATACTCCAAATTAGGCCCCTCCAACCTTTTATACAACTTCAACATAACATCCCGTCTCCTGTACTCAATACTTTTATTTATGAAGGCCAATGTGGCAAAAGCTTTCTTTATGACCCTGTCTACATGTGACGATACTTTCAATGAATTATGGACCTGTATTCCCAGATCCCGTTGTTCTCCCGTACTCCTCAGTGCCCTACCGTTCACTGTGTTAGATCTACCCTGGTTTGTCCTACCAAAAAGCAACACCTCACACTTGTCTGCATTAAATTCCATCTGCCATTTTTCAGCCCATTTTTCCAGCTGGTCCAGATCCCACAGCAAGTCATGATCGTCTTCCTCGCTGTCCACTACAGCCACGATCTTGGTGTCATTTGCAAATTTGCTGATGCAGTTAACCACATTATCATCCAGATCGTTGATATAGATGACAAACAACAATGGACTCAGCACTGATCCCTGCAGCACCCCATTAGTTACAGGCCTCCAGTCAGACAGGCAACCATCTACTACCATTCTCTGGCTTCTCCCACAAATCCAATTTACTACCTCGACTGAACCTCCCTGACTAACCTCTCATGCGGGCCCTTGTCAAAGACCTAGCTAAAGTCCATGTGGACATCCTCCACTGTCTTGCCTTCATCAACTTTCCTGGTAGCTTCCTCAAAAAACTCTATAAGATTGGTTAGACATGAGTTAGTGGGGGCAATTATATTGTTTTAAATCACATACAAACTAATGGGGAGGAGGTACTGGGGGCCTTAAAATGTATTAAGGTGGATAACTCTACAGAGACAGACCTACTGCATTCTCGTACTCTGTGGGATGCTAGAGAGAAATTGCAGAGACCCTTGCAGAGATTTTTGATTCATCTCTGGCCACAGTTGAGGTTTCAGGGGACTGGAGAGCAGCTACTGCGTATCACTGATTAAGAAGGGTAGTGAAGACAAGTCAGTAAGCTACAGACTGGTGAGTCTGACATTGGTGGGGGGTACACTGATTCTGAGGGCCAGGATCTACCACCACTGGGAGGGATAGGGTCTGATTCAGTTAGCGCACTTTGTGCATGGGAAGTCATGGCTGACAAAATTCTTGGAGTTGTTCGAGGAGATAACTACCAGGGTAGAATAGTGGATGTTGTCTAATTGGGCTTTTGCAAAGCTTTTGACAAGGTTGGCAGGCTTGTCTGGAAGGTTGACTTCATGGGATCCAGGGAGAGATAGCAGACTTGGATTCCTAATTGGCTCTTTGGTAGGAGAGAGTAATGGGTGAGGGTGGTTTCTCAGACAGGAAACCTGTGCTTATTGGTGTGCCACAGGGTTTAGTGCTGGGACATTTGTTGTTAGTAATTAATATAAATGATTCAGATGTGAATATACAAGGCATGATTAGAAAGTTTGCAGGTGGTCCGAAAACAGGTGGTTTTGTAGACAGTGTAGAAGGTTATGAAAAATTACAAGGGTCCATAATCAGCTAGGTATGTAGGCTGAAAATGGGCAAATGGTTTTCAACCCAGACAAAAATTCGGTGTACAATGGCGCTACTAGAAGTTCCCAAAGCAAGAAATAAAACTAAATACTTTTTCTGGAAAAAATAATGGTAAACGATTACCGTGAACAATGAAGCCCCCCCGGGTGTGAAAATAAGGCTGAGTCGAGGGTCGAAGCCTGTGGACGTGAGCTGGGGAGAGGTCAAGGCATGTGTGAGATGGCGTTGGAGCATGTGGAACAGAGCAAAGTCGAAGTAGAGGAGAGGTAGGTTTGGAGACCGTCCACCTAAACCAGGAGTGATGTATTGATTGATGATGTATTGATATATGATGTATTGATTGGTGATGTATTGATTGATGTAACTAAGTGCCAGGTCGATTTGGAAAAGTTGGTTTTGGGCTGAAACATGGTGGCGGGGTCCAGGCCCAGAGCATATCGATGCAACAGGGCCCGGGTCTTAGAGTGAGGAGTATCCCAATGTTTGGATGATTTAAACACTGAGCCAGATGGATTGGAAAGTCAGGGTTTTTGGACCAGAGGTGAGGGTCAGGCTGTTTCTGCTCGCCAGTCTTCAACATTTACTCCACTCTTTGCTGCTCTGAGGCTGAGGCCGTGGGCCTGCTCCGGTTGCACTTGCCTTCGTGTCTAAGGACTCACTTACACTCTAAATGCTGCTTGTTTACTTTTATTGCTTGCGTGGTTTGTTTTTTCCCCTCTCTGTACAGTGGGTATTCATTGTGTTTTAATGAGTTCTTTAGGGTTTCTTGTTTTGTGATTGCCTGTAGGAATGAATTGCAAGGTTGTTTAATGTTAAAAGTAGATTTATTACCAAAGAAATGTACTTTGAACTTTGAACTTATAGCCTTTTGGAAGATCAATCAAAGCAAAATAGGGCTTATACCATGAATGGAAGGGGTCTGGAGGAATGCTGTGCAACAGAGGGACTGCGAGTCACTGAGAGCAGCATTGCAGGGTGGTGAGGGTGGTGTTAGCATTCTGGCCTTCATTTGTCAGGGTAGTGAGTATAGGAGTTGAGACATTATGTTGTAGTTATGTAAGATATTAATAAGTCCACACTCACAGTATTGTGTATAGTTTTTGTTGCCCAGTGATAGGAAAGATGTTACTAAACTAAAAAAAGTGCAGAAATAGTTCCACTTGGGGACCTAAGTTACTGGGAGAGGTTGCATTGACTAGGGCCTCACTCCCTGGAGTTTGAGATGTGACAGACGGACGTAGACAGGGTGAATACACGCAGTCTTTTTCCCAGGAGGGGATGATAACAATAGGAGGGCAGAGGTTTGAGATCTGAGGTGAAAGATTTAAATGGGACATCGGAGCAGCTTCTTCAAGCAATGGTTGCTGCATGTTTGGATTGGAGGAGGCATTCTGTTGGTCAGGGATCGAACATGGATATTGCATCCCAGCTGATTACGTGATACGCAACCCAGGGCAGTACGATATGGAGAGCAAGCCGTTGCCCATGCAGTAGGCTCCCCCTCTCTATGTAGCTCATAAATCCAAAGGAATGGCAGAGACTGATACAGTTTGACACCAACAGTGTCTCAGGAGTTGCCAGTCAATATACCTGCATATTGAAATCCCCCTTGACTATTGTAATGTTCCCTTTTAGCATGCATTTTCTGTCTCCTAGCGTCTATCCTTTCTACTGTTTGTGGGTCTGTATACAACTCCCATCAGGGTCTTTTTACTCTTGCAGTTTCTTAGTTCTGTCCACAATGATTTAACACTTTCCAACCCTATGTCACCTCTTTCTCATGATTTAATTTCATTTTTTACAGAGGGACACCAAACCCTCTGTCTTCCTGTCTTACCTTTCAATACAATGTGCATCCTTGCACATTAAGCCTCCGGCTATATTCTTCCTCCAGCCATGATTCAGTGATGAACACCATCATACCTGCCAATCTGTAACTGTGCTACAAACTCATCGACCTTATTCCATATTCTGAGCACATTCAAACATAACACCTTCAGTCCTGTATTAACCCCTTTTCGATTTTGTCCGCCTTTTACATTGCATCTCATCCTGTTGTCTGCAACCTTACCCTATCAACAGCATCTATTCACTCCACGTTGCCTCTGTAAACCAGCTACCTTGTTTTCAGTACTATCATCCGCCTATCCTTTGATACTTCTTGCATTGAAATATTCGCAGCTCAAGACACTAGTCCATTGATTAAGTTTCTTCTTAATCAATGGCGACAAAAGAGATTAAATGATTACTTATCACAATTGAAAGTCAGTGAGAACTATTTCTGTGTAGTTTGAATGCTGGAATCTTCACTTCATCATGAAGGACTATATCATTCAAATAATCCTTCAGACTCTATCAAAATGCACTTTGGGACAGTGTCTGAAAGGTGCTCCACAAAACAAAACTGCAAAAGTGTACATAATCTCTGTGTAAACTCTATAAACACTTCCGTTTTCTGAGGAAGTATTACCTGCTCACCATTTCTTTTGTTGAGGAGAAGGACCTGCGGCCTATTCCATTTTTGATCATAAGTTCCAGTGACAGAGACTGCGATCGGGGGCTTGGTCACCAAAAGAGCAAAGGAAGGGTGATAAACATATAGTAAGGCACAAAGAGGTCTAATAAGAAAGAGCATGAGAGCACTTTTTAAAATAGATGCAGTAATGAGTGTTGCATCCTGGATCTTGGAGCCCTATGAAACAGATGAATTTATTATAGTGCCAGGGAGTACAAAACCTGGGAGTAATGTTAAAATCACTGCTTAAGCTACAGCTGGTGCACAATGCACTGTATTCTGAAAAGATTGTCTACGTTAAGAAGTTTTCTACAATTAAAATGGAGGTTACGTGGAGAGACTTGAAGCATTGGGGTCATTTATCACAATTGAAAAGGAAGTTAAGACTTAAGAGGAAATTTAATGGTGGTGTTCAAATTTGAATCAGTATAAAGTACCTGTGGTGTGTCGTTGAAGGTTATCCACCCAGGGACACAGATTTAAAGTGATTGACAACAGGATCAACAATGACACAAGGAATGCTTTTGTTTTATATAGTAAGTTATTATGATCAGGAATGCATGATCTGAAGAGATGGTGCACATCCAAGGGCAACGTTCAAAGGATGTTTGACTCATCATCATCAAGTGCTGTGTCGTATGACGTGGGTGATCATGGTCTTTGACCATGATTGTTCTTGGCAAAGTATTCCTGCAGAACTGGTTTGCCACTTCCTTCTTCTGGGCAGTGTTCTTACAAGATAGGTGACCCCAGCCATTATCAATACACGTCAGAGATTGTCTGCCTGACTTCAGTGGTCGCATAACCAGGATTTGTGATATGCACTGGCTGCTCAGACGACCCATCCACCACCCGCTCCCATGGCTTCATGTGGCCCTGATTTTGGTGGGGGGGGGGCTAAGCAGGTGCTACACCTTGCCCAAGGGTGACCTGCAGGCTAGGGGAGGAAAGGAGCACCTTACACTCCCTTTGGTGGAGACACATCTTTACCCCGCCACCCTTGAAAAGATAATTGAGGAGAAAAAAATGAGTGGCTATGATGGTTCTTAGGCTCAGAACCCTCAAATGGCTTACGAAGATACCAACTGAGAAACAGCAGACACATAGAACCTCTAAACCACTTCCCGAATCTTTGGATTGGTTGCCATGGTTAGCCAACAGCTCCGTTATTGTGTGCACCAGAAAAGAAGAAAAACAAGATGATCTTTTATCACTTGTTAATTTTTATGTTTTTGATACTGATGTGCCAGCAGATCTCTTTTGCACTTCAAACACACCTTGTGCTTGGCCTTACAATGACCTGACACGAAACCACAGCTTCTACTTCTCTTGTGCACTTCAATTTTTATTCTATGCTTCTATTTATTCCTAATTTCTTAAGTGCACTGCAAGTATCATTTCCATCAGCACACCTTGACAAATGGGGCCATATACTACAATTAAATATCTGCATTGTAATCTCAAGCTGAGTAAGCAAGACTAAGCACACAATCTACCTTTAATTATAGATCATCTCACAGTCACAGCTTTACTATATGAAGATTGGCTATTCTGTTCTACTTTTGAGAAATGTGTTCCCACAGACCATGAGCGAAGGAGGATTCTCAGTTCTGTCCCACTCTGCACAGTTTAAGTCTCCTTCGCAATGTGGAGGTGCATTTTTACAACTAAACTATTTAAAAGCACATAAGTGAACTTATTTTTCATTTTGGTGAGTAAGAACAAGTGAAAGTAGACTGATTATTTCACCTAATACAGACAAGAGATTTCCAGGTGCTATGGTGCAACTCCGTTAAATTGGTCTACCCTTGAAAGCAGATGGTATGTGGGAATGACTAAATAGATTTATGTCATTTGTGAGACCTGAACTGTGGATTTTTCTTGCACTTTAGTTTCTACAGGACCTCAGAAAAAAATATGGTCCAGAAAGAAACCATTATGTTTATTTCTTTGAGTTTGTTTCTTGAATCAGTCCAAAATGAATCCACCGGCCTGTTATCATTCCATAGGTCAGTTTGTGTGTGATGGCAGCACAGAAGAAGCTTCCTTTTCCTTTGTTGTCCGTTGAAGCCTAAGTAAATGGTTTTGGAATGCTTTTGTCTATCTACCACTGGAGAGAGGACTACCAAACACCATGAAACTGACGATGGTAATCAGAATCAGAATCAGGTTTAATATCACTGGTAAATGTCATGAAATTTGTTGTTTTGCAGCAGCAGTACATTCATCACCGTCATTATATGCTGTGTCATATGACTTGGACAATTGTGGTCTTTCCATCACCATGATTGTTCTTGGCAAAGTTTTGCACAGAAGTCGTTTGCCGTTGCCTTCTTCTGAGCAGTGTCTTTACATGACGGGTGAGCCCACCCATTATCAATACTCTTCAGAGATTGTCTGCCTGGTGTCAGTGGTCGCATAACGAGGACTTGTGATCTGCACCAGCAAGTCACCCGACCATCTACCACCTGCTCCAGTGGCTTCAGATGACCCCAATTGGGGGCTAATCTGGTGCTACACTGTCCAAGGGTGACCCGCAGGCTAGTGGAAGGAAGTAGTGCCTTACCCCTCCTTTGGTAGATACATATCTCCATCCTCAGCCTGCAAGAAACCTTGCATTGTCAGTGAAACCTCGCAATGTACATCTCATTTCATCATGTTCTCTTCCTACTAAAGTCATTGTCTTCTTCTCTTCCTTTAACCTCCCTGACCATTTAAAATGGATGAATTTAAAGTGCACACGCGTACTCACTCATCTGATCTTGCTAATTCATGTTATCTCATGTTGTTAATTCATGTCATTTGTGTAAAAAGAGTTATCTTTCACTCAAGCTTTCTCCACTCGCACCGAACAAAAGTCTACTTTCTCTCTCTCTCTCTCTCTGTCCCTCTTTAAGTTTATCTCTCTGTCTCCTACACTTGAAGTTATAAAATCTTCCACAATCACCATCAGTACAGGTGCATCGCAAGGCTGTGTGTTTAACCTCCCTTGCTCTGCTCACTTTACACTTGTGACTGTGAGGCTAAGCACAGCTCCAGTGCCATATTTAAAAATGCTGATGACACCACTATTGTTGCCCGCATCAAGCATGGTGACAAGTCAGCACATAGGAGGGAGGCTGAAACTCTGGCTGAGTAGTGCCACAACATCAACCTCTCACTCAATGTCAGGAAGACCAAGGAGCTGATTATTGACTTCAGGAGGAGGAAACCGGAGATCCATGAGCCAGTCCTCATCGGAGGATCAGAGGTAGAGACAGTCAGCAACTTTAAATTCCTCTGAATTATTATTTTGGATGGCCTGTCTGGGCTCAGCACCTAAGGGCAATTATGAAGAAAGCCCGGCAGTGCCTCTGCTTTCTTAGAAGTTTGCAAAGATTTGGCATGTCATCAAAAACTTCGACAAATGTCTATAGATGTGTGGTGGAGAGTTTATTGCCTGGTTGCTTCATGGCCAGGTATGGAAGCACCAAAGCGCTTGAATGGATAAGCCTACAAGAAGACGTGGATATGGCCCAGTCCACCACAGGTAAAAAGCCCCTCCCACCACTGAGCACTTCCACATGTAAAGCTGTCACAGGAAAACAGCATCCATGATCAAGGACCCCATCACCTAGGTTGTGCTCTCTTCTTACTGCTGCCATTGGGAAGAAGGTACAGGAGCCTTGGGACCCAAGCTTCCAGTTTCAGGAACAATTATTACCTCTCAACCATCAGGCTGTTGAACCGAAGGGGATAACTTTACGCATCTGCACTCACCCCATCACTAAACTGTTCCCACAACCTATGGACTCACTTTCAAGGACTCTACATCTCATGTTCTTGATATTCCTTGCTTATTTAGTTCTTCTTATTATTATATCTCATTTTTTTCTCTTTTTGTATTTGCACAGTTTGTTGCCTTTTGCACATTGCTTGAGTGTCTGTCTTGTTGGTTTGCAGTCTTTCATTGTCTTTCTTGTATTTATGTTGAATGCCCACAAGAAAGTGGTATATCTCAGGGTTGGATGTACTTCAAAAATAAATTTATTTTGAACTTTGAATCTTGAATTCCTAGCCTTTCCAACTTCCCTCTCTAATTCAGTCCCTCAAGTCCTGGCAACATCCTCGTAAATTTTTACTGCACCCATTCCCAGTTTCATAACATATTTTCTTTAGCAGGGCGACCGAAGCTAAACATAATACTCCAAGTGTGGCCTCAGAGCATCCCGTAGAACTGCGTCATCACATAACAACTGTTATACTCAACGGCCTGACTCACGTTAGCCAGTATACCAAAACCGCACTGTCTACCAGGCATTCCACTTTCAGTGAGCCATATATGTGGACTCAACAGTCCCTCTGTTCTTTAAAAGATAATCTTTCTCCCAAGGTGGTGCTGCTCAAGAGGAGAGCTTTATTTTATGGTTATTTTTTTTTGAGTACCGTGCAGAGTATGTCATTCCAGCCCTTTGAGCCACACTGCCGCAGTAACCCCACAACCCCAATTTAACCCTAACTTAATCATGGGGAAAATTTACAATGGCAAATTAACCTGCCCTTTATGTTTTTGGACTGTGGGAGGTCGTACAGAGAAACACATAAAGGAGAGGTTAATTGGTCATTGTAAATCACCCCATGAGAACCAAACATTTCATGGGGAGGACTACAGTGATTCTTCTCTCAGTCCATCCATTACCATTTGTTACCATCTGAGCTTACCTCCATTCGGAGAATCAGTGGTGATATAACAGCTACATGATTTCCAGTTCTGTTTGAAAGAAATATTTGTTCTACAAGTGTGCTTAGCAATGCCAACCATCTCCACTTAATGGTTGACCATACTAGCAATGCTGGACCAACATCTTGGAGAAATCCATCAAACTGGGATAGTCACATAAACATTATACCTGTAAGAGTAAGTCAAAGAGTCATAGAGTTATAAGGTACGGTAAGCATAAAACAGGCCTTTCAGCCCATCTAGTATGTGCCATTCATCTGTCTAGTCCCATTGACCTGCACTCAGAACTGAGCCATCCACACCCCTCTCACCCATGTACCTATTCGAGTTTCTCTTAAATATTAAAGTTGACTTCCCATCCACCACTTGTGCTGGCAGGTCATTTCACACTCTCCCCACGTTCCCCTTTATAATTTCACCTCTAGTTGTAGACTCATCAACCTCAGTGGAAAAAGCCTGTCTATACCTGTCATAAATTTGTATACCTCTATTAAATCCTCCCTCAATCTTCTACATTCCAAGGAATAAAGTCCTAACCTATTCAACCTTTCTCTCTAACTCAGGTCCTCCAGACCCAGCAACATCCTTGTAAATTTTCCCAGTACTCTCTCAACCTTATCAACATAATTTCTGTAGGTATGTGAACAAAACTGCACACAATACTCTAAATTAGGCTTCACCAATGTCTCCTATGACTTCAACATAACATCCCATCTCCTGCACTCAATACATTGATTTATGAAGATCAATGTGCCAAAAGCTTTGTTTACACCCCATCTACTCATGACTCCACTTTCAATAAATTATGGATCTATATTCCCAGATCCCTCTGTTCTACCACACTCCTCAGTGCCCTATTGCTCATTGTGTAAGACACCCTGGTTTTTCCTCCCAAAGTGCAACACCTCACACTTGTCTGCATTAAATTCCATCTGGTCCAGATCCCACTGCAAGCCATAATAGTCTTCCTAATGGTCTTCCATTCCTGATGAAGGGTCTCGGCCCGAAACATTGGATACTCTTTTCTCACGGATGCTACCTGACCTGCTGAGTTCTTCTAGCGTTGTGTACGTGTAAATAGTCTTCCTCGCTGTCCACTACACCTCCAATCTTGGAGTCATCCCCACAGATTTTCTGATCCAGTAAACCAGATTGTTGATATAGATAACAAACAACAATGGAGCCAGCAGTGACAACTGTGACACATCACTTGTCACAGAGGCAACCATCTACAACTGCTCTTTTGCTTCTTCTGCGAAGCCAGTGTCTAATACAAACTTTGTGTAATTTACTACTTCATGTTGAACGCCAAGTGAATGAACTTTCTTGACCAACCTCCCATGAGGGACCTTGTCAAAGGCCTTGTTGAACTCCAAGTGGACAACATCCACTGCCTTGCCTTTATCAACTTTCCTGGTAACTTCCACAAAAAAACTATACGATTGGTTAGACAAAACTTACCATGCCCAAAGCCATATTGATTATCCCTAATTACCCCCTGTCTATCCAAATTCTCTTATATATGGTCCCTTAGAACACCTTCCAATAACTTTCCCTCATCTGACGTCAGGCTCACAGGCCTATCATTTCTTGGCTTATTCTTAGAGCTTTTCTTAAACAACAGAACAACATTAGCTGTCCTCCAATCCCCTGGCATCTCACCCATGATGACTATTCACTAGCAGGCAAATTAACTCCTGATAGCCCAGACCCTTTCCACTATTCACCTGGGACAGATTATATGAGCTATTCTCATGTATTTTATTTGGTCAGCGTAGCTCTGACACCACCGAGGAGACCCAGCTCTGTTCAGGATAAATCAGCCTCACTTGATTTGCACCATGTCCAGAGGAGCAAACACTCACTCCGCCCATCAGTAGCACACCCTGCAACATCGATGATCACCCAACATCGAATCATCAAGCCTTCTTGCATTGAGTCCTCTATTAAGGACATCAGAATACACCATCATCTTCATGTTTGCCTCCAAGTTAAATGTTGCCCTGAGTTGAACATACAGTGGATTCTGGTTAATTGTGACACATTGGGACCAGTACATTGACCCAATTAGCTGAAGCTTCAAGGAAATTATTAAAAAGGTATAAAAAAGACCAACTACCATTTAATTGAGTAACACATTATGTATTTAAATAAAATACAGAATAAATTAGATCATTATCAAAAGTACTATATTACTATGAAACTGTGTTTTAGCTCCTAATAGTTGTTATTTGAAGTATTCATTTAATGTACGCTGCTGTGTTCTTTCGATTGACTGTAAATGAACAAAATTAGCGCAGACACCTAATGCAGATAACACACTGCCTTCAAACTGTACTTTTGATGGTTGCATCCTCCAAATCTTCATTTTAATTGTAACATTCAAGATGATTATCAATACCTTCAAATTCTTTGTAGTTCCGATCTTGTTGAAGTAGTGAAACCATTTCATTTTCACTCCTGTCTGTCTCTGGCATCTCCAAGCCTGAAAACGTGAAATCACTGTGAGCAAAACGGTTCTGAATTATCTTACTGTTCGTTATTCGCCAACTATCAGTGGCAAAAATCTCTGCTTTTTCAAACACAAACACACAAGTGACATTATTTGAAAGCTGGTCACTCTAAGCATGGTGTGGTGTCTAATGGCCACATGACTGAAGCTAGTTAGAAACTGGTCAGCAACAATCTTCTCTCCCAACTAAGCAGCATAGCATCCCAAATAAATGAAGGAAATCCCAGTTAATTCACCAGTTAGTGTTTGATCTTTAAGAATGTCACAAATAAGCAGCTTTCTGATTAACTAATGGCCCAATTAACTGAAACTGACTATGCATTGCTGTTCTTTGGTAATTCCTGGGTTTGATTCTCAGAACACCCACCCTAACTTTACTTTGGAAGTAACTTCATCAGAGTAACTGCAGTGGTTCAAGGAAGTAATTCATTATCATCTTCTCAGATAGTGATCCTTTAACTCACAAAAAATAAGTAAGCAGATAATTGAATATCTCAAGGTTAATCAGGTCATCACTTTAAGACTTCCAATTTAGAAAGAAAGAAACCCAGGCAGCAACACCAAAATGGATACTGAGTGAAATGGTGTGGGTACTGGCAACTTTAGAAGTGTATTCTGTCAGCAGGAGTGGGCTGAGGAAAGATGGTAAGTAAAAAGGAGTATTAAAAAACATATTTTATAATCTGCATTTGTTGATATTTCAGTCAACTGAAAGCAGGTATGTTGCAATTTTAGCAGGAGCAGCAGACAGCATGAGCTAGTCGTGTTAAGAACTTCAGACACAGACACCGCGGGTCTGGGTTATGTAGAAAAATATTGGATAGATAGATAAATGGATGGATAGACAGACACTTCATTGATTCCAAAGGAAATTACAGTGTCACAGTAGCATTAGAAGTGCACAGATATAAATATTAGAAGAGAAGTAGAAAGTAGAAAGAATAAAAAATAAGTTACCTCAAACAGTGTAACAGGAGGGGGTTATCACTTCCCTGGCTATAGGTTGACTCATTATGGAGCCTAATGGCCTAGAGTAAGAATGGCCTCATATTGTGCTCTTTAGAACAGCTCATTTGCCTTAGTCTATCACTAAAAGCGCTCCTCTGTCCAACCAAGGTGGCATGCAGAGGGTGAGAAACATTGCCCAGAATTGCCAGGATTTTCTGTAGGGTCCTTTGTTCTACCACGGCCTCCGGCGTGTCCAGTTTGATCCCTATAACAGAGCCAGACTTTCTAATCAAAATAGAAATCGAAAGAGGTTGCAACATAGAGCTTGGTTTTCACACGACTTGGTTAACACTATTCTAGAATGAAGTTAGACCTAAAGGGGTAGTCCTTGAGTCTGTTACAGTAATATGATTCAAAATAGTGTTGGAGTTGTAAGTTTATACCTACTAATGCTGAGATATGAGAATGCTCTGGCTTTGTAACTTTACGTGTCGTACTGAAGTACAGAAAGCTTTCATGACAGGGATAAAGATGCATGGTTAAGGGTGTGATTGTGACTTTGTTTTGGCAGTGCTTAAAGCTCAGAATCAGAATCAGGTTTAATATCACTGACATATGTTGTGAAATTTGTTCTTTTGTGGCAGCAGTACATTGCAAAATACAACAATAAAACAATAAATTACAACAAGAAGTATATATAAAAATAACATTAACTGCTCGTGCAAAAAGAGAGGGGAAACATAGTGAGGTAGTGTTTGTGGGTTGATTGTTCATTCAGAAATCTGGTGGCGGAGGGGATGAAGATAATGGTATGAAAACAGCTTTAATGTTGCATTAACGCTGGCCTTCAGCAATAAACTGTGATGGTGGTAGTTGTCCGCCATATCCAATGATCACAAGAAACCTGTGCAGGAGAGTTTTTAAAGTGGAAAAGCTGTTGCACTGGGGCAGTTCCACTCTCTCGACCTCAGAAGTCCGGGTCCAATGGCACGAACACGCATCACAAACTGGGGTCTTCCTGGGTTGCTGAGGATGATGTCTTCTATGCCTTGCAATGCCCTTCTCTCTCCACAGAGCGTTGGAGGACCACCTTCCTGGTCATTGGATCTCACTGTAGATGTCATCCGTCCAGCCTGCTGATCGTGACTTCATATGCTGGGACGGGCATGTCCCTATCTCACTGGGGTTTGAGGCCACCAGCTACCCTCAGCTGACTTACTCTGCCTGTTGAAGCAGTGTACCAGGGTGTGGCTGCATCACATGGAAACAGCTACTTGGAGCCACCAGTGAGAGCTCAGTGTCTGGTTGGAATCAAAGGTGAGTGAGCTGCCCCAGAATGGACACAATGTCCCTTCTCCAGAGGTTCCGCCCTTCCCTGGACAACCCATACACCCAGATTAGATTTTGCATCTTTAATGAAAATGCACAAAATAAAATATTCAGCATGAACCTGATTGGCCAAACATCCCACTTCTGTAGTCTACAAAACCTTTCAAAAAAGTTTTGTGAATTGAATTGACTTTATTTCTTACATCCTTCACATACATGAGGAGTAAAAATCTTTACGTTATGGCTCCATCTAAATGTGCAATCATAGTAATTTATAATAAATGGAACAGTCAATGTAATATAGAGTTCTCTCAAATCAGCATGAGTTCATCAGTCTGATGGCCTGGTGGAAGAAGCTGTCCTGGAGCCTGTTGGTCCTGGCTTTTATGCTGTGGTACTGCTTCCGGATGGTAGCAGCTGGAATAGATTGTGGTTGGGATGACTTGGGTCCCCAATTATCCTTCAGGCCCTTTTTACACACCTGTCCTTGTAAATGTCCTGTGTCATGGGAAGTTCACAACTACAGATACACTGGGCTGTCCGCACCACTCTCTGCAGAGTCCTGCGATTAAGGGAAGTACAGTTCCCATACCAGGCAGTGATACAGCTATTCAAGATGCTCTCAATAGTGCCCCTGTAGAAATTTCTTAGGATTTGGGGGCTCATACCAAACTTCCTCAATTGTCTGAGGTGAAAGAGGTGCTGTTGTGCCTTTTTCACCACACAGCTGGTGTGCACAGACCATGTGAGCTCCTCAGTGATGTGGATGCAAAGGAACTTGAAGCTGTTTACCCTCTCAACCTCAGATCCATTGATGTCAATAGGGGTTAGCCCGTCTCCATTCCTCCTGTAATCCACGACCAGCTCCTTTATTTTTGCAACATTGAAGGAGAGGTTTGTTTTCTTGACACCACTGTGTCAGAGAGATGATTTCTACCCTGTAGGCCACCTCGTTATTGTTTGAGATTAGGCCAATCAATGTAGTGTTGTCGGCAAATTTAATTAGAAAATTGGAGCTGTGGGTGGCAATACAGTCATGGGTATACAGGGAGTAAGGAAGGAGATTCAGTATGCAGTTCTGAGGGGCTCCTCAAATGAGAGTCAGTGGGTTGGAGGTGAGGGAGTCCACTCTGCCGGTGATGTGACAGGAAGTCCAGGATCCAGCTGCACAAGGCAGGGTCAAGGCCGAGGTCTCTAAGCTTCTTTTTGAGCTTGGATGGAATTATAGTGTTGAATGCTGGACTGTAGTCCAAGAACAGCATTCTCACATAAGCATCCCTCTTCTCCAGATGTGTAAGGACAGTATATAGAGCAGTGGTTATTGCTTCATCTGTCAATCATTTGTGTTGGTAGGCGAATTGTAGGGGTCCAGTTTGGGTGGTAGCCAGCTGCAGATGTAATCCTTGACCATTCTCTCAAACATTTGCTTATTATTGAGGTGAGTGCAACAGGATGCCAGTCATTCAGGCATGTTACCGTGATCTTTTTTGGTAAAGGGACAATGGTGGATAATTTGAAGCAGGAGGGCACTCTACACTGGGAGAGGGAGAGATTAAAAATGTCAGTAACCACACCTGCCAGCTGTGCTGTTCACATCCTGAGTACTCACCCTGGGACACTGTCCGGTCCCACAGCCTTGTGACTGTCCACTCGTTGGAAACATCTGCGTACCTCAGCCTCAGAGATGACCAGGTTGTAGCGGTGGCTTTCCTCGGAGGCTCAGAGTCAGCGACATCGAGCCGAGAGTAAAAGCGATTGAGCTCATCTGGGAGAGAGGCCGTGATGTTGGCGGCACCACAACGTTTGGCTTTGAAGTCTACGATGGTATGCAGCCCTCACCACAAGTCACGTGTGCTGTTCATTATGAACCTTGACTCAATCTTCTCTCTATTTTGTTGTTTTGCAGCCTTGATAGCTTTGTGCAGGTCATAGCTGCTTTTCTTGAGCTCTATTTGATCTTCAGCGATGCAAGCTCGATGTCGCACTGTAAGTGTGCTCGCACAGAACTATTGATCCAGGTCTTCTGGTTCGGGAAGATCCTGAATGACTTCTGGGGGACAACATTAATGACACACTTCCGAATGAAGCACGTGACTCCATCTGTGAACCCAGAGACATCCTCATCCCAGAAAATGTTCCAGCTGACGTCATCGAAGCAGTCTTGCAGCATGGAAGCCGATTGGTCAGACCAACGGTGGACGATTTTAACTATGGCCGCTTCTTGTTTCAGGTTCTGCTTGTACATCGGCAGAAACATGATCAAAGAGTGATCTGATTTTCTAAAAGCTGGCTGTAAGCATTGTGGAATGGAGTGTAGGAGTGGTCAAGTGTGTTATCTCCACGAGTGCTCACCTGGATGTGCTGACAAAACTTCGGAGAGGATTTTGTCAGCAACGCTCGATAAAAGTCACTGGAGACGATGAAGGCAGCCTCTGGGTGTGCAGTCTCCAGTGTGTTGATGGTCTCGTACAGTTCCTTGGGAGCCACGTCAGTATCATCCTACGGCAGAATGTACACCACTGTGATGATAACAGCCGTGAACTCCCTAGGCAGCTGGTAGGGTCTGCACAGCAGCACCAGGTAATCCAGGTCTGGGGAACAAAAAGGATTTGAGTGCATGCACCTTCTGGGGGTTGCACCAAGCATTGTTGACCATGAAGCATACCCCTCCTCCTATACTCTTCCCAGTGAGGTTTTTCAACCTGTCTACCCGGAACAGGGAGAACACAGAAAGCTGGAGGGCATGGTCTGGTATCCCTTCCGTCAGCTCCGTCCATGAAGCACAAAACGTTGCATTCCTTTGTTTCCCGCTGACAGGAGATTCTGGCTCTCAGTTCACAAAGCTTGTTATCCAGGAACTGAACGTCAGCCAGGATTATCCTAGGGAGCGGCAGTCGATTTGCATGCTGTCTCAGCCTCACCAGGACGTTGGCCCTTCACCCTCGCTTCTGGCGCTGCTTCTGAGGTAGTGGCGGTGTAAGAGATGAGTCTCCCATGGATCGCGCAATCAGGGAATCCCAGTGTAGAAAAGGTGGCATATCGTGGGTAAATGCCTTCTTTCCGATGTTCAGAAGGGTCAGTCTATCGCATCTGATGTGACTATTAGCTACCTAAACAGAGAATGCGAAGAAAATCATAGAGATTGGTAGCATACTGTAGATTTGGAACAGAACTGTCAACACGGCCACCATACTTGGCGCCATCTTGATGAAAAAAAGATGGCGTTGATGTTGCATTTCTTTGTGCTCCTGAGGCTACATTGTAAGTATCTCAGTACCATTGCAGAATGCTTTTCACTCTCTTTGAGCAGATGTGCTTCAGGGGATCCCAGAAGTCAATGGCAACTTTGAATTTATACAGGCTTGCTTTGAGCACTTCCTTGAATATTGTCCTGTACACCTGGTAATTTGTTCCTGTAACACAACTTGAAATAGAATGGTGGCATTGTGTAGTTGGATTCTGGAATGTCCCAAAAGGATAGAAGGAGTGGATAAACAACATCCTTTAAAATGGATTTGGATAAATACTTGAAAAAAGAAATGTTTGCACTGAGTGTAAGATGCTGAGTCAATTGAACCACTCCCTAATAGAGCCAACACTGGTATGCAGGCTGAAATTACAGAAACTTGCATCAAGAGGGAGGTCATTCTTGCCTCAGTGTCTATCCTGGACTCAAACCATTTTCTAGCTTTGTGAAAACATAAGAGATTCTGAAAGTCCAGAGCAACACACACAAAATGCCAGAGGAACTCAGTAGGTCAGGCAGCATCTGTGAAGGATAATAAACAGTTAATGTTTCATGCCAAAACTCTTCTTTAGGACCGAAGAAGGGTGTCAAAGAAGAGTCTTGGCACAAAGTGCAGGCAAATCAGATTAGTGTAGTCAGATATGATGGGCGGTTTGAATGAGCTGAGATGAACAGCACATTTCTGTGCTGCATAACCGTGTGATTCTACAAATGTATGACTCAGTACTGGGAAAGTGCAGAACATGCCAACACCCAATGGCCATTTTATTAGTTTCACCTGTACACCTGTTTGTTAAGGCAAATTTCTAATCAGTCAGTCACATGGCAGCAATTCAATGCACCAAAGCATCTAGAAATAGTCTAGAGGTTCAGTTGTTGTTCAGCCCAAACATCAGATGGGAAAGAATGTGATTTAAGTGCCTTTGACTGTGGAATGCTTGTTGGCGCCAGACATGGTGGTTTGGGTATCTCTGAAACTGTGGATCCCCTGGGATTTTTTATGCGCAGTAGTCTCCAGAGCAGTGGTTCCTATCCTGGGGTCTGTGGACCCCTCAGTTAATGATAAGGGCATTGAAAAGGTTCAGAACCCCTGCTCTAGAATTTACAGAGAATGATCATCAAGTGAGTAGTAATTTTGTAGGTGTTATTGCCTTGTTAATGAGGGAAGTCAGAGGAAAATGGCCAGACTGGTTCAAGCTGACAGGACTGCGACAGTAACTCAGATAATGATGCGTTACAGTAGTGGTGTGCAGAAAAGCATCTCTGAATGCGCAGCGTTCCGAACCTTGAAGTGGATGGGTTACAGCAGGGGAAGACCGTGAATCAGAATCAGGTTTAACATCACTGTCAAGTCAAGTCAGCTTTTATTGTCATTTCGACCATAACTGCTGGTACAGTACACAGTAAAAACGAGACAACGTTTTTCAGGACCATGGTGCTACATGAAACAATACAAAAACTACACTGAACTTCGTAAAACAACGCAAAAAAAAACTACACTAAACTACAGACCTTCCTCAGATGGACTTTCCTCAGCCTTCGCAGAAAGTAGAGACGCTGCTGGGCTTTCTTTGCTATGGAGCTGGTGTTGAGGGACCAGGTGAGATTCTCCGCCAGGTGAACACCAAGAAATCTGGTGCTCTTAACGATCTCTACCGAGGAGCCGTCGATGTTCAGAGGGGAGTGGTCACTCTGTGCCCTCCTGAAGGCACCAACCATCTCTTTTGTTTTGTTCACATTCAGAGACAGGTCGCTGGCTCTGCACAAGTCCGTTAGCCGCTGCACACCCTCTCTGCGTGCTGACTCGTCATTCTTGCTGATGAGACCCACCACCATCGGTGAACTTGATGATGTGGTTCGAGCTGTGTGTTGCAGCACAGTCATGGGTCAGCAGAGTGAACAGCAGTGGACCGAGCACACAGCCCTGGGTATTTGTTGCGAACTTTATTGTTTTGCAGCTGCAGTACTTTGCAATATATAATAATCTATAATAAATTACAATAAGAAATATATTGTATATAAAAACCATATAGTGAGGTAGTGTTCATGGGTTCAATGCCCATTCAGAAATCTGATGCCGAAGGGGAAGAAGCTGTTCCTGAATCATTGAGAGTGTGTCGTCAGGCTCCTGTACCTTCTCCTTGATGGTAGCAATGAGAAGAGGGCATGGCCTGGGTGATGAGGGTCCTTAATAATGGATGCTGCCTTTTGATGCTTCACCTTTTGAACACACAGGGTGTACCTAATAAAGAGGCCACTGACTGTATAATCTTGAATGACAGGAAAGTTGAGGGAACATATACAGGAAAAAACAACTGCTATTGCACAACAGACATTATCTACATGATAGCTGTGATTACCTTCATATGTTTTACCAAAAGAAAACTGCATTTCTCGAAAGGCTTTTGTAGAATTACCCCATGCTTCCAGCACCACCCAAAAAAAAGTAAAATCAGTTCCAAGTGATCAAATCAAATTTCAAGGAAGAGGGCTGAAAGCTGAACAGGAATTGACGATTTCCTCCAGAGGCTCACAGAGACATGTGGCAGGTTTACCACAGCAAGATTATAAAAACCTCACAACAGAAAAGAAAGAGGAAACAGGGCTAGCACCGGAAGACCCTAATCTATCTCACGGTTTACTCTCAGCTGACGTTAACCTACGTCATTTACAGCATAATCCTTGCAGAAGACGGCTGAGTGCCTGCCACTGTCTTGTGAATAGCGCATATTTCTCACGCCGGGACATCTGGAAACATTCTGTGGCATCTCGGTTAATTTCTTGCTAAAGCAAATCGTCGGGGGCTTTCCTCTTTGCCGGGCCGCAAGGAAATAGAATTCAATAAAGCGGAAAATATTAGACTGCTGCATGCAAGAGAAAGACGAAAAGTAAAACCTACCCAAGTTCACCTTACAGTAATTCTGCTCTTGTTGGTCTTGATGGCTGGGAAGGAGAATAATGAATTCTGCAAAATGGAGATGTTATACCAGGCACTGGCAGAAGTTACTGCTTACAGGTTAATCTGAGTTCATAGAAATCATGAATTTCCAGGGTCACAGAGTGAACTTAAATTTCAAAGTTCAATCATGTGGCAAATGCTCAAAATTGAAAAGTAAATTTATTTTCAAAGTATGTATATGTCAACATATACAACCCTGAGATTCTTTTTCTTGCAGGCATTCACAGTAGAACAGAGAAACACAATGGAATCAATGAAAAATTTCACACATGTACATGAATTGTAGAATCCCTGATAGTGAGTCCATAAGTTTTGGAATCAAGTCAGTTGAAGTGAGTGAAATTATCCATGCTGGTTCAGGAATCTGATGGTTGTAGTATTTTAACTGTTCCTGAACCTGGTAGTGTGGGACATAAGGCTCCTGTAACACCATCCCAATAGCAAAATTCTAATTTCTAGACTTTTCCATTCAAGGGCATTGATGTTTCCATACCAGGCTGTGATACCTTTTTATGGTTGGCTGCCATTGACTAGTGGCATGTCACAAGGTTCGGTGTTCAGACTGCTTCTTTACATGTAGTATATAAGTGGTTTGGATGAAGGAATTGATGGCTTTGTGGCCAAGTTTGCGAATGATACAATGATGGGTGGAGGGGCAGGAAATGGTGAGGAAGCAGGGCATCTGAAGGGGACTTGGAAGGATTGGGAGAATGCACAAAAGAAGTGGCAGTTGAAAAGTAACGTAGGAAACTGCATGTTCATGCACTTTGGCAGAAGGAATAAAGGCATAGTCTATTTTCTATATGAGGAATAATTTCAAAAATCAGGTGTGCAGAGGGACTTGGGTGTCTTTGTATGGGATTCCCTAAAGGTTAACTGCAGGTTGAGTCGGTGGTAAGGAAGACAAATGCAATGTTAGCAATCATTTTGAGTGAACTAGAATACAAAAGCAATGATGTAATGCTGAGGCTTTATAAGGCATTGGTCAGAGAGCACTTGACTTCTTGTGAGCAGTTTTTGTGCCCCTTATTTATATGTGCTGGTATTGGAAAGGGTCCAGAAGAGGTTTACAAGAATGATCCCAGGAATGAAAGGGTTAACATTTGAGGAGTATTTGATAGTTCTGGGCTTGAACTCAATGGAATTTAGAAGATTGATGGGGGATCTCATTGAAACCTACAGAATATTGGAAGTTCTGGTTAAAGTGGATGTGGAAAAGATATTTCCTTTAGTGAGGTAGTCTTGGACCAGAGGGCACAGCCTAAATACTGAGCGATGTTCATTTAGAATAGAGATGATGAAATACATTTCTTTATCCAAAGGGTGGTGAACCTGTGGAACTTGTTTGGCACAGGTGGCTGCGCAGGGTATATTTAAGGCAGAAGTTGATAGGTTTTTTGATGAGTCAGGGCATCACATGTGATAGGCAGAAGGCAGGAGAATGTGATTGAGAAGGATAATAGACCAGCCATCATGGAATGGCAGGACACACTCAATGGGCCTAAATCTGCTCCTACAGCTTAGGGTCTTTGACATAAAGCAGTAACACTTTTCCCACAACATCTCTCTGAAATCGCAGGCAAAATTTTATGAAGAGAATACTAGTCATTTTCCTTTCTGTGTAGAGGAGTATACAAAATAAAACTAATTGAAGATAAGATCAAGATCTTGTCATCTACACGTCCAAGTATGCAGAAGGGCAATGAAAAATGTACTTTATATCAGCATCACAGGCACATAGCATCACTTAAGCAGCATACAGAAGAAAAACATTAATTGCACACAAATTTTACAAGAAGGAGCACAATTAGAACAAAGAACAACAAAGTCCATTTTATTGCAAAGTGATCATAGTGTTGCTAAACTCTGGTGATTAGGGTTGTGTCAGTTGGTTCAAGAACCAATTAGTTGAAAGGAAGTAGCAGTTTTTGAACTTGGGTATGTGTGATCTCAGGCTTCTGAACCTACTGAAACTACTGCCTGATGGTAGAAGGTGTCATGTGAAGGTGGTGGGGATCTTTGATGATGGTTAAATGTATTCAATGATACACTTGACCATCATCAAATAATGACAACACCTCAACTATCTTCGAAGTTGACACAGATTCGACATGTCATTTAAAATTCTGACAAACTTCTATAGATGTACAGTGGAGAGCAACCTTCTTCCAGATCATTGACATACAACACGAAATGAAGTGATCCCAACATCCACCCTTGTGGCATTCCACTAGTCACCAGCAGCCAACCAAAAAAGCTCCCCTTTATTCCCACTCTTTGCCTCCTGCCAGTCAGTCAATCCCTATCCATGCTAGTACCTTTCCTGTAATACCATGGCCTCTTATCTTGTTAAGCAGCTTCACGTGTGACACCTTGTCAAAGACCTTCTGGACGTCCAAGTATACAACATCTACTGACTCGCCTTTGTCTCTCCTGTCTGTTATTTCCTCAAAGAATTCCAACAGATTTCTCAGGCAAGATTTCTCCTTGAGAAATCCATGCAGATGTTGGCCTATTTTATCACACACCTCCGAGTACCCTGACACTTCATCTTTAATAATACACTCAACCATTTCTCCAACCACTAAATTCAGGCAAACTGACCGATAATTTCCCTCCTTCTGCCTCCTTCCATCCTTATAGAGTGAAGAGACATTTGCGATTTTCCAGTCCTCAGGAACCATTCCAGAACCTAGTGATTCTTAGATGGTCATTACTAAACTCTCCATAATCTCTTTGGCTACCTCTTTCAGAACTCTGGAGTGTAGTCCATCTGGTCCAGGCGACTTATCTACCTTCACCTTCCACAGCACTTCCGTCTTTGTAATAGCAACAGCACTCATTTCTACCCCTTGACCGTCTCGCAATCAGCCGGCAGTTTCACAGTGAAGACTGACGCAAAATACCTCAGAAGTTCATCCGCCATTTCTTTGTCCCTCGTTTCTACCTCTCCAGCATTATTTTCCAGCAGTCCGATATCTACTCTCATCTCTCTATATCTGAAAATACATTTTGTATCCTCTTTTATATTGTGGTGAGCATTCATGCTGACAGATGAGAAAAGCTCATTTAACTCCACAGCCATTTTTATTGCAACAAGCACAATAACAGACTATGACTCAGGGAGAGAACCCAGTCAGTCACGTACAGACGCAGGGAAGTGATTATTACACACCCACTTACAGTCAATGTGACCCTCAAACACACAAGCAAATAACTGCATCACCCAAAATAAAATGTAACAATAAATGAACTCGAACAATCCCACCATAATCCCACGAAAGCACTTTAACACAAGAACAATAAATAATGCTGGCCACTAGGAATGCTGGAGAGAGCCATTGCCCACACCCCACACCCCCTGAAGTGCTACATTGTCCACACCTGAGGAGTCAGCCATCCTTGGCAAATCCAGAGTCCAGAAGTCCTGGTGGTGGCCACTGCCGCCTGGGGCGCTGTGTGGTCCCTCCCAGGGCAGGCACTGTTTGGTGAGGCAAGAGGCAGAGAACCCGAGGTGTCACTTCCGTCCTTTGGCCTCGCTGGGTCGGAGTTGGTCAAGGGTTGATAAAGTCTTAATGCAACATGACTGCCTTCCACCACTCAGGCAACCACACCTGATATACCACAGCGGAGATGTGGTCAAGAACATCTCCCGGTCCCTTCCGATGGCTTCCAAACTTGGGGGGGACAGTCTCTTCTTTTTGGTGGGGCAGTAGGTCCATACTGGGGCCCCTACCAGGTTCTACTGCATTGGCATCCTGTACTGGTGGCCTGGCCCCTTCTGGGACCTGCAGGCATTGCAGTAGTGCACGAAAATTCCACGTCCTGCCCGTACCCAGGCCAACAGAAAAGTTGGCCCAGCTTGCCCAAAGTCTTTACAATCCCCAACTGGGTGGCCCCCCTTCACCAGCCCGTGCACCAACCACAGCAGCATGGTTCAGAGCCCTCCGGGGTCCGCCAGTTGCAGGAGACGTCCATCGTCGTTGAGGAACTGCCAGCGCGGGAAAAGCAACCCATCCTGCATCTCCAGCCCCCCCCCCCCCACTGTGAGTTTAGGGCTTTGGTCTCTGGGTCTGCAGCGGAGACCTCTGCCCACCCTGGCCGTTGTCCCATGCTCAGCCATTCCCTCAGCTGGGCCAGCACAGGATCGTTCAGCTGCTCGCTGGTCAGTGGAGGGGAGGAATACAGTACGTGACTGCTGGCTGTCACCTGAAGCACCGCTTCCACCACTTGCCCTTGATCCTCTGTGTTGCGTTGGGCCGCCGCAGGGTATACTGAGCTGCTACAGGCCGCCGAGAGACCGCAGGTGGCTGTCGCTGCACCTGCCGGGTCAAATTCCTTGAGCTGCCCTGCCGGAGAGCCACTGCTTCAGCATAGAGGTAGTGTGTTGCCCCTGGCACATCTGCACAGGTCCCCCAGTGGGACAGCAGGTCGCCAGTCACCATAGCCAGCTGGACCGCTGTGGTTGTCCACCCAGGTGGGGTTGGCTGCCCATGTTGGAGAGGACACCAGGACAGATGATATTGATGGTTGACCCTGTGTCCATCAATGCCTGGCATTTGATGCCCACCACCATGCAGTCCACATTTAAGCCTTGTTCGTCACCTAAATGGCCCACCTAGAGGGGCAATAGCGGGGGGGGATTCTGGCGGCACTGCCCTCTTGGGGTTTCCCAATGGCTGCGCTGTGCTGTGGAGTGGCGTTGGTGTGGGGGAATCTGGGCCACACTCGCCCCATGGCACGCAGTGGCACTGGTCAGACCTGTCTCATGGGCTCCTCCTTGTCAGTTTCATCCTCTGCCTCGATGACACATTGCAGTGTGCGGAGCAATGCTGGGATACCCTGGGGGGGCTAAGATTGCTTCTGCCCTCTCCGCCTTGGTTAGTGACGATGGTGATGTCAGGGGAACGTGCTGCCGAAATCACTCTGGTGTCAGCGCCTTTACAAAGGCATAGAGGGCAAGCTTGTCCTTGGCTGCGGGAGGGAACTGGGGGTAGCCATGCTGAGCACAGTGGTGGAGATCTGCTGTGAACCCTCTGCCCCCCCCACCCCACAGGATTTCTCCCACATGGAGCCGTCTGCTGCCCAATTCTTCTCTCATTGCTTCCTCCAATGACCTCTGCCCGAAACAACACTCCAGCACCACTGTAAAGGCCCTGTAGTTACACCGCTCAGCCGGCGTTAGTTCGACAAGGGCCCACAGGGCATCACCCTCCAGCGCCTGGGCAAGGTGCAGTGCCAGGCTCCACCCGTCGTGCCATGCAACCAGTTTGCCTTGCGCCAGGCAAGTCTCCCTATGGCTGCCACCAATCTAGAATTGCTGATCCCCTAGTGGGCTCGACCACAAGCTCCTTGAAAAAGCCATTCTGTAGACATTATACAAATTCCCTTTATTGGGATCCAGCACCATCCGGATTTTCCCAATCCACCTGCATATTGGAATCCCCCATGATAATCACAACATTGTCCTTTTTACATGGCTTTCCTATCTCCTGCTGTAATTTGTGGCCCACATCCTGCCTAGAGTTTTATACCCTTGCAGGTTCTTAACTCTACCCACAAGGATTCTACATCTTCCAATCCTATGTCACCTCATTCCAAGGATTTAATTTAATCTTTTACCAATAAAGCCATGCCACCACCTCTGCCGACCTGTCTCTCCTTTCAATACAATGTATATTAAGAAATTTAAAAGTGGATAAATCTCCGGATCCTGACAGGATTTTCCCCAGGACCTTGAGGGAAGTTTGTGTAGAGATAGCAGGAGCTCTGGCGGAGATCTTTCAGATATCATTAGAAACGGGGATTGTGCCGGAGGATTGGCGTATTGCTCATGTGGTTCCATTGTTTAAAAAGGGTTCTAGAGGTAAGCCTAGCAATTACAGACCTGTCAGTTTGACATCAGTGGTGGGTAAATTAATGGGAAGTATTCTTAGAGATAGTATTTATAATTATCTGGATAGACGGGATCTGATTAGGAGTAGCCAGCATGGATTTGTGCGTGGAAGGTCATGTTTGACAAACCTTATTGAATTTTTTGAAGAAGTTACGAGGAATGTTGACGAGGGTAAGGCAGTGGATGTAGTCTATATGGACTTCAGCAAGGCCTTTGACAAAGTTCCACATGGAAGGTTAGTTAAGAAGGTTCAGTCGTTAGGTATTAATGCTGGAGTAATAAAATGGATTCAACAGTGGCTAGATGGGAGATGCCAGAGAGTAGTGGAGGATAATTGTTTATCGGGATGGAGGCCGGTGACTAGCGGGGTGCCTCAGGGATCTGTTTTGGACCCAATGTTGTTTGTAATATACATAAATGATCTGGATGATGGGGTGGTAAATTGGATTAGTAAGTATGCCGATGATACTAAGGTAAGAGTTGTTGTGGATAACGAGGTGGGTTTTCAAAGCTTGCAGGGAGATTTATGCCAGTTAGAAGAATGGGCTGAATGTTGGCAGATGGAGTTTAATGCTGAGAAGTGTGAGGTTCTACATTTTGGCAGGAATAATCCAAATAGAACATAGAGGGTAAATGGTAGGGCATTGAGGAATGCAGTGGAACAGAGAGATCTAGGAATAACAGTGCATAGTTCCCTGAAGGTGGAGTTTCATGTAGATAGGGTGGTGAAGAAGGCTTTTGGAACGCTGGCCTTTATAAATCAGAGCATTGAGTACAAAAGTTGGGATGTAATGTTAAAATTGTACAAGGCATTGGTAAGGCCAAATTTGGAATATTGTGTATAGTTCTGGTCATCGAATTATAGGAAAGATATCAATAAATTAGAGAGAGTGCAGAGACGATTTACTAGGATGTTACCTGGGTTTCAGCACTCAAGTTACAGAGAAAGGTTGAACAAGTTAGGTCTCTATTTATTGGATCATAGAAGGTTGAGGGGGGATTTGATCGAGGTATTTAAAATTTTGAGAGGGATAGATAGAGTTGACGTGAATAGGCTGTTTCCATTGAGAGTAGGGGAGATTCAAATGAGAGGACATGATTTGAGAGTTAGGGGGCAGAAGTTTAAGGGAAACATGAGGGGTTATTTCTTTACTCAGAGAGTGATAGCTGTGTGGAATAAACTTCCTGTAGAAGTAGTAGAGGCCAGTTCAGTTGTGTCATTTAAGGTAAAATTGGATAGGCATATGGACAGGAAAGGAGTGGAGGGTTATGGGCTGAGTGTGGGTAGGTGGGACTAGGTGAGATTAAGAGTTCGGCACGGACTAGGAGGGCCGAGATGGCCTGTTTCCGTGCTGTGATTGTTATATGGTTATATGGTTATATCCTTGGATGTTAAGCTCCCAACTACGATCTTCTTTCACGCATGACCCATTGATGCCACATCATCAGACCTGGCAATCTCTCTCTGCACCACAAGATCATCTACCTTATTCCATCTACTGCATGTATTCAAATATAACGCCTTCAACCTGAATTTATCATCGCTTTTGATTCTGACCCCGTTACACTTTAACTCATCCCAGTTTTGCAATTTTGCCATATCATCTGCCCATTCTTCCTCACGGTGTCATTACACACTGCATCTAGATGTATACCGATTGCCGCCTTCTCAGCCCTATCACTCCAGTTCCCACCCCATGACAATCAGTGCTTAATTAATAATCAATTAATTAGCAGCAAATGAATTAGTAGTCAACTAATGAATCAATTAATCGATTAAAGATTACCAACAGTGACACAAACTCTGCCATGGACATTTCCAAGCCCAGCACAGGTGCAAAAAGAGAAGGTTGGACATAGTGCTAGCAACCCCATCCCACCAACAGGACTGGCCCTTGCATATTTATTCATCTATGGACGACTCTGGAAAAGCTCTGCACATAATGCCCCAGCGGAAGCATTGATGTCTCGATGACTGACTTTACTTACAACTCTTTCCCAATGCCTACGGGCCTCTATGCCCTCCAACCTATGAAATACCCTGGTTCTACCACTTGCCCAGCAATAGTTGGTTCAAGCAGAGACCTTTGTACACATTTTCACACAGCATAGAATCAATGAAAGCCCATGCCAACAGGCAGAACAATCAGCATGCAAAAGACAACAAACCGTGCAAATCCAAAAAGTCAGGAAAAAAAAAAATAATAAATAAATATCAAGAACATAGGATGAAGAGTCCTTGAAAGTGAGTCCCTATGGTATGGGGACAGTTCAGTGATGGGCAAGTGAAGTTGAGTGAAGTTATCCCCTCTGGTTCAGGAGCCTGGTGCAAGCCCTGTTCTAGTTTGCTCAAAATCTACTCCGAAACCTTTGGTTCAAAATATATTCCTGGTGTGGAAACCAATCGTTTTAATAATTATAATTACAGTTTTTATTGTATAACAAGTGCGTAATCATAGCTTGAGGGTGCCTGAATGTGTGGGCAGAGAACACTTTCAAGGATAATTTCCCTGGGAAAGTTTGTAACTTGGTATTTAAGTGTTAACCATGAGAGAAAAAAAGTAGAAATGACTGATTACTTTGAATAGTTTCCAACAGCACACAATGGACACACACAGTTTGTATGCAGGGGAATACCCTGGAGCATTTTATCTTTGTGACCTTAATGTATGTCAAGTTGATATAAAAACAGGTTAAAAATTTGTGGGGACTAAAAATACTGGCTCACCTAATACTTCACAAGGATGGAAAGCTGCTGACAGGTGGCTCAGCAGAGAATTTATTTTGGACTTGGCCCAATTGTCCTTAAGCAGATCTGGGAAAGTGGATGTTAAGAGAAACAAATGTAAAAGAAGAAAAAGCAAAAGATAAAAATATCTCCTTCCTCACAGGAAAGTGAGGAAGGAGAAATCAGGCAGGGGCGTAAAAGAATAGCCTGGCATTGGTCTTTAGCTCTGCTGTGGAACAGCAGGAAGACTGAAGCTGTCCTTCAATTCCCAAGTACATTTCCAGAGAACTAATTTGTCATTTCCTGTCAGTCACCATATTTACAGACTCTCCTGTGCCTTGTGTCACTTTGTAGACATGCAATCAATCTGCATACAAGCTATCTTACATACTTACATATATTGTGTTCTTTAAATTATTGCATTCCTTATCTTAAATTTATTTTTGAGCTGCATTGGATCCACAATTATTCCATTCTCCTTTACACTTGTGCACTAGAAAATGACATTAAACAATCTTGAATGTAAAGCTTATAGGCTGCAGTCTTCTGCAATTAATTAAGGATCTCTCAGTCAGACCTTGCATCACGCATATTGTTCGGAAGTAGTACATGACACTATTTTAAGAAATAAACAGGTGCTGGATACGTGAAACAAATACACAGTCCAAA
Organism: Hypanus sabinus; assembly: GCF_030144855.1. Lineage (NCBI taxonomy): Eukaryota > Metazoa > Chordata > Chondrichthyes > Myliobatiformes > Dasyatidae > Hypanus > Hypanus sabinus. The sequence goes on from NC_082735.1 coordinate 36,167,350, forward strand.
GACATACCGGTTGGTAGGTTAATTGGTTGTTGTAAATTGTCCTGTGGTGAGGCTCAGATGAAATTGGGGGTTGCCACTTGAAGGGCCAGAAGGGTCTATTATGTGCGATACCTCAATAAATAAATACATAATAAACAAACTTATTTTCATCATGAAACAGCCAGTTTAGGATTGGCTGTGTTCAAAGAGCTGTTTTTCCCACAGGTGTTTACAGGTAGTTGGTCTTTATTACAATAGTTCAGAAACTCAGAGCTCAGCATTGATAATAAATTTATTATCAAAGTATATATATGTCACCATCTCCAACCCTGAGATTCATTTTCCTGCAGGTATTGAGAGTAAATAGTAACAATGAAAAACTGAACGCAGGATGGAGAAACAACCAATGTGCAAAAGACAACGAACTGTGCAAAAGCGAAAAGAATGAATAAAATAATGAGAAATAACTAAGCACTAAAAATCAAGAACATGAGATGAGGAGTCCTTGAAAGTAAGACTGTAGGTTGTGCGACCTGTTCAGTAATGGGGCAAGTGAAGTTGAGTGAAATTATCCTTCTTGGTTCAAGAGCCTCATGACTGAGGAGTAATAACTGATATCAGACTGAGACCTCAGCAGCACGTAAATGTAATTGCAAAGAAAGCACAGATTCACCTCTGCTTCATTAGGAGTCTGTGGAGATTTGGCATGACATCAAAAACTTTGACTAACTTCTATAGATGTGTTGTGGAAAGTGTGTTGACTAGCTGCATTACAGCCTGGTCTGGAAACACAAATGCCTTTGAACAGAAAATCATACAAAAGGTAGTGGCTTCGGCCCAGTACCTTTTCATGTAGATGTGCTCTCCCAACCATTGAGCACATTTATGTGAAAAGCTGTCATAGGAAAGCAACATCCATCATCAGAGATTGCTACTACCCAGACCATAATCTATTCTCACTGCTAACATCAGATAGAAGGTATAAGAGCCTCAGGATTCACACCACAAGATTCAAGAACAGTTATTATCCCTCAAAAATCAGGCTCTTGAACAAAAGGGGATAACTACACTCACTTTTCCATCCATTGAGATGTTTCCCATAACCAATGGTCTCGTGTTAAGGACTCGATATTAAATTCCCATTATTTATTACTGTCTATTATATTTGCATTTGCAGTCTATTGTCTTCTGCACTCTGGTTGATCTTTCATTGATCCTGTTATAGTTACTATTCTGTAGATTTGCTGAGTGTGCCTGCAGGAAAATTAATCTCAGGGTTCTATATGGTGACAAATATGTTCTTTGATAATACATTTTACTTTGAACTCTAATGAAGTTCTTTAACATTAACTAGAAAAAAAAGATGGTCCTTACTGACTGCTTAATATCAAGTATCAAGTAGTATCAAGAGTATCAAGTCATTAGCTTGTGGGGAATTTTGATGTGATTGACTTGACACATTTCCTACTTTCCAACAATGATGACAATTCCAAAGAAATTGAACCATTGTTTTTCAAGCACTTTGAAATATCTTGTGGTCATGAAAAGCAAGATAGAAATGCAAATAAAAGTTTAAGTTAATAACATTCTGTACTTGGAATTTTTTCCCGTCACGAGGATTGATTCCGTTTTGATATTTGCATCAGTGTATGATTGTTTAAAGATTGCTTTCATCTTCTACGTATAAGATTCAGAGTATGGGAGCTGGGCAGTTGCAAATGACACCTCAAGTAGCAGTGACAGAAATGGAGAGGCTTTGGGACAGCAGGGTGCTTATTAACAACTCAGGCTTGTACTCTCTGTTACTGTGTGGGCACAGGAGTAAAAGGGTGGCTCAAGGCACTCCTTCAGTGAGCGCGAGTGTTGCCAGGAGCTTAACAAGGATGTGCCTGGGAGTTGGTCTAGGAGTGGTACAGGAGTAGGATAAGGAATCAGAGGAGTGGGATTGGGAGTGGGACCGGGAGTTGGAGGAGTGAGAGGCAGCATGTGACTGGGAACTGAGAGAAGAAGTCAAGCTGGGGGGCTGTCGCGTGCTGTCCACTGACCTGAGACTGCTAATAACGCTCATCTGTCACCCAACCCAACCCTCTGTGATTGGAACTGAGGTTTCTAAGTGGTTGAGCTAGAAGAATATTGGAATTGAGAGAACAGGGAAAGGGGAAAATACTAAGATGGAAGGGATTGAGGAAAAGGAGAATAGGGAAGTGGCATCTCATAACCTTCAACTCACTCCATCATAAAGCCCTATGCTATTGTTATCAGCCCACCCTGGACATCATGGGTGTTGTCAGAAGGACTTCCACTTTACTTCTGGAGAAACCTCGGCCCATAGCACCTAAGGGAGACAAATTAGGTGGTTCAGTGCTAGAGGTTGTAAAAGAAATAACTCTCCGGCAAGACCTGATTAGTTTGCTTGCTTGTTATATGCTGTGCCATATGACATGGGCGATCATGGTCTTTTCATGACCACAACTGTTCTTGGCACATTTCTCTACAGAAGTGGGTCACCATTGCCTTCTTCTGGGCAGCGTCTTTACCAGCCGGATGACCCCAACCATTATCAATACTCTTCAGAGGTTGTCTGTCTGGCGTTGGTGGTCGCATAACCAGGATTTGTGATCTGCACCAGCTACTGGTTCCCATGGCTTCCCTCAACCCCGATTGGCAGGGGGCTAAACTGGTGTTATATTTTGCCCAAGGGTGACCTGCAGGCCAGCGGAGGGAAGGAGTGCCTTACACCTCCCTTGGTAGAGATATATGTCCACACCCACACAAGGCAATAAATAGCTGTGCTTTTTCTGGTCACATCACTGAAACAATGTTTTTAATATATAAACAAATTGCTTAATGATCTGGGAGGTTGAATGGGCTGTACTTGGTCATGCAGTTATTGCACTTTTAAGAGCAAATTTCTTGATTACGTTACACACAAGAATGCTTCCTGTTGACATGACCACCACCTCATCTGCTCTGTTCTCTGCCTCCAAAACAATAGTGACAACAGACACATTGCTACAAGAAAATCAGTGTTGAAGCCTCAAGTGCTCCACGACGAAAGTTTTTCACAGACCATCTGACAATCCCTGGCTACAAAGTGCATTATCTTGACACCCACCATAATTGCCATTTGCAAATCAACTCTTGGATTTTTTACCAGAAGCCAACTGAAGCAGTTTGTTTGGAGTAACTGGAAGATTCAGGAGATAATTAACCCCACATGTCAGGTCCTTGAAATTCCACTGGACCTCAGGGAAATAGAAGCACTCTGCTGGTTCCTGATGGACAAGTCTTAAAGAACAGATGGATGATGGGAAGAGTTGAGAAGATCCAGCAATGGGCTGACAACCATGGCTTACATAGATTCTTTGGAGCTCTTTAGGTCACAAATACAAATGGCTCACCCTAATGAGAGCTAAAAGTGGAGCTGAATGTTACAAAAAGAGAGAGAGGCAGTTTGTGCCACCTCAGAGAATTCCGTTCTCGATTTCACCCCATTGTCCGGTCCATCCTTGCTAATATTTCTGGCAATCATTATGTGCCGTGTTGTGTGACATGGGTGATCAGGGCCCTCCATCTTCCCCTGATCGTTGCCTGTGGGGAAGACCACCTTCATCCAATTGTTCTTATTCTATTCTCTATCCATGATCATGATTGCTCTTTTTCTACAGAAGTGGTTTGCCATTTCCTTCTTCTATATTTCCGGCCAAAAGAATGAAAAGTGGTTATTTTTCAATGAGGAAACTAGAAGGCCTCAAGAGCATCTGTTACCCTCGTGACCTGAAGGAGATCACTGCCTCCCAAGCTACTGACCCCCCCCCCCACCCCATCCCGTTAATTATCTTCTGTGGCAGAATCAGTAAGCCCCACGTTAGCCTCTTCAGCTCTGTCACAACTGGGGGGCCTTGTTTGCAAGGGGCAGTTTGAGAGAGAAGAGAAGTGAGAGGCTGCTTAGGGATCTCGGAGAGCAGCAGAGCTGAAGAGGTTCACAGAGTTGTGATGAGATAGAGTTTTACAGCATAGAAACAGGCCCTTCAGCCCAACCAGTCTGTGCTGGCCATAATGGCCAGTCCCATCTGTCTGCATTTGATCCATATTCCTCTAAACCAGTGGCTCCCAACCTGGGTCCTTGGACCCCTTGTCTAATGATATTGGTCCATGGCATAAAAAAGGTTGGGAACCCCTGCTCAGATCTTTCCTATTCATTTACTTGTCCAACTGTCTTTAAAAAGTTTTTAATGCACATGCCTCAATCACTTCCTCTGACAGCTCATTCTGTGTAACTATCTCCCTCCATGTAAAAAGTTAAATGTTTTCCCTCTCGCCTTAAACCTATGCCCTTACTTCTTGATTCCCCAGTCCTGGGAATTAGGACACGATGGGATTTAAGCATGAGGATGAACATTTAAAAATCAAGAAGACAGATGATGGTAATTAATTATTTTTATAGTTCCACTTTTCATTATATGTTGAGGCCAAGCCACAATACTTTTAACATGAAGTTCAGTTTGTTCCCGATTTTAGTAAATTGAGGCTTACGATCAGAAAGGTATCAAAATATTTACCAAGTATAGTATCAGCCATGGCTCAGAGGTAGTTTTCAGAGTTTCTGAGTCAGAGAACTGAGGTCTCAAGTTCAAACCTAAATTTGTGTTCCAAGTACGTTGTTGAGGGATTGCGTAGAGTCAGGGGGCAGCATTGAGGCAGTACTGCTCTGAAAGTGGACTTTTACTGAACAGTTCTGTTGTTGGAGCATTACTTCCTGAGGGGGAGACCTGAGGGAGTGCAGCCCTGTCAGACAAGAACTACTGACGGAGTGCCACACTGTGGGAGGGGCGGTACTGCCTGAAGATGATGGAGTACTGCAATGTTTCAAAACTGTTCACAGGGATATAATAAAGGGGTTCTGTGCCATCGTTTTGGTTGTACTGAGGACGGCGTTGCTTTTGGAAGATGTGAGGGAGGTATGGAGGAACAGGGCTTGTTTTGCTGTTGTTGCTTTGTTGTCGTAGATCTGCCGCTGTTGTTTGTGTTGTTCTGTGAACACGGTGGGGAACCTATGCTGGCGCCAGAATGTGAGGCGACACTTGCGGGCTGCCTTTAGGTTGCGTGGGTTGTACTTCACTGTACGTTTTCATTTACATGCGGCAAATGTACTTTTGGGAGCCTAAGACCAGAGGACACAGCCTCTGAATGGAGGGGCAGCCATTTAGAACGGAGATGAGGATGAATTTCTTTAGCCAGAGAGTGGAGAATCTGGAAATCTGTGGAGGCCAAGTCATTGGGTATATTTAAGGCAGAGGTTGATAAATTCTTGATTGGTCAGGGCATGAAGGGATACAGAAAATAGGCAGGATATATTGTACTGAGAGGGAAAATAGATCAGCCATGATGAAATGGCACAGTAGACTCGATGGGCCAAATGGCCTAATTCTGCTCCTGTATTGTGGGGTCTTATAAATGAATCTGAATCTGAATTAACAGGACACCATAATTAGTGGTGTATTGAAGGGTTTTGTACAGGGTCACAAATGGATCCAGATCATTTGGGAAAGTAGACGATGGAATAACAGATGAAGAGTGTGAAACACCCATTGCATTTGGATAGTCACCATCCAAATGGAGCCCATCCAAATCATGCCCTCCCAGGGTAGGGCAACCTAAAACCAAGAAGCATCAGTTTGATGTGAGAGGGGGAGAAGTTTAAAGGGGATATGAGAGGCCAGCTTGTGGGAAAGGTTTAGGGGCAGGATATTGTGGATATATGGAACAAGGTGCCAAGGCTTGTGGTCGGGGCCGGTACAATTGTACGTATGTAATTGAAACATGGAAGGATCTTTGCGAACTCCCACAGCCCCCAATGACCCTGTAATTTCAGTCTCTGAGGCTGACGTGGAGCATTGTTCAGTAAGGTGAATCCGTGGAAAGCATTCGGCCCAGACCGGATATCTGAAGACCTGTGCTTTTCAGCTCCCTGGTGTGATCATTGACATCTTCTTGCTTTGGAATACTGGGGTACCCACCTGCTTCAAACAGGCTTCTTGGTGCCCAAGAAGAACTTGGTAACCTACCTCAATGACTATCGTCCAGAAGCCTGCTTCAATTTGCATACCATCACCAAAGGTCACCAGCAGATTCCATTTCATTGGCTCTGCCGTCAGTTCTGGAACACCTGGACCGTGAAGATGCGTACATCAGCATGCTCTTCCTTGACTACAGCTCAGCATTCAATATCATCATCCCTTCAAAACTGACCAATCAGCTTCAAGACTTTGTCCTCAATGTCTCCTTGTGCAAATGGATCTTCGCATCCCTCACTTGCAGACCCCAGTAGGTCTGGATTGGCAACAACATCTCCTCAACAATCTCCATCAGCACAGCTGCATCACAAGGCTTTGTGCTTAGCCCCCTGCTCTACTCACTTTATACTTATGAATGTGAAGCTAAGCACAGTTCCAGTGCCATATTTAAGTTTTCTGATGACACCATGGTTGTGAACCAAATCAAAGGTGGTGAGGAGTCAGTATTCAATAGGGGGATTGACACTCTGACTAAAAGGTGCCAAATTAGCAACCTCTCACTCAACGTCAGCAAAACCAAAGAGCTGATTATTGACCACAGAAGGGGGAAACCAGAGATCTATAGGATTTTGTGAATAAAACACGCAAGAGACTTTTTATGTGCTTAACAAAATTTGCAGTCCTTCCATTATGAACAAAACCTAAAAGCAGTCGCTTTACCATCTCTTAAAGTGAACACAACAACTCAATGACAGTGTTTGTGAATGATGTAGAACAGTTTCTATTATGAACAATATGTGTCATCTGTCACCCATTACATTACCCTACACAGGCCTCCCCAAGAATTCACCAAAACCAGCATTGTGAGTGTCTGGAGCTCGTAAGATCCGCCCAGCACAGGTCCCATGTGCCTTGGTAGGTGTAACAGCAGGTGCCCCTGGTTCAGCCAAGAGTGTACTGATATACACATGGTCATGTCGTGATTCAGAGGGCTTGGTAGTGGAACCATCCAGATCTTGGTGGGCCAGTTTAAGCTGATCTATAGAAATACCTTCCTATCAACAATAAAAGTCCTTTTGCTTCATTCCAAAGTGTGGAATGGGCCATCATAAGGGGAGTTAAGGGGGTGTTGATGTGTATCCTGGTGGTCGAAGGCAGGTCAACTGGAACCCAAGAGTGCTGTACGTCATGATGGGAGGTAGAAATAGGTGTAAAAGAACTGAGTTTACTGAGCAGGGCAGAACAGGCAGTCATGGCATCAGGAATAAAATCTCCTGGCACCCGTAGTGGCTGTTCTGAGACCCAGCAGGACCCATGGGAGATGATCATGCTAACACTCATCCGCCAGGGAGGCCGTCAGAAGCACCTTTAAGGAATGATAAGGTCATTGGACTGCGGTTGACCATGGTGTGAATCAATTTAACGTGGAGGATCTGGGCTATTGTGGCCCAGAGGTCTGACGTAAATTGAGGGCCCATGGTTGGAAGAAACATCACTGTGGAAAGAAACAGTGATAGAAATTCAACATACCTAAAAACCCTTGCAGTGTTTTCGGGATGTGAGGCAGTGGGAAGTCTGTAATAGTGGCGACTTTTGAGGGCAAAGGGGATGCTCCTACTGCACTGATGCAGTGGCCAAGAAAGTCAATAGTAGCCAACCCAAATTGGCATTTAGTGGGGCTCATAAGCACTTAAAAAGTGTGTGGAGATGTGTTAAATGTTCCGTTTTGGATGCACTGGCAACAGGAATGTCATCCGGGTAAACAGAAAGAAATCTAAGTCTATTAACACAGAGTCCATCAGCTGTTGGAAAGTCTGCATGCTGCATTTTACAGCCTTATGGTTTGCACAGAAACCCAAACAGGCCAAATAGGGTTAAAACAGCAGTTCTGTACACAGGCACCTAATGATGGAAAAAAAATCCTGCGTACAATGCCAAGCATTTCCATGTTAACAAACTCAGCCTTCATGTTGGCCAGCTTCTCTGGGCCTAGTCTACACGCACAGGCATGGACTGGCAAGCCAGCTGTGGAAATGTGGTGCTTGGCCCCGTGCTCTGTGACGGCAGTGGAAAATGTGGACTTGGTAATTATGGGAATTCACCCAACAGAATAGTGAATTCACATGCAGTTATACATGCACTGTGGGGACAGGGTAACAACCTAAAGCCCTTTAAGTCCACAAGCTGGCAATTCTTAAGTTCTACTAACAGTCCTTTGGTGCACGGGGAATCTGCACTGAGCAGAGGTCCAGCAACTTAGTCCCATACCCCATGTCGAATAAGTCCGGATCCCGCTGCCGTTGACGGCCTCCAGTGAGTGTTCGTGGCTCTATACCTTACAATCAATGGGTGAAGCTGGCAGCACACTCACTGCAGTGCCCACCTCACACAGGTTGTGTTACCCTGAAAGGGTCGTCTTGACCCTGGCTGCTAAAACCCGTGGCGCTCAGAGACCTCCAATGTCCTGATGCATTGGCACCACTGAAGCTGCATGGCGTCCTTGCTGGAATTTGTGCGGTAAAAACATCGACCAAACCTCGTCTGGTTTGGAGCTGCGGGTGTTAGTCTGCTGGAGGCTCTGCTGACAGGGTTTATTTAGACAGGGTAAGGAAGAGGAACAATGCATGTTGCCTGGCTGAATGTAAACGATTGGCCATTTTAGCAAGCTCCTTATAGTCCTTCATGAGTATATAAGTAAGGTTTGTGTGAACTTGGTCAGGCATTTGCTGTATAATGAGATCTTTAAAAATAAAACAAGGTGATTACCCAGTTAAGATAGTATGTGGTCCATTAGTTCTGAAGGCCTAGCATCACCCAGGCTGGGCGAAGAGAGCAACTCAGATAGCACCAAAGTCTGTAATGGTTGAGCTTCCAGAGTGACAGGTTTACTACCTGCAGATGGATCTTCTAGTAGACTCTGGCCGCAGTCAGACATTACTACTTAGTAATGCTATGACATAGTAAAATTTGGTATTGTCAAATATGGTGATTTCTCGCAACACAAACCGTTCTGCCCATGCCAACACCACGGAACAGTGCTGCTCCCAGGACTCCGGCTGCTTTGGTCAACAGATTGTCGAGGAATTTTGGAATCGTCCGAGCGCGCTGAGGGCACCAATGTAGGATTTTGTGAATAAGACATGTGAGAGTCATTTTGTGAGCTTAACAAAAGCTGCAGCCCTTCCATTACGAACAAAACCCAAAAGCAGTCACCTTACACTAACGTCATTTTGTCAGACACCGTCTCTTAAAGTGAACACAGCAACTGAATGACGGTGTTTGTGAATTATCTCAAATAGTTTGTATTATGAACAATATGTGTCATCTACATTACCCTGTGGGTCCATGTACCAGCCCTCATCTGGGGATAGAGGCGGAGAGAGTCAGCAACATTAAACTCCTTGGTGTTAATATTTCAGAGGATCTGTTCTGGGTCCAGCACACGAGTGTCATTACAGAGAAGGCATAGCAGTGCCTCTACTTTCTTAGGAGTTCGAGCAGATTCCGCATGTCATCTAAAACTAACAAGCCTCTGTCAATGTGTGATGGAAAGTATACTGACTTTGCATCACAGCCTGGTATGGAAACACCAATCAATGCCCCTGAGTGGAAATCCCAACAAAAAGTAGTGGATATGGCCCAGTCCATCATGGGTTAAGCCCTCTCCACCAAGCAGCACCCATCATCAGGGACCCTCACCACCCAGGTCATGCTGTCTTCCCATAGCTGCCCTCAGGAAGAAGGTACAGGAGCCTCAAGTCCTGAACCACCATGTTCGTGACACTTCTAACGCTTTGAATTTTTTCAATGATTTTAAGTTCCCTGGCCCCGCCTTATTTTCACCATGGACGTCCAGTCCCTATAAACCTCCATCCCCCACCAGGACGGTCTCAAAGCTCGTTGCTTCTTTTTGGATTGCAGACCTAACCAATTCATCTCTACCACCACTCTTCTCCGTCTAGCGGAATTAGTTCTTACTCGCAATAATTTCTCTTTTGGCTCCTCCCACTTCCTTCAAACCAAGGGTGTAGCCATGGGCACCCATATAGGTCCCAGTTATGCCTGCCTTTTTGTTGGCTTTGTGGAACAGTCCATGTTCCAAGTCTATACGGGTATCCGTTCCCCCTTTCCTTCGCTACATCAACGACTGCATTGGCGCTGCCTCCTGCACGCATGCTGAGCTCGTTGATTTAATTAACTTTGCCTCCAACTTTCACCCTGCCCTCAAATTTACCTGGTCCATTTCCGACACCTCCCTCCCCTTTCTTGATCTTTCTGTCTCCATCTCTGGAGACGACCTATCTACTGATATCTACTATAAGCCTACAGACTCTCACAGCTACCTGGACTATTCCTCTTCCCACCGTCTCTTGTAAAAATGCCATCCCCTTCTCACAATTCCTCCGTCTCCGCTGCATCTGCTCTCAGGATGAGGCTTTTCATTCCAGGACGAAGGGGCTTCCCTTGCTCCACCATCAACTCTGCTCTCAAACGCATCTCTCCCATTTCTCGCATCATCTGCCCTCACCCCATCTGCCCGCCACCCCACTTGGGACAGGGTTCCCCTTGTCCTCACCTACTACCCCACCAGCCTCCAGGTCCAACATATAATTCTCCGTAACTTCTGCCACCTCCAACTACCAAGCACATCTTTCCCTCCCCCACCTTTCTGATTTCCGCAGGGATCGCTCCCTACGCGACTCCCCCATCCCTTCTCACCGATCTCCCTCCTGGCACTTATCCTTGTAAGCAGATCAAGTGTTACACCTGCCCTTACACTTCCACCCTCTCCACCATTCAGGGCCCCAGACTGTCCTTCCAGGTGAGGCGACACTTCACCTGTGAGTCAGCTGGTGCGGTATACTGCGTCCGGTGCTCCCGGTGTGGCCTTTTATATATTGGTGAGACCCGATGCAGACTGGGAGACCGTTTTGCTGAACACCTACGCTCGGCCCGCCACAGAAAGCAGGATCTCCCAGTGGCCACACATTTTAATTCCACGTCCCATTCCCATTCTGATATGTCTATCCATGGCCTCCTCTACCGTCAAGATGAGGTCACACTCAGGTTGGAGGAACAACACCTCATATACCGGCTGGGTAGCCTCCAACCTGATGGCATGAACATTGACTTCTCTAATTTCCGTTAATGCCCCTCTTCCCCTTCTTACCCCATCCCTGACATATTTAGGTGTTTGTTTTTTTTCTCTCCCTCTGCCCAGAACTCTGCCTGTTCTCCATCTCCCTCTGGTGCTCCCCTCCCCTGTTTTATTTCTCCTGAGGCCTCCCGTCCCATGATCTTTTCCCTTCTCCAGCACTGTATCACTTTCGCCAATCACCTTTCCAGCTCTTAGCTTCATCCCATCCCCTCCGGTCTTCTCCTATCATTTCACATTTCCCCCTCCCCTCACTACTTTCAAACCTCTTAGTATCTTTCCGTCTGGGTAGCCTCTAACCTGATGGCATGAACATTGATTTCTCAAACTTCCGGTAATTTACCTCACCCCTCCCCCTCCCGGCTTCCCCTCTCACCTGGCGTTTCTCTCTCCCCTCCCCACCTTTTAACTCTAATCTTCATCTTTTTGTCTCCAGTCCTGCTAAATGATCTCAGCCTGAAATGTCGACTGTACTCTTTTCCATAATTGTTGCCTAGCCTGCTGATTTCCTCCAGCATTTTGTGTGTGTTCCTTCTATACTGAGGTTGTGCCTTCTGATCCTAGATTTCCCCCTCTCCACGTTCACTCTATCTAGAATTTTCAATATTCGGTACGTGTCAGTGACTCCTAAACTCCAGCAAGTGCAGGCCCAGAAATAAAGAGATAACTTCCATATGGAATGGGATATGGGTTCCTTTCTGTCTACCTGCAAAGGCATGTAGACATTAGGTCAGTTCAGCATGACACTGGGTGTGGCAACAGACTATAACAATAAATTTTCAATTCATTGGTAAGAGTGCCACCAATTTTGCATAGCTGATGCTGACAGGTGACTTCATCAGCACTATTGACATTGGCAGGAAATTCCCTGGGTCCTTTTTTTCCCAATGCATCACACACCTTGTTTATACTGTCAAGAGATGTTGAGCTCCTCAGTCTGAGTCACTGATACGTACTATTAGAACCAAATATCTCCTGGACCCACCCCATGCTCAGAGGCACACGAGACGTACCCCATCTGACTCCACTATGACATCACCTAAATGGCATTTTATTAGCCATGTGACCTGACCTTTCTGGGTGTGTATTCCATGATGTTTTACCCTGAAGTCAGAAATGACTGGGAGTGCTGCATTTTCTGGAAATTAAACCAAGAGTGATTTCCTATTCCCAGAATTGTTTGGGCTCAGCTGGTGGAATGTGAAACATAAAATTATGTTCATGCAATTTCTGATGGCTTCTAAAGACTATCTTAATGTTACAAGTTAGATGGCAAAGTTACTTGAGTTGCTGTCATCTTCCTGTCAGCTTGAACTCGTCTGGCTATTCTCCTTTGACCTCTCTCATTAGCAAGGCATTTTTGCCCACAGAGCTGCCGGTCACTGGAAGCTTTCTGTTTATCACACCGTTCTCTGTAACCTCTAGAGCAGGGGTCCCCAACCTTTTATTATGCTATGGACCCCTAACACTAACTGTTAGCATGTTTAGCCTGCTCTAGAGACTGTAGTTCATGAAAAACCCAGTAGATCAGCAGTATCTGAGATACTCAAACCACCCCATCTGGCACCAACAACAATTCCACAGTCAAAGTCACTTAAATCACATTTCTTTCCCATTCTGATGTTTGGTCTAAACAGCAGCTGAACCTCCTGGCCACGTCTGCATGCTCTTATGCTTTGAGTAGCTGCCACATGATTGGGTGATTAGATATTTGCATGAACAAGCAGATGTACAGGTGTACCTAATAAAATGGCCACTGAGTGTATATACATGTGATTGTTCAGTGGATACAGTTGCCTCTGTATTTTTCTGGAAACTTCTTGCTTTCAGTTGCAGACGTCACATTACTTGAATTTGGCTATTTCATCGGTTAATGTTATACTGAAATTTCAGTGGAATTTACTGTTATCAGAAGCTGACACCATTTTGTCTTTTCCTGCTCTCTCTTTCCTCTGTCTGCACACTCTTTTATGTTCTTGCCTGCCACGCTTCTTCTTTCTGACCTTTGCCCTTAATAAAGCAATGACAGGCAACCAACTTTACGCTTCATTCTTGACTTCTGAAAAAAAATCTGGATCACGAAAGCATCAGAATCCAACATGTGACACATGCTTTTTAGAGGCAAAGTTAACTAAATGGCACCATTTTAAATATAGTCCATTAACAAACCTTTGAAAGTTAAAAACAAGTTGAGTATATGTCTCTACCAAAGGAAGTGTAAAATTCTCCTTCCCTCTGCTGGTCTGCAAGTCACATGAAGCCATGGGTGCAGGTGGTAGATGGTCGTATGAGCTGCTGGTGTACATCACAAATCCTGGTTATGTGACCACTGACACCAGGCAGATAATCTCTGAAGGGTATTGATAGTGGCTGGGGTCACCCGTCTTGTTAAGACACTGCCCAGAAGAATGCAATGGCAAACCATTTCTGTAGACCATGATCCTCCACATCATACAACATGGCACATAATGAACAGGCAAGAATTAAACGTTCATAATATAAACTTAGTGGCCACTTTATTAGGTACACCTGTATACCTGCTCTTTAATGCAAATATATAATCAATGAAGGGTGTGGCTGCAACTCAATGCATAAAAGCATGCAGACACGGTCAAGAGGTTCAGCTGCTGTTTAGACCAAACATCAGAATAACGAAGAATATGATCTAAGCGGCTTTGACTGTGGAATGATTGTTGGTGCCAGACTGGGTAGTCTGAGTATCTCAGAATCTGCTGACCTGCTGAGGCTTTCACACACAACAGTCTTTAGAGTTTACAGAGAATAGTGCAAACACCCCCTCCCCAAAAAAAAATCCAGTGAATGGCTGTTCTGGGGGTGAAAAAGTGCTGTTAAAGGGAGGTCAGAGGAGAATGGCCAGACCGGCTCAGGCTGATGGGAAGGCGACAATATCTCAAATAACCACGTGTAATGACAGTGGTGTGCAGAAGAACATCTCTGGTCACACAATACATTGAAGTGGATGGACTACAGGAGCAGAAGCCTCTGAATATACACTCAGTGGCTACTTTATTAGGTACAGGAGGTACATTACAAAGTGTCCACTGAGCTTTATTACTAGAAATAATACTGGTACAGAATATCAAAGAAAGAGAGTCATGTCCAGCCATAAGTTGTAAGATCTAGGGCAGAATTAGGCCATTTGGGCCATCAAGCTTGCTGTGAGTCTGTTCTTATAGAAAACAGCTGAAGTTTTGTGTTGAACCAGACTTCTATATCTTAGGAGAAGATATTTAGGCCTTGAAGATGCTGAAAAAGAGAAGTGATGCAAAGGATCCCAGAATGAGGGATTAGTAAAGATGGCCAGGGATCTGCTAATAATAATAATAACTTTTTTAAATAGCACCTTCCATACATTAAGATGCAGACTTAAAGTGATTTGCATAGATTGCAAAGATATGTCAATATAGTCATAAAAATGAGCCAAAATTAAAAATCATAAGATACACAAAATGCTGGAGGAATGCAGCAGGCCGGGCAGCACCTATGGAAAAGAGTGAAGAGTTGACATTTCAGGCTGAGACCCTTCATCAGGACTGGAAAGAGTGAGAAGGTGGGGGGGAAGGGAAGAGGAAGTACAATGAGGTAGGTGATAGGTGAAATCGGGAGAGGTGGAGGTGACGAATAAAGAGCAGAGAGGTTGATTGGTGAAAGAGATAAGGGCTGTAGAAGGAGGAATCAAAAAGGGGAGAGCCATAGAAGGAAGGGAAGCAGGAAAAGCACCAGCGGGAGGTGATGTGCATGTAAGGTACAAAGGTGAGACAGGGAAACAAGAATGGAGAATGATGAACATATAAAATAAAAAGTAATCAAATATACCACTCTATATAAATATAACCAACATCAACAGGCATTAAGTAATCCTGTAAGTAGGTCCAAATTAAAAACAGTCGGTTTTTACAAGTATTTTGAAATGTTCCACAGTTCTAGCCTGCTGTATCTCGGTCGGTAGAGTATTTCTGATTACCGGCGCAGAAGGAAAAAGGCTGCATCACTAGTTTTTATATGCTTAGCTCTAGGAGCACTAAGCAAACCAATATTTGTGGATCTAAGATTACGTAAGGGGAAAATATATGCAGATTTCCTCGTGTTTGCTCCCTAAGAGCATAGATGGTTAAGAGCAAACATCATTAACACTCTTGATAGACAAATAATGCATGACAGTTTCCAATAGCTGATCTATCAATAATGAGTAATAGACTGAAGGTGATTGATGATGCAACTGTAAGGAAATAATGGAAACCAGATGATAACAGAGTACAAAGCAACACACACAAAATGCTGGAGGAACTCAGCAGGCCAGGCAGCGTCTATGGAAATGAATAAAGAGTCAGTGTTTCAGGCTGAGACTGGAAAGGAAGGGGGAAGATGCCAGAATAAAAAGGAGGGCAGGGGAAAGGAGGCTAGATGAAAGGTGATAGATGAAGTCAGGTGGGTGGGAAAAGTCAAGGGCAAGGAATTTGATAGGACAGGAGAGTGGACCATAGGAGAAAAGAAAAGGGGATCCAGGGGGAAGTAATCGGCAGGTGAGAAGAAGCAAGTAGTCAGATTGGGGAATGGGAATGGGGAATTTTATTGTAAGGAGAAATTGATATTCATGACATCAGTTTGGAGGCAACCCAGATGGAATGTAAGTTCTTGCTCCTCCATCTTCCCCTTTCCTTCTCAGCCTGAAACATCAACTGTGTTTTCATTTCAATAGACACTGCCTGACCTGAGCTCCTCCAGCATTCTTTGTGGGTTGCTTTGGATTTTCAGCATCTACAATTTTCTTTGTGCTAATGAGCTTCCAATGAGATGTTGTGATCTGGAATTTACTGCATGAAGTGCCCATAAGGCACAGGAGTGCCATTTGGCCCATGGACTTTGCTCTGCCAGTGGATGGAAGCAGATTAACTATGAGTATTCATAGGGAAGTTGGGAAGGACAAAATTGACAGTGCCACGGTGAGAGAACTGTGGCATGGGACGAACTGTACTGCACTTTTGATGAGTTGACGTGGGCATTATCATCATCGTGTGCTGTGTCGTATGGTATGGGTGATCATGGTGCCGTGTGGTTTGCCATTGCCTTCTTCTGGGCTGCAACTTTACAAGTTGGGTGACCCCAGCCATTATCAATACTCTTCAGAGATTGTCTGCCTGATGTTAGTGGTCGAATAACCAGGACTTGTGATATACACCAGTTGCTCATACAACCATCTATTACCTGCTCCCATGGTTTCATGTGGCCCTGAATAGAGTGGGTGGGGGGCTAAGCAACTGTTACACCTTGCCCAAAGGTGACCTGCAGGCCACAGGAAGGAAGGAGTGTCTTACACCTCCTCTGGTTTCCCCCCACCACCCATGAACCAGGCACCATGAACATATTAGCTGACTTGTGAGTGCTACTAGAACATAGAACGTAGAAATCTACAGCATTTTACAGGCCCTTCGGCCTACAATGTTGTGCTGACCATGTAACCTACTCTAGAAACTGACTAGAATTTCCCTACTGCAGAGCCCTCTATTTCTCTAAGCTCCATCTACCTATCGAAGAGTCTATGAAAAGACCCTATTGCTATTGTTCCACAATAAAACTTACTTCATGATGATATGCTGAGCCAATGAAAGAACATTTTGTTCAGTAGAAAATCAAGTGCCTCCTTTTTAAAAAAATATTTTTCATGAGAAGCTGCCAGCACAAAAGCCATTGTTCATCAAAAATGTTGAAAATTCTGGACTGCGTTGGGCATTACCACTATCTAACACATCTGCCTTACTGATATCAGAGTTAATCTTTTGCAAACTCAGATCACTCAGTGGATTGTAAGATGTCTGACAAATCTGTCCACAGACCACCAGATTGATAGGGAGCAGATGATTTTGATGCAAAGGTTTGTCAACAGGAAGTTAAGAAACACATTTACAAAAGTACCTGCTGAATAATTAGTTGAGAAGTTAAATTTCCCTGCCAAGTGTGTAACGGAGGCAAGTGAAAAATTACCCTCCCCATCATCACAGCAAAAGTATTGCAGGCCACATTGAAAATGTCCTCTGCCATTTTCATTCTAATCTGGCATAATGTGATTTATTTTATTCTTATTTAAAGATACAGCACGGAATCGTCCCTTCCAGCCCTTTGAGCTGCACCACCCAGTAACCCACCGATTTAACCCTAGCCTAATCACCAATCTACAATGACCAATTAATCTATTAATCAGTATGTCTTTGGACTGTGGGAGGAGACCAGAGCACTGGGAGAAAACTCGTGTGTTCCACAGAGGAGGATGTACAGACTCCTTGCAGATGATGTTGGATTTGAACTTCAAACTCCAACGCCCTGAGATGTAATAGCATCAAGCCTCCTCATATTGGGTCAAAGCAGTTCTTTCGCATCAAACGATGCACCTAAGGTGAAATTTAGAACAACCCCTCTGGTCCTTCAATCCACCTTGCCCCAGCAACCCCTGACAACCCTGATTTAACCCTAACCTAATCACGGGACTATTTACCTTACCACTATGCCTTTGGATTGTGAGAGGAAACTGGAGCGCCCAGAGAAAACTCTTGCACTCCAGAGGGAGGATGTATAAACTCCTTACAGAAGCTGCCAGTATTGAACTCTGAACTCTGCCAGCTGAGCTATAATAGTCACACTAGCCATTATGCCACCATTGGCACCCACAATCAACGTGACCTAATTGTTTCTCAACATCCCCCCTAAAGAACGTTCATTCTTGCCAAGCCCCTCTTAGGCACAATATACTTTGCAGCATCCCCATAGTGTAAACTCACATCTACCGAATGCTAATATTCAGGCATTATAAATCTTATCTCAATTGTATGAGAGTGCCTACATTTTGCTATCATTTTGGACATGTTATAAGAAGCAATGAGACCACTATCAAGGTAATTTTTAGCTTTCTTGGCAAATGACTCGAGTGTGTAACACTTTTTAAATGCTTGTTTCATCCATAAGTGGCCTTTTCAGGGTGTCTTTTATGGAAGTGTTCCTGCAACCTCGATGATTTCATGACTTCATTAGGCAATACTGTATTACAAATAAGTCACATGAGGCATGACTGATCTGACAGGAACAGAATAAAAGTATATAACATTGTATTGATGTACTTTCTGTAGTTTCTGTTCAGGATTAGAATTCAAGGCTTCACTGCCTTCAGACTTATAGAGTTCATATTGTACATATTGATCTATCATTAACAGGGCTACATTAAAATAAAAACTTAACATAAACTGGGAATGCCCACTGGATGTAGACAATGACAGCAAGTTGACACGGTTGGTCAGGTCTCGTGCCTCAAGTTAGGGTGCCCTTTACCACCCCTGCAGGAATCTTGAACACCCCCTGGTGACTTCTATTTCCCCTAAAGCCCCCTTAGGACACGGAACCCCTATTCCTGTTGGGAATCACTGGCCGAGTGTTAAATGAAAGTTGCTGGGGGGGGGGGGCGTGACCCGAAAGGCTGCAAGGACCAATTCCGCGTTATACCTTAATAAATAAGTAAACTTCAGAACAGAACTTGGTAGATAAGGTACAAATAAACTACTTTATCTGGAGGAATTGCAGGAATGCAAGCATAGTAATAAATTTATAGAAGGATTATTTTGGGGAGAAATCAATGATAACTTTTTTCAAACCAAGTGCAGTGAAAATCTAAGATTCTTTTCTCCAAATAGCTGAGGATGTAGAGAAATGTTGAAGGAGGATTCTAGGTTTCTTTTGGGAAAATATATTGTAAAAAATAGAGGATAGGTGTGTAGGAAAATGAGGGATGATCGTATATAGGCATATAAAATCACGAGATAGTGGTTTTCAGTGTTCAAATCACTGTCTTTTTCCCAGGGCAAGGACATAGCTTTAGGGAGGAGTGGGTAGTTAATAGGAACTTGAGGGAGAACTTCTTCGCCCAGAGGGTGATCAGTATATGGAATGAGCTGTCACAGGAAGTGGTTGAGGCTGGTACATTAACCACAAGTAAAAGGCACGTGGACAGGTATATGGATAGGGGAGTTTAGAGGGACATTTCGGTCTCCATGGACCAGTTAGGTTCAAGGCCTGTTTCTGTGTTGCCTTACTTTATGCTCTAAGGGTTAGTGTGTTCTTAATGTTCCCTTGTGGCTTTAGTCAGTGGGAAGACATGAGACCATAAGATGTAGGAACAGAATTAGGCCATTCAGCCCATTAAGACTGCTCTGTCATTTGGTCATAGCAGATCCATTTCCCTCTCAACGCCATTCTTCTGCCTTATCCTCACAACCTTTCACACACTGACTGATCAAGGACCTATCAGCCTCTGCATTAAATACACCCAGCGACCCGGCCTCCAAAGCCACCTGTGGCAATGAATTTCACAGATTCATCACCCTCTGGCTAAAGAAATTCCTCCTTCTCCCCGTTCTATATGGACATCCCTCTATTTTGAGGTTGTGCCCTCGAGACCTAAGCTCCCACACCAATGGGAAACATCCTCTCCACGTCCACTCTATCTAGGCCTTTCAACATTCAGTAGGCTTCAATTAATGACTTTGTGACTAAGTGTGCAGATGAAACAAAGGTAAGTGGAGGGCCAGATCGATTATTTAGGATGTCATTCTAAATTCCAGTGGGTACAGCCCCAGAGCCATCAAACACTCCTCATCTGAAAAGCATTTCATTCCCAGAATCATTTTTGTGAACCTCCTTTGAACACTCTCCAACGTCAGCACACCCTTTCTTACATAAGTGTCCCAAAACTGTCCCCAATACTCCAAGTGAGACCTCACCATTGTCTTCTAACGCTTGAGCATTACATGCTTGCTTTTATATTCCAGTCCTCCTGAAATGAATGCTAACATTGCATTTACTGTCCTCATCACTGACTCACCCTGCAAATTAACCTTTAGGGAATCCTGCATGAGGAATCCCAAGTCCCTTTGTACCTTGGAGTTTTGGATTTTCTCCCCATTTCAAAAATCGTCTGTGCTTTAATTCCTCTACCAAAATGCATGGCCATCCACTTCCCGACACTATATTTCACCTGCCACTTCTTTGCCCATTCTCTAATCTGCCCAAGTCCTTCAGTAGACTCCCTGCTGCCATAACGTTACTTGCCCCTCCACTTAACTTCATCCATACACTTGGTATCAAAACCATTAATTCCATCCACTGAATCATTGACATACAATGTAAAACGACCACTAGTCACAGGCAGCCAATCAGAAGAGACTTCCTACTCTTTCCCTCCTGCCAATCAATCAATACTCTATCCGTGCTAATACCTTTCTGTAATGCCATGGACTCTTATCTTTCCAAACTGCCTTGTATTTGGCATCTTGTCAAAGGCCTTCCGAAAATCAAGATACACAACATCCGACTCTCCTTTGTCTGTCCTGCTTGTAATTTAGATACACAACATCCAACTCTCCTTTGTCTGTCCTGCTTGTAATTTAGATACACAACATCCAACTCTCCTTTGTCTGTCCTGCTTGTAATTTCTTCAAATAACTCCAACAGATTTGTCAGGCAAGCTTTTCCCTTGAGGAAATCATGCTAACTATGTCCTATTTTACCATGTGCATCCAAGTACCCCGAAAGAATATCCTTAATAATCGACTTCAGCATCTTCCTGGCCACTGAAATCAACCTAACTGGCCTTTGATTTCCTTTCTTCTTCCTTTCTTCCTTCTTGAAGAGTGGAGTGACATCAGCAATCTTCTGAGATGGTAACGGAGCCATTTATTCCATCATCTAAATCATTGATATACAGCATAAAAAAGAAGTAGTTCTAACAGTGACCCCTGTGAACCACCAGTAATCACTGGCAGCCAACCAGACAAGCCCTTTTATTCCCACTTGCTGCCTCCTAACAATCAGCTCTAACCATGTTAGTAACTTTATGCTGTCTTTGGTTTTCCTTGACATTCACGGTTAGCTCATCTTCCCTTTAGAATATTTCTTCATCACTGGGATGTATCTATCCTGCTCCTTTCAAGTTGCTCCCAGAAACTACAGACATTGCTGTTCTGTCAGTATCCCTGCTAGTGTTCCCTTCCAATCAACTTTGGCCATCTCCTCTCTCATTCCTTTGCGATTCCCTTTTCTCCACTATAATACTGATATATTTGACTTTAGCTTCTCCCTCTCAAATTGCACAGTCACTGTCTTCTGAGGGTTCCTTTACCTTAAGCTCCCCAATCATATCAGGTTCATTACACAACACCCAATCCAGAATTGCTGATCCTGAGTTGGCTCAACCACAAGCTGCTCTAAAAATCCATCTCGTAGGTATTCTACAAATTCTCTCAGCTGGAATCCAAAATCAGCACCAGCCGGCTTTCCCAATCTACTTGCATATCAACATCTCCCATGACTACTGCAGCATTGCCCTTTTGACATGAATTTTGTATCTCTCATTGTAATTTGAAGATCACATCTTTGCCGCTGTTTGGAGACCTGTACATAACTCACATCAGAGTCTTTATACCCTTAACTCTACTCACAATGATTCTACATCTTCTGATCCTATGTCGCCTATTTCTAAGGATTTGAATTCATTTTTTATCAACAGAGCTACTCCACCCAAATTTGCCTACGCCTGTACTTTTGACACAGTGTGTATCCTTGGTTGTTAAGCTCCCAACTATAAAAGTCTTTCAGCCATGACTCAGTGATGCCTACAACATAGAAACATAGAAAACCTACAGCACAATACAGGCCCTTTGGCCCACAAAGCTGTACCGAGCATGTCCTTACCTGAGAACTACCTAGGCTTACCCATAGCCCTCTATTTTTCTAAGCTCCATGTAAACATCCAGGACTCTCTTAAAAGACCCTATTGTTACAGCCTCTACCACTGCTGCTGGCAGCCCATTCCACACACTCAAAACTCTCTGCGTAAATAACTTACCCCGACATCTCCTCTGTACCTACTTCCAAGCACCTTAAAACTATGCCCTCTTGTACTAGTCATTTCAGCCCTGGGAAAAAGCCTCTGACTATCCACACGATCAATGACTCTCATCATCTTGTACTCCTCTATCAGGTCAAATATCATACCTGCCAATCTCTAACTGTGCTACAAGATTGTTGACTTTATTTGATATACTGTGTGAATTCAAATATAACACCTTCAGCTTGTTATTATCACTTTTTTCTATTCTGTCCGTTACACTGCAACTCATCCCACCAACTGCAAATTTGCCCCATCATCTACCTGTCCTTCTGGACAGTCTCACTACACAATCCATTTACTTGTATACCAACTCCCCCCTCCTCAGACCTATCACTCAGCTTCCCACACTTCTGCTAAATGAATTTAAACCCTCCCCAACAGTTCTAGCAAACTTGCCCACCAGGATATATGTCCCCCTGTGCTCAGGTGTAACCTATCCCTTTTGTACAGGTCATACCAGCCCAGAAGAGATCCCAATGATCCAGAAATCTGAAGCCCTCCTCCCCTGCACCAATTCCTCAGCCACACATTTGACTGCCAAGTGACCCTATTCTTACCCTCACTGGCACAGGCAACAACGTAGAGATTACTATCCTGGAGGTCCTGCTTTTGAGCTTTCTACCTAACTCCCTAAATTTTCTCTTCAGAACCTCCTCCCTTCCCCTTCTCATGCTATTGCTGCCAATATGCACCAAGACTTTTGGCTACTCACCCTTGCACTTTGGAATGCCATGGATCTAATCCAAGATGTCCTTGACCTGGCACCGGGGAGTCAACATTCCATCCAGGTGTCTCTTTCATGTCCATAGAATATTATGCCTACTCCTCTGACTATGGAATCCCTTATCACTATTGGAATCTTTTTCTCATGCCTTCCCTTCTGTGCCTCAGTGCCAGAGGCCCAGTTGCTGCAGCTCCCCCTTGGCAGGTGATCCCCCTCTCCTCATCCCCCCATCAATGGTATCCGAAGCGGTTGAGTTATTATTGAATGAAACAGCCATAGGGGTACCCTGTACTCCCTGCCCATTTCCTTTCGCTCTCCAGTCACCCAGGTACCTGTCTCCTACAGCTTAGGGGTGACTACCTCTCTTGTAGTTCCTATCAATCACCTCTCCATTTTCCTGTGTGAGCAGAAGTGGATCAAGTTGCTTATCACGTGCCATGGGCCAGTGAGTTTGTCAGTTCAGCAGCAATCCCTGATGGGGAATATCTCTTGCCAGCTTCAAAGGTAAAGCTACAGTGTAAATGAGGTCAAACCACACTGCAGCCATGAAGACCTCGTCAGCACTATCAATCTGGCTTTCATTTCCCTTTACAATTGTTGTGGCTGTTTCCTTCTTTTTCCATGCTTCCCTCTGTTACTTATTCTCTTCATTTTGTCCCCTGTGCGATATCATCCGCTCTGGAGTCCCATCTCCATTACACTCCGGGAATCTTTGTCAGCAGTCTCCGTGTTCAGGCTTCTGGCCTGTAACGTTCTTAGTTCTGCCATCAGACTGATTCAGTCAGAATTCTCCAGGAGCTGGCTCAGTGCCATGTTGACACTAATCTCAAATTTGGCCAACTCCATTGAGGCAACAGACATTCAGTCCTGCCAAAAGGTCTAGGCTGGAAACATCGACGGTACTTTTTTTCCATAGATGCTGCCTGGCCTGCTGTGTTCCTCCAGCACTGGACTTCCAGCATCTGCAGGTTTTCTCTTGTTTCCCTTCAGACAGTCTTACCTTTACCAAGACAGGTTGCCTCCGAAGAACTATGCACTTTGGAGTGTCTGCTCTCATTTCCTCACGCCGAAAGAATGTGTTTCATTACCACTCACAATTGTCGAATATTTAGATTTTCTTGCTTCTCTCATCAGTCACCAGGAGGTCAGAAACAACTGAAAGAAGTGGTATGAAGTGAGTCATTACCCTGGAGCAGTTGGCGAAAGTAATTTCACTGAGACTAAGAGAATGACAATGTAAGAGAAGGTGGAATTTTACATTGGTAAGTTTGATTGTGGAGTATTTAATGACATGATGCAGATAGTTTTATTATGTATCTAACTCATGTTCTACCTGCCCCGGGAGTGTCGACATATATTCTCTATCTATCCTATGACGTACGTGTCACATTGGCGTGTGACTCTAACAGTCTCTGACAACCAAGTCCAACTCTTGGCCTTCATGTGTGGCTTAGCTACTAGGACCGGCATAACTGTTTCTACTGACAAGAGAATGGGCAAAGGTGGACCACTGGAGCCTCAAAACCAGTTGCTTCGGGCAGGTGGGGCTTGTCAGCCTTGGACGGCAGCCCGCCTAGGAGAAGGTAAACTCTGATTTTAAACTTCCGCTGCCTTGCAGCCACACCCTCCCATGGGAAAGACTTTGGGAATAAAACCAAGGAAGAAATCCAGAACCGTGGTCCCTAACGCAGTTTGATGTTGTTTACAAATTCACTCTGGCAAACTCTGTGACGACACTAGTACCAAGCTGTATCGGTGCTTGCCCTTCCCTTGGACTACATCAGTGACGTGGAGAGGGGGAACCTGCTGCATGGGCAAAGGCCGGTTCTTCAAACCTTCCTGGCCAGGCTTGCGCCCTGGAGAGGATACAGTCCACCAGAGGCCCAAACCCATGATCCTCTGGGATCGACAGCTGCCTACTACATATCGTATTGTAATACACCAACATAAAGGTCAATCACAAACACAGGAAAGTTTGTGGATGCTGGAAATCCAGAGCAACACACACAAAATGCAGGAAGAACTCAGCAGGTCAAGCAGCATCTATGGAAAGCAATAAACAGTTGAGAACTGAGAAAGAAGACGCCTGATTAAAAGGGTTAGGGAAGGGGAAAGAGGCAAACTGGAAGGTGATGGGTGAGAAAGGACAAGAGCTGGAGAAGAAGGAATGTGATAGGAGAGGAAAGTGGACTACAGGAGAAAGGGAAGGAGGAGGGGACCCGGGGGAGGTGATAGGCAGGGCAGAGTGGGTAATAGAGGAAGGGGAGGGGGTTTTGCATTGAATCTAACCTGGAATTGCTGACTGAATTTAGTTGTATCTCACTAAGCTTTAGCTAACTCAAGGAATGTTTGATATTAATCAACCATAAAGAATGTGCACAGCAAAATTACAATACAACTGAGTTTTTTCACATTTCAACCTGATAACTATAAGCTGATTAAGATCAGAATCAGATTTAATATCATCAGCACATGTCCTGAAATTTGTTGCTTTGTAGCAGCAGTGTGTTGCAATGCATAATAAAAGCATTAAATTACAATGGTATGTGTATAAGAAAAGAAAATTAAATTAAATTAACAGTGCAGAATGGGAGGGAAAATAGTGAGGAAGTGTTCATAGTTCAAAGTAAAATTTATTTCCGCGTATGTAAATGTCACCACATACAATCCTGGGAGGTTTTTTTTGTGGGCATTCTGAGGAAATCTGTAGGAGTAACAGTAAACATTAAAAACAAGGAACTGTAAATTGTAAACAAAATATAAATACATAGTAATAAATAATAAGCACAAAATAACAATACCTGTATAACAGTCCTTAAATGAGTGTAGCTATCCCTTTTTGTTCAAGAGCTTGATAGTTGAGGGGTAGTAACTTTTCTTAAAACTGTTGGTACGAGTCCTGAGGCTCTTGTACGTTCTGCCTGTTGGCAGCACGGCCTGGGTGGTGTGTGAGGACTTTTGATGATGGATGCTGCTTTTCTACGGCAACGTTTCATGTAGATGTGCTCAATGGCTGGGAGGGTTTTACCCCTGAAGCACTGGGCCAAATCCATTACCTTTAGTAGGATTTTTTGCTCAAAGCCATTGGTGTTCCCATACCAGGTCTTTGCAGCCAGTCAGCACATTTCCCATCACACATCCAAGTTTTTTGATGCTGGACCTCCGCAGACTCCTGAGGAAACAGACGCACTGTTGTGCTTTCTTTGCAATAATATCAACAGCACACGACACACAACACACAGCGCAAATAGCATAAATGGGTACGATTTCTGGATGCCCTCATGGGTTGAAACATCCTTGTATCATCTGCTCTGTTGAGCCCTTGCAGAATTGTGTACATTTCAAAGCGATTGCCTCTAATCTTTTTGAACTTTGGCCAATAGACCAAGTACTGGAAGTATTAGGTATCAATGCAGGGCCAAGATCCTCTCACAAACCAGGCACAAGACCAGAACATCCCAGATCCCATCTGAATTGCTGACTGATGTATTTTATTAAAAAAACTTTAAAAAATCTTGTATACATGAAACAAACTTCAAGTTTGTACATTTTAAGATATTTATTACTTTAAGAATAGTCTTTTTAAGTTTTAAAACCATAATGAGTCAGTAGGTATTAACAGTAAACAGTTAATGGAAGGTTAGTAGTAAGGCAAAACACCAGGAGATTTTGCTTTCAATTCTAATTGTCAAACTTTGGTTGAGTAATCATTTTTAACCAAATTCTTTTCATATCCCCTTTCCCACCATCACTCTTGTGATCGCCGAGACCTGCAAATTCACACAGTGCTGCTTTCTTGTTTTTTGTGTAGTTCACCACAGCTTCCTTACCTAACCAGTCCGGGACCGAGGTGAATGTTGATAAACTAAGGTCCAGGGAAGAAAGGGGTGATAGGAAGTTAAAAGAGGAAAGAAAAGGAAGGGGGGGGGAGGGAGAGGAGAGAGAGAGAGAGAGAGAGAGTGAGAGAGAGAGAGAGAGAGAGAGAGAGAGAGAGAATAGATTGGCTGCATCACAACCTGGTATGGAAACACCAATGCCCTTGAATAGAAAATTCTACAAAAAATAGTGAATACAGCCCAGTCCATTACCGGTAAAGTCCTTCCTACCTTTGACCAAGTCTACATGAAATTAACATAGAAACATAGAAAACCTACAGCACAATACAGGCCCTTCGGCCCACAAAGTTGTGCCGAACATGTCCTTACCTTAGAAATTACTAGGCTTACCTATAACCCTCTATTTTCCTAAGCTCCATGTACTTATCCAAAAGTCTCTTAAAATACTCTATCATATCCACCTCCATCACCATTGCCAGCAACCCACTCCATGCACTCACCACTCTCTGAGTAAAAAACTTACTCCTGACATCTCCTCTGTACCTGCTCCCCAGCACCTTAAACCTGTCACAGGAAAGCATTATCCATCATCAGGGACCCCTACCATGCTCTTTTCTCTCTGCTGCCATCAGGAAGAAGTTACTAGAAGCTCGGGACTCGTTCCACCAGGTTCAGGAACAGTTAATGCCCCTCAACCATCAGGCTCTTGAACCAGAGGGGATAACTTCACTCAGCTTCACTTGCCCCATCATTAAAATATTCCCACAACCAATGGACTTACTTTCAAGGACTCTTTATCTCACATACTCGATTTTTGTTGGGGTTTTTTTTGCATTTGCACAGTTTGTTGTCTTTTGCACTCCGGTTGAAACCCCTAGTTGGATGGTCTTCTTCTGAGGCTATTATAGATACTATTCCATGGATTTGTTGAATATGCCCACAGAAAGTACATCTCAGGGTTGTATAATACTAAGGTAGGAGGCATTGTGGATAATGAAGTAGGTTTTCAAAGCTTGCAGAGAGATTTAGGCCAGTTAGAAGAGTGGACTGAACGATGGCAGATGGAGTTTAATGCTGATAAGTGTGAGGTGCTACCTTTTGGTAGGAATAATCCAAATAGGACATACATGGTAAATGGTAGGGCATTGAAGAATGCAGTAGAACAGAGTGATCTAGGAATAATGGTGTATAGTTCCCTGAAGGTGGAATCTCGTGTGGATAGGGTGGTGAAAAAAGTTTTTGGTATGCTGGCCTTTATAAATCAGAGCATTGAGTATAGGAGCTGGGATGTAATGTTAAAATTGTACAAGGCATCGGTGAGGCCAAATTTGGAGTATTGTGTACAGTTCTGGTCACCAAATTATAGGAAAGATATCAACAAAATAGAGAGAGTACAGAAAAGATTTACTAGAGTATTACCTGGGTTTCAGCACCTAAGTTACAGGGAAAGGTTGAACAAGTTAGGTCTTTATTCTTTGGAGTGTAGACGGTTGAGGGGGGACTTGATAGAGGTATTTAAAATAATGAGGGGGATAGATTGAGTTGACGTGGATAGGCTTTTTCCATTGAGAGTAGGGAAGATTCAAACAAGAGGACATGATTTGAGAGTTAGGGGCAAAAGTTTAAGGGTAACACGAGGGGGAATTCCTTTACTCAGAGAGTGGTAGCTGTGTGGAATGAGCTTCCAGTAGAAGTGGTAGAGGCAGGTTCGGTATTGTCATTTAAAGTAAAATTGGATAGGTAGGTGGATAGGAAAGGAATGGAGGGTTATGGGCTGAGTGCAGGCCAGGTGAGTGTAAGCGTCGGCATGGACTAGAAGGGCCGAGATGGCCTGTTTCTGTGCTGTAATCGTTATACAGTAGGTACTTTGAAAATAAAATCACTTTGTCTTTAATTATTCCATATGTAAATATACCTAAGTTGTATGAAAATGAAAAGCAGTTTAGAATGTGGAATATAGTGTTACAGTGCAAGCAGACAAATAAATACAAAGTACACCGCAGATGCTGGGGTCAAAGCAACACATACAACATGCTGGAGGAACTCAGCAGGTCAGGCAGCATCCGTGGACATGAGCAGTCAACGTTTCGGGCTGAGACCCTTTGTCAGACAAATAAATGTCAAGGGCCTTGACAGGGCCAACAGAGAGATCAAGAATTTATTGTTATTATACAATAAATCCATTCAAACATCTTACAAGAGCGTTGTAGAAGCTGTCCTTGAGCCTGGTGCTGCACGTCTTCAAGCTTTTCTAAGCCTTCCATGTAAACTCGCAACTTCCTTAACAGAGTGAGGCTGAATGCTGCCTATCCCCATGGGACCATTGGCCACAGCCAGCACGATTTTTCCAATGAAAAGAAACAAAAACAACTATTCGCCTAAAATCTACTCAGATAGGGTGAAAGGTGAAAATTTTAAAGGGAACAAGAGGGGTAACTTCTTCACTCAGAGAGCTGTGAAAGTGTGGAATGAGCTGCCAGCACATGTGTTGCATGCGAGCTCGACTTCAACGTTTAAAAGAAGTTTGGATTGGTACATGGATGGTAGGGGTATGGAGGGTTATGGTCCCAGTGCAGGCCAATGAGAGTAGGCAGTTTAAGTGGTTCTGCATTGACTAAAGGGCCTGTTTCTGAGTTGTATTTTCCTATGACTCTATGTTAGAGACCCACACACTCACATATTAACTGATCATGTCTGTAAGATGCTTTAAAATTCAATAATAGATTTCGATTGTGTGGAGGAAAAAATCATGGGAATGTTACTGAAGGTCTGGAAATTTTGTAATTTGTTTATGAGAACGATCAACATGTTTTCAGATTTCATGTGCATTTGAGATGCTGGGAAATTCCTAGATATGCTAATATTAGAAATCCCAGCATTGACAAACAAATATGGCATTATCTTTACCTGATGGTTACCCCCCAAGCAAGAATCCAATTTGAGTCATTGACAGCTCAATGGCACCACACTCATTTCAAAGACTATTACATACTAGCTTATTTCCTGTTCAATTGAGCTTTGGATCGAACTTTGGAAGCATGCTCTATTCAGAAAGTAATACCACCATTCACCACCCAGGTCATGCTCTCTTCTCGCTGTTGACATCAGAAAGAAGGTACAGGAGCTTCAGGACTCACATCAGCAGGTTCAGGAACAGCTATTGCCTCAGGTCACTTGGCCATTGAAATGTTCCCACAACCAATTGACTCACTTTCAAGGACTCTTCACCCCATGTTCTCAATATTTATTGTTTATTTATTTATTATTATTATTTATTCTTTTTGTATTTCCACAGTTTGTTGTCTTCTGCACACTGGTTGAACGCCCTAGTTGGGCGGTCTTTCGTTGATTCTGTTACGGTTATTATTCTATAGATTTATTGAGTATGCCCACAGGAAAATGAATCTCAGAAGTATGTGGTGACATATATTTCAACTTTGATCATAAAATTTACTTTGAACTTTGAACCTTGTTGGAGATGTATTTTGAATGAGATGTTAACCTGAGCATCTGCCTCTGCAGATGGGCCCAGCCATTCCCCTATTTCTTTATGACACAGAAGGACAGTACTCAGCCCATTGAGTTAATGCTAACTCAGAGATCGTTCCCAAGCCACCCAATAAATCTACTTGCATGTTACTCTCCTCACATTCCCATCATCTCCCCTCAATTTTACCACGCACTGACATGTGGTCAACCAACCTGCATGTGTTTAGGGTGAAACCAGAGCTCCTGGACAAATTCCTAATAGACAATAGACAATAGGTGCAGAAGTAGACCATTTGGCTCTTCAAGCCTGCACCGCCATTTTGAGATCATGGCTTATCATATACTATCAATACCCGGTTCCTGCCTTGTCCCCATATCCCTTGATTCCCCTATCCATAAGATACCTATCTAGCTCCTTCTTGAAAGCATCCAGAGAACTGGCCTCCACTACCTTCCGAGGCAGTGCATTCCAGACCCCCACAACTCTCTGGGGGAAGAAGTTTTTTTCCTTAACTCTGTCCTGAATGACCTACCTCTTATTCTCAAACCATGCCCTCTGGTACTGGACTCTCCCAGCATATGGAACATATTTCCTGCCTCTATCTCGTCCAATCCCTTAATAATCTTATATGTTGCAATCAGATCCCCTCTCAATCTCCTTAATTCCAGCGTGTACAAGCCCAGTCTGTCTAACCTCTCTGCGTAAGACAGTCCAGACATCCCAGGAATTAACCTCGTGAATCTACGCTGCACTTCCTCTACAGCCAGGATGTCCTTCATTAACCCTGGAGACCAAAACTGTACACAATACTCCACGTGTGGTCTCACCAGGGCTCTGTACAAATGCAAGAGGATTTCCTTGCTCTTGTACTCAATTCCTTTTGTAATAAAGGCCAACATTCCAGTAGCCTTCTTCACTGCCTACTGCACTTGCTCATTTACCTTCAGTGACTGATGAACAAGGACTCCTAGATCTCTTTGTATTTCTCCCTTATCTAACTCTACACCGTTCAGATAATAATCTGCCTTCCTGTTCTTACTCCCAAAGTGGATAACCTCACACTTATTCACATTAAACGTCATCTGCCAAGTATCTGCCCACTCACCCAGCCTATCCAAGTCACCCTGAATTCTCCTAACATCCTCAGCACATGTCACACTGCCACCCAGCTTAGTATCATCAGCAAATTTGCTGATGTTATTCTCAATGCCTTCATCTAAATCGTTGACGTAAATCATAAACAGCTGTGGTCCCAATACAGAGCCCTGTGGCATCCCACTAGTCACCACCTGCCATTCCGAGAAACACCCTTTCACCGCTACCCTTTGCTTTCTATCTGCCAACCAGTTTTCTATCCATGTCACTATCTTACCCCCAATGCCATGAGCTCTGATTTTACCCACCAATCTCCTATGTGGGACCTTATCAAATGCCTTCTGAAAATTGAGGTACACTATATCCACTGGATCTCCCTTGTCTAACTTCCTGATTACATCCTTGAAAATAGTCAAGGTGGAAGCTCCCTACAGACAGGATTATCTGTGCCACTGTACTCTGCTCTTGTGTAGTGGCATTTGACTGAATGTTAATTCTAACTCTAACCCTTCAATAAATCATTCTTCAATTCTTGTTGCAAACTTGGCTAGCCACCAGCCTCACCCTCTCCTTGGCCACCCTTGAGTCTGAAAAGAAAGTTTTCATACCTGACACCCTATATGACTGAGTTGAGCTTCCAAACCAGTATGCAATATAATCTACCTGAATTGCCAACCCGATGTCTCTGTCAATCTGGTGCTACTTAAATCCTCTGTTCTACTTCTTGCTGCCTCAGTAAAGCAGTCCCACTTAACCCGTACATTCTCTCTTCCCCCCTCTTCCATATGGCAGAAGATACAAAAGCCTGAAAGCACATACCACCAGGCTCAAGGACAGCTTCCATCCCTCTCCTATCAGACTTTTAAATGGAACTCTTCAGAAAATACGCTTCAAAGCTGTATATGTTAGGGAAGAACCTACATGAAATGGGGGAAGAGATTAAATGGCTGAGGGAAATTCAGAATCAGAATCAGGCTTAATATTAATATTGGCATACATCATGAAATTTATGGTCATGAGGCAGCAGTACATTGCAATATACAATAATAAAAACTGTAATTGTCAGTGAGTATAAATATATTAAAATGTTAAATTAAATAAGTAGCTCAAAAAGAGATAAAAATAGTGGGGTGGTGTTTATGGGTTCAATGTCCATTCAGAAATCCGATGGCAGAGGGGGAGAAGCTGTTCCTTGAATCGTTGAGTGTGTGCCTTCAGGCTCCCGTATCTCCTTCCTGATGGTAGCAACGAGAAGAGGGCATTTCCTGCGTGAGGGGGGTTCCTCAGGGATGGATGCCACCTTTCTGAGGCATCGCTCCCTGAAGAATTCCTGAATGCTGGGGAGACTGGTGCCCATGATGGAGCTTACTGAGTTCACAATTTGCTGCAGCTTATTTCAATCCTGTGCGTCCCCACCCCATACCAGATGATGATGCAGCCAATAAGAAAGCCAGTTAGAACTCTTGTATGACAAGATGGACTCTCGACCTCATAATCCACTTTGTTATGATCTTGAACTTCATTGTTTACCTGCTGTGTGTTTTATTTGTGTTTTATCACGTTATTCTGCATTGTTACTGTGTTCCAGCTCAGTGCTCTGGGTAATGATTCGATCTGTATAAGCTATGCAGGACCAGCACTTCACTCTTTCTTGGTGCATAAGACAATAATGAATCAATGCCAATTACACTGAGACTCAACGATTTTAATACTTGTGAACATTTTGAGATGTAGGGATGAGAAATGGGTGTTTGCATGAATAAGATTGTGTATTTAGCAGAGGGATCTGAGGTTCGTGGAGTGCTGGGATGACTGACTGAAATCATTGTCGGGGTAACAAAATTGTGGATGAGTGTTTACTGGTTTCGGGAGCACAGTAAAGATGCCAAAGGAAGAGATATAAAGGAAGTTTTGATTTGAATTCCATCAGACCATAAATAAAGGAACAGAGTTAGGCCATTAGGCCCACTGAGTCTACTCCACCATCTCATCATGTCTGATTTATTATATCTCTCAATCCTATTCTCATGCTTTCTCCCCATAATCTTTGATCCCCAACTAATCAATAAACTATCCACTTCCACATTAAATATACCCTATGACTTGGTCTCCACAGCCATCGATAGAAATGAATTTCATAGATTCACCACCCTCTGGCTGAAGGAATTCTTCTTCATCTCTGTTCTAAATGGACGTACCTCTGTCCTGAGGCTGTGCCCTCGGGTCCTAGACTCCCACATTACAGGAAGCATCCTCTTCATGTCCACTCTAACAAGGCCTTTCAAGATCATTTCAATCGACTTTCTTTCTTTTAAACTCCAGCAATCACAGGCTCAGAGCCATCAAATGCTCCACATGTGTTAACACTTCCACTCCT
The DNA here is from genome assembly GCF_030144855.1 of Hypanus sabinus. Taxonomy (NCBI): domain Eukaryota; kingdom Metazoa; phylum Chordata; class Chondrichthyes; order Myliobatiformes; family Dasyatidae; genus Hypanus; species Hypanus sabinus. The sequence goes on from NC_082735.1 coordinate 36,200,974, forward strand.
GGTATCATTCTTGTGAATCTTTTCTGGCCCTTCTGCAATGCCAGCACATCCTTTCTTCGTTAAGGGGCCAAAAACTTCTGACAATACTCCAAGTGTGGTCTGATCAATACCTTATAAAGCCTCAGCCTTACCAGGCATTTGTCAGTTCTGACTCCCAATGAATGTTTGTTCAGGGTGATGTACATAAGCACCGAGATGAGATGTTCACAAGCCTGTAACTTACATTACCAATGAAACATTAAAGTCCAACATTGGAAGTGACAGCTATTTAGGATTTCTGTGGAATTTTCAATAAGTAACCTCAATGTGACTCTCTGTTCAGAATTCAGATAGCAATGTACAATGACAATAATCGATAGCAGTAGGGTGTGTTACAGGGGTAAATGTTCACCTCGAAAGGACAAGATCATTGATAGAACATGATTTGGAATATGAGCTCAAATACCACCACTATTGCAGTAACTGGGGAACCGAAAGCCAGTTGGTTAAACAAGCTTGGAATTCTAAAGCTGTTATTAATAATCAAACTACTGAATTGCTGTAAAGATTTATTTGATTTCCCATCCAGAGAAATTAAACCCCATTATCCTTATCCTCTCTGGGTTACACATGCCTCCAGATCCATTGCAATGTTGCTGCCTCTGAAAACGGTTAAGGACGCGACACTACTGCAAGAAACAGGCCCTTCAGCCCATCTAGTTTGTGCTGAACCATTAATCTGTCTAGTCCCATTTGCCTGCATCCTGACTGTAGCTCTCCATAGCCCTCTCAAGCATGTGATTTGTTGAAACCACCATGATCTCTGCTGCCTTCTGAGTCTTTGACCATGAACTCAGCCAGCCCTTTCCCTCCCACCTGGCTTTACCTATCACTTTCCAACTGGACTCCTTCCCCTCCCCCTACCTTTTTATTCTGGCATCTTCCCCTTTACTTCTCAGTTCTGATGAAGGGTCTTGGCCCGAAACGACGATTGTTTATTCATTTCCGTAGACGCTGCCTGGCCTGCATTTTGTGTGCATTGCTTTGGATTTCCAGCATCTGCAGGCTTTCTGGTATTAATGAGTTATTCAGGAAGATGGTTTGTCAGGGGCATTTAGGCATGAACAATAAATACTCATTTCCACCCACATCCTGTGATTGAAAATAGTACTCCATTGAGAGAATTAAATAAATAACTTAGTTAGCATTTCACTTTCAAATTTGCTAAGTATACCGTGTTTGGAGGGCAGCCAGCAATGTTCCATTATAGAGATGATTAACAACTTACAATTGGACATCTAATCACAAGAACTCTCTTCCTCTATTCCCCGAATCCTCCAAAACTTCAACATTCATGTCATTTCCTGGACACAAGTGGAAGGAGAATGAAGTACTGTTAGTCCAGATCCAACTCAGCACAAAAAACAGAAGATAAAGAACAGAATAATAATAATAAAACACAATAAATACAAATGTATAAAATATCTTATACACATTGATTGACTCTACATCCAGAAAGTTACTCTCGGCAGTACTAACAAAAAATAATGGAGTGTGGTGGATTTATTGGGTGGAGGTGTTGATTAGTCTCACTGCTTTGGGAAAAAAACTGATTTTGAGCCTGGTGGTCCTGGTGTGGATGCTACGTAGTCTCCTCTCTGATGAGAGTGGGACACACAGTCTACGAGCAGGGTGGGTGGGATCCCTCATGATGTTACTGGCCCTTTTCCAGCACCTTTCTGTATGTATGTTCTGGATGGTAGAAAGGGTAGTGCCAGTGATGCGTTGGGCAGTTCTGATTACCTATTGCAGAGCCTTCCTGTCCGCCACAGTGCAGTGCTTATATCAAACTTGTTGGGATGCTCTCTACTACACACCGGTAGACTATCATGAGCACTTTCCTGTTGCTCAGAGTTGTCTAAGCCCTGGATAGTGAATGGGCTGCATTTTCTAATAACAAAATCAGCAATGGCCCATCAGATGCCGTCTGACTTGCCAAGTTTTTCAACCATTTTCTGCTTTTATTTCAAATTTCCCACACCCCTGCAGCCGTTTGGATTCTCACTTCTACTTACTGCCCGTCTCTGTAGTGGCATATTCACCCCTACACAATACAGCTTTCCCGCAACATGAGTGGTGGTTGAAATGTACTTATTGGAGACTGCAGGCAATTCTTGAATGAACACGCAGAGTAGCAGTGGAAATTCCATGTAAATTTATTATCGAAGTACATATACCTGATTCATTTTCCTGTGGGCATATTCAACCAATCTATAGAATAGTAACTATAACAGGGTCAATGAATGATCAAGTAGAGTGCAGAAGACAACAGATGGTGCAAATGCAAATATAAATAAATAGCAATAAATAACAAGAACATGAGATGAAGAGTCCTTGAAAGTGAAAGCATTGGTTGTGGGAACAGTTCAATAATGGCGTGAGTGAAGTTGACTAAAGCTATCCCCTATGGTTCAAGAGCCTGATGGTTGAAGCTCTTGTACCCTTTTCCTGACAGCAGCAGTAAGAAGAGAGCACCAGCGATTTGAGTTCCTTTCCTGACACTGTCTGTAAGGAGTTCGTACACATTCGCCCTGTAACCACATGGATTTCTTCCACATCCCAGAGATGTTTGTAGTTTAATTCTTCACATGGATGTATTGGTTGGCACTGGTTCACTGGGCCGGAAGGGTCTGAAATAAAATAAATTGCCTCTTCGAACGGTGGATTTCCTTGTTCCACTGGTAATGTGAGTAATTATTATCAAGACAGTGGGATCCAGACCCCAGAGAGTATCAAAGCAACCGAACCTGATGCTTGCACAATGATTTAGATGTTGGGCCAGATTGAAGTCAGGATGTCAGGACCGGAGGCAAGAGTTGGGCTGGTTCAGCTCCCTGCTCCACTCTGCACTGAACTAAGTGTCCGTGGACAAACTCTTTCTGTGGATTTCAGTTCGGAATGCTATTTGCTTGCTTTTATTGTTTGCATGATTTGTCTTTTTCTTCTGTCTGTTAGGTGTTTGATGGTCCTTTTTTTAAACGGGTTCTTTTGGGTTCCCTTGTTTCGTGGCTGCCTGTGAGGAGACAAGTCTCAAGGTTGTACAATACTTTGATGATAACTGTACTTTTGAACTATGTCTCATGAACAGCTCAATGTGGAGCTTGTCTGTGGGTCACTGTGGGTGACACTTCACGATCCTATCGAACAGAAGTGACAACATTTTGTGTTGGAATAGACCTGCTTCTGATGGATCACAGCCACTCCTCAAATCTCCAATCGGTGCAGCAGTGTCCCTTTTGAAAACCTTTGAAGTCTTTTAACTTTTCATCCTGGTGAAAAAGCCCAGAGATTTTTTCAAAAACTCAAGGAAATTTCCAGTCATCTTGCATCAACAGGCTTGGGTAATCTTCCAGCCTCCTGCACGATAACAGGATTAGACAGAGCGCAGAGCTGGCAAATAAACTATGACTGAAATTCCGCAGGATGATGAAATATTGTATAATACACTGTGTACACCGACTTACCTTCAACCAGTCCTCTAATATCAACCTACTTAAAAACACTTTGTTTCCTTCTCCAGTATTTTCCAGAAACTCCCTTTACATTACAGATACCGGCTATTGTGTGCCAAATATTTTATCTCTCCTGATACTGCTTTTTCTCTCCTTTCTCAGTTTATTTTCTTTTTAACCATTTCACTTACTCTCCTGATATGAATTTTATGAAATGTTTTAGCCCATTGGCTGGTTATTTTTGGAGAGGCTGCTTCTGGGAGAATTAAAAATCAAAGACCAGACTGAAGAGGTTCATTACAATCATCACAGCAGCCAAAGATCGCCATTGAGATGTGGGTAATACGCACAAAGTGCTGGAGGAACACAGCCAGGCAGCATCTTCAGAAAAGAGTAAACAGTCAACGCTTCTGGTCAAGGCCCTTCGTCAGGACTGAGAAGGAAGGGGGAAGATGAAAGGTCAAGCTGGACCAAGGTGTAAAGCACAGTAGCACATAATGCACACATAACACACAATAACTTAGGAAAATAAATTAAATCTACAAATAAATTACACATAGATAAACAAAGTAAAGTGCATTAATTAAAACTGTATGGTACAGTACAAGTTATCCAGTGACACTTCAAATGCATTGAGGCAGGGAGTTCAGAAGCCTAATGGCCTGAGGGAAGAAGTTGTTTCCTATCCTGACCGTTCTTGTCTTTATGCATCGGAGTCTCCTACCTGACGGTAGAAAGTCAAAGTGGATGCTGGATGGATGGATGGATGGGACCCTTGATAATACTAAGGGCCCTGCGTATGCTGCACTCCTGATGAATGTTGCTGATGGATGGTAGGGAGACCCCTATGATCCTCTCAGCCATTCTCACAGTCCTTTCGATCTGATGAGTGAAGGGTTAAATTAACAAATCAGAAATGGCATGAGAAGCAGACAAGATTTTTTTTACTCTATGCCACGCACATAATAGAGAACACAAAATTACCCAACAGCCACAACAATATAGCAACATAGAGTCATACAGTCCTGGGACAGGCCCTTCAGCCCACTGATTCTGTACTAACCATTTACATTGATCCCACTTTCTTCTTCCTCTAATCCCAACAACTTCCCCCAGATTTCCCCTGCCTTCTTCCTCTTAGGCCAAGTGATATTAGAACTAGAGGTTAAGAGCAGTAGGTGAAATATTTAAGGGGAATCTGAGGGAAAACTTCTTCACTCAGAGTGTGAAATGTGCTGCCTGCAAAATGTGGGATCAACTGTAACATGGAAGAGAAGTTTGGACAGATACATGGAAGGGAGGGGCTTGGAAGATGCAGGCAGGTGGGAAGGTGCAGAAGATCAGGTTGGCATGGACAAGGTCAGCAGTTCCCAACCTTTATATGCCATGGATGTTTTACCATTAACTGAGGGATCTGTAGCCCCCAGGAGGGAAACCCCTGGACTAGATGGACTGATGGGCCTGTTTCTGTGACAGTGCTCACTGAGACCTCAAGAAGGCAGTATCCATCATTAAAGACCCAGGAGATGCCCTCTCCTCATTGCTACCATCAATGAAGACACCCACTCAACGTTTCAGGAACAGTTTCTTCTCCTCTGTCATCCACTTCCTGAATGGACATTGAACTCATCAACATTTCCTCAGTATTTTTTCCTTCTCATTTATACTGCTTACTTTATTTAATTTTCTTTTACATACTACATTATAGTTTTTATTATTATATATCGCAAGGTACCACTAGGGGAAATGTACAGCCAGGGTAAGTGCTTGTAGGGAACAGGAAGCACCACTAGGGATCAGGGTACAACCCAGGGTATTAGATCTGTGAAGCATCAGCTTTCTCAGGTGCCTCACTTTATCTTATATCATACCCTTTTAATTCAGCAACATCAGGAGCTAAAGACAGCTCCAGAAGCTTTTTGTGGACCTGGGCGACTTGTTCGAGTTCATCAGTAAAACAGTTTAAATCTCCTGTTTGCATGTCTTTTTTTACCAATTCAAGGTGGCTGGGGTTCTGTCGGAAGCAACGGTCTACAACTACGCCCAAACTATGTGTTTCATGGACGGTAAGTTTCTGATCTGTAGAACTCGCCAAGAGGCCTGAATTTCCGGATCTCCAAGAGAGGCTTGAAAGATGTGCACCATCAGGGTGCGGCCCTGCGCACAACCCGATTCCTCGCCGATGTTGCTGACTGAAGCGCTGTGGGAGATCGAAATATCGAGACAGCAGGTGTGGCTGTCGGAGGCCTCTGACTCAATCGATTGCTCTCTCTCGATAGTGAAATAGAGTCTGCTGATACTCAGGTTGGAAAATCAAAATAAACGACACTGCAGACTGTATCATGGAAACAATCAGCTGTTGGCTTTGAGGTTTAATGTTTTTCTGTCATTCATGTTTTGGGTTTCTTTCTCTTCACTTTATGGATGTCTGTGAAGAGTAAGAATTTCAAATTATATACTGTATACATTCACTGATATTAAATTGGACCCTTGAACCATTAGTATTGCCAAAATATTTCAAGGTCAAAGTTAATTTCTTCAAGAAGATGCCAGACAGCTGTCTGATTCTAAATAGCAGTGGAGTTGGAAGGCTTTTTATTGAAGACAATCAAGCAATTCCAGTTTGTTGAGGTGTAAATTTATTTGCTTATTTATTGATTGAATAGGCCCTTCTGGCCCTTTGGGCCGCACTGCTCAACAATCCCAATTTTCAATGACCAACTAACCTACCAACGTCTTTGGACTGTGGTTGTGGGGGTGGGGGGGCGGGGGTGAGATCAGGGCAACCAGAGGAAACACACGTGGTCAGAGGTAGGATGTAACTAACTCCGTATAGGCAGCTGCCAGAATTGAACCTGGATCACCTGTACTCTAAAGTGTAGTGCCCTTCAATGTCAGGAATTTGTTTGCCCATAAAATGAAGTGATTTAGTTTTTGCTAACTTACTAAACCTCTTACAAGAGAAAATCTGCAGATGCTGGAAGTCTGAGCAACACACACAAAATGTTGTGTGTTACATTTGAGTGTGTTACTAAGCCTCTGGTTTAGTAGCCTCATTCATAAAAAGTGATATCACCCACAGTAGAGTATTGTGTGCAATTTTAGTCACCTACCTATAGGAAAGATGTAGATAATGTTGAAAGAGGGCAGAGAAAACCTACAAGGATTTTGCCAGGACTGAAGGAACAGAGTTATAATGAAAGTTTGAATAGGTTATAACTTTATTCCTTGGATTGTAGAAATTTGAGGGGAGATTTAGTAAAGGTATACAAAATTATGAGGGGTATAGATAGCCTAACGCAAGTAGGCTTTTTCCACTGAGGTTGGGTAGGACGACAACTAGAGGCCATGGGTTAAGGGTGAAAGGTGAAAAGTTAAAGGGGAACATGAGGGAAAACTTCTTTACTTAGAGGATGGTGAAAGTGCGGAATGAGCTGCCAGTCTAAGTGGTGCATGTGAGCTCGATTTCAATACTTAAGGGAAATTTAGATGGGTACATGGATGGTAGGGGTATGGAAGGCTATGATCCCAGTGCAAGTCGAGTAGGCAGGTTAAATTCTTCAGCTTTAACTAGATGAGCCAAAAATCCTGTTTCTGTGCAGTACTTTTCTATGACTCTGGATCATTCCAGTGATTTGCTCCAGGTGAAATCCTGACTTTCACAAAATAGACTGGGCACTTTGGTGTAGGATTCAGTCTTGCAGTTTCTGGTCTTTACATAGTGTCTAATGCATTTGCAAGGAACATCATAAGACCTAATAAAGGATCTCGGCCTGAAACGTTGACTGGACCATCATGGTAGCATAGTGATTAGTGCATCGCCTTACAGTGCCAGTGACCCCCCCCCCCCCGCCCCCGGGGTTCCATTGCCACCGCCGTCTGTAAGGAGTTTGTTTGTTCACCCCATGGGTTTCCGTTGGGTGCTCCGGTTTCCTCCCAAATTCCAAATGCATGTCGGTTAGTAGGGTAATTGGTCACATGTGTGTAATTGGGTAGGGCTTGAAGGGCCCAGTATTGTGCTGCATCCCTAAATATTAAAATCTAAATTAAATTCACGTTAGTTCCTTTGCACACACGCTGCCTGATCAGCTGTATGCCCCCAGCAATTTATGCATGTTATATAATTTAGGCACTGATGCTTTCATGCCTATCTACTAAATTTGGACCTCCCATATTGAGAAAACAGCTACGATAGAACAGTCTCATCAAAACGAGAGATGAAATCCTCTGTAGATTGTTAGGTTATGTGAGTTAAAGAGTCTCCATTTCGTTACACGAACATCTCATCAGCAAGAACGACGAGTCAGCTTACAGAGAGGAGGTGCAGCGGCTAACGGACTGGTGCAGAGCCAACAACCTGTCTCTTAAGGCGAACAAAACAAAAGAGATGGTTGTTGACTTCAGGAAGGCACGGAGCGACCACTCCCCGCTGAACATCGACGGCTCCTCGGTAGAGATCGTAAAGAGCACCAAATTTCTTGGTGTTCACCTGACAGAGAATCTCACCTGGTCCCTCAACACCAGCTCCATAGCAAAGAAAGCCCAGCAGCGTCTCTACTTTCTGCGAAGGCTGAGGAAAGTCCATCTCCCCCCCCCCCCCCCATCCTCATCACATTCTACAGGGGTTGTATTGAGAGTGTGCTGAGCAGCTGCATCACTGCCTGGTTTGGAAATTGCATCATCTCGGATCGCAAGACCCTGCAGCGGATAGTGAGGTCAGCTGAGAAGATCATCGGGGTCTCTTTTTCCGCAGTCACGGACATTTACATTACACACTGCATCCGCAAAGGAAACAGCATTATGAAGGACCCCATGCACCCCTCATACAATCTCTTCTCCCTCCTGCCATCTTGGAAAAGGCTCCAAAGCACTCAGGCTCTCATGACCAGACTATGTAACAGTTTCTTCCCCCAAGCTATCAGACTCCTCAATACCCGAGGCTGGACTGACACCTTGCCCTATTGTCCTGTTTATTATTTATTGTAATGCCTGCACTGTTTTTGTGCACTTTATGAAGTCCTGTGTAGGTCTGTAGTCTAGTGTAGCTTTCTCTGTGTTGTTTTTTTTTTACGTAGTTCAGTCTAGTTTTTGTACTGTGCCATGTAACACCATTGTGGTGAACTACATATACCTGTCTGGACACGCCCCTGCTGACTGCTCCTGTGGCTCCTCCCACAGACCCCTGTATAAAGGCGATCGAGGCCTGAGCCCGGCCTCTCAGTCTCCAGGATGTAGTATGGTGGTCAACCACTGCTTGTTCCTTCTTCCAGTCAATAAAAGCAGATATCTCGCCTTTACGTCTCAGAGTGAGTTATTGATGGTGCATCAAACATGGTCCTGAAAAACGTTGTCTCATTTTTACTATGCACTGTACCAGCAGTTATGGTCGAAATGACGATAAAAGTGACTTGACTTGACTTGACTTGATCTGTCAGCATCAGGATACCTCTTCTGTCGGTCCATCAGAGAATACAGCCTCTTGTGGCAGAACCACAGTCAGGTGCATTTTCATTTTATTTCTCGCATTGCTGTTTGGCTTCAAACCTTATAGCGGTACAGGACCCCCAGTGAAACTGACTGTAAGGGGATGGTCACTCAGAAAGAAGGCCCCCTACACTTCTGCTCACTTTAGTTGCAGTTTCTTCAGCATTCGGCCTTTTGTTACCATGGGGAGACTCCTCTAAAGACCTGAAGCAATAGCCCATGATCAGTGTGGCATTAATGTGGTATGGGAATGCCACAGCCTGAGACTTCCCACTGTCATTGGTGAAAAATCTGCTTCAAAGCTGTACAAGTTAGGGAAGAACCTACATGAAATGGGGGAACAGATTAAATGCCAGAGGGAAATTCAGAATCAGGATCAGGCTTAATATTACTGGCATATATCATGAAATTTGTTGTTTTGCGGCAGCAGTACAATACATAGTAATAAAAATTACAATAAGAGTAAAATGTTAAAATTAGGTTAAATAGGTAGTGTAACTAGTGAGGTAGTGTTCATGGGTTCACAGTCCATTCAGAAATCTGATAGCGAAGGGAACGAAGCTTTGCCTGAAATGTTAAGTGTGTGTCTTCAGGCTCCAATACCACCGCCTTGACGGTAGCAAAGACAAGAGGGCATGTCCTGGGTGATGGGAGTCCTTAATGATGGACGCTGCCTTTCTGAAGGTGTTCTGGATGTTGGGGGGCTAGTGTCCACAATGGAGCTGGCCGAGTTTATAACTTTCTGCAGTTTTTTCTGATCCCGTACATTGGCCCCTCCGTACCAGATGGTGATATAACCTGTTGGAATGCTCTCCACGGTACATCTGTAGAAATTTGTGAGTGCCTTTGGTGACATATCAATTCTCCTCAAACTCCTATTGAAGTATAGCCACTGCTTGGCCTTCCTTGTAATGGCAGCAATATATTAGGTCTAGATTAGATCTTCAGAGATGTCGACACCCAGGAACTTGCTCACCCTTTCCACTGCTGAATCCTCATTGAGGACTGGTGGGTGCTCCCTTGTCTTTGCCTTCCTGAAGTCCACAGTCAGTTCCTTTCTCTTACTGACATTGAGTCAAGCGACTCTTCACAACCAGCTGATCTATCTCACTCCTGTACTCTTCCTCATCACCATCTGAAATTCTGCCAACAGCAAGTATATAGCTGTGCCTAGCCACAGTAATAGAGCAGTGGGCTAAACACACATGACTGAGGTGTGTCGGTGTTGACTGTCAGCAAAGAGAAGTTATTTCTAATCCGCATAAGCTGTGGTCTTCAGGCGAGGAAGTCAAGGATCCAGTTGCAGAGGTCCGGGTTTTGAATCTTGTCGATTAGAATGAAGGGTATGATTTGTCGAACACTGAGCTGTAATCGGTTGTTTACAGCTTGTTGAGGCGATTCACCCTGCTGTTCATCAGCACTGATTGTCACCCTTTTGAGGCAGGAGGAAACCTCCGGCTGTAGCAGTGAGAGATTGAACACTCCCTCCAGCTGCTTAGCACAGGGTTTCAGAGCCCTACCAGGTACACCCTCAGGTCCTAATGCCCTGTGAGGGCTCATACTCTGACGTCGGCCTCCAAGGCAGCGATCACAGGGTCACCAGATGCTGCAGGGATTCACACAGGCTTTATTCTCCCTTTCAAATCATGCATACATTTTAATTTACCGCAACATAGTGGTGGTTGGTTAATACTTGTGAAGGTTGACATGATCCTTATCTGCTACCTCTCCTTCCCTTGAGGGGGTGGTAATAATTCATGACGTGTACATGGCACAACAGTAAAGTTGTCATGCCCAGTCTTAGTACAAGCATTAACAACTCTGTTTGGACACTTTCCAGGGACTTGCATTACAGCACGTCCAACTCCGAGCACCTTGTCACATAAGCACCCCAACACTCCCACCCAATACATGCAGTTTGAAGTGCACTGTATCCTACAGCTGTTAAATCATGCAGCCTCTTACCCAATTGTCTCTCAGTCAACAATCAATTGTTCAATTTAATATCAGAGAATGTACACAGTACACAACCTGAAGTTCTGACTCTTTGCAGACATCCACGAAACAGAAAAAGAACAAAGAATGAATGACAGAAAACATTAGAACCCCCAAAGAACCCCCCCCACACACACAGGCAGCAGTAAAAGCACCAACAACACCCCCCCCACCATGCAAGCAAGTATATCTAGAGTTCATCAAAATTTTCTATCCATCCTAACACCTCAACATCTCAGAAAGGCTCTCTCACAAGAGAGAGAGGTATTGCTCCTGCTACAATGAGAAGGGAGACCAAAAGCTCGCTGTTTCGACGTCACAATCTGCTGCTCCACTTCTCCTAGTTTCCCAACTCAAGGACCACCAGAGACTCTCACTAATCATCAAAAAAGAGAGAGAGAGAGAGAGAGAGAGCGTAGGGGCCTTTTACCGACAACAATGCCCACCGCCTGCTGTATCGATGTTTCAACTCTCCGTCGACGCTTCAGCTGGTGACATCGGTGAAGAATCGGGTCATCCACAGGAATGCACCCCAAAGGCGCATGTCTTCTGGACTGCACCTGGAGATATCAAACGCCAGGCAGCTCGATGAGTCCAAGAACGAGAACCCACCGCCCATGAAGCATCGTAGATTGAATTGCAGCTGCCAATCTTGCCTTCATCTCTATTAGTTTTAAGTCTGGTAGAGACAATGAATAAACTGAGCAAGTTGAATAAGTGTAAGATTCTTCACTGGCTCATGAACTGGAGATTAAATACATACATTTATTTTTTCCTTTTGAAGGGAAGGCATGGAGAATGAGCTTTGGAATTACCCTGAATGCTAAAATCTGGAGAGACAAAATTCATGACATCTTTTCAAATGGATATGACAAATATCTGAAAAAGGAACTGAGGAAAGAACGGAATGCTGAGACAAAATATTGACAGAGAGATGATGGATAGAAAAGTCCCTTTGGTTCTGAAATTTGATGTGCTGAAGACGTATGAGAAAATCAGTCTGGAGCTTAATAGATATAAGTTTCTCAGTTTTTTGTAATTGAAAATCCTGTTACGTTCTCCAGAGTGAAACCGGAGAACTATTCCTTGGACACTTTGCATCACTTGGAAATTTCAGCTGGGTGCTCTGAGGACCCTGACACAATTTCCACTTCAGGGTGACAGGAAGACATCAGCTACTGTACAGTCAAATCACAAGCAAGAAAAAACCTGCAGATGCTGGAAATCCAAGCGACACACACAAAGTGCTGGAGGAACTCAGCAGGTCAGGCAGCATCTATGGAAAAAAGTACAGTCAACTCTTTCGGCTTTTTGACTGATCTGAACTGAATTTGGATCACTTGTAGTGCCCAGTAAAATATTTACTTAAGTTCTTGAGATGACCTGCCACCAAACATCCAGCCCACCCTCCCTACAGACTGTCCATCTCCTGATCTGAGGCATGGAGTAACACAGTACAGAAACAGACAGTCATCTAAGCGAGTTGCGTTTGCCCGCCTTTGACCATATACCTCTAAACCTTTCCTATCCACATACCTGTCCAGCGACCTTGAGTGTTGTTAATGTACAGTACTGTGCAAAAGTCTTAGGAAAATATATTCACATAGGGTGCCTAGGAATTTTGCACAATACTGTATCTGTCTAAACTATTTTCCATATACACACCACCTTTTGTGTTGTGAAGAAGGTCCCCTCAGATTCTTTTTAAAACTTTCTTCTCACACCTTAAACCTATAACCTCTAGTTTTTGTTACCATTTCCCTGGGAAAAGACTGTGTGTTTTCACCTTCTGTATGTCTGTCATGACTTTATACACCTATATAAAGTCCCCCTTCGCTACTCCGCCCCCACCTACCCATGCTTCAAGCAATACCTATCCCCCTCTAACGTCTCCCTAGAGCTCGAGGCACATAACCTCCGGCAACATTCTCTTAAATATTCTTTGCATTCTTTTCAAGTTTAGTTCTCCTTTAAGTATACACTTGTAACAGCTGAGCGAAACAGCGTTCCCCAGGTTCAAGGTGCAAAAGACAGTATCTACAATACTACCTGATATTTTGACATGTACTCCATGGGATGTAGACTGAGGGGATCTCGACTGAAATACATAAGAACCTGAGGAGGTCAAAAGACAAAGTCAAGTTTATTGTCATTTGTACGTTACTAAGGGTCTTGGCCTGAAATATCAACAGTTAACTCCTTTCCATAGATGCTGCCTGACCCGTTGAGGTCCTACAGCAGTTTGCATGTGTTTCTTTGGCTTTCCAGCATCTGCAGAATCTCTTGTGCTAATAACTCTCTTCCCTTAGAGAACTGGTGTGGTTTATCATTGTCATATGTATCAACATACATTGAAAAGCATACTGTTCATACAGATCAAATCATTACACAGTACACTGAGGTCGAATAAAAAGAAATAATAACTATGGAGAAGAAAGTGCAGAAGCTTCAGAGAACTTTTAAACGATAATTTGCTAGATCATAACAAAGAAGTTGTGAGGCTAAGAGTTCACTTTAACATTCGCGGGAACCATTCAGTAGTCCTATAACAGCTGGTATAAACTTTCCTTCAGCCCGTGGTACGCGTATTCAGGATTTGCCCATTGGAAGAGAGAATCTTAAGGGTGGTTAATTTTTTTTGGGGGGGGGGCTGGAAACAGAGTCTTTGAATGTTTTAGATGGATTTTCAATAAGGAAGATGGGGAAGGAGGCATAATACTGTAGTTTATACAGGTGTGTGAAGTTGAGATTATCGTGAGATTATCTATGATCTTATGGCAAGGAAAGCTTGAGTAGATGAGTAGGTGACTAATGCAAACTTTCTCATGTCCAGAGTATTTGGGATTGCTGCTTAAAGCTAGAACATCTGCAGGTGCAAGTCACAGGTTGATGCGAATAGGCAGTTTAAATGGTTTGGCCTGGACTAGATGGGCTGAAGGGCCTGGTTCTGTGCTGTACATTTCTATAACTTTATGACTTGCATACTCCTCTTCAAAGTGCACCAACTGACTTACCTTACGGTCAATGTTGAGCGTGACAGTAGCGTAGCAGTTAGCGGAACGCTATTACAGCTCCGGGTGTTGGAATTCGGAGTCCATTCCCAACGCCATCTGTAACGAGTTTTTACATTCTCCCTGTGAGCATGTGGGTTTCCTCCGGGTGCTCTGGTTTCATCCCACAGTCCAAGGCGTATCAGTTAGTAGGCTAACAGGTCATTGTGAATTGTCCTGTGATTAGGCTAGGGTTACATTGCTGGGTAGTGTGGCTCGTTGCGTTAAAAGGAAGGGCCTGTTCTGCGCAGTATCCCTAAATAAAATAAAATAATTTTAAAAATTAGCATCATTGGCTTTGCAGCACACCCTTAGTTGTTGTCCAAAACCTGACAGCCCAAATTAGGCATTCAGGCAATGTACTTAACAAGATAAAAATACAAACATAGAATATAGACCAGTACGATGTTGAGCTGAATCACCCAAACACTAACCCCTCCCACCTACACCATGTCCATATCCCTCCATCTTTCTTACATCTAAATGTATCTTAAAAGCCGCTGATATATTTGCTTCTGACGTATGGTGAAGCAAGTTAGATTAAGCTCCAGATAAATTGGGAGGAACTGGAACACAATCATAATATGAAACCAAAATCAGATCATGAACTCAGTTTATTGTAAATAGTATATCACTGCTGCTTATTTACGAACTTTACAGAACATCAGATGGAAAGTGATTCACTTCCTGACTCTTCATTCATTAAACTAAACGAGAAAGAGAGAAATAGCGTAGAGGCAGTGCGGAAGGAGTGACGGGTGGGAGGGTGTGTCCAGGACAGGTAGGAGGTGAGATTTAAATTTCTTTCCTGTCGTTGTGCAAGAGCTTTTTTTTAACCAAACATGGGAGGATTCACTGAAACTGAAAACACGTATTAAGGCTGATCCCTGTGTTGATTCATGCTTAGCTACAGCATCTACCTATTACACTGGATAACAGATTTTGCTTCCTGAATACTTCTGGGTGCATCTTATGGATTTTGAGCTGCTGATCATGAAATTTCTCTTTTATACACCATTTTATTGAAATCATTTATATAAGACCATTAGACAATAAGTGATAGGAGAAGAATTAGGCCATTTGGCCCGTCGAGTCTGTTCCACCATTCCATCATGGCTGATCCATTTTCCCTCTCAGTTTGCATGGCTCTCTCAGGCTCTCTTTTTCACAATGGGAATAAAATGTATTGCTGTTATCCAGCTCCTGGGCAGATTATGCTTTAAGGACAACTTTGTCATAAATTGGGAATGCTCTTATTAGTGCAAGCCAGGTCTCAAATTGATTTATAGTTTTGGGCGGCAACTGCATAACCTTTACAAATACTTAATTGCAGCCAGTTTTGTAATCTTTTGCCTCTACTTTAATTGTCCTTAATGCTACGTGTTATATAACACGGGTTCCCAACCTTATTAATATCATGGACCCCATCATTAACCGAGGGGTCCCTGGAGCCTTGCTTGGAAACCCCTGCTGTATACTGATAATTTCGCACGGCAGGCAACACATTGTTAAAGCCTATTTCATGAGATTCCAGCGAAACTCCTCAGGATGTTTGAACTTATGAGATATTTTCATAATTACCATTTGATGCCAAGAAATGTTGCTGCAGAAGATGATTCCAGGAACAGGTATGTGTGTGAAACTGCTTTACACCTAGTAACAGATGGCTGAATCAAAGCTATTACAACAGCACCAGCTGACATTCTACCCTGCCTTTAGCACAGTAGAGTCCCAACACCATTCACAAGAATGGATGCTGAGTTATATCAAGAGATATTAAGACCAATGCCCAAAACCCTGGCCAGAGAGTCACAGAGCAACACAGCAATGCTCTCCCTAGACTTTACACTGCCTCAGTTAATCAGCCAATCAAGACCTCAAGACAATCAAGACAATCAATCAAGACCTCAGTCATTCTTTCTCCCTTTCCTCATCGGGAAGAAGATAAAAAAATCTGTAAGTACCTACCACCAGGCTCAAGGACAAGTTCTATCCCACTGTAATCAGGCTCTTGAAAAGACCTCTTGTATGATAAGTTGGTCTCCTGATTTCACCCTTGGGCAAGGTGTAGCACCTGCTTTGCCCCCCAATCAGGGTTATGTGAAGCCATGGCAGCAGGTGGTGGATGGTTGTATGAGCAGCTGGTGTACATCACAAGTCCTGGATATGCGACCACTGAATTCAGGCAGATGGTCTCTGAAGAGTATTGATAATGGCTGGGGTCACCCAACTTGTAAGGACACTGCCCAGAAGAAGGCAATGGCAAACCACTTCTGTAGAAAAATTTGCCAAAAGCAATCACGGTCAAAGATGATGATCATCTTACCTCATATGACACAGCACATAGTAATGATGAGGTACCTGCCTTTAGCACTTCCTCTGGCAGCTTCTTCTATACACCTACCAGTCTCTGTCTGAAACAAGTGCCCCTCTGTCCCCTTTAAATCTTTCCTTCTCATCCTAAACCTATGTCCTCTAGTTTTAAACTCCCTTACCCTGGGAAAAAGAATAGGTTTAAAGAGAAAAGGGCGAAGTGTGGACGTTTTATAGAGGAACGTCCATTTCTCAAGACATAGGCAACTGAAGGATGACACACCTCGGCAGATACAAAAAGATCTGAGGCTGTGGACCTATCGAGAACTGATATGGAGCAGAAATCTCAGTGGACCTTCTAATTCATAGAAACATGGAAAACCTACAGCACAATACAGGCCCTTCAACCCACAAAGCTGTGCTGAACATGTCCTTACCTTAGAAATTACCCAGGGTTACCCATAGCCCTCTAGCTTTCTAAGCTCCATGTACCTATCGAGGAGTCTCATAAAAGACCCTATCGTATCCGCTATCTTTTAGATCATTCAGCCCATCGCATGATAAGAGGCTTAAATCGAGTGGACAACCAAAGACTTTATCCCAGGGTGGAAATAGATAATATGAGGGGTCATAACTTTAAGCTGACTTAAAGAAAGTATAGAGGCAATGTCAGAGGCAGGTTTTTATTTGGTGGGCAGTGGGTGTGTTTAACACCGGTGGTAGAGGCAGATACATTAGGGACTTTAAAAAAAATCTTATATAGGCACATGGATGAAAGGAAAATAGAGGGCCATGTAGGAAGGAAGGCTTAGTGTGATCTTAGAGCTGGGTAAAACCAGGTACAACATTGTGGGCGGAAGGGCATGTATCATGCTAGAATGTTCTATGCAATCCAGTCATTTCCACTTATTTCCATAGTGCTGTTGTAAGGTTAGGGGAAGTTGCCGGGAAAACGGGGCGAGGGATAAAATAATGCTACTGAATTTTGTTCTTCATATCCAAAGCCCTTTCAGAATGGGCTACCTTCTCATTTCCTGGAGCTTCACATATTCCCAAGCATAAACAATCTCACAGGCTCAGGGTTCATCCCATAAGCACAACGATCTGAAAGAGGGACAGGGATATGAACTCTGCCCCTACATCTTACACATTACCCCTGAGACTGCTGGATTTCCATGCTGGAATGGGTCCTGGCCCCTCCTGTCAGTGCTGCTCTCCAGTGCTCGTCGATGGAATACAAGATGGATTGCATGAGTGCATGCACGTGTTCGACTGCAGGCTGCTGCGGGCTTGTTCTTGCCGACAAACCCCACGCTCTGTCAGTACACATAACATGTCACATAGGTACTTGGGCTAAATATAATATTGTATTTTTTGTGTGACTGTACAGTACGTTTAATGTAATCTTTGAGGTACTATATGTACCTTGTGTTGTGTATGACTGTTGGTTCTGCATTTTTTACCTTGGCCCCAAAAGAATGATGTTTCATTTTGCTGTATTCATGGGGATTCAGGTACGGCTGAGTGATAATTGAATTTGAACTTGAACTTTATTGTGACAGCTAAGGAGGTAGGTAGCTGTGGAGGGAAGTCCTATTAGAGGTTGGAAAATCACTGTAACTGTTCCTATTCAACTTGTCTGCAGCAAGATTCAATTCTCAGAGATTTTTGGAAAAAAAACTTGCTCCCTTAAACCTTGAGGTAGATTCATGGTTCATTCTACGTTTGTAATCTATTTCACCTCCCTATACAATCGGAACCAAGAGCTGCATCATAAATTTTGCATATACTGGGCTTGCCTTCCATTCACATCTGATGTAAGCATTTTAAAATGATTAAATAAATTGATAAAGTACACAGATTTTGTTTTCCATTAGAAATATGGGCTGAAAATGCTGTAAATGTTCATCAAGTCAGGCAGATCAAGAGAAATATACAAAGTTCCATTTTTTAGGTCAGTGACCCGTCATCAGAACCCAATAAAGTTAGCGGATGGGCGTGTATTAAGTTGCAGAGAAGGGGTAGCAAAGGGCAAATCTGCAATGAAATGGAGGCAATGAGAGACTGAATGATGCCCATGGTGGTGCTGCCAGCTGAGGGGGCAAAACTTTAGGGTGATTGGAGGAAAGCATAGGTAGGGGGGATGGCAGAGGCAGGGTTTTACACAGAGACAGAATGCACATGGGACGCCCTGACATTCGGGACATCCAAGAGACTCTTAGGTAGGCACATGGATGAAAGAAAAGTGGAGGGCTATGTAGGAGGGAAGGATTAGATTGACCTCAGAGTAGGTTAAAGGCAGGCACAACATTTTGGTCTGAAGAGTCTGTACCACATTCGACGTAAGTCTGCACAGGATCTCAGCGCAATTCAATCAATATCACCTATTTCCATGATGTTGTTGTAGGGTTACAAGTACAAAGTTCAAAGTACATTCTGATGATCTAAGTATGTATACTTTACACAACCCAACCTTGACATTCGTCTTCTTACAGGCAGCTACAAAACAAAGAAACCAATAGAGCCCCTTAATACAAACGGAGACTGTTGTACACCCAATGTGCAGACAGAAAGAAAACAAATCGTGCAAACAATAAAAGTAAGCAAATAGCGTTTAGAACTGAAGTTTGTGAAAGTGAGGCTTCTGATTCAGAAGTTTGTACATTGCAAGCCACAGCCTCAGTTCTGTGCAGAAATGAGTAAACCTCGCGGAGTGGCGAGCTGAAGTTAAGGGAAGTTACTGAGAAAATAGGTCAAGGGATAAAATAACACCTCAGGATTTTGCTCTTCATATATGGAGCTCTTGGAGAAGGAATTTCCTGGATCTTCGCATCTTCCCAAACATGAAGTCCCACAGGTTCAGGGTCCGCTCCACAAGCATAAAGAGGGACAGGGATGTGAACTCTGCCCCTCCATCTTGCACATTACCCTGTGTTTGCTGGATTGAGGGCTGGCCCCTCCCATCACTGCAGCTCTCCAGGGTTCGCTCAGTAGAAGACAAGACAGATCGTGTGCGTTCATTTGCGGCCTGGTCTTGCCAACAACACCCATGCCCCTTCAATATACAGTCCCTTGACACCGCACCCTGGGACATGGGTTACATTTTTTTTGCGCGTCTCAGCAGTATGTTTACTGCTGTTCCTTGTGGTGTGTATGACTGTTGGTTCTGCATTTTGTACCTTGGCCCCCTACGGTGAACTACATATACCTGTCTGGACACGCCCCTGCTGACTGCTCCTGTGGCTCCTCCCACAGACCCCTGTATAAAGGCGATTGAGGCCTGAGCCCGGCCTCTCAGCCTCCAGGATGTAGTGTGGTGGTCACTCACTGCTTGTTCCTTCTTCTAGTCAATAAAAGCCGATATCTCGCCTTACGTCTCAGAGTGAGTTATTGGCGGTGCATCACCCCCGAGGAACGATGTTTCATTTGGCTGTATTCATGGGGATTCATATACAGTCAGTAATAATTAAACAAACTTGAACTTTATTGTGACAGATAAGGATGAAGGTAGTTCAATGGGACGGGGTGTGCAGGGAAGTCCCTTTAGAGGGTGGGAAATGGCTATAAATGCTACTATTCATTTTGTCTCTAGCAGGATCCGATTCTCAGAGATTTTTGGAAAAATTACCCCTCAAATGTTGATGTAGATTTCTCCATGGTTTATTCTATGTTTGCAGTCTACTTCATCTCCCCACGCAATGAGAATGAAAAGTATTGCATCATAAATGTGCATACATAGGCTTTGCCTTCTGTACACATCTGATCTAAGTGTCTTAAAATGACTATATGAACTGATAAGGTACACAGATTTAGTTTTTCTTTAGTGGGGAAATCCAAAGGAATGAGACTCATATAAGGTTAAAATTAGAGTCACAGATCAAGAATGTTGTAAATGTTCATCAAGTCAGGCGGATCAAGAGAAATATAAAAAGTTCCATTTTCAGGTCAATGACCTTACCTCAGAACCTGATAAAGTCAGCAAGTGGGCATGTTTCAAGTTGCAGAGAAGGGGTGGCAAAGGCTGAATCTGCAATGAAATGGGCGGTACGGGAGACCGAATGATCAGTGGTGCTGCCAGCTGAGAGAGTTTCGTGAAGACTTGCTACTCGCTGATGTTCTCTCTAAAGAGCCTGACCGCAAGACTGCCATGGATTTTGAACACTTCTAAAAGAATCGTCAGGGTGTCTTCACCCACCCCCACCCCATCCAGGACCCCTCCCATCTATCCCATAATACCATCAGGCAGAAAGTACTGCACCACATAAGAACAAGAATTGTCAGGCTGGGTAACAGCCTCTTCCCCTAGGATGTCAGACCCAGTTCACATTACTTATGACAGCACCAGTCGCTGTAATGCTGTTGCATATTTAACTACATATTGCATATGTACGTTATGTCAACTTGTACATCTACAGAACAGTTTTTATTATCTATTAATATTATTGCGTTAATACTGTTTTATGCGATATTGAGACTGTGTTGTGCACCCTGGTCCAGGAGGAACTTGTTTCGTTTGGCTGCAGACAGGTTGAATGACAATAAACTCAAACTCGAACCAAAGCAGATACAAAGAGAAGAAGGTGAACAACGACAGAGAGCGAGGGAAGTAAAGCAACACTGGACAGTGAAATCCTGTAAATCCCAGATAGAAATCGGAAATAAAAGAGAGTGCTGGAATTAATCAGCAGGTCAGGTAGTATCCGTGGCAGGGAATGGTGCGGGTGAACACGCACCCAGCCCTGAGGTACCAGGCAAGGTAATTTTATTCCCAACAATTGGTTTATTGATCATTACCGAATGTCTCTCTGGTGTTTCCCTGCTCCATCCCTTTCCCCAGCCATGATTCTATTTCCCAGTCTCAGTCCACAACTGAGACCTGTATCAGGATCAGGTTTATCATCACTCACATATGTCATAAAATTTGTATTTTTGTGGCAGCATTACAGTGCAATACATAAAATTACTATAGTACTGTGCAAATATTCTTCGGCAACCTAGATGTAAACTGTATAGAACGTAGAACCATAGAACATTACAGCACAGAAACAGGCCTTTTGGCCCTTCTTGGCTGTGCCGAACCATTTTTCTGCCTAGTCCCACTGACCTGCACCTGGACCATATCCCTCCGTACACCTCTCATCCATGTACCTGTCCAAGTTTTTCTTAAATGTTAAAAGTGAGCCCACATTTACCATTTCATCTGGCAGCTCATTCCACACTCTCACCACTCTCTGAGTGAAGAAGCCCCCTCAATGTTCCCTTCAATCTTTTCCCCCTTCACCCTTAGCCCATGTCCTCTGGTTTTTTCCTCCCCTGGCCTCAGTGGAAAAAGCCTGCTTGCATTCACTCTATCTATACCCATCATAATTTTATATACCTCTATCAAATTACCCCTCATTCTTCTATGCTCCAGGGAATATAGTTCTAACCTATTCAACCTTTCTCCAAAACTCAGTTTCTCAAGTCCCGGCAACATCCTTGTAAACCTTCTCTGCACTCTTTCAACCTTATTAATATCCTTCTTGTAATTCGGTGACCAAAACTGCACACAATCCTCCAAAATCAGCCTCACCAATGCCTCATACAACCTCAACATTCCAACTCTTATATGTGCCTAAGACTTTTGCACAACCTAAAAAAACTATACGTTACAAAAATAAATAGATGGTGGAAAAGATGAATAATGAAGTAGTGTTCTTGGGTTCAGAGATCGTTCAGAAATCTGTTGGTAGAGGGAAGAATCAGAGGCATTTCTTGACACGGGGAAATTTCAGTCAGGAATTCTTTCTCCACAAACTGCGGAGACTGGAAGCCACCAGAAGGTTTCAAAGCTGAATTTGACAGGGTTTTGCTGGATAGAAGTACTGATGCAGAATCACAGCAGGTAAATTAAATAAGGCCACAGATAAACCATGGTCTAACAGAATGACAAACCTGCTCGAGGGGCTGAGTGGCCTCTTTCTGCTCCTATCGCTCTGCAGTTCAGCCTAATTTGCCTTTTGATTGTGTCTTGTCTGTTCTCCCCAACCTAGTTAAAATGCAGCCTGCCCAAATTAGATTGATTTTGTTAAACAGGAAGTAAGATTGACAGGTTTGCCCCGTTAAAACTGTTAGTTTGTTTGAGATGCAGTGTGACATTAACAAGTAGCCCTGTTGGTTACAAGTCGACAGTATCTTGTAGGCAGTGCAGACACCGACATTTTATTTCTGAGTTTATGCTTCATTCCACATTTATGTGAGATCATAAACACCCTTTTTCACTCTCTCTGAGTCTCTGCCTCCATATCTCTCAGTCTCTCTCTCTCTGGTCATTAATCTGTCTGTCTCTGCATCTCTCTCCCTCCCTCTCTTTCTCCCCTTTTCTCTCTCTTTTCATCTCCCTTCTCTCTCTCCCTCCCCCTTTCCCTTTCTTCTCTCTCTTTCCTCATCTCCTCTCCCCTCTCTCTTTCTCTTTCCTTCTCTCTCCCTGCCTCCCTGTCTCTCATCCTTTTCCTCTCTGTCTCTCTGCCCTCTCCTCTCTTGCCCTTCCTCTCCCTCCCTATCTTTCTCCCTCTTGCTCTCCCATGAGATAACACTATGAATCCTACATGGCCCCAGGTGAATGGGCATTTAAATAAGATCTATTAGCATCAGTGGACAACCAGGCACCAAAGTGTTGGCTAAAGGACAATGGACATGTTCTGTACTTAATTACATTCCAGCTGAGCCGGCGTTCTTTAAACTTGATCTGCAGTATATGCCATCTGTAAAGACATCAATCTCTATCTTCTTGCAATGCAACCTTCCTCTTTTGCTGAATAAAAATAGGGAACGCAGGAACTGCAAAGTAGTTGAGCCAGCTTCTGTGTATGAGAAAGCAGAATAACTTTGTCAGCTTGGTGACCTTTAATCGACAGTGGAATATATTAGAGATCTAACGGAAATGTAAGGAAGTAGAGAGGAGGGAGACTGGTGTTGAAGAGGGGTTGATGGGGGAGGGCAGCATTGGGTAGGAAAGAACAACGGGAAGCTCTGTGATTGGTGGAGGCGGGAGATAGTAAGTGGCAAATTCAAGTTCAAGTTTATTGGCATCTGTCTGTACATATATTCAACCCAATGAAACAACATTCCTCCGGACTGTGCACCCACACGACATATAAACTAAAATATTATACTATAAACAAGTTGATAAACTATAATTCAAATGCATGTAGTAAATAGTAAGCAGCTCGCAGTCCTAGTGACAAGACCTCGGTGCTGGCAGGGTATTTCTTAGTCTCACAGCCCTAAGGGAAGGAGCAATTACTCAGTCTGTCTCCTGTACTTCCTTCCTGACTGTAGTGGGTCAAAGGGGGTTGTGGTGATTTTCAACAATGCTTTGGGTCCATTGCTTGCAACACTCCCGGTGAATATCCCACAGAGAGGTGAGGGAAATTCAAAATGCATGTACTATATATTTGCATATACATTTAAATCGTCACTTTCACTGCACCAGCATGTCTTTGGCTGGCTGAGGAAAAAGCTGTTTGAAGACAAGTCTTCGATGTAGAAATATCAGTCTATATTACCAGACCAAAGAAATCCCTGCCTTCCACACTTCTGAGATTTAGACTCTAAACAGAGAACACATCAACGCACTGGAGAGACACCATTTATGTAACGTTGACTGCTCCTTTCAATGGATGCTGCCCGACCTGCTGAGTTCATCCAGTTTTTTTGTACGTCACCATTTATACTGTTTCCATGAAACCCTCTAAATCCATCGATCGAGTACTTGACCCAATGTCAGCCTCCTACTGAGTTTCTTCATATGTTCACATTGCTTTAAGTTTGATTATTGATGTTTGTCCATGTGACTGGTCTGCTAATTGTTGATTGCTCATGACTGTTAGCATTATTGTCTTGCAAGCTGCTGGTTGCTATTGTGTTGTCTGTTATGGTTCTGTCCTGAGTTTTATGTTTGGCACCAAAACACAATAATTTCTGGGATGTTTCACATACTGGCGGTAAAATGGCTCTCATTCTGATTCCAGCCTAATATTCCCCTCATCGGGGCCCTAAACTACATTAGAGAGAGCCAGGTGGAGAGAAAAAAATTCAAGGATATTCTCAAAATCTTCTTATAAAAGCACAACATCTCCATTTATCCTGGGAATTCCTGGCCCCAAAAGCCTTCAAAGTGGAGAAGGGACATTGAAGATGACACTGAGAACCTCAAGCTTATGATTGGGGCATACAGAAGCCCAGCATTAATGGTGGATGGAGTGCATCTCCTCACAGTATACCCATCGGCCTGACCCAGCATGCACCTTCTATGGCAAAGCTTAGAAGTTTCGCACTGGTCTCAGAACAAACAGAAATTGAAAGGAAACAAGTTATGCTTGCTCCTTAGGGGCAGCTGTTCCCACTGCCGTCTGTAAGGAGTTTTGCGTGTTCTCCCCGTGACTGTGTGGGCTTCTTTTGCGTTCTGTGGATTCCTCCCACAGTAGCGGTTGGTAGGATAGTTGGTCATTGTGAATTGTTCCATGATTAGGCAAGCGCTAAATTGGGGGTTGCTGGAGGGCCTATCCCAGTAAGCAAACATACAGATAAATAATGTTGAAGGAGGATTGAGGAAAGATGAAGCCAGGCAATTTCTTTCAGTTCATCCACAAAACAACCTATTTCTCTTCTCTTCTGTCTTTCTTTTCTTTTGCTGGTGTGGGTGGTGGTGGAGGGGAAGGGGCCAATGCTTTTTGCTGCTGTTTGTGCGCGGGGGGGAGGGAGGGCTTTGGGGCTTCAATATTTCCATTGTTCTCTGAGGTTTCATTGCTTTGTGGATGGCTGTGAAGAGGACGAATTACAGGTTGTGTACTGGATGGATACTCTGATATGAAATGTACTTTGGACGTGAACTTTGAACAAACAAGCAAATGGATGAATGATTGAATAAATAGATAGATAGGAAGTTAGAAAAAAATAAAAGATGGGTGCAGAGGAAGTATAAATAGCAGAAGCCGTAATGCTCCACATCCCTCAAATGCAGTCTGTGGTTAGGAGTGAGGGTTTCCGTCAATACTGAGTCCAATAAAAGGTGGAGTTTATCACTGGAAGATAAGAGGTAAGATCATGGACTATGAATGGCAGTGTAAGGTAATGTAATTGGTGGAAACCTGCACAATTCACAGCTACTGACATGGAACTGGGGTTCACTTTAGGAGGCTGGTCTGATGTGGTGATGCAATTACATAAAGGATTTTTACCGCTCTTTGTATTGTGTTTTGGGTTACAATAAATGAGTTGTGGTGGTTTTTCTTAAATATAAAGCACCTCAGCTGTTTTTACTTGTGAAAACCTGCAGCAGCACTAACATGGGAAGCACTAATGGCTGCCTGTTGCATTCTCCTCTGCACTATTTATTCAATTTTACTGACAAAAGAGCATTAGCCTGAACTACTAGCATTCACTGATGGCCTCATCTTTACTTCAGTTTCTGTATCTGCAGTTTTCCATCTCACTAAGCTTCATTCTTTCATATGTATGAAACTAGTATGGGGTGGGAGGGTCTCCTGCGCAGGATCGAAGGAAGCTGCAGAGTGTTGTAAACTCAGTCAGCTCCATCATGGGCACTGGCCTCTGCGGTATCCCAGACATCTTCAAGGACTGATGCCTCAAAAAGGTGGCTTACATCACTAAGGACCCCATCACCCAGGACATGCCCTCTTCTCATTGCTACCATCAGGAAGGACTTACAGGAGCCTGAAGGCAAACAGTCAGTAATTCAGGAACAGCTTCTTCCCCTCTGCCATCTGATTTCTAAATGGACATTGAACCCATGAACACTACCACATTCATGCCACATGCCAATGATATTCAACCTGATTCTGAATGGTCGTATCGCAGCTCATCGTTAGTAACCAAGGCCCAATGTTTTCTCCGAGATTGTGCCAATCAGACAGACCTTCTCAATACTAATTTCTTTTTCTTCTCCACAGGTATTCCCTCAGGATCATGGGTAACCTATTTCCTTTCTGGCTTTATGAGCTCTGGGGTGGTTAATGAGGCCAATGTGGGACCACAAACGCTTCCAGAAATAGGGCCTAAGACAATTAAGTGGGTAATTAGTGAGATAGTTCGCTGCTGCTTATACAAGGCTTTTTGTGCTTCCAATGCATGAGCTAGACCTAATCTAGACCTTCTTGAATGACCCTTCCCTACTTTATGTGGCAATGGGACAGAATTCCCGGTAGGGATGTACACAGAATTGATGGTAACCCTTCTCTGTTGTTCCACAAGGGGGAGCTCTACATTACAATCTGCAGAGAGAGCAGAAAGATTACATACACAAGTCCCCAAACCCTGTGGATTTTGTACATATACAATTCCATTTTGCATGCATGCAGGCAGCATGGTAGTGTAGTGGCTAGCACGGTGCCTTACAGTACTGGAGATTCAGGTTGCCTGTAAAGAATTTGTATGTTCTCCCCATGAATGTGGGTTTCCTCTAGGTGCTCCCACTGTCTAAAGACATACCCTTTGGTCATTGTACAGTGTTCCAAGATTAGGCTCGGATTAAATTGGGGGAGTGCTGTGTGGGACGGCTCAAAAGGCCAGAAGGGTCTATTCCGTGCTGTATCTCAACAAATAATAAATAAATAACAATTCCTTCTGGAAAAATCACTACTCACTCTGATTCCAAAGTCCTTGAATCGTACGACTCTGTAGAAAATAATCTGCTTGTACCACGATCTCAGGATTTCCTACAACTCCATGGCCATCGATATACTTTTACGAAGTTACAAACACAAAATGCTGGAGGAGCTCAGCAAGTCCGAGGGGAAGCCACAGCAGCCGTGCCTCTGGCATTGAGTCCGGCCCAGTGGCTCAGAAGGGTGGGGAGCTGAAGAGGATGGCTGCGGTAATAGCGGACTGTATAGTCAAGGGGAGTGATAGGCGATTCTGTGGGCGCCAAATAGAAACACGGATAGTAGTTTGCCTCCCAGGTGCCAGGGTCCACGATGTTTCTGGACACATTGACAGTATCCTGGAAAGAAAGAGTAAGCAGCCAGAACTCGTGATCCATATTGGTACCAATGACATAGGCAGGAAAAGGGAGGAGGTGCTGAATAAACAATACAGGGTGTTGGAAAGAAAGCTGAGAAGTAGCAACTCAAGGGCAGTAATCTTGCTATTGCTGCGTCTGCCAGTGAGGATACGAATAGAATGAGATGCAGACAAATGTGTTGCTGAAGAATTGAAGCAGGGGGCAGGGATCCAGATTTCTGGATAATTGAGACCTCTTCTGGGCAGGTCTGACCTGCTCAAAAGGAATGGGTTGCACTAGAATCCAAGGGGGACCAATATTCTTGTGGGCAGGTTTACTAGAGCTGTTTGGACTGAATTAAACTAATTTGGCAGGAGGGTGGGAAACAGGATGATAGAGCTGAGGATGAGCCAGCAGGTTTACAAGTAGATGATGGGTGTAACATGAATGTAAGGAAGAACAAGCCAGTGATTGGGTACAAATGCAGACAGAGCAAAGAGTTAAATTGTATCACAGAGGTACAATTGTAAAGGGTGAAGAATGCCTACTGAAGATGCTCTATTTAAATGCACACAGCATGCAGGATAAGGTGGACAAACTCACTGTTGTACTGACCAATCTCTAATTCCGCAATGTGGGCATCACTGAATCGTGGCTGAGAGAAGGCCTTAGTTGGGAGCTTAACATCAAAGGATAGACTTTGTATCAAAAGGACAGGTGGGTAAGAGATGGAATTATATCTTTAGAAAGAGGTGACGTGGGGTCAGAGGATGTTGAATATTTGTGGGTGGGTGTAAGAAACTGCAGATGTGAAAAAAAAACATTGTTGGAACCATATATAGGTCTCCAGGTACAGGCCAAGATGTGGGGTTGAGATTGCAAAGGGAGCTGGAAAAAGCATGTATTATGGGTAATGTCACAATTGTAATAGGAGTCTTCAATATGCAAGGGCATTTGGAAAATCAGGCTAGTGTTGGATCGCAAGAGAGGGAATTTGTTGAATTCATACAAGATAGCTTTTTAGAGCAGCTTGTGCTGAGCCTACTCAGGGAAAGGCCATTTCAGATTGGGTGTTGTGTAATAACCCAAATCTTATCACAGAGTTTAATGTAAAGGAACTCCTAGGAAACAGTGATCATTATATGATTGAATTCATACTGCAATTTGAGAGGGAGAGGCATAAGTCACATGTATCAGTATCGCAATTGAAGAAAGGGAACTACAGAGGCATGAGAGAGGAACTTTCCCAGTGGATTGGAGGAAGATGCAGGTGGGGATGATGGTAGAGCAGAGATGGCTGAAGTTTCTGGGAATAGTTCACATGGTGGAGGATAGGTATGCCCCACAGAAGAAGTTCTCAAATGGCAGGGGTAGGCAACTGTTGCTGACAAGGGAAGTTAAGGACTGCATAAAAGCCATAGGAAGGGCATATAAGGTAGCAAAAGTGAGTGGAAAGTTGGATAATTGGGAAGCTTTTAAAATCCAACAAAACATAACTAGAAAAACTATAAGAAGGAAAAAGATTAAATATGAGGGCAAATTAGCCAATAATATAAAGAAGGATACTATAAGTTTTTTTCAGTTATATAAAGGGCAAAAAGAAGATGAGAATTGATACTGGGCCACTGGAACATGATGCTGATGAGGTAGTAAGGGGAGGACAAAGAAATGGCAGATGAACTTAATGGGTACTTTGCATCTGTCTTCACTGTGTAAGACACTAGCAGTGTGCTAGAGGTCCTTGAGTGTCAAGAAGCACGAGTGAGTGTCATTTCTATTACAAAGGAAAAAGTATGAGGCAACCTCAAAGGTCCTAAGGTGAATAAGTCACTGGGCCAGATGGACTACATCCCAGAGTCCTGTGGGAAGTTGCTGAGGAGATGACGGATGCATTGGTCATGATCTTTCAAGAGTCACTTGATTCTGTCGTGGTCCTGGAGGGCTAGAGGATTGCAAATGTCACTTCACTCTTTAAGAAGGGTGGAAGGCAAAAGAAAGGAAATTATAGGCCAGTTAGCCCAACCTCAGTGACTGGGAAAGCACTGGAGTCCATTACTAAGGATGAGGTTTCAGGGTACTTGGAGACTAATGATAAAATAAGTCAAAATTAGCCTAGCTTCTGAAAAGGAAAATCTTGCCTGACAAATCTGTTACAGTTCTTTAAGGAAGTAACAAGCAGGATGGACAATGGAGAGGCAGCAGATGCTGTTTACTTGGATTTCCAGAAGGCGTTTGATAAGGTGCCACATATGAGGCTGATAACAAGGTAAAATTCTATGGCTTTACAGGAAAGATACTGGCATGAATAGAGGAATGGCTGACGGGCAGGAGACAGTGAGTGGGATTAAAAGAAGCCTTTTCTGGTTGGCTGCCAGTGACTAGTAGTGTTTGTCAGGGGTCAGTATTGGGACCACTACTTTTCACATTGTTTGTCAATGACTTGGATAATGGAATTGATGACTTTGTGGCAAAGTTTATGGTTGATACAAAGGTAGATGGAGGAGTAGGTAGTGCTGAGGAAGCAATGTAATTGCAGCAGGACTTAGACAAATTGGAAGAATGGGCAAAGAAGTGGCAGATGGAATAGTGTTGGGAAATGTATGATAATGTATTTTGATAAAAGGAACAATAGTGGGGACTAATACTTAAATAGGGAGAAAGTTCAAGATTCGGAGCTGCAGAGGGACTCATGAGTCCTGGTGCCAGACTCCCAGAAGGATAATTTACAGGTTGAGTCTGTGGTAAAGGCAGCAAATGCAATGTAGCCATTTACTTCAAGGGGACTAGAATATAAAAGCAAGGAGATAAAGCTGAGGCTTTATAAGACCCTAGTCAGGTCGCACTTCGAGTAGTGTCAACAATTTTGGCCCCATGGCTCAGACAGGATGTGTTGTCATTGGAGACAGTCCAGAGGAGGTTCATGGGGATGAACGTTTTGCAGCTTTGGACCTGTACTCGCTGGAATTTAGAAGAACGTGGGGGGTGGGGGGGGGGGCAGAGATCTCATCAAAAACTACCAAATGTTGAAAGGACTAGATAGAGTGGGTATGAAGAGAATGTCTCCTATGGTGGGGGGCATCCAGAACTCGAGGGCACAGCCTCAGAATTGAAGGGCAACCTTTTAGAACAGAGGTAAGGAGGATCTTTTTTTAGCCAGAGAGTAGTGAATCTGTGGAAAGCTCTGCATAGGCTGTGGTGGAGACCGAACTGTGGGTATATTTAAAGCGGAAACTGATAGTTTCCTGATTGGTCAGGGCATCAAAAGATATGGCAGGAAGAAAAGTGTATGAGGTTGAGTAGAATCTGGGGTCAGCCATGATGGAATGGTGGAGCAGAGTGATGGGCTGAATGGCCTAATTCTGCTTCTATGTCTCATGGCTTTGAGTCACAGAACATCTATGGAGTGGAGAAAACAGCTGATGTTTGGGCCCATGACCCTCTATCAGGACTGAAAAAGAAAGGGGCAGAAGCCAGAACAGGAAAGTGGGAGGAGTGCAAGATGGCAGGTGATTGGTGAGACCAGGTAAGGGGGAATATGGCTAGCTGGAGGAAGGAAGATGAACTCTGAAGCTGGGTGATAATAGATAGAAGAAAAAGGGCTAAAAAAGAAGGAATCTGATAGGAGTGGACAGTAGACCATGGGAGAAAGGGAAACAGGAGCAGAGGTGAGAGGATAAACAGAATGGGGAATGGAGAAAGAGAGAATGAGGGAGGGGGGAGAAATGAGTGAAATTGATGTTCATGATATCAGGTCCTGAAGAAGGGTCTGAGACACTAACTGTTTATTCCTCTCCATAGATGCTGTCTTGCTCAGTTTCTCCAACATCTTGTGTGTGTTGCAGAATCTCCTGTGCTTATACTTTTTTGAATTGTTGGAAGGTAGCAAAGTGTAGCAGTTAGCATTAGCAGTGCAAGTTTCCTTAAGCATCACAGAGCTAATTGAAGCAACTAATCAGTTATTGTTTCTGGAAGAATTGGACCATAAGATAGAGGAGAAGAATTAGGCCATTCATCCCACTGAACCTGTCCACCATTCCATCAGAAAGGATGCATATTAGTCTCAATCCCATTATCTGGCCTTCTCTCCATAACCTTTGACACTCTAACCAAAAACCTATCAATCTCTGTTTTAATTATACCCAGTAACCTGGACTCCATAGCCATTCATGGCAATGAATTCCACAGATTCACCATCCTCTGGCTAAAGAAGTTCCTTCTCAATGTTGTTCTAAATGGATGCCCCCTATTCTGCATTTGTGCCCTCTGGTCCTAGGCTAGAGGAAGCATCTTCTCGACACCCACTGTGTCTCGGCCTTTCAATATTCGGTAGGTTTCAATGAAATCTCCCCTTATTCTTCTAAGCTCCAGCAAGTGGAGGCACAGAGTCATCAAATATCCATCACACATTAACCCTTTCATTCCTGGAATCATTCTGGTGATCCTCCTCTGGATCCTCTCCAACATCAGCACATACTTTCTTCGATAAGAGGCCCAAAACTGCTCACAATACTCGAAGTGTGGTCCGACCAAAGCCTTATAAAGCCTCAGCACCACATCCTTGCTCTTATATTCTGGTCCCCTTGAAATGTATGCTAACATTGCATTTGCCTTCCTTACCAACGACTCAACCTGCAAGTTAACCTTCAGAGAATCCTGCACGAGGACTCACAAGTCACTTTGCACCCCCTTCTACCAAAATGCACAACCATAAACTTCCCTACTCTATATTCCATCAGCCACTTCTTCACCCATTCTCCCGATATGGACAAGTCTCTCTGCAGACTCCCAGCTTCCTCAACATTACCTGACACTCCACCTATCATCTGCAAATTTGGTCACAAAGCCATCAATTCCATCATCCAAATTGTTGACATATATCGTAAAAAGAAGTGGCCCCAATACTGACCCCTGCTGCACACCATTAGTCACGGGCAGCCAAGCATAACAGGCCCCACTTATACCAACTCTTTGCCTCCTGCCGATCAGCCAATCTTCCATCCGTATTAGTACCTTCCCTGTAACACCACGGCCTCCTATCTTGTTAAGCAGCCTCATGTGCTGCACCTTGACAAAGGCCTTCTGAAAATCTAAGAAAACAACATCCACTGACTCTTCTTTGACTATCCTGCCTGTTGTTTGCTCAGTGAATTCATCAAAGTTTTGTCAGGAAAGATTTCCCTTTAAAGAAACCATGTTGACTTTGGCCTATTTTTCGTGTGCCTCCAAGTACCCCGAACGCTCATCCTTAACAATGGACTCCAACATCCTCCTGACCACTGAGGTCAGGCTGACTGGCCTGTCACTTCCTTTTTTCCGCCTCCCTCCCTTCTTAAAGAATGGGGTGACATTTGCAATTTTCCAGTCATCAGCAATCATACCAGAAAACCAGATTCTCATAAGATCATTACTAATGCCTCTTCAGCTACCATTTTCAGAGCAGCAGGGTGTAGTTTCAGCTTCCCAAACACTTTCCCCTTAGTAATAACAGTGACACTCACTTCTGTCCCCTGACACTCACAAATTTCTGGCACACTGCTGGTGTCTTCTACAATGACAATTGATGCAAAAATACTTATTCAGTTCATCCGCCATTTCTTTGTCCCCTCTTATTACCTCACCAGTGTCATTTTCCAATGGTCCAATTTCCACTCTTGCCTTTTCTTTTAATCTTTATATACCTGAAAAACTTCAGGTATCCTCTTTAATATTATTGCCTAGCTTATGTTCATCTTTTCTCTCCTTATGGTTTTTTTAGTTGCCTGCTATTGCTGTTTAAAAGTGTCCCAATCATCTAACTTCCCACTAATCTTTGCCCCCTCTTTTTCATTTTTTGCTGTCTTTGACTTCCCTTGTCACCCACTTAAATTCTTGCCGAAGCTTGCTGAGTGAAAGCCTGACCACTCTAACACTGTCCACTCACACAATGGCCGCTCTGCTCAAATCCCACTTTTTTTGTTGGCCCTTGCTAATTAACCCTAGTCACTATCAACCCATGGGATTACCCACTCCATAAACAAGTTCCAACAGGCCCCACTCACTTTTTAGAACTACCAGGGTACTTGGAGGACTAGCTGATTTAATTGACTATTTCAGAAATCTCTGAGGCAGCTGCTAATCCCATTCCTTCAGCATGAATTCCTTCCGTCACTGATTGGCAGGAAGCAGCCAATACAGTTTAATTCACCTCCCTTATCTACAGAATACTTTATCGTATTTAACCAAGACAAAAGAGGCCCAACTATCCATTCTGATTGGAATGGGGTCAAGGAATCCAGTCAAACTTATTAGACAATTATGCCTTAATATGACCAAGTAGGTATCTGAGAGGTAATGTTGCAGCTATATAGGACCCTGGTTAGTCCCCACTTGGAGTACTGTGCTCAATTCTGGTCACCTCACCACAGGAAGGACATGGAAACCATAGAAAGGGTGCAGAGGAGATCTATAAGGATGTTGCCTGGTGTGGGGAGCATGCCTTATGAGAACAGGTTGAGTGAACTTGGTCTTTTCTCCTTGGAGCAACGGAGGATGAGGGGTGACCTGATAGAGGTGTACAAGATGATGAGAGGCATTGATCGTGTGGATAGTCAGAGGCATTTTCCCAGGGCTGAAATGTCTAACAGCAGGGGGCATAGTTTTAAGGTGTTTTGATGTAGGTACAGAGGAGATGTCAGGGGTAACTTTTTTACGCAGAGAGTGGAGAGTGTGTGGAATGGGCTACTGGTGGTGGTGGTGGAGGTGGAATTGATAGGGTCTTTTAAGAGACTCCTGGATAGGTACATGGAGCTTAGAAAAATAGAGGGCTATGGGTAAGCCTAGGTAGTTCAAAGTTAAGGACATGTTCAGCACAGCTCTGTGGGCCGAAGGGCCTGTACTGTGCTGTAGAGTTTCTATGTTTCTAGGCAATATTCCTGAGACCTCTATTAGACAGGGCCAACCATGGATGTCTATGTATTCACAAGTATGGTGAGCAAGTCAGTGCGATATGGACAGCAAGCGTTTGCCCATGCAGCAGCCTCCCCACCCACGCAGCTAATACATCCAAAGGAACAATAGAGGCTGATATAGTTGGGCACCAACAGCATCGCACAAGTTGCCAGTCCGTGTTGAACTCACTGTAGGACTACTGTACGGACTCCAGCTCCTGATTTTTCCTCGGGGTTTACTCATGAAACCATCCCCATGAGCAGGCCTAGCCACAAGGCAGCAGAGGTTTGAGGTCAGAGTTTTCCTTCTCCTAGGTGAGCTGCCAATCGCGACGGCCTAGCCCCATCTCCCTGAAGTGACTGGTTTTAAGGCACCAGTATCCTGCCTTTAACCCTTCTCCTGTCACAGAAACGGTTCTGTCGGGCTAAGCAGCTGAATGAAGACCAGGAGCTGGACATGGTGGTCACAGGCTATTTGAGACGCACACTGTTTAATAGGCAGTGGGAATTTATCCCCACTATCCACCTCTCCCTTAAGGAACCTATCAAGGCGTAACACAAAAGATAGGTCAAAGGTCCGCCATGATAACATTGAATGCTAGATCATGCAGTGGGGACAAGTGTGTTCTTATTTTCTGATCTATGTGGTGGTGGTGACATCCGTCGGTCTCGAGAGACCATGGATCTGCGCCTGGAGTTTCCATCTATCTGATCTATGTATTTCCTGCTTTTTATTTAACACTCGTTTAAAGAGGACCAGAATACAAAAGCAAGGAGGTAATGCTGAGGCTTGCAGAGGGCTCAGAGAAGCTTCGCAAGAGTTATTCCAGGAATGAAAGGGTTAACATATCAGGAGTATTTGATGGCCCCGGGCCTGCACTTGCTGGAGTTAGAAGAATGAGGGGGGATCTCAATGAAATCTATCAGCTATTGGATAGATTTTTGCATGGTAGGGAAATTATGGGTTATGGGGAAAAGGCAGTTGGTGGAGATGAGTCCATGGCCAGATCAGCCATGGTCTTATTGAATGGTGGGGCAGGCTCGACGGGCCAGATGGCCGACTCCTGCTCCTATTTCTTATTGAAAGGCCTAAATAGAGTGGATGTGGAGATGATGCTTCCTATGGTGGGGGAGACTAGGACCAGAGGGCACAGCCTCAGAATACAAGGACATTCCTTTAGAATGGAGAAGAAGAGGAATTTCTTTAGCCAGAGGGTGGTAAACCTGTGGAATTCATCGCCACGGATGATTGTGGAAGCCAAGTCTATTTAAAACGGGGGTTCGTGGTTTTCTCATTAGTCAGGACATCAAAGGTTAAGGGAAGAAGGAAAGAAAATGAGGTTGGGAAGGATAATATTTTAGCCATGATAGAATGGAGTAGAGTTGATGGGCTGAAGGGCCTAATTCTGCTCCTGCTGGATGCCTTAAGGTCTTATGGTCTTTACACGCAGCCATAAAACAGAGAATGTGTTTCAAGAGTAACTTCCTTCCAGATCTGCTCATTTGATCTGTGTTGTAAAAAAGTGGTAATACCATTTCCAAAATTACTGGAGCCACCGCCAACGACTTCGTGTATCAATTACTGGCAACCTGCCAATATAAATGAGACTGACGGCTCATTTAAACAGTCATTAATTATCTACTCTGTTCCCCCCCCCACCCCACCCTCACAGAAATCCATCCCTCGGTGTGTGCAGCAGGCTTTTGTCGCTGTCTGTGAGAGAAGGTCATGTCCAGAACTTTCTGTCTGATACCGGAGTTAAATTGTATCTAACTGCAACTATTGCCGAGCTTCAGACAGCCAGGAGGAAGCATTATCCACGTACGATTGTTGGGAATCTTTCAAGTGGGCAATGGGAAATCCCTGCTTCCAGGTAGTGGGATTCATTACCGCTGTGGTTGGCTGGTTCATGGCCTGTGTTGCTATGGCAATTCCGCAGTGGAAAATCCGGAATCTGGATGGCAGCACAATTCTGACAGCACAGGAGGGCTGGGAGGGGATCTGGATGAACTGCATTAATGACAGTGGGGGCCTGTTGACCTGCGACGTCTACGACTCATTATTGGGGCTGCCGTCTGACCTCCAGGCAGCCCGAGCTTTCATGTGCCTGGCAGTGGCCCTGGGCATTTTCGCAATTGTGGTGTCCTGCGCAGGCATGGAATGCACCAAGTTTGCAAGGCAGGAGGAGAGGTTGAAGGCTCTGCTTGCTGTGACAGGAGGGGCTTTCTTCATCCTGGCTGGGATGTGCGTCCTGATTCCAATCTCCTGGACTGCTGCCAACATTGTGGCTGACTTCTACAACCCTCTGGTTCCCCTCTCCATGAAAGCAGAACTGGGTGATGCTCTGTTCCTGGGTTGGGGATCAACTTTCGTCCTGGTCCTTGGGGGTAGCATCCTCTGCTGTTCCTTACCAGCAGACAGTGGGAAGAGTAAGAGGCACGTGAAGAACCTCTCTCAGTATCATTCCACAGCTTTGGGAAACAGGTAACAATCTCTGCTGCAAACCTTGGTCATGTCTTCACTGTGTCTATTCTGGCTGGCCTGTGTTAATGGCATGCTGGCTTTTATAACAAGAGGAATTGAGTATAGGAGTAAAGAGGTCCTTCTGCAGCTGTACAGGGCCCTGGTGAGACCCCACCTGGAGTATTGTGTGCAGTTTTGGTCTCCAAATTTGAGGAAGGACATTCTTGCTATTGAGGGAGTGCAGCGTAGGTTCACAAGGTTAATTCCCGGAATGGCGGGACTGTCATATGTTGAAAGATTGGAGCGACTGGGCTTGTATACACTGGAATTTAGAAGGATGAGAGGGGATCTGATTGAAATATATAAGATTATTAAGGGATTGGATACACAGGAGGCAGGAAGCATGTTCCTGCTGATGGGTGAGTCCAGAACTAGAGGCCACAGTTTAAGAATAAAGGGTAGGCCATTTAGAACAGAGATGTGGAAAAACTTTTTCACCCAGAGAGTGGTGGATATGTGGAATGCTCTGCCCCAGAAGGCAGTGAAGGCCAAGTCTCTGGATGCATTCAAGAGAGAGTTAGATAGAGCTCTGATAGATAGTGGGATCAAGGGATATGGGGAGAGGGCAGGAACGGGGTACTGATTGTGTATGATCAGCCATGGTCACAGTGAATGGTGGTGCTGGCTAGAAGGGCCGAATGGCCTACTCCTGCACCTACTGTCTATTGTTGAAATTTTCACTGCCTACTAATAGTTCTTGCTTATCAAATCAACTGGTGTTTGCATCGTTGGCTGCAGCTAGTTCTGTGAGAATTAGAATCAGAATGAAGTTCATTCTCACTCTATGACTTGAAGTTTGCTGTTTTGCAGCAGCAGTACGATGCAGTGACATTGGGAGATGATCAAGGTTGGTGACCGGCAGTTACACAGGACTAGGTAGTTGGACATCACTGAGATCTGGAGTGAACAGTAGCTAGTCGGAGCGGTGCGATAGCATAGTGGTTAGCACAACACTTTACAGTTCAATTCCTGCCACTGCTCTAAGGAGTTTGTACGTTCTCCCCATGACCGCGTGGGTTTCCTCCGGGTGCTCTGGTTTCCTCCCATAGTCCAAAGACCGTGATGGAGCTGGCAGAGTCTACAACCATTTGCATCACAGCCTCCTTACTAAGCTGTGATGGAGCCAGAGAGAATGTTCTGCATCGTATACCTACAGGAATTTGCAAAACTTTGGTGATATATCTTACTTCCTCAGACTCCTGATGAAGTAGAACTACTGGTGTGACTTCTTTGTGATTGCATCAATGTGCTGAACCTAGAACACACCCTCCAAGATGTGACACCCAGGAACAAGAAGTTGCTCACCTTTTCCACTGCTGACCCCTTGTTAAGTGTTATCACCACTTCCTCTTCACTTCCTGAAGTTCGCCATCAATTCCGTGCTCTTGCTGACTTTGGGTGCAAGCTTGCGACACCACTCAACCAGCCGATCTATTTCACTCCTGTACGCCTCCTTGTCATCATCTACAATTTTAAATGCAAATTTATAGGTGGCATTTGAGCTGTAGTTAGTCACACAGTCATGGGCGTAGAACGAGTAGAGCAGCAGGGTAAGCACACATTCTTGAAGTGTGCCTGTGTTATCAGTCAGTGAGGAGGAGATGTTATCACTGATAACATCTTCTCAAACCCACCCAATCTCCCTGCTTGAGAATCTTTTCATTTTAAAATACTCATCCTGGAGGGTTGAAATCCCTCCTTGGTCCACCTCTCCCTCTCTCTACATTCTCCTTCAACTCTACAAAGTTCCAATATCTCTACACTCCTCTCATCTGGCCTCTTGCAAAACACACAAAACGCTGGAGGAATTCACCAGATCAGGCAGCATCTATGGAAGTGAATAAACAGTCGATGTTTCAGGCCGAGACCCTTCATCAGGTCTGGGAAAAAAGACGAGAAATCGGAGCAATCAGGTGGGGAGAGAAGAGGAAGCAGCTCGAGGCGGTAGGTGATAGGTGAAACTGGGAGGGGGAGGGGAGAAGTAAACAGCCGTAAAGTTGGTTGGTGAAGGAGATAAAGTTCTGGAGCAGGGGCAATCTGATGATAGAGGGTAGAAGATTATGGAAGAAAGGGAAGGCGGGGAGCACCAGAAGCAGGTGATGGGCAGGTAAGGAGATAGGAGAGAGAGAGGGTATCAGGAATGGGAGATGGGGAAGTGGGAGGGGAGCTGTTACCGGAAGTTTGAGAAATTGATATTCATACCATCAGGTTGGAGGCTACCCAGACAGAACATAAGACGTTGTTCCTCCACCCTGCAGCAGTGGAGGAGGCAATGTACTGACATATCATATACATATCAAACATATAAGATTATTAAAGGATTGGACACACTGGAGGCAGGAAGCATGTTCCCGCTGATGGGTGAGTCCAGAACTAGAGGCCACAGTTTAAGAATAAGGGGTAGGCCATTTAGAACAGAGATGCGGAAAAACTTTTTCACCTAGAGAGTGGTGGATATGTGGAATGCTCTGCCCCGGAAGGCAGTGGAGGCCAAGTCTCTGGATGCATTCAAGAGAGAGTTAGATAGAGCTCTGATAGGTAGCGGGGTCAAGGGATATGGGGAGAGAGCAGGAACGGGGTACTGATTATGTATGATCAGCCATGATCACAGTGAATGGCGGGGCTGGCTAGAAGGGCCGAATGGCCTACTCCTGCACCTGCTGTCTATTGTCTATATCGGAATGGGAATGGGAAGTGGAACTGAACTGGCGGACAGAGGTGCTTGGCAAAGTGGTCTCCCTATCCAGATCAGGTCTCACCACTATACAGAAGGCCACATTGGGAGCCCCAGATACAGATGACAGGTGGAGTGTCGTCTCCCCTGGAAGGACTGTTCGGGGTCCTTTGCATATCTTTAGTTGCAATAACTCCCCCCATCCCCTGGGGATAGTTTTCTCATTTGCTGGTTTAACTGTATATTTTCCTCCCCTACCTTTTACACCTCTCCCACCTCCTGATTGACGTCTCTAAATGCTAGGTCACCCAGAGTTCTATTCTCCATGTCTTACTGCCATCCAATTAACTTATTACCCCTATCTTCTCATTGGATCCTGGGCCTGCATTGTTTCAGAATTAAAATTTTCATCCTTCTTAGCCCCCCGTTGTTTCTATAAACTCTAGCACCATCAGGTATACAAGCAGAACTGGGCCATTTGGCTCATCAAACTTGCTCCACCATTAAATCATGGCTGAAAATTTTCCTCACGTCCAGTTGCTTCCCGTAACCCTTAAAACCCTTACCACTCACGAATCTATCAACATCCTCTTTAAACACAGCAAACATTTGCTCTCCATGGCTCTCCGTAGCATTGAACTGCACAGATTCACCAGCCTTTGGCTGAAGAAATTCTTCTTCATCTCACTTCTGAAGGGAGATTCCTTTACTCTCAGGCTGTAACTTCAGAGACCTAGACTCTTCAAGCAGAAAAATCTCTTCCATGTCCACTCCGTCAAGACCTTTCTGTATTCAGCAGTTTTTGCCGTGATCCCCCTCATCCTCCTGAACTCTGTTGAGTTTGAGAGCCCCTTTCCTGTGTAAACTCTTAGAGTACTACAAAACTTCATCATCCCTGTGCCCCTCCAGTTCTGCTTTTTACCATATACCTGATTGAATTGCTCCATCTTTAGGATTTATGACTTCTGCTAATTGATCCTAAGCTCTGAAAATTCCTCCCTAATTTGTCTTGACTTTCTACATTTTTTTACCTTTAGTAAAATGCACCTTTGACAGTAAGGAAGTCACTGCTCCTTGTGCTCATATCTCCATCTGTGGCTGCATCACAATTTGCCTGACCTCCAGTGCTGTCTGAAAGGAGTTTGCATGTTCTCCCTGTGACTACGTGAGCTTCTTCCTGATGTTAAGGTTTCCTTCCACGCCCCTCTAGTTGTGAGGGCTATAAATTGTCCCTAGTATGTAAGCAAGTCTTAAGGGTGGCACAGTAGCGTAGTGGTTAGCAAAATGCTTTTCAGTACCAGCAACCGGGGTACAATTCCCACCGCTGCCTGTAAGGAATTCATTCTCCCCATGACTAGAAGTTTTCTTCGCAGTCCAAAGTTTGGTAGATTAATTGGTAGTAATTGTACATTGTCCCGTGATTAGGTCAGAGTTAAATTGGAGGATTGTGGATCGAAGGTCTATTCTGTGCTGTAACTCAAACAAATAAACGAACAAGTAAACAAATAATTGGTAGAATTTGTCAGGAGTTGGAATGTCCTCCCTGGTAATGTGCGTGTTTCCCCCCATGTGCTCCGATTTCCTCCCACGGTACAAGGAGGTACCAGTTAGTAGGTTAATTGGTCAGTGTAAATTGCCTGTGATTAGGCTAAATTTAAAACAGTGGGTTGCTGGGTGGTCCAGGTTGTTGGACCAAAAGGGCCTGTTCGATGCTGTATATCTAAATAAAAAATTTAAAAAATAGAATCTGAGGGGTGTTCGTGGGAATGCAAGGACAGCAGGTTAAAGGGAAAATCTGTTGGGTAATGGGAATTACTTTGGGGCATTTCACTATATTAGAAACACATAATGAATATTGCTTATCGCGGGTAAATTTTTAAGCTACTGTTCTAATTAGTATCTGCTCTAATTATTACTATTATTTCCAGGATCAACATTTGAATCTGAAGTGAAACATGGGCCAGGATCAACACCAAGGTTACCTGCAATAGCTTTAAACAGGAGAATGGTGAAGATTAAAGAAATCTAACTATCCCATATCTTAAAATAAGAAAGAAAGTTCTTTTGACAAACTGGAATCTGCTGTCCTGGTGTGTTTCATTCTGTGGAGGCTGATACATTTGTTCATTTTTATCTTCTGACAAAATGCAGTAAGTTTAAAATATCAAAGTTCAAAGGAAATTTATTATCAAAGCACATATACTGTATGTCACCATATACAACCCTGAGATTAATTTTCTTGCAGGCATACTCAGTAAGTCCAAGAACCACAATAGAGTCAGTGAAAGACCACACCCAACAGGACGGACAAACGAGCAATGTGCAACAAACAACAAACTGTGCAAATACAATAGAAAAAGGAAATAATAATAATAATAAGTGATAAATATCAAGAACATGAGATGAAGAGTTCTTGACAGTGAGTCTGTATAGAAGGTTGTGGGAACGGTTTGGTAATGGGCCGGGTGAAGTTGAGTAATTTGAAGTGCTGACTCTCTCTTCCGCTGATCCCCCCCAGTGAGGACTGGCTTATGGACCTCTGGCGTCCTCCCCTGGAAGTCAATAATCAGCTTCTTGGTCTTGCTGAAATTGAGAGAGATGTTCAATCTCCATACCATATGCTGATCCATCACCACCTTTGATTTGGCCAACAACAGAGGCGTCGTCTGCAAATTTAAGTATGGCATTGGAGCCGTGCCTAACCTCACAGTCACAAGTGTAAAACGAGTAGAGCAGGGGGAGAAGGTGAAGCACACAGCCTTGCCGTGAGTGTGTGCTGATGAAGGTGTTGTACTCAATGAAACTGTTCGTTAGGTTATTCAGTTTATCCTTGTACATAGGTTTAAACGTAAATAGGAGAGACAAAGTCCTTGTGGGGTCAAAAACTATAGTTAATGCAATAAGGCATGAATTCTTTCTAATGCTTGGTGGCAACTAATCTCTAATGGAAGTAAGAGAGTAGCCTGGTAAACCAGGTTAACTAGTTTTGAGAAAACATTAGTTTTCCAAGTTCAAGTACTTCATATTTTAAAACAAATTGGCAAGTCACTGTGATTGCTGATGTAGTGAGAATGCAGCTATCACATTAACAGGAGTGTTCCTTTTGGTCAAAATTAAAGCATATTTGTTGGAAAGATGGAATGGCAGAGCAAACTTGATGGGCTGAATGGCCTAATTCTGCTCCTTTGTCTGACCTGATCACACATATTTATTAGAATCATGCAGCTGGACCTCCTCTTTGTATCTAGGCTTCCTTTAATCTCTAACAAGAGAAAATCTGCAGATGCCAGAAATTTGAGCAACACACACAAAATGCTGGAGGAACTCAGCAGGTCAAGCAGCATCTATGCAAAAAAAAAATACAGTTGACATTTTGGGCCAAAATGTCGACTGTGCTCTTTTCCACAGATGCTGCCTCACCAAGTATGCACGCTTCTTCATCACCCAACACCCATCTCCACACTGGCTCTTCTTCCTGAATGTGCTCAGTCTTCAGATCTTCTACAATCCTCATTCATCATTTTTTTTTACTGACAACTTCATACCTTCAGTCTCTGATTCAGATTTAAGTACATCCTACCTCTCTTTTCTCCATAACTGGGGTTTAGCAATCCACGTCTCAAATTATTCTCCCACAAAATTCTTCCTTTTTAACATGTAGTCTTATTAAACACTCTCTCTTATGTCCTCCATCCTGAACCCTTCCCTCCCTAAATCCCTTTCTCCATCCCCTATCCTTTTCCTCTCCATTACAACATCAGAAATACTGTATCTTTTCATCTGCAACAATGGCTCATTAAATTTCCCCAGCATCATCGTTAAGTGCCGTGCTGTATGACATGGGTGAGCATGGTCTTTCCATGACCATGATTGTTCCTGGCAAATTTTTCTAAAAA
Organism: Hypanus sabinus; assembly: GCF_030144855.1. Lineage (NCBI taxonomy): Eukaryota > Metazoa > Chordata > Chondrichthyes > Myliobatiformes > Dasyatidae > Hypanus > Hypanus sabinus. The sequence goes on from NC_082735.1 coordinate 36,244,329, forward strand.
AATGGTTTGTCATTGCCTTCTTCTGGGCAGAATCTTTGCAAGACGGATGACCCCAGTCATTATCAATACTCTTCAGAGATTGTTTGCCTGGTTTAGTGGTCGCATAACCAGGAATTGTGATCTGCACCAGCTGTTCATACGACCATCCTCTACCTGCTCCCATGACTTCGAGTGGCCCAGATCAGGGATTGACTAAGTAGGTGCTACACCTTGGCCAAGGGTGACCTGCAAGCAAGTGAGGGGAGGAGCACCTTATACCAGCTTAAGGGAGCGGTGTCTCAGAAAGGCAGCATCCATTATTAAGCACTTCCAGCACCCAGGACGTGCCCTTTTCTCATTGTTACCATCAGGTAGGAGGTACAGAAGCCTGAAGGCACACACGCAGCAATTCAGGAACAGCTTCTTCCCCTCTACCATCTGATTCCTAAATGCATGCTGAAGATTTGGACACTAACTCAGTTTTTTAATATACAGTATTTCTGTTTTTGCACATTTAAAAAAATCTACTCTATATAAGTAATTGATTTACTTATTCATTTATTGTTATGTTTATTTTATTTATTATTATTTTTCTCTCTGCTAGATTATGTATTGCATTGAACTGTTGCTGCTGAGTTAACAAATTTCACGTCACATACCGGTGATAATAAACCTGATTCTGATTCTGGTAGAGACGTATTGCCACCCGCCACCTAAGCATAGGATTGCCGATTGTTTAAATGATGTCTTGCATACTAACGGCTCCTTTTAAATCTGAGCTGCTCTTCTCTTCACGTTCTGAAGTGTACTATCTGGAAAACAGATTGGCAATGAAAGATATAATGCTTAATATAACTAACACTGCTTGTAAGGAAAAAAGATTAATGTGATTCCTCCTCGGTATATGCTAAAATAAAATTGAGATCTGTCAGGCAGAATGCTGTTAGCTTGGAGAGGGATTGTTTTGGAAAATAGAGGAGAACCATGTTTTGAGAAAGTTAAGGGAGTACAGATCTGCAGCCATAACAGAGGAAACTGGTAAAAAACATGTCTTTCTGGGGAAGGCGAGGTCATTGTGCAGGTGCAGGTACCGACTGTATGAAAAAGTGCCAGTGTAAGAGGTTTTGAAGTGTATGATAGGGGCATCTTCTTGGTGCAGGGGCAAGAGAGTTTTATCTTAGGCTGGATCACAGCTGGTCCAGAGACAATGAATAGGAGAGCGAGTGAGTCAGAATATGTCGAGTCAGAATTAGAGAGAGAAAACAGGCTGCAAGTGAGATTGTCAGATCTGTGGCCCCCTCCAACATTGCAGAGATCGGCTTGCTTAGTGAGCAGGAGGGAGTTTCAAAGGCCGAAAGGGGATAACTTCACTCAACTTCACTCGCCCCATCATTGAAATGTTCCCACAACCTCTGGACTCACTTTCCAGGATTCTTTATCTCACGTCCTTGATATTTATTATAACAGTCTCATAACAGTATAACAGTCCCAAGCATTTCCATGTCTGAATACATTGAATTTCTTTGGGAAACAACCATGTCGGAAAAAACAATGAGCTTAACCCAATGTTTGCATCAAAGCTGAACTGTCCTGAATTTTCCAGAGGTGCTTCTACAACAAAACCAGAAACTCCTAATATTTTATTGAGGGGGGAACTTAGTTTAAACCAAATAAATATCTGAAGCACAAAAATTGAACTCAACTTTCTTATCTGTACCACCAGTAACAATAACTTGCATTTATGTTACCCCTTAGAATATCTTAGCACTCAATACTTGAAGTTAAACCATGTCATAGAGCTGAGGACAAAAGATCAGTTTTAAGGAAGATCTTTAACATTAAGAAAGGACAACGAACATACTCAGCGATTCAGGAACAGCTTTTTCCCCTCTGCCAACCGATTCCTAAATAGACATTGAAGCTTTGGACACTACCTCACTTTTTTTTTAACAATATACAGTATTTCTGTTTTTGCACTTTTTAAAATCTATTCAATAGACGTGATTGATTTACTTGTTTATTTATTATTATAATGTTTTACTTTATTATTTTTTCTCTCTGCTAGATTATGCATTGCATTGAACTGCTGCTGCTAAGTTAACAAATTTCACGTCACATGCCGATGATAATAAACCTGATTCTGATTCTGCTAGAGAGGGAATTCTGGAGTTCAGGAACTAACTAACTGAAGGAAAGGCAATGAGTGTTGAAGATAATGAACACTGGGGCACACATGAGTTGGCATTTGGAAGAGGGCAGAAATTTCAGAGGGATATGGGTCTGGAGAAGATCACAAAGCCATAGAGGGAAATGGATCAAAAGAAAGTTTACATTGAGGATTGCTCAAACTTAGCAGGCTCTAGAAGTGATGGGTGAAGGGAACTTAGTGTGAGTTTGTAAGAAACATGAGCCTACAGGAACAGTTGAGCCTGAATTAAACAAAGGCACGCCTTCGGATTTAAACTGAGGCATGGAAGAGATCAACAATGAAAATAAAGTGGAAATAATGGAAAAGATGATAGTTTTCATGGTGAGACTTGGTGAGGTTTTCATGGAAGTTTGGTGTTTTGCCTGGCAGGGCTCTCGGTTTTAACAGCCAGAAACTTTTTCTCAGGGTGAAAATGCCTAAAGCACAGGCGTGGGGGTGGGGAATGTCAGAGGAATTTTTTGCACATTCAGCCATGGAACGATCTGCTAGGGGTGGCAGTAGATGCAGGTACATAATGGACATCTGAGAGAATCTCAATCACATGGATGAAAGACAAACGGAGGGTTATGTGGGAGAGAAGCGTCAGTGTGATCTTAGAGAGTAGGTTAAAAGATCAGCACAACTTGTGGGCTGAACAGCCTGTACCTTGATGTACTGCTGTATGTTCTATACTAATGTTTCAAGCAGAAGTCAGGATCAGCTTTCTGATCACAATGGTGTTACAATGCACCGACAATGACACCTTTGCTGAAGAGGTCAGGCCAATATAGAATTCTTTTCACTGTTCTCTCCCTCAAATGCTCCCTCTCTGTGTACCTGAAGCTGACTGCAAGGGGAATGTATCAAGAGCCAACTTAATCATTCAGGTTTTGTGGCTGTAGGTGGAAAGTCTAAAAAAGTTATTAAAATCAGCACAGTGGCTAGCACAACGCTTTACAGTACCAGCGACCCAGGTCCAGTTCCCACCGCCGCCTGTAAGGAGTTTGTACCTTCTCCCCGTGACTACATTTTTTCCTCTGGGTGCTCTGGTTTCCTCCAACAGTCCAAAGCTGTGCTAGGTAGGTTAACTGGTCATAGTAAATTGTCCCGTGATTAGGCTAGGGTTAAATTAGGGACTGTTAGGAGACAATTCCCCACTGTATCTCAATAAAAGAAAAGAAAATTGAACAAATACCTCATTGTAGTGGGTATCGAGTCACGCCAGTAGCGTTAATATGATTCCAAGGGAAAGATGGAGCTTTCTGCTCATTCAGGCATTGAGGATTCTTCTCTTCAAAACAACATTTGTGGTGAAAGAGAAAGCTCCTTAGAACTAGCTAATGTTCTCCATAATGAAAAGGGAAAGTGTGACACAACAAATAAATATTTGTCTCGGATTACCTCTGAATTTCAGCCCGAGTGCTCACGGCAGAGTTAATGAAGTCTTTGCCAGATGATACCTGAAAATTTCACCATCTCATACCAACTCAAGCCAGGTTTATTGTCATTTAACTATATACATATACGTAACATATATAACCATATAATGTATATAGAAATAAGACAATGTATCAGGGTGTGAAGCTCACCTAACAGATTAACCAATGACACTTTGAAGGAGGTGTGTTAGTGCACTAATTCATATATCCTAATTGAAGAAACATCTAACTAATATTTTAACAGACAGGAAGTTGGCCAGCTAGCATGCAGTTTAACAGAGAAAGGGAATTTTTTTCTGACGTAGGCTCTTGTAAGGCCTGAGTCGGATTCAGACAGCTCATGGAAAATTTTGATGCTTGAATGCAAGAAAAAGACAGACTTTTCAGCATTGATAAACGACTAGAAATCTCTCATTAATTCATAGATCTTGAGTCATCCTTACTTTAGATTCAGGAAAAAATTTAAACCTTGCCTGGGAACTTGACAGCTCTTGAATAAGGTTTCCTCATTGTCATTTCTGGTTAGACAGTGGTGCCGAGAGCTGTTTATGAAAACAAAATGAAATGCAATCCTGGAACTAAAGTGTAAGGGGAAAGTGCCAGGAACACTCAGTACGCTGGGCAGCATCTGTGAAAGGGGAAACATGGGTAACGTTTCAGCCAGAAGACTCTTTGCTACTCCTCAGGGAAGGTCCTTGCGTTCAAGTGATCTCTTCTCTCCCTCGGTGCAGTCGGCGGAGAGCACAGAGCAAGGTTTAAATCGGTGCAGACTGTAGATTTGGGCTTCAATTCAGGCTAATGATGTGTTCTCGCTTCTGATCGCTCTTCTCTGTTACTGCTTTTGGGCAATATTTGGTCATGTTGTCTCCTCAACACAGACTGAATGATCGCCATGCATGGACCTATTGCAGGGGATCCCAGCCCTTAACGCCAAAACATTAAAACCTTTAGCAGGGAGCCTGAGAATGCAGATGTAACTTTGACTTTTACTTTCAACAAGGCCCCGTTGTATCACATGGTAATGTGATTATACAGGCAAATAGCGTATTTTTACGTATAACCCTGCAATTAATTACTTAAATGAACAAAAATGTTTTATCGAACAATATTTGTACAAGGTTACTCAAATGTCATTGAAATGTTAAATACACAACACAGTCCTTTGATAATGTTGAATCAAGAAGTTGGGAGGAAGGAATAGATGGGACAAAGAAATATCTGGGAAAGGGTGAAGACAAGCCAGCCATGGCAACAGGTATCTCTTAATAGATACCAATGTTGTCGGATGTAACAAGTTCATATGCTCAAAATGCTGGAGGAACACTGGTCTTTTAGGGAGTCTTTCAAAACTTATTTTTTTAAGATTCAAGATTCAAGCACATCTATTATCAAAGAATGCATAAATTATACAACCTTGAAATTTACTTGCTCAAAAGTAGTCACAAAGCAAGAAGCCTGAAAGAACCCAATTTAAAGAAAAAAAAGGATGGAAGTAAAAATAAAAGACCAACACTCAATGGGCAAGGAAATAAAAAATATATATTATGCAAACAATTGAAATGAACAACATTGCTCTGAATCAAAATGGAGTCCTCAGAGCTGAATCCCGGAGCAGCCCAGAGTAGGCCCAAAGCCTTGCTTATCAGTTCATCGTATCAGTGGGCATGGAGCACAGGAGCTGGGGCAGCGTTCATAGTCTCAGCCCCATGGAGATGACCATTGTGGAGAACAAGTGATATCGGTTCTTGACCTGACTGATTCCCTGTCTTTTCAGTCTATGTGGGCCAGCATTTAAATTGGCCCAACAACAGACAGCAAAAGGAGACAGAAGTGATGGGCAAGTGAGCAAAATTAGCTCTCACCTCTGACCTGGGCTGGTGTTTAAGGACTACTTCACAATAAGAAACTTTGTTAAAGACAGAGAGACAAATTAAACTACACAAGAGTGAAAGATATGGTAACATCTGTTGCCATAATGATGCAGAAGGGAAATTGGGAGGGCCACAAACATGAGAGATTCTGTTTACATTTTTATTGTTTGCACCTTTTGTTCTTTTCTCACCCGTTGGGTGTTTGATGGTCTTTGGCATGAGGGATTTATTAAGGGACTCCATTGTGTTTCTTTGTTTTATGGCTGCCTGCAAGAAGATGAATCTCGAGGTTGCATACAGTATACAGACCTTCATTGACTCTGTTATGAGAATTGTTCTTTCGATTTATTGAGTATGCCCTCAAGAAAATGTATCTCAGAGTTGTACATGGCAACACTTATGTACTTTTATTATTGTGCATTCATTATGTGCCATGTCATTTGACATAGGCGAGCATGGTCTTTGCATGACCATAATTGTTCCTGACATATTTTTCTACAAAACCGGTTTGCCATTGTCTTCTTCTGGACAGTGTCTTTACAAGACGGGTGACCCCGGCCATTATCAATACTCTTCAGAGATTGTCTGCCTGTTATCAGTGGTCACATTACCAGGACTTGTGATCTGCACCAGCTGCTCATACGACCATCCACCACCTGCTCCCATGGCTTCATGTGACCCTGATCAGGGGGCTAAGAAGATTCTACACCTTGACCAAGGGTGACCTGCAGGCTAGTGGAGGGAAGAAGTCCCTTATACCTCCTTTGCTAGAGACGTATCACCATCCTGCTGTCTGAACTTTGATAATAAATTTACTTTGAATTTTGAGTTGATCATAGGAAGCAGTAGTCTCGGAAGTGGCAACCAGCTCATACTCCTGAAATCAAATGAGTAAAACTGGGTTAGTATTCAGGGCCTGCATGTGAATGGTCTCTCTCTTATGCTAGTTCACTGCTCCCTGAAAAAGGTGCCTGCGTTTGACCAGACTCTCTCTCACTCTCACTCGATGCAGCTGGAATCTTTGGCCTTAAGCAAGGGTTAATCAGTTTATGGACTGGACTTTGCTGTTCAACTTTTGTGTGCTTTTGGTTAGTTCTTTATTTAATTGCTATTTTGCGTGATTTTTGACTGGGGTAGATTAGCTCTGTGGCCTACAGTCGACGAACAACACAGCATTAAATTGAACTGAACTGAAGTAAACTGAACATTCCTGGACTATTTCAATGACTCTGTGGTTTGATGTTTTACAGTCTGTGTTTTGGTCTTTTTTTGTTGTTTGTGTGATTTGTTCTTCTTTTTGTGTGTTGGATATTTGATGTTTTCTTTAAATGGGTTCCTAATAATTAGGCCACTCAGTGTATAAGTGAGGCCAAACAAATTTCAGGGTGACTGGAGGCAAATTGATGTCAACTTTCAGATTTAGATTCAGATTTTGATTTATTTATCACCGTTAGAGTACTGTGTCATATTCTTAGGCACATATATATAGCTAGAATGCCCAAGACTTTTGCACAGCACTGTAGTAATTAAGAGTGGGAAGCACCAGAGAGATATTCTGTAATGATCAATAAAGCAATTGCTTGGGATCAGATTACTTTGCCTGGGGTCTCAGGGCTGGCTGTGGTCTGCACCTGCCCCCATCGCCCACCCTGGCACTCCTTCTCTGCCACCTGCCTCGCACCCCTTCCATGGCACTCCACCCTCACCATTCCCAATATCCTTTGTTCCCACCAGATTTACAAACTCGCTCTCCACTCCATGTTTACAAACACAGTACTCTGCAGAAGTCCTAAGTGCCCTAGCTATATATATATATATACACACACACCTAAAACTTGTGCACGGTACTGTGGACCACAGCGTGCAGTGAAACGTGTTGTTTGCATTAACAGCCAGCACACCCGAGGAGGTGCAGTGGGCAGCCTGCAAGTGTCACCACACATTCTGGCGCAACAATAAAATGCGCACAACACTACTCGGCAGAACAACGCCAGAACCCAACAACTGCACAGCAAGCTCCCGTTCCTGCCTCTCACCCACCCACACCCAGAAAGCCCTCCAACCCTAGGCGTCCAGTCTCCAGCCACTGGGCTCCCATGGCTGGACTTCTGATCAGCCTTCAGTCTTTGATCTTGGGTACTGACCCCAGACTAGCCCATGATGGGATCCTGAGCTCCAGGCTCTCCTGACTTCTGCTCACACTCCCAGTCCTGGGAGTTTGACATAATTTTTGCAATGTTTCCCTCTACTCCCCTTTCTTTTAAAGAACAAAGAACAATACAGCACAGTACAGGCCATTTGGCCCACAATGTTGTGCTGACCCTTAAACCCTGCCTCCCATATAACCCTCCACTTTAAATTCCTCCATATACCTGTCTAGTAGTCTCTTAAAGGATGTTAACATCAGAAAAAATTGATGCAAACATTTTCAATATAATTTGAGCTACTGAAAAGATGTTGCTGTACGAATACTCAGTATCAGTCACATTGTTATTGAGCAACTTCATGGTATAACCTTTGGCTTAGCTGATGTCTGCAGTTCCCTATTTCTGTTCTTTCTTTCATTTCACCCCAACCCCCCACAGAAATCCATCCTTTGACATCTGAGACAGGTGTAGTTCTACGAGCTGCTGACACCATCATTCAGCTTCAGGTCACACCGCTGCAAGTTGTATTGCTTTTTCATTTTGCTTCAGGTACTTTGCCAGCCCACCCCCCCCCCCCTTTGATCTGGTCAGTGGCTCGAATCAGGAATGTGCAGGGGTGACCCAGGCAATAACGTCCACTGATGTGTCGTCGGATCAGAGGGAAAGAAAGAGACTGAGAGAGAAGAAGAGAAACAGAAGAATATTAAGCCAGAGAAACAAAGCTGGAGGCTCGCCACAAAGAAGAGCGAGGAGTGAGACATCAACAAGAAAGGTGAGATACAGAAGCAGACAAAATAAGAGCAAATAGAGAGACAAAGATTTTAAAAAATACTGAACGACAACAGCTGACTGAAGAGAGATAGAGGCAGGAAAACAAACTGGTTGTGCGATACACAGAGGGATTGCAAAGACAATGGCTAGCACTGCTCTGGAATTCCTTGGCTTCCTCATTGGTATAGTAGGGTGGATGTGTGCTTGTGCGGCAACAGGAATGCCACAGTGGAAGATCACGCCATTCATTGGAAGCACCATACTGAACACGGAGATCACATGGGAAGGAATCTGGATGAGCTGCGTCTACCAACAGACTTCGGGCAGGTTGGTATGTGACAGCTATGACTCAGTGCTTGACCTCTCTGGGGATGTGCAGTTGGCAAGAGCCTTCATGTGCCTGGCCATTTCCTCTGGACTTCTAGCTATCATGGTGGCAACAGTGGGAATGAAGTGCACCTACTGTGCAGGAGATGACCGTAAAACAAAGGGTTATATAGTCACAGCTGGCGGCTCCTTCTTCATCTTTTCCGGGCTGTGTGTCCTGGTTCCCGTCTCGTGGGCTGCGCACAACATCATCACCGATTTTTATAACCCACTGCTGCCGGAGAACTTGAAGTGGGAGCTGGGAGATGCACTTTACGTGGGCTGGACGGCCAGCTGTTTCCTCGGTATTGGAGGAGCCTTCCTCTGTTGCTCCTTCCCGACAGAGAGTGAGGACGGACGAGCACCTCGGAGAAATAAAGCAGCAAACCAACCTTCGCTACGGGCTCAGAGTGTCCCGTCTGGCTATCTAATGAAGGAATACGTCTGAGCCCTCCTCCACTCCTCCTGAGATTTCCGAGTTTGTAATAAAGTTTTGTCAATTTTTCTTGATAGATTGTCGTAGTTATACTGTGTTATAAATCTACAGCTGTATATTGGATAATACTGGCGACAATAAATTATACTCTTTGTCTAGGTCAGAATGATATGTACTTACACTTTTATACTTACAACTTCAATGTATAGGATTTGCCAGGTTTGTGCTAAAAATACTTTGGATATTGCCCAAAATATCTACTGTTCATTTCCCTCCAAAGATAATGCCTGAATTCTCAGTTCCTCCAGCACTTCGTGTTTGTTGGTTGTGGTATTGAACTGTTAACCCTGGTTGACTTCAGCATTGCCAGGAATGGATAGAGAGCAAAAAAAAAAGCACATTTATCCCAAACATGAGGAAATCTGCAGATGCTGGAAATCCAAAACAACACACACACACTCAAAGGATGCTGGAGCAACTCAGCAGGCCACTGTGCCAACCCCTTCTCTCAGTTCCTCCGTCTCCACCACATCTGCTCTCAAGATGAAGCTTTTCATTCCAAAAATAATGAGGCGTCCTCCTCCTTCAAAGAAAGGGCTTTCCTTTCTCCTCCATCAACACTGCCCTTACCCTTATCTCTCCCATTTCCCGCACATCTGCCCTCACCTCAACTTCCTACACCAGGGATAGGGATCCTCTTGTCCTCACCTACCACCCTACTAGCCTCCACATCTAGCACATAATTCTCCGCCATCTCCAACAGGATCCCACGACCAAGCCCATCTTCCCACCCCTCCCCCCCTACTTTGCACAGGGATCGCTTTCTATGTGACTCCCTTGTCCACTCATCCATTCCCATTGATCTCCTTCCTGGTACTTATCCTTGCAGGTGGAATAAGTGCCTTACCTACCCCCATACCTCCACCCTCACTACCATTCAGGACCCCAAACAGTCCTTCCAGGTAAGACGACACCTCACCTCCGAGACTGTTGGGGTCATCTACTGTATCTGGTGCTCCTGTACATTGGTGAGACTGGACATGTTTTGGGGATCATTTCCCTGAGCACTACGTTCTGTCCACCAGAAAAAGCAGGATCTCCCATTTCAATTCTACCCCCCCCCCATGTCAATTGCCGTGATGAGGCCACATTCAGTTTGGAGGAGCAACACCTTATATTATGACCCAGTAGCCTCCAGCCCGATATCATGAACATTGATTTCTCGAATTCCCCCTTCTCCAGCCTTTTATCTCTTTCTCCAATCAACTTTCCAGCTCTTTACATCACCCCTCCTCCTCGGCTAGTTTCACCTATCACCCACCACCTCGTACTTCTTTCTCCCTCGCCCACCTTCTTACTCTGACTCCTCATCTTTCTTTCCAGTCCTGATGAAGGGTCTCATCCTAAAATGTTGACTGCACTCTTTTCCATAGATACTGCCTGGCCTGCTGAGTTCCTCCAGCATTTTGTGTGTGTTGTTGGACATTTATCCCATCCAGACTTCATGCATTTAATTAAGAGAAAAGGACTCTTGAGTGACAACAGAGTCAGCAGTGGTCCTTTGTGAGGCAACAAGAAATATTTTTCCTGTCTGAAGCTTCCTTCCAGAAACCGAGTCGTCCTGAACACATCCAAAACCAGCCCTGACCTGCCGATACCGACAAAAAAATATTTAATTCAAGAGCCTCAAGACTGGAGATATAAGAAATGACAATGAGTCTCAAAAGCAGACAGAATGTCTGGGGACAAATTATGTGGTCAAAGACGTTAGCTAAGAATCCTAAAGGGGAACAGGGGAGTAAAGGCCTCGGGCAGGCATTCCAAAGCTATGTGCTTAGGGAATTAAAGGCACAACTTCCACGATGGAATGATCAAGTTTGGCAAAGATTAAAAGTGGAGGCCTGTAGGCTGAATGAAGTTACTGAGATAGGGAGGATCCATGTTTAAGTTTAAAAAGTCAGTCAAAGGGCATTTATTATCGAAGTATTAATGCAGTATAGAACTATGAGATTTGTCTTCTCACAAACAGCCATGAAAAGGAGTTACCAGAAACCAGAAACACTTATTACATGAACTGCACAGTCCTCTAAACGAGTCTAGTCCACACTTTCCTCCGGCAGCAGCGAGCGAGAGGGAGAGGGAGACCGGTCAAGCGCAGGCAGGCGACGCTGAACACCCATTTGCCTTCCGCTCTCGTCCTCGTTGATTTCAATCTTGTTCAAACTGGAACAATGGTTGAAACAGAGGAAGGAAGTATGTCTTGCCTCACCTTGGAAATGAGTAAATAGGCTGTCAGTAACCTGGTTCAGCTTCCAACATCTCCCAGGGTGTAAAAAGAAAAGAAAAGGCTTCAGTTTTCCCAAAATCTAGTTGCAGGAATTTTCTCCCTGTTCTGTGTTGGATGCTGTACAGTATGCCATCTAGGGACAGTTGTAGGGCAGGGGTGTTCTAGTCTAAATGTGTCACAAACGTGGATTCTGCTGTGGGGTTTCTGTGCTCGCGCAGGTGGGCCGTGGAACAGGTTTGGCATCACGCTTATGGGTACACACGTACCAGCTAATTACCATTTCCTTACGGTGGTATTTAACTCCCTTCTTTTCATTCCAGTCTTGTCAAGATTTGCCCAAAAGCACAGCAACTTTTACCCTCCCTACTTACCCTTGTCCTTGTCTGGGAAAGGGGACGACCGTTTCGATTGACGCGGTCAAGCAGCAGTGTTCATTTAGCATTTAGTTCTTGTTCCCAGCTGCAGTGTTGGCATTAACTTTCAGTGTGAGAGTAATCGTTAATGGCCCTGTTGGCCTAGTGTTTACAGTATTGTTTTTCTTTTCTTTTAAATTCTGCAACATTTCTCACTAAGTTCATTGAACTGTTGACCCACTTCCTCATCTCTCTCTCTCTCTCTCTCTGCACTCGGGCCATAACCAAACGTTTTAACAAATGTGCTTTATGCGCTTTTAGATAATATCATAAGGGGAATAATGCAGGAACGAAATAGCAGGGGACAACATGGCCAAATTGTGCTCTTATGTCCTTTGTCTTATACAGTGTGGAAAAAGGCCCTTCTTCTCAACCACAGAACCACAGAACATTACAGCACAGAAACAGGCCTTTCGGCCCTTCTTGGCTGTGCCAAACCATTTTTCTGCCTAGTCCTACTGACCTGCACCTGGACCACATCCCTCCATACACCTCTCATCCATGTACCTGTCTAAGTTTTTCTTAAATCTTAAAAGTAAGCCTGCATTTACCAATTCATCTGGCAGCTCATTCCACACTCCCACCACTCTCTGCATGAAGAAGACCCTCTAATGTTCCCTTTAAGCTTTCCCCCCTTCACCCTTAACCCATGTCCTCTGTTTTTTTCTCTCCCCTAACCTCAGTGGAAAGAGCCTGCTTGTATTCACTCTATCTATACCCATCATAATTTTATACACCTCTATCGTCTCCCCTCATTCTTCTACACTCCAGGGAATAAAGTCCTAACCTATTCAACCTTTCTCTGTAACTCAGTTTCTTAACTCCTGGCAACATCCTTGTAAATCTTCACTGCATTCTTTCAACCTTAGTAATATCCTTCCTGTAACTCGGTGACCAAATCTGCACATAGATGCACCGATCCATGTCAATTAAGATACCCATCATGCCATACAATTGGCTCATATCGTCTAAACCAGGGGTGTCCAACTTGTTTTATGCCATGGGCTTCGACCATTAACTAAGGGGTCAGTGGACCCCAGGTTGGGAACGCCTGTTCTAAAACTTTCCTATTCATGCAACTGTTCAAGTACCATATCAATATTTCAAATGTGCCTGCCTCAGCCAGTATCTCTGGCAGCTCATACCTTACACACACTACTCTCTGGGTGAAAAGGTTGCCCCTCAGGTTCCTATTAAATTCCTCTTCTCTCACCTTAAATATGCTCCCGGTTCTTGATTCCTGAATCCTGAGGAAAAGATTTCATAAACATTGATAGGATGACCCTTCATTTTCTATGCTCTAAGGACTAAAAGTCCTAGCCTTCTCAAAGCTTCTATATAGCTCAGTCCCCTGAGTCCTGCCAACATCCTTGTAAATATTTTCTGCAGTTTCTCTAGCTTCAGAAGAACGAGGGAGCAGGTGAGGGATCTCATTGAAGCCAATCAGACCTAGACAGAATAGATGTGGAGAGATTTCGATAGTGGGGGAGTCTAGGGCCAGAAGGCACAGCCTCAGAATACAAGGAGATCTCTTTAGAACAGAGATGAGGAGGAATTTATTAAGCCAGAAGGAGTCAAGTCTGTGGAATTTATTCTTTCAGACAGCTGTGGAGAAGTCATTGCATGTATTTAAAACAGAGGGTGATAGGTTCTTGTTTAGTCAGGGCATCAAAGGTTACAGGAGATGGCAGGAGAATGGGGTTGTGAGGGGTAACAAATCAGCCACGATGGAATGGCGGAGAAGGCTCGATACGATGAATGGCCTTATTGTACTCCTCTTTCTTATGGTCTTATGGTCGTAATGGCGTCTTTCCTACAGCAGCGTCACCAAAACTGAACACAGCATGGCAAGTGTGGCTCTACCAAAGTCTTGTACAACTGCAACATGCTTCCATCTTCTACTAATGCCAAGCATCTGGAAGGGAGTCAGATGAGGTCACACCCACACAGCTGAATGATCGAGAAGCAATGGAAGGGTATGGTTGGTTCACATGTTACAGGCTGATTTGGGAACAATTTACCAAGGCCAAAGCCCCATCAGTGAATTCTCATCATTTTGATAAAGGGTCATAGAACATAGAGCATTGAACACTACAGCACAGAAACAGCCCTTCATCCCATCTAATTTGTGCTGACCCATTAATCTGTCTAGCCCCATCGGGTTTATGGGTTGAACGAGTATTAAGAAAGGCATGACCACGTTAATGGGATTATATTATAGAACCACTCAACAGATTGTAGGATTTAGAGGAACAAATTAGTAGAGGGATCAGAGACTTTTGCAAGAAAGATAAGGTTGTGATAGTAGGTGATACACTGATTAATGAAGGTCACTGTGCCCAAAGGTTTGTTTACAACCCTATCTACTTGTGACACCGCTTCCAATGAATATGTATCTGTATTCCCAGACCCCTTGTTCTACTGTACTCCTCAGTGCCCTACTGCCTACTGTTTAAGTCCTACCCTGGTTAGTTATCCCGATGTGCAACACCTCACACTTGTCTACATTAAGTTCCATCTGTCATTTTTCAGCCCGTTTTTCCAGTGGTCCAGATCACTCTGCAGGCTTTGATAGTCTTCCTTTTTGTCCACCACACCCCCAGTCTTGGTGTCATCTGCAAATTTGTTGATCCAGTTCACCACATTGTCATCCAGATCATTGATGAGGATGACAAACGACACTGGACCCAGCATCAATCACTGCAGGACTCCACTTGTCACAAGCCTCCATCTATTACCACACTTTGGCTTCTTCTGTAAAGCCAATGTCTAACCAATTTACTACCTCACCTTCAATGTCAAGTGACTGAATCTTCTTTCCCAATCTCCAATGTGGGACTTTGTCATAAAGTCCATGTGGACAAAATCCACTGCCACGCTTTCATCCACTTTCCAGGTAACTTCCTCAAAAAGCTCGATAAGATTGGTTAAACATGACTTACCACACACTGCTGATGTCAGGTTCACCAGCCTATAATTTCTTGGCTAGAGCCTTTGTTAAAAAAAAACGAAACAACATTAACTATCCTCCTCTCCTCCTGCATCTCACCCATTGCTCAGAATGTTTTAAATATCTCTGCTAAAGCCCCTATAACTTCTTATGAAAACCATTACCAATGTCAATTGCACCACCCTCACCAATGCGCTTTGTTATTTCTGATTGACCCGCTGAGGTAATGCCATGCACTGAAGACTATTTACCTCACATGTTTCTGGAAAAGAGTATACTAATTGAGGGGGAGTGACCCTGAGATGGAATAAGGCCAGTGGAAATCACTAGGGAAAGTTGGAAAGAACTTTGACATAATAACCTATTTTTTTATAAAATCAGCCAGTGTTCAAACTAATGTGACTGTGATCAAAGTCACCAAAGAGATACTGTGTTATGACACGTACTCAACCGTGCCAGCTTCAGGGGTTTAGATGCTCTAACACTCTGGAGAATGGATAGCTGGCAATGCCCTTTTAAAAATTCAGCACTGTTCCACTAATTGGCAATCATGTTTTGGATGTCAAGAGTTGAGCATTGAATGAGCACCTGAAAGGAGCTTCTGTGCTTAATTGTAAGCCTGAGAGATTTCGCCTAGTGTTTTCTTTTGTGCTCAGTTCTCGGTCCAGTTCTATTCCGTGTCTCGATCCTTGCTTCAGATACTCCAGCATTTGGGTCCAAACTATCCTCGTCAAGGACTCTCGTCAGTCTGATTGAGCCAGTATGAAACCTGCAGGGTTTCAGAGTCTCTTGTCAGCTGTGGCTAACCACAAGCAGATTTCCAGGCAGAACCTGGAGATACACAACCTCCAGGTCACCCTTTGTCAGCTTTACACAAGGAGGAAGTCAGTGTCACTTGGGGGAGCTAGTCAGTCACTGCGAGCCAGTACACCTTCCAATCCCAGAGATGGTCAATGGTGGCCCAGGCCCTTGCTATGACTTGCCCATTCAATGCTTATTGGTGTTCGAACTCTAGCCATCGTAGTTCCCTTTGGAGCATGGAAAGGTGGTCTTCATGATCTGACTGGAAGAGCCCTGACCTGGACCACTGCACGTTAGGAATGTAGGTCAGAGATTTACTCAGGTTTGGAGGAATTCATGGCCGTCATGAGGAAGGTGTTCCATCACCCTGCTGGAGCCAGCTGGGCCTCAGACCATCAGATGAAGATTCGACAGGGAGGATGTTCAGCAGCTAACTACACTATCGAGTTTTGAACCTTGGCCCAAGAGAATGGCTGAAATGTGGAGGTCTTGGTGACTCGAGATGAACTGAAGGATGCCTTTGCCGTGGGAGAACCAGCAGAGGACTGAGAGGTTCTGACTGACCAATCCATTCGTCGTGGTAACTGTCTGGTAAGTGGGATCACTTCAAGGGGTCGAAGGGGGCTAGCCCAAGCCTAGCCTCAATGCATCGTCGTGCCATCCCTGATCTTGGACCACGACCAGCCTGGCCCCTGCTCAGGATCCTGTTGAGCCCAGGCAAATTGCCCGTGCAAGGATCTCTGGCAAAGCACACAGTTCCGGCATCAGAGTTGAAGTTGCTGCTATTACTGTGGGGAAGCAGGTCACCTGCGGGCTGAATGTCCAAAGCTGCAGCTATTGGGAAAACCGTTCAGACCGTCCGGTGTTGGGAAGACTATGACGGTAGCAGCCACTACCCCAAACCTCATGGATTTTGATGTCACGCTGAGGATGGAGATCTCCTCAGTTAGCAACCGACAAGAAGTGAATGCCCTTGTGGACTCTGGGAGCAGCTGGAAATTTCCCGAACTTGGGGACCGCCTGTCAGCTCAACGTACCGCTGCAGGAGTTGAGCCTGCCTGTGGCTTCAACTGTCTTGGACGGCTGTCCGCTTGGTTCCAGGCAGATATTGGTCTTGAAGATGAGGACAGAGGACCATGTGGAGGACATTAGTTTCTATACCTCACACACCCCTGATCCTTGGGCACCCTCGGCTGTCCCAGCATAACCCTTCCATGAACTGGAAGGAAGGGAGGATCATTGCATGGTCCAGTCACTGCAAGAAGCTATGTTTCCAGCTTGGTGTTTCACCAAATTATATTATGATGGTTAAGGCATTTGTTGTGGTGATCGCCAAGTTTAGCAATTGGCTTGCCAGCTCGGTGAACACTGCAACATCAAACAAATTATATTATTTTCCTTTAATATCTATTAATACTCGGAGTGAGGTGCGACAAAGGTTGCTTTGGTCACCGTATATAACCCTGAGATTCATTTTCCTTTATTATCAAACTACGTGTATGTCACCATATACAACTCTAAGATTCATTTTCTTGCAGCCATTTACAGGGAAATAAGGAAATAGAGCAGAATTTATGAAAAGTTGTATATAAATAGCAATTCTGATCAAATAAGAAACAGTTTCCAATTGGTATGGAAGAGATGGCCACTGTTGGTGTGGGTATGCTGTTTGACCAACCATTCAAGGTTGGGGGAGTGAGGGTGGGGTTATGAGATATGAACGCACATTTGATAAACCTTCTAGATTGTTGTCAACCAGTCAACAGGTGTAGGCAAGGCAATGGGGGAAAAAAGGCAAAGAGGTGGGTGACTCTACAACTTGTGCCAATGCCTGCATTGTGTAATGAAAATACAGCACAACAGCTGCTCAACAGCAGGAGATCCTGAGAACCTGTCTGCCATTCAAGAAGCACAGTTCAAAATCAAGAGTACAATTTAAAGAGCAGAAATTAACTCTATTATTGCACTAAGCACAAACATGAGCTGACTTCTTTAATAATTCATAACGTCATCCACTTCAACAGAAAGCAGGAGAATAAAGACGCAGTACAACCAGTCAGCACTTTCACTGAACTGTATGAAAGTACGTTAGATATTATCAGTTGCCTACAGCTCATTGGGAATATGTGGAGCTGTGTTGCAACCTGCCAGGAATGTTTTGGAACCTTCGGAGGATTAAAGTTTCATCTACTGTTCCGTCACTTAATTAGCTCGTGGAAAATCTGACTGTAACCTCAACGCTGTGTTCCCGTTGACTTTACATAATCCTTTCCACACTTGCGTATCAAGAATCTGCCAACTTCCGTCTTAAATGTAGCCAAAGACCCCGCTTCCGTCACCTTCTGAGGGAAAGTTTCAGAGAAATAAAGTTGCTTCACTCTGTGTTAAATGTCTCATTCTTCAACAGTGATCTCTTGTTCCGCATTCTCCCATAAAAGGAAGCATCCTCTCCCATCTATTATGTCAACTACCTCAAGCGTGTGCAGAGCCGGTGATAAAGAGGTACAGAGAAAAGGAGAGAGTTCTTGGAATTTCCACATCCTCTGATTTTGGCATCTTGAATTCTATTACTGACATCTTAGATTCAATGTCACAATTCTCTTTTTCCTCTTTTTCTCATTAACAGACATAATTCTTGAATACATTTCTTAAAGCTTACATCTTTTCACCAATCTATTTTGCTTCTGCCTCTTTAAAGGCACTGGAACTTGCCATCAAACCTGCTTTCCTCAGGGGCAGAAGAGACCAGATTAAGGGTGTTCCAGAGAATATGGGAATCAGAATCATGTTTAATATCACTGACTAATTGTCTTGAAATATGTTGTTTTGTTACTGGAAGTTACAAACAGGTAAATAAATAGTCCAAAAGCGCTAATCCGAGGCAGTATTCATGGGTTCATGGACTGTTCAGAAATCTGATCAGGGAGGTGAAGAATCTGTCCCTCACACATAGAGTTTGGGCCTTCGGGCTCCTGTACATCCTCCATGATGGTAGCATTGGGAAGAGGGAATGTCTCAGATGGAGAGGATGCTCTCTGACAGATGTTACCATCTTGAGGCACTGCCTTTTGAAGATTTCCTCTGTGGTGGGGAGGACATGATGGAGCTGGCTGAGTCTAAAGCCCTCTGCAGCCTCTTTTGATCCTGTGCTTTGGAGCTTCAATAACCAGTCAGGATGCTCTGCACTGTACATCTATAGAAAGTTATTAGAGTCTTTGGAGACATGCCAAATCTCTGAAAAGTCATAATGAAGTATAGCTGCGGACAGGCTATCTTTGTAATCACATCAATATATTGGGCCCAGGATAGATCATCTAAGATGTTGTCACACAGGAACGTGAAGCATCTCACTCTTTCCACCACTGTACCCTCAATGAGGTCTGGTGTGTGTTCACCCAACTTCCTGACCCTGAAGTCCGCAATCAATCCCTTGATCTTGCTGACGATGAGCGCAAGGTTGTTTTTGAGACACCACTCAACCAGCTGATTTGTCTTGCTTCTGTGTGACTCCTCACCACCATGATTCTGCCATCAGTGAGTTCATAGATGGTGTCTGAGCTGTGCAGAGCCACGTAGTCATGAGGATAGACAGTAGAGCAGTGGGCTAAGCATGCATCCCTCAGGTGCGCCAATGTTGATTGTCAGCATTGAATGCGTTCTCCCAATGAGGAAATCAAGGATCCATTTGCAGATGGAGGTACAGAGGCCCAGGTTTTGAAGCTTGTTGATTAGTACTGACAGAATGGTGTTAAACACCAAGCTGTAATTGAGAAACCATGGCCCAACCTATGTTTTGCTGATACCTAGATACTCCCAAGACAAGTGAAGAACTGGTGAGATTGCATCTGCTGTAGACCTGTTAAGGCAGTAGGGAAATTTCTCCGGGTCTTGTGCTGGAATTAATTCTGGCCATGACCAGTTTCTCATCACAGTAGATGTTAGGGCCACAGGGAGATAGTCATTGAGGCAGCTCACCCTGCTCTTCTTGGGCATTGGTAAGATTAATGCCTTTTTGGAACAGGTGAGAACCTCTGACTGCATCAGTGAGAAATCAAAGATGTCCTTGAACACTCCGGACAGTTGGTCAGCACAGGCTTTCAGTGCTCTGCTAGATACACCAATTTGTTCTAACTTCTTGTGAGGGTTCAGCTTCTTGAATGATCTTCCAATGCCAGCTTCTGAGACAGAGATCACAGGGTTACCAGATGCTGTGAGGATTCACACAGGTCTAGTTTTATTCTTCTTTTCAAAGAGTGCACAGAAGGGGTTGAACTCAACTCAATGGGGAGTGAGTTCAAAAGGAAATGGCTTAACTGCCATTTATGCGGTTAGATTTTGTTTTAGAGGAAGTAATGATATACATTACTCAATCAGATGAGATCAATGTAAAAACACAATAGTTTTATTTCATGACTTCAAAGTTCAGAGTCATTTTTATCACCAAAGTACAAATACATCACCGTATGCAACCCTGAGATCCATTTCCTTGTGGGCATACTCAACAAATCTACAGAATAATAACTATAACAGAATCAATGAAAGACTACTCAACTAGGACATTCAACCAGAGTGCAGGAGGCAACAAACTGTGCAAATGTAAAAAATAAGCAATAATAATAAATGAATAAGCAATAATAATAAATAAATAAGCAATGAATTCCAAGAACATGAAATGAAGATTCTGTGAAAGTGAGTCCTTTGGTTGTGGAAACATTACAATGTAAAGTTGAATGAAGTTTGGTTCAAGAGCCTGATGGCTGAGGGGTAACAACTGTTTCTGAACCTGGTGGTGTGAGTCCTGAGGCCCTTGTACCTTTGTTTTGATGACAGCAATGAGAAGACAGCATGTCCTGGGTGGTGGGGGTCCCTGATGATGGATGCTGCTTTCCTGTGACAGTGTTTCATGTGGATGTGCTCAGTGGTTGGGAGGGCTTTACCCAGATGGACTGGGCTGAATCCACTACCTTTTGCGGTACATATTTTGCTGTTAATGAACAAATCACCCCAGCTTGTTTCAATCCAGGCTGCAGTAGGAGGACAGAATCATTGGAAAGATTTAATAGACCAGCAGATACTGCTGTAGGAGAGAAGTTTTGGCTTTTCTTATTAAGGGTCTGCCTAATACCCAGGTGGGGAGACTACAGATACAGTGACATGAGTCCTTGTGTTGCAATGCTCAGGAAAATTCGGCCACTCCCTCTCCTGCTAATTACAGCCTCTCACAATCATTTCTGATGCTCTCAGTCATTACTAGGGTTTCCAAATTTCCTCTTGGCTCTTTTTGTCCGTTACAGACTAGGACTGGAGCAACGTGCTGCAGGGCACAGAGAAGTACATATTGATACACAAGCAACAAATTACCAAAGCATGATTTAAGCAGAAAATGATTGTTATGTATTTAAAATATTGTTTTCCTCAAAGAAATAAATATGCATATAAGTGGAACTTCCTGGTGGCCAAATATCTTAATATCGATTCCTATTCCTATTTCAACTTTTCAGTCCATGGTCTCCTCTTGTGCCAAGATGAGGCCACCCACAAGGTGGAGGAGCAATGCCTTATATTTCATCTGGGTAGGCTCCAAGATGGCATGAATACTGATTCTCCTTCCGGTAAAAAAATTATTCCCCTCCCCCCTTCTTCTAGCCTCTTACCTCTTCTCTACCTGCATACCATCTCCCCCTGGGACCCCTTCTCTTTCCCTATCCCCCATAGTCCATTCTCCCCTCCCATCAGATTCCTTCCTTTCCAGCCCTGTATCTTTTCCACACACCTGACTTCATCTATCATCTAGCTATCCTCCTTCCTCTCCCCCAGCCTTTTATTCTGGCATCTTCTCCCTTCCTTTCCAGTCGAGTCTCAGTCCAAAATGTCAAATGTTTCTTCATTTCTTTGCTTATTATTCAACCACTATATTCTAATGTTAAATTGTAAGTTATCTAGGGCCTTACATCTCTTTCATATTTAAATTCTGATATGAAAAAAGACTATTTTTTTTTTGCCATCCCTGAGTGTACATGAGATTACAAGCTGGGGCCTATGAGGATAATTTATCTATTTGTTGAATAAGCCCTTTTGTCCCTTCGAGATGCACAGCCCAGCAACTCTTTGGACTGTGGGAGGAAACTGAAGCACACAAAGGAGACTCGCACATTCCCTGGGAGAGATGTGCAAACTGCTTACAGCCAACGGCAAGAATCGAACCTGGGTCACTTCTACTGTAAAGCATTGTGCTAACCGCTACGCTACTGTAGATACATCTTGGGATTTCAGTCCCATATACTTGAAGTAATATTGCAGCTATATAGGACCCTGGTCAGACCCCACCTGGAGTACTGTGCTCAGTTCTGGTCGCCTCACTATAGGAAGGATGTGGAAACCATAGAAAGGATGCAGAGGAGACTTACAAGGATGTTGCCTGGATTGGGGAGCATGCCTTGTGAGAATAGGTTGAGTGAACTCAGCCATTTTTCCTTGGAGTGACGGAGGATGAGAGGTGACCTGATAGAGGTGCATAAGATGGTGAGAGGCATTGATTGTGTGGATAGTCAGAGGCTTTTTCACAGGGCTGAAATGGCTAGCATGAGAGAGCAGAGTTTTAAGGTGCTTGGAAGATGGTACAGAGGAGATGTCAAAGAGTGGTGAGTGCGTGGAATCGGTTGCCAGCGATAGTGGTTGAGGCAGATATGATAGGGTCTTTTAAGAGACTCTTGGACAGGTATATGGAGTTCAGAAAAATAGAGGGCTATGGTTAACCCTGGGTAATTTCTCAGATAAGGATATGTTCAACACAGCTTTGTGGGCCGAAGGGTCTGTATTGTGCTGTAGGTTTTCTATGTTTCTATACGTTATGTTAGGGTAAGCTGAAGGTTCACATGCCATGTGGATCCCAAAAGGAGCCCTTGTCTATCTCTATCATTCTTCCTCGTCTGCATCAACATGGAAGATAGGAAGGGGCAGATGAAGAAAGATTAATGTGAGCCATGCAGGAAGAGGAGACACAGCAGCACTTGTTGAGTTCAGTTTAGCTTAACAATGTTGGGCCGATAGAAAAAAAATGCTGAAGATTTGCATAGGTAGGTCAACAGTTGTGGAAGGCACTGACTTTCAAATCAATGTCCTTACCCATCAGTACCTGCATAATGTCCTTTTGGATTACTGTTTTGCAGATTTTGGCATAGGTAGGTATAGAATGCTGGGGATTTGTAGCTGCAACTGCAGTGCAGTCCTTTTTTTCTGTTTTCATTTTGTTCCCTTCCCCGTCAACCACAATTCCAAATTTTATGTGTTTACAGGATTAGAAGTGGTAGGAATTTCTTCAGCCAGAGGGTGCTGAATGTGTGGAATTCGTTCCATAGATGGCCGTGCAGGCCAAGTCATTGGGTATACTTAAAGCGGGGGTTGATAGGTGTTTAATTAGTCAGGGTGTCAAAGGTTACGAGGAGAAGGCAGGAGAATGAGGTTGGGAGGGATAATAAATCAGCCATGATGGAATGGCAGAGTGGACTCAATGGGCCGACTGAACTAATACTGCTCCTATGTATTACAGTCTTATGGTCTTACAAATACTGACTTTAGACATTCATGCCATGATCAAAAACAAAAGATACACACATTTACTGCTTTTCTTTCATTTGTATTTGCAGTTTGCTGTCTTTTGCTTGTTGCTTGTTTGCCCTGTTGGGTGTGGTCTTTTATCGATTCTGTAACGTTTCTTGGAGTTACTGTGCATGCCTACATGAAAACAAACCTCAGGGCAGCATGTGTACTTCGGTAAGAAATTTACTTTGAGCTTTTGAACGTGAACTGGTTTTTCTCTTCATCAGAATCAGAAATAGCCAGAAACTGATTTGAAAAGCTAAGTTTGACTTCTTTGACTTCATTTATGCTGGAGCCAGGAAGGGTACAGGCCCCAACCCCTGCCCTCTTTTAAAAACCAGAACCAATCAGATTTTGTCAGCTAGCATCCCAAGGCACCCATCTTGGTGTGCAAGAGGCAGGACATTCACCAGCACTGCTGCCATTTTACTTACATTATTCCAGTGTTTACTATGTTCTGGTACAGGTTCCGTTTGGATAAATGATACTTTCATCACAGATCTTTAAAAATTCATATCAATTTGTAAAACTGCTGGAGTTCAGTAACTGAATTTTTGGCAGGGTTGTGGAGGGCAGGTGGTTAAATGGAGATTTAGCTTTAGAGGTCAAAAGACCATAAGACATAGGGGAAAATTAGTCCATTTGTTCCACTGAGTCTGCTACGTTGTTCTACAAACATAACAACATATAGTACATAAACCTAAATTAGCATAAATTATACATAATTTACATGACACCCTAGAAAATAATAAACATAGTATTAATCAAGTTGAGCAGGATATAATCTTATATAGATTGAATTAGGGTTTTTCAGGTCATTTCAAGAACCTGATGGCAGTGGGGAGGAAGCTGTTGTTGAACCTTGAGGTGTGTGCCTTCAACCTGCTGTCCTGGCTGCCTGATGAGACGAGGGCATAGCCCAGATGTCTGATGTCCTTCATGATGGTTGTTATACTACCTGAGACTTTGCCTCTTGTAGATGTTGTAATTGCTGTAGCAGTGATCGAACTGAATGAGATCTCTGTTCTCTGCAGCCTCATCCACTGTTGTGCATTGGAGCCTCCACAGCAAGCCATGTAGGCAACCAGCTAGAGTGCTTTCTATTGTAGAACTCTGCCAATATACCAAATCTCCTCACTCTTCTAGGAAATAAAGATACACTCTTCATTGTTACATTTTGTGTATTTAATATTTCAGTATTGATTGAGTAATCTTGTATATATATTCTTTGATTAAGCATTCTTGTGTGTTTAAATAATTCATTATGGGTTATATACGTAAATACGTGAATTGCATACATCATCACATAACCACATGATATGTGCACGCCTTGCTTAAAGTAAACTCAAAGTTACACTCGCATCTCAGATTCCTGTGTCTTCCTTTGAATTAGTTTAATGTTTTGAAGTTACAAAACATAACACTTATATGGTCTTTTGGTCATATAGTGAACTGAAGCAAGCTCAGATCCTTGCTGTGTCACAACCAACCTTTCAAAGCAGTCATTACAATGGATGTAAAAGCCAAGTGCTACTGAATGTTAGGCATTGGCACAGGCCACCCTGCACTTCTCGAGCACCAATACAATTAATGCCAACTGGAAAACAGTGGGAAATTCATCCAGCAAAAGTCAGATGTTGAACGTGTCCATGAACTCTCCAGCCAGTTACTCAACATTTACAAGGGTGAAACCAGAACATAAACAGATCAGAGAGGGAAAGAGACTTGACTCTTATCTCTCCAAAAGACAGATGTGACCCAAAAGAAATCTTTAAAGTTACAAGCTGATATGAAAGAGTGGACTTTGTTGTACTTGTGTGGAATCCAGAATGAGTATAAGATAGTACCATCTGCTCTGTCTCCATGCTCTGTCTTGATGGGCCAAATGTCCTAACACAGAAGCATATGATCTTCCGATCTTATCACTGTGTCCTGCAGTCTTTTAGAAAATCATGGAGGGTTGCTGCAGGGCATTCCCGGGCATGCTTTTTGTAGAATGCTAGGGTGAAATCCAGAATATGGAAGCCTCAAGATGAAAAACTATGGAATCTGGAGAGCCACAGCCATCTCCAATGGGATCCCACCATCAAGCACATCTTTCCCTCCCCTCCACTTACTGCTTTCTACAGAGATTGCCCCCTACACAACTCCCTCGTCCATTTGCTACTGATCTCCCTCCTAGCACTTATCCTTGCAAGCAGAACAAGTGCTACACCTACCCCTACACCCCCTTCCTCGGCACCATTCAGGACCCCAAACCATTCTTCTAGGTGAGGTGACGTTTCACCCGTGAGCCTGCTGGGGTCATTTACTGTGTCTGGTGCTCTCGGTGTGGCCTCCTGTATAAAAATGAGACCCGATGTAGATTGGGAGGCGGCTTCACTGAGCACCTACGCTCCGTCTGCCAGGGCAAGCGGGATCTCCCAGTGACCACCCATTTTAATTCCATCTCCCATTCCCATTCCGATATGTCAATCCATGGCCTCCTCCACTGTCGGGATAAGGTCACACTTAGGTTGGAGGGACAACACCTTATACTCTGTCTGGGTAGCCTTCTTTCTGATGGCATGAACAGTGATTTCTCAAACCTCCAGTAATGCCCCCCCCAACTCCTTCACCATTCCCCATCCCCTTTTCCCTCTCTCACCTTATCTCCTTACCTGCCCATCAGCTTCCTCTGGTGCTCCTCCCCCTTTTCTTTCTTCCATGGCCTTCTGTCCATTTCTATCGGATTCTACCTTCTCCAGCACAGTATCTCTTTCACCAATCAACTTCCCAGCTCTTTACTTCAGCCCTCTCCATCTGGTTTCATCTATTACCTTGTGTTTTTCCCTCCCTCCTCCCCTCCTTTTAACTCAACTTCTCATCTTTTTTTCTGCAATCCTGCTAAAGGACCTTGGCCCGAAACATTGACTGTACTCTTTTCCATAGACGCTGCCTGGTCTGCTGAGTTCCTCCAGCATTTTGTGTCTGTTGCTTGGACTTCCAGTATCTGCGCATTTTCTCTTACTTGCAACTACAGACTGGAAAAGTCAGGCCCACATTAATAGCGAACTAAGTGTAATTTCTTGAGGAATCCCTTTGAAAATCAGGACATTAAATGATTGTTGAAGTGTAATGTTGATTGAAAAGTTTTTTTTTGATATCCCACTGAACACATGGATTTTCAATGAGAACTGAAGTGGGCGGTCAATTGTACTACTGCAGTTTTTGGTGAACATTCAGTATCATTTTACCCAAATGTTCAGGGTATGGTCTTGCAAAGGTTGTTCAATGACTAATAATCTCGGAGCATGTGAATTCAAATCTCGCCAAGGCAAAGAAGGGAATCTATATTGGCAAAAGTGACCACAAAGCATTGTGAATTGTGGAGAAAAACATATCTCTTCCACGTGTCTTTTCCAGAAGAAAATTTGCCTTCTGAACCCTATCCCAACCACCACTTTGATTGTTACATATCTTCTGAAGAGGCCCAGGAAGATGCCAGACTTGTCAGTGATGTCTACACATCATATTTTAAAGAAAAATAATTCCATTCACCAGAGCAGCACGGCAACCGAAGTTCAAAGTTTAAAGTTAATATATTATCAAAGTATGCTATACACAAGCTTAAGATTTGTCTCTTTACAGCAAAACAGAGAAACTCAATAGAACCCATTAAGAAAGATCGTTGAACACCCAATGTGCAGAGAAAAGAAGACAAATGTGTAGACAATAAAAGTAAGCATTCAGTATTCAGAACTAAGTTCATGAAAGTGAGTCCACAGACATGAATCCAGCAGCCAATTCAGGAACCTATTAGTTGCAGGCCACAGCCTCGGTTCAGCATAGAGATGAGTAAACTTTGCAGAGTAGTGAGCTGAACTGGCCCGTCCATCACCTCTGGCCCCGACACCCTGACCTTTTCAATTTGGCCCAGCACTTAAATTGTCCAAACCTTACATTGCTGCTTGCTCTCGTTCCTTGCTCTCAGACCTGGGCCCTGCCGTTCCGATACACTCTTGGGCACAGACCCTGCCACCTTGATTCGGCCCATATCTGACCTTTCCAATTCGGCCTGGCACTCAAATTAACCAAACCTCAAGTCTTTCCTTGCTCTCGGGCCCGGGCTCCACCTCGACTCTGTCTTGCCTCAGTTTTGCAGCATCAGATCGCCTCCAAGACTGTTTCAACAGTGGCCAAACGTCGGCTCGCTGCCTGCTCTCGGGCCGAGGTCCCACCACCTCAATTTGGTCAGTACACGCCTCACCACAACTGACCTGCACCATCAAGACTCAGCTCAGACTGCAAAAAAGCCTCGTCATAAAGCCAGTTCACAAGCTTGACTCCGAAAGGCTATTGATTGTGGTGATTGTTTACTGGAAAAAGTGTGATTAATGAAGTAGTCAGTAGTTTGCTGCTGGCAAGTTGTTACTGAGATCACCAGCTCCATCTTATATCAGAAGAGCCTTGGCAACTCTGGCCCACTGAAACAACTGGCCTCACTTATAGACAATAGACAGTAGGTGCAGGAGTAGGCCATTTGGGCCTTCGAGCCAGCACCACCATTCAATGTGATCATGGCTGATCATCCACAATCAGTAACCCGTTCCTGCCTTATCCCCATATCCCTTGACTCCACTATCTTTAAGAGCTCTATCTAACTCTTTCTTGAAAGCATCCAGAGAATTGTCCTCCACTGCCTTCTGAGGCAGAGCATTCCATAGATCCATAACCCCCTGGGTGAAAAAGTTTTTCCTCAACTCCGTTTTAAATGGCCTACCACTTATTCTTAAACTGTGGCCTCTGGCTCTGGTCCCCCCCAACATCAGGAACATGTTTCCTGCTTCTAATCCCTTAATAATCTTATATGTTTCAATCAGATCCCCTCTCATCCTTCTAAATTCCAGTGTATACAAGCCCAGTCGCTCCAATCTTTCAACATATGACAGTCCCGTCATCCTGGGTATCAACCTTGTGAACCTACACTGCACTCCCTCAATAGCAAGAATGTCCTTCCTCAGATCTGGAGACCAAAATTCAATACTCCAGCTGTGGTCTCACCATGGCCCTGTACAACTGCGGAAGGACCTCTTTGCTCCTATACTCAACTCCCCTTGTTATGAAGGCCAGCACGCCATTAGCTTTCTTCACTGCCTGCTGTACCCTGCATGCTTACTTTCAGTGACTGATGAACAAGGACATATAGATCTCGTTGTACTTCCCCTTTTCCTAACTTGACACCATTCAGATAGTAATCTGCCTTCCAGGTCTTGCCACCAAAGTGGATAACCTCACATTTATCCACATTAAAATGCATCTGTCATGCATCTGCCCACTCACACAACCTGTCCAAGACACCCTGCATTCTCCTAACATCCTCCTGACATTTCACACTGCCACTCAGCTTTGTGTCATCTGCAAATTCGCTAATGTTACTTTTAATCCCTTCATCTAAATCATTAATGTATATTGTAAACAGCTGCGGTCCCAGCACCGAGCCTTGCGGTACCCCACTGGTCACAGCTTGCCATTCTGAAAAGGACCTGTTAATCCCTACTCTTTCTTTCCTGTCTGCCAACCAATTTTCTGTCTATGTTAGTAGCCTACCCCCAATACCATGTGCTCTAATTTTGCCCACTAATCTCCTATGTGGGACCTTATCAAAGGCTTTCTGAAAGTCCACTTCATCCACTTCCACTGAAGCTTCAAGCAGGGGCTCTTCCTTCTCATCGAAAAATCTTAATGGCATCCCACAAAGCAATGGCTTTGCTTAATTTTCACTCAACAGAGCTGGCAGCTTGTGTGTACAATCAAAGGCGAAGCAAGCTCCTTCCAGTGGACTATTCCCCATTCAAAACAATGCATTTCAAGTGCTGTGAATAGTAAGATTTTAATCAGAATTGAAATCAGGTTTAATACCATGAAACTTGTTGTTCTGGTAGTTATGTATTTATTGAGATACAGTGTGGAATAGGCCCTCCCAGCCCTTCGAGCCCTCCGACTTAATCCTAGCCAAATCACAGGATAATTTACAAAGACCAATTATCCTACCAGCTGGTACATCTTTGGACTGTGGGAGGAAACCGGAGCACCCGGAGGAAGACCGCACAAACACAGGGAGAATGAATCAACTCCTTACAGGCAGCATTGGGAAATGAACCTAGGTTACTTCAAAGCGTTGTGCTAACCACTGTGGTACCATGTAAAAAGAGAGGAAAAATAGTGAGGTAGTGTTCATGGGTTCACTGTCTATTCAGAAACCTGATGGGGGAAGGGAAGAAACCGTCCCCGATAAGTTGAGTGTTTGGTTGCAGGTCCCAGTACCTCCTCCTTGATGGTAGCAATGAGAAGAGGCATACCCTGGCCTTTTTGAGACAACGCCTTTCAAAGGTGTCCTGGTGCTGGGGAGGCCTGTGACCATGATGGAGCTGGTTGAGTTTACAACTTGTTTTTTTGTTTCCCATGCAGTGGCCCCTCCAGAACCTGTCAGAAGGATTAAAACTTTAAGATTTCAGATTGTAATGTTAAATTCAGCTTGATCGTAAACCGAGAGAACCCCTGGTGCAACCAGTGAAAGTACATCTTGTTTTGCAGCTTCTTTGAAAGGGAGTGGCACAACTTTCACCTCTGGGGTTTGGGCGAAGATCTAGAGCAGATAGAAGAGAAGGGCTTGTTATCTTTGAAGTTCAGTACCTGCCACTGCATGCTGCAAGATACAGAACTATGATTAACCAGTTCATTTGTTTTTGGTGAAGGGAGGGGCCATCGCTCAGGCAAAACAATCTTAAGACACAACTGCTCAGTCCTGCAGTGTGGAGATCCCTCATCAGCACACCTTCAACACTGTGAATATTCCCCATTATCACACATTGTACACGGTGGAGATCCCTCATCACCACACCTTCAACACTGTGAATATTCATCATTACCATACCTTCTACACTGTGATGATCCCTCATAACCACACCTTCTACATTGCGGAGATCCCTCATAACCATTCTTTCTAATGTGGAGATCCCTCATTACCACAAGCCCTAAGTGAGACGATCCTTCACTCTACATTGTGGTGATCCCTTATTAACAGACATTCTTTAGTATGGAAATTCCTTAATACCATACACCCTATTGAAAGGAGATCCCTCACTACCAAACCCCCTACATTATTGTGATCCCTCATTACCAGACATTATGGTGTAGGGATCCCTCATTTCCACACCTCCTATAGTGTGGTGATCCCTCATTACTACCACTCCAACTAAAGCCCTTCTTTATTAAAATTTCTGCAAATGAAATTGTGAACCTTCTGCTTGGGTGGATCGAATAGATTACACAGCATTATTCCTGAAAGATGGTGGAACTCTTCCTGATGACACAAGTTAATATTTCTCTCTCAACCAACACCACTTAAAAGTGGTTACCCTGTTAAGACCCCATTGGTGTTCCTTGGAACTTGCTGTGTGAAAATTGGACACCCCCTTTCCTATATTTCAACATCTGGTTGTCAGATTCACAAGAGATTCTGCAGATGCTGAAAATCTTGAGCAACACATTCAAAATGCTACAGGAACTCAGTCAGCCAGGGAGCATTGATGGAGGCAAAAGAACTGTTGATGTTTCAGTTCCATGACCTGATTCCTCCATAAATGCTGCCTGACTGCAGTGTGGTGCCCATGTTGTCAGTAACTCAATTTACTATATGAAAGCTGCTATACAAATGCAAATATGTTTTGCCGTTGAAAATTTGACATCAACGATCTGTTGGCAGGACTAACAAGCCAGAACAAAGTGAGTAATAACCAGATCTGATGTTTGTTCAATGCTTGGCATTTTGGGTGGAGCAGAGTTGTAAACTTTAAACTGCCTGTATGTATATTTGCATATCTCTCTTTTTGTTTTCATCAGGAGTGCTCAGTTTTTATGAGGAAAGATGAGAATGCGGAGAGGTAGAGGAGGAACTTGAATAGCAACTGAAAAAAGCATATTAGCATGTTAACTTTTGAAAATTCAAAGTAAATTTTATTATCAAAGTACATACATGTCACCATATACAACCCTGGGATTCATTTTCTTGTGGGCTTACTCAACAAATCTATAGAATAGTAATTATAACAGACTCACTGAAAGACCGGCCAACTAAGGTGCAGAAGACAACAAACTGTGTAAAAGCAAGTATAAATAAATAGCAATAAATATCAAGAACATGAGATGAAGAGTCCTTCGGAAGATTTCAATAATGGGGCAAGTGGAATTGAGTGAAGTTATCTCCTTTTGTACAAGTGCCTGATGGTTGAAGGGTAGTAACTGTTCCTCAGCCTGGTGGAGTGTGTCCTCAGCCTCTTGTACCTTCTTCCTGATGGCAACAGCAACAAGAGAGCATGTCCTGGGTATGTCTAATGGATGTTGCTTTCCTACGACAACTTTTACCTGTGATAGTCTGGGCTGAACCCACTACTTTTTGTGAAATTTCCATTCAAGGGCACTGGTGTTTCCATACTAGCCTGTGATGCACATCCATAGAAGTTTGTCAAAGCTTTAGATGTCATTCCGAATCTCCTCAAATTCCTAAGGAGGTAGAGGTGCTGCTGTGCTTTCTTCATAATTGCACTTACGTGCTGGGCCCAAGAAAGGTCCTCTGAAATAGTAACACCTAGGAATTTAAAGTTGCCAGCCCTCTCCACCTCGGATCCTCTGATGAGGACTGGCTCCTGGACCTTTGGTTTCCTTCTACTGAAGTCTACAATTAGCTCCTTCGTCTTGCTGATGTTGAGTGAGAGGCTGTTGTTCTGACACCACTCAGCCATGTTATCGTAAATAGCATTTCAATATTCTATTACAAGGGTACGATGTATTCAGAAATGAAGTGAGAGTGACTGGCTTTGACCTCATGCTAACATCTGACTGAGAAGAAATCCTGGTGAAACCGAAATGAGAACTGGGAGTGGAGGGAAAACACTCCATGATCAGCACAAACAAGGCAGGTGTAATTGTTGGATATGTTGGCCTTCATATTGAAAGGACTAGAACATAAGATGAAGAGTGCACTGCTGAGGCTTCTAAGGCACTGATCAGACCATACTTGGAATATTGTGATCAATTTTGGGCCCTGTATTGATGTGCTGGCCCGGGAAAGATCAGAAGAGGATCTCACAAACGATCCTCAGAATGAAAAGCTGGATGGATGAGGAATGATTAATGGCTCTGGGCCTGTACATGATGGAGTTCAGAAGAGGAGTGGGGGGGGGGGGATCCCATTGAATGCTGAATACTGCATTCAGGGAGAAAATGGATATGGAGAGGATGTTTCCATTTGTACAAGAGTCTAGGATTCAAGGGCAAAGCCTTGGGATAATGGAACGTTTTTTTCAAAGTCGTGGAGTCACTGAGTATTTTAGTAGAAATACAGGCTCTTTGGTCCAATGCTGAACCAATGCCTCCTCAGCTAGTAGTGACTTCTACTCTTTGGCCCATAGCCCTCTAAACCAAGGGTTCCCAACCCTTTTTAGGACATGGACCCCTACCATTTACCAAGGGGTCCATGGACCCCAGGGTGGGGGCCCTTGCTCCGAGCCCTGTCCCTCTATGTACCTATCCAAGTGCGTCTTAAATTATAATATTGTACCTGCCTCAAGTCTCTTTCAAATTTTTCCCCTCTTACTCTAAATCTATGGCCCCTAATTTTGGACCTCCCTACCCTGGGGAAAAAACTGTTACCATCTATCTTATTGATACCACTTTGAATTTTAGCCACATCTTTTCTAATAATCCAGTGTCCAAAATGGTACTTCAAGTGTATTATTGCTTTTAAAACTAAGATGAGGAGGAATTTCTACAGCCAGGGGATAGTGAATCTGCAGTATTCATTTCTACAGAGGACTGTGGAGGCTGTGACATTGGTTCATAGGTTTTCAATTGGTAAAGAGGTTAAAGGATATGGGGTGTGAGAATGGGCTGGTAACATAATCAGCTATGAATTAATGGCAGAACAGACTTGATGGGCCAAATGGCCCAATTCCACTCCTATACCTTATGCTTTTATACTTACAGAGATATCATCTGAGCCCAAGTTTTAATGTGCATTAGATCTGTTAGCCGGTGTCCAAAGCTCAATCATCTCCACCAATCAGATGCTGATACAAATCACAAATATAAGGAAGTCCGCAGATGCTGGAAATCCAAAGCAACAGACACAAGCAACGGGAGGAACTCAGCAGGTCAGACAGAATACAATGGAAAAGAGGAAGCAGGTGACGTTTCAGGCTGAGACTCTTCATCAGATCTGGAGAAGGGTCTCGGCTCAAAATGTCGACTCCAGCATTTTGTCTGATGCAAAGCAGTTTTGTACATCAAGTTTATCAAATCAAGTGGAGTTATTGCCGTGTGCATAAATATACCGACCTACAGGAACATTAAACTCTTGCTTGAAGCCACACATTCAAACAACTTATAGGCCATAAATTAAAGATAAATTATACATACATTTTATAAGGTGGTGAATAAAAAGAGTGTATAAAACAACAAACTTGAGAAAATTTGCAGTTGCTAGAAAGCCAAGGCAAACCACACAAAATGCTGGAGGATTCAGCCGGTCAGGCAGCATCTATGGAAATAAATAAACAATCAATGTTTTGGGCTGAGACCCTTCTTTGGGACTGAAATGTAAACTGTTTATTCATTTCCATAGATGCTGCCTGACTTGCAGAAAACACGTTCTTTGTGCAAAATACACACAGAAAATGCTGGAGGAACTCAGCAGGCCTGGGAGCATCTGTGGAAAAGTGTACAGTCAAGGTTTAGGGCAGAGACTCTTCACCTAACGCCTTCCAGCTAGCCTGCTTCCCCTCCCCCTACCTTTTAATTCCGGTATCTCCCCCCTTCCCCCTTCATCCTGATGAAGGATCACAGCCCAAAATATCGACTGCTTACTCTTTTCCATAGATGTTGCCTGACCTGCTAAGTTCCTCCAGTATTTTGTGTGTGTTGCTCTGAATGTTGGACAGTTACTGTTCCTAAACCTGGTGGTGTGGACCTCAAGCCTCCGTACCTCCTGCCCAATGATAGCAGTGACAAGAGGGTTAGGCCCAGATGGTGGGATCCTTGATCGTAGATGCTGTCCTCTTGAGGCAGCCAGTAATGGGGCAGACTGTACCCATGATGGACCAGGTTACATCTGACCTGTGGTTAAGGTTGCTGACGTCTACCCGATGTTCAGTACCACAGAAAGTGAAACAGTCTGTTACGGTATGCAGTATGGCAGCTTTTGGGTTAAGGCTGGTTACTGACACGTAACATTTGTACCCTACAACCGAGACTGACTGAAAGAGGATCAAATTACCTCCTCCTGACATTTGATAGCATGACAATCAATTCAGGAGGGCACTATTGAACAACCACATCAATACTAAAGCTACAAAAACAGATTAAATGCTGGATGTATAGTGATTAGTCATTCATGGACTCTGTTGCAGGCTACCAACTCCATGGCACACCCAGAGCAGAGTGGACTAGTCTCCTCTTAGCATGGGTGACTGCACCTCCAGCAATTCTCAGAAACCTCAACATCAAAAAGGCCAAAAGAGTAGCATCCGAACATCCTTCGGCTGCAGTGCGTAACAGTAATCTGACACACTACAGCAGATTGTCAAGGCTTCTTTAACAATACATTCCAAATGTCAGGCTCTAGTACCTAGAAAAACAGGGACAGATCAGTCCACAGAAAACTGCCATCCTTTCAAATTAACACATACACAGTGCCGGAGGAACTCAGCAGGCCTAGACTGTTCATTAGGATTAAGAAGAAAGGGGGGAGATGCCAGAATAAAAAGGTGGGAAAGCGGTTTGCTGGAAAGTGATAGGTGAAGCCAGGTGGATGGGAAAGATCAAAGGCTGGAGAAGAAGGAATCTGATAGGAGAGGAGATGGACCATAGGAAAAAGAGATAGAGAAGGGGACCCAGAGGGAAGTCATAGGCTGGTGAGAAGGAGTAAAAGATCAGAAAGAGGAATAAAAGGGCAGGGAAGGGGGAAAGTGAAACTCATGCCATCAGGTTGTTGCTCCACCACCCTGAGGGTGGGCTCCTCTTGGCACAGGAGGAGGCCATCGACTGACATGACAGAACGGGAATGGGAATTGGAATTAGAATGTCTGGCAGCCAGGAAGTCCCGCTCATTGTGGATGTTGCAGAGGTGCTGGAGGAAGTGATCCCCCACTTTACAACAGGTCTCACCGACGTGGCGGCGGCCACATCCTTTCAAATTACTCATCTTCCAAACTTAGAAATGCAATTCAAGTTCTGAAGCAGGATCCTTGACCTGAAACGGTAGCTTTGTGTCTCCGCCCACAGATGTGGCCTGATTGCTGAGTATTTCCAGCACTTTTTCTTTGTATTTTAGAATTGCATCATAGTTAGCTCCTCCATTGTTGCTGGGTCCAAACCCTAGTGGGTATTCCCCATCAAACAGCTTTGAAGGCACCTATAAGGACTGGCTCAAAAAACTGGTTCTCCCCAACCTTCTTAGGGGTAACTGGAATTGGGCAGGAATTATTGGTTTTGCCAAAGATGCTCAGGTTTCTTGAACAAATTAAAAGTTCAGTACTGTGTAAAGGTCTTGTACACATATAGAGTATATAACAAGGATGCCTAAGACTTTTGCATGGTAGTGTACTAGTTTTATGTATTGCACTGTAATACTGCAGTAAAAAAATAAATTTCATGACATATGTGAGTGATGATAAACCTGATTCTGATATGGGTCTCTAATTTGGACTGAGAGTGGGAATGGGGCAGGGAGAGGGGAGGGAGTGGGAATTACCAGAGAGGCATCCTGTAATGGTCAATAAACCAATTGTTTTGAATCAAATGACCTTGCCTTGTGTCTCAAGGCTGGGTGTGTCTGTACCCATGCCACTCCCCACCTCTGACATTCCTGCTCTGCCACCTGTCCCACACCCCTCCCATGGCACTCCATCCATGCCATCCCAACATTCTTTGCTATCTCCAGATTTATAAACTCGCTCTCAGCTCCATGTTGACAAATATAGTACTGTGCAAAAGTCTTAGGCACCCTAATTATACATATATGTACCTATGACTTTTTCACAATACTGAACATTATTTCCATAATTCAATATTCTTTGAATCAAGAGAGAGCATGTATCAATCCAGTGATCACAGTTGTCTAGACAAATGAAAGATAGAATTTAGTAGTTTTGAATATAGAATTAATAAAATAGTTGTTAAAATCTGGCTTTTCTTTCTCAAAAACACAAGAGGTTCTGCAGATGCTGGACATCCAGAGGAAAACACACAAGATGCTGGAGGAACTCAGCAAGTCAGGCAGCATCTGTGGAGAGGAATAAACAGATGGTGCTTTGAGCCAAATCCCTGCATCGGGGCTGGAAAGGTAGGGAGCAGAAGACAGAATAAGAAGGTGGGGAGGAGAGAAAGTACTGCAAGTTGTCAGATAATTGGTGAGTCCAGGTGAGAGGAAAAGTGAGTGAGTAGGCGGAGGGAGAATGAAGTAAGAAATTGGGAGGTGATGGATGGTAGAAATAAGGGGTTGAAGAAGAAGGAATTTGATTGAAACGATATGGGTCTGCAGAATCTCTACTGATTATATATCCTGCAGTGACTAATTCACTTCTTGTTATCCAATGCTCCCTCCATCACATAAAAGTATAAATCCAGTGGGTGGGTTACTACTCTCCACTTTTCCGG